>NW_023276807.1:241762911-242429150 GCF_003668045.3 Cricetulus griseus | reverse complement strand
TACAAGGGTGGGAAGATCACTTACATTGAAAACTAAAGCACTAATGTCCCAGTGGCCACATGAACTATACATCATTTTGAGAGAGCACACACACTACACACACTAAGAAACTCTGTGGTCACAAGGAACATTACCAGTCATGGTTTGGATGTATCTGTGGCCATCTATCAACCAGTGAGGCGTCTATAAGAGAAGTATAAAAGACTTCCTTCCCTCACCCTCACTTATATCTGAAAATACATCAAAGAGATCATATACTGATAACTAAGAACCTCTGCTTAGAGAAGCTTCACAGTTCAGCTTGCAGCTTTTTCCAATCTTGTGGTTCTCATATCCTCTCAAAGCCTTGCTTGTTTGTATATTTTCCTTTAAACATTTATAATGCACTATTAATGTCTTTCAAAATTCATGAGTTAATTGGAATAAAGTTGTTGAGAGTGAATCATTTTTTTCTGAAAAAGGTCAAAGTGAAATTGTGGATATTCAAATCCCAATTCATTTATATTATAAGTGTAATTATTCAAGTTATTTACTTTTTCTGACTTTATTTGTCTCCAGTATATGAACACAATCTCATTAAAGAAATATAGTGTTATAAGAAGCACATAAAATAGCTAAGCAAGAACTTAGAAAGTGAAGTTTTAGTATTAAAATAAATATGAATGAAAGATATATCATAAATATTATGCTACTGTGTAGATTACCACACAATATTTTAATCATATTTAGTCAAGACTATAAAACTGCAATAAAAAGGTTAACAGAAATATACATATACAGGCATACATGCATGAAAATGCATATTAATTATAATACTCCAGAAATCATAAAAGGCTGTTTCATTTCAGCATAAAGAGAAATTCAACTGAAATATTGCTATCTAGAATTTATGAAGAAGCACCTTATCTTTATTTAAGTTTAAAAAGATGTTCTGTTATAGTGAACTTCATAAAGGTAAAAAACAAAATATTTATCTAAATATCTTCATTTAACCTATGAAATAATAAGGGATAATACTCTACAAGAGTATACTTTAGGTCAGTTTGTATATTTACTAAATACTTGATGAGCAATGATTATAAGCTTTGCTATTCCCTCATGTTATAAATATAGAGGATCTCCACTGATCAAAATGCATGTAGTTTAGTAATGACAGTAAGCATGGACATAAATCAATAGGAAGGCAGAAATATAAAAAATATGTTATTGGAATCATTAAATTGTTTTGTAATAGAAAAATGGCAAAGGAAGATCTAATTAAAAAGATATTTGGAAAAGCCCTACTTGAGATGATGATATTTAAACTGAGATTTTGGGGATGAAATGAAGCCAGTTTTGTGAAGGTCCCATGAAAATGAACTCTTGGCAGACAGATCAATATGAAAGGGCACCAAGTCAGACAGTACTTAGTTTTAGGACCTGAATAGAGGGCACTCTGCCAAACTCAGAAATTATCACTCAAGTTGCTATCTAGCACACTCAGTAATTAATAGAGTTAAGTAGAATGGGGTTGCTGCTTTTAGTTATATTATTTTCACTGACATATACTTTGTTTGCATATTAATGGAATCATAATTATATTCTTCCCACAGGGACACTCTGTGATTCCATATTAAACACACAGGAATATTTTTCATTTACAGAAATAAATATGCTCTGCTCTAATTTTTGAAAAGCAGACTTGTCCCTTGAGTGTGTCTTTCCTTTTCCTCACCTTTGCAGTGCTAAAAACAACAGAGAAATCTAAGTAATAAATGACAAATGACAGCAGAATTACCAATCAAAGTAAAATTATGGTGTGAGCCCTCTGATGAATTTACAGTGCAAATCTCACATGATGACAAGAGTCACTATTTATTCCAAGTGATGTTTCTTTGAACACAGAAAAGCTCTGATTGGCAAGAGGTTAAGATTTCTATGCATGGGGTGAAATTTAGATATTTACCTACAATCTCCTTAGTTTTCAAAAAACCCACACAGCTTTATTAATAGTAAATAGTAGTTATTATGAAGAAAGAAGTCTCTACTCTAGAACACTATAGAAGATAAGATTCTCACATGTCGAATTTCCATACTTTCATACTGATAGTTAATAAGGTGCATTGTATTATTGGAGTAGAAATCTTAATTTAGGCAAATTGTTTTTGCTAATTGATTTGAGACAGGTGTGCTAATTTAGTAGCTTCAAAGCCATCATATGTATCTGCATAAGCTTTTACCTGACCCTTAAGTTGGAAGAAGACATTTTCCCATAATGCATAAATATGAAGCATACTAGAAAATATAGAGAATAACAATACATAGAAGAGAACCTGTTTGTCAGACACACACCAGTATACTTAAATCCTCAGAAGTATTTCTCAAAATCCACAAGATGAAAATTGGACATTTATGGATGAAAGGATTATAAGCAAAACAGAAGTTTAGTTAAAAGAAATGTTTGAGACAGATATCAGAGCTAGATTGCAAGTAGGGTTTTGAATGTGGCCTGAAATGAAATAGATGATAGGGAAATAGATACAAAACAAGGAGGAGAGATTAGAGTAGATATTTTAAATGAAGAAAAGAGAAAAAGAAAAAGCAGAGCTTTTACAGAATAAAGAACGAAAGGGCATATTTTTATTTTAAACTTGGTAATAGTTTAAACTATAGGTAAACACAAATGTTAATGATTCTATTATAAAAATAAGTACTAAGGAATTATTTTGAGCACAAATCACTTGAATGTGATTTCCTTTGACTGAGTATATATTCATTGAACTTCCAAGGAGGCAGGTTCAGGAATAAATGTGTTACACATTTCAGAGGATTGCAGTGTAAAAGGTGGTATCTTGAGAGAAATGTCACTACTAGGGCACAACAGGACTAATGCACACTTAAATCTAGAGACTGAAACAGCACACAGAAGACCTGCACAACTCTAAACCAGATTAGATCCCATAAAGTATAAAAGAAATGGAAAGTAAGTACTATCTCCTAACCGAGAAGCAATTAAGCACTGAAAATTTTGGGGACAGGATAAAACAGTTTGAACCAATGGGGTGTCACTGGATATATCAACAACTCCATGCCTGCAGTAGCTGACCAACACAAAATGGATTTCATGTGTGTGTGTGTTCAGTTTTGTTTCATTTTGTTTAGCTATTTCATGCCTTATTTGTTTTTGTTTTTGTTTTAAACATTGTTTTTCTGTTTTGTTTTCTGATTTATTCCCTTTTCCTTTTGAAAGACACAGAAATAATATGAAATTGCTGAGTATGAAAGTTGATTAAGATCCTCAAGAAGTAAAGGGATGGGAATTAATATGACCAGAATAGATTGAATGAAACTTTATTTTAAATAAATATTTAACTTGATATTTGAAAGGTGAATAGACACGTGTCTTCTATTTCTCTTTTTTTCCTTTTCCTTTCTTTTTATTCTTGTTTTTTGAGACATAGTTTCTCTGTGTAGCCCTGTCTGTCTTAGAACTCACTCTGCAGACCAGCGTGAACTCAAACTCACAAAGATTCACCTGTCTATGCTCCTGAGTGCTGCAATTAAACATGTGCACCACCACTGACCAACCTAATGGAAGGAATGTAGAGACTAGCAACAGAAAACAATGTAAGGTAGAATTATTAAGAAAGAGCACCATGAATTCTCACAGTAACCAAGTGATCTAAGTACTCACAGGTTCTGATAATTCATAATTTATTGTTGCTTCATCACTCAAGAATATAATATTTTGCCCATTAAGATGTATAGCACTCAGATAATAAATATTTTGTTTCATATATAGTTACAGAGTTTTCTGAGAGGGATTCAATAATAAGCAAGAGAAGCTGCACTGGGTTAAGAAGAAAGCAAATCTGGAAATACCCAAGTGAATATTAACAATGTTAGGTTATTCTCAATAATTATATTTTTCAATAAGATCAAATGTTGTTTTTTTGAGGAGACTTTGGGGAAAATAATAAATGTATTGAATATTACAGGCTGATAGGAGACAGAATGTATGGTTTTTATGGATTTCACTGTTTTTCTTGTTAAATAAAATGAGGACAAGAATTGAGATATCCCTAAGCAGATTCAGGCTGTTAGACAGAACTCCTGCACATAAGCATCAATTGATTTTCAAAGGTATATATAATACAACATCTATTTTAAAGGGTGATTAAAAGAACGGTTAACTTTGCAGATATAGCCAACTATCTTAAAGATGCAATGCATAGGTCTTGCTGCTGATCATATCTTATGAGGCAATTTTATAACAAAGGACTGAAGAATTCACTTAATTTTACTTCTGTATTAACCCTTTGTCACCCTTCCATTCATGCTTCCTCAGTGAAGCCCACAGCAACTCTCATTTTTTTGTTTTTGATTTGAGTCTTAATGTTTATCTAAATAAGGTCTTCAGGATATTTTTCCTCTACCTACACTTAAGTTTTAGTCCTAGTGATGTCAGTTTTCAAAGAATTTATGGAGCTTATAAGGAAATGACGAGAAACTATGATCACATAGTGAGAAATTCCATCATTACAGAATCAAAGATAGAACTTTTACAGCAAAGCATTTGAGAAAATAGATGAGAGAAACATCTGGTTCAGCATAAGCGAGGAGGTTAAGCAGCTTTGCTCAAAACACGTTGGAGTATAAACAAATCAAGCAAAACAAATGGTAGCAGTATATTGTTTGCAGGACATTTGCTCTTATGTATTAATCTAATTCTCTAATTCTGTAACATTAAATAAAAAGGAAAACAAAAGAAGGTTATTTAGAGATACATGTATATAATATAGCCAATGTAGCTTTAGCCTTAAAGAATCAGAGAATATATTCAGAGTAGGTAGAGGGTCTCATCAATTGCTACACAAACATTTCTGACTTTCCACTGATTTCAATGACATGACAGGAATAGTATTACATTTTTAACTTAAGAAATATTGTATGTGTCTGAGTATTTTGTAGCATGTGTATCTGTTCACCACACATGTGACTTTGCCCACAGATGACACCGGCCACAGCTTCAATGACCAGGAAGATTTCATAAAATGGTGTATAGAGGAGTGGAATACAAGTATGAAGCAAGCAACTCTCAACATTTTTTAGTAAGAACACTTCTTTAATAAAATCCAAAATAATATAAACTGCTATAATCTTGCTAACTTTGACAGAAACATACTTTAATAATTGCTTTTAATAGATTTAAAATAGGAAATATAAAGGAAAAGAATAAGATTAAAGGGATATATTAAAGTAAACATAAATTGAAGCATATTAATTACAGAAACAGGGCATTTTAACTAGTGGATGAAAAGATATGTCAAACTAAAACAAATAGCACAAGTCAAATGTGATATATCATTTCTTTTTCTGTTTTTATGCTTTAAATAGGATTCCTAGAAAGACCACTCTATGTTAGGTTAAAGATAAAATAAATGCATCCCACAGTTGTGAATTGTTATCATTTTTATTCTTTTTTAAAAGTTACCTTTTATTTAAATTTAAAAAAATCTTATTTTACATACCAATCCCAGTTCCCTCTCCCTCATGTCCTCTCATTCCTTCCACCAATCCCAGCCCCCACCCACATCCACTCCTCAAGGAGGGAGAGGCATCACCTGGGGGACCATCAAAGTCAGGCACATCATTTGGAGCAGCACCTAGGCCCTACCTAAAAAGACAAACCAAAAAATGCATGAAATCAGCAAAAAGTAAATTGTAATCAATCCATGGTACTGTAAACACAGTGAAAATTGTGTTAGGAGAAGTCATGATTCAAAGAAGGTAACTTACTACTGTTCCAAAGATGAATTGACATAGCACCAAACTACTATCTAAATAACTATATTTACTTTTGTATGCAATGTGTATTCTCAGCTTCTAGCAAGAAAGAGTCTCTTTCTGCAGATTCCAATGAATGCAAAGACTTGGAGCTACTCAAGATGCTAATAATGAGTGACAGTTGAGACCTCTGGCTAAACAACATGTTTTACCACTCTTTAACACACATTGAACATTGCAACAGAGGGAGCAGAGAAGTGTATAAGAGTCAGAGGGTGAAGTATATTAGTATATCATGGGACATGTAACATATATGGCTATCATGAACTTATATCAAACTGGCACAACTGTCTATCACGGACCCATGAAGAGCTGGAGTTTCATCCTGCTAAAATATTGACTACTGATTTATTTTGGAAAGGCAAAATCATGGTCTTGAATTATATACTCAATGCTAAATCCACCAGAATCGATGGATATTTGCAAGTGCATAGTCACAGAGATGGCTTGGGACTTACTGAGCAGTAGATAAGGATGACACGATCTGACAGTCTGGGCAGTGGAGGAGAAGTTGGCCTAGAAACCCTTCCCCTAGAATGAGATTGATGAATATTCTCTATGCTATTCTAGAGTCCTCATCCAGTGGCTGATGAGAGCAGAGACAGACATCCACAGAAATACACTGAGCTGAAATCTGGAACTCAGTTGAAGAGAGGGAGGAATGAAGAACGAAGGGGTCTGTACCTGGTTGGAGAAACCCACAGAAACAGTTGGCCTGAAAAAGGGAAAGCATATCGACCCCAGATGCTCTTTGGGAGGACAGTACAGGACTAATCCAGCCCCCTGATCATGGATGCCAATGGGGAGGCCCCTGCACTCCTTGGAGCCTCTGGAGGTGGACTGGCATTTTGTCCTGGTGGGTGGGAGGGACTTCGAGAGCCCATCCCACTTGAAGGGATTCGCTCTGTCTCTGAACACATGGGGAGGGGCCTAGGCCCAGCACAGGAAGATTTGGTGGACTTGGTGGAGCCCTGGTTGGGGGCCCTACCCTGCCTGGGGAGTGGCGGGTGGATGGGGTGGGGGGTAGGTTGGAGGTGGGGGAGAAGGAATGGGGTGGGGGGAGGGAGAGGGAGAGGGAGAGGGAAAGTACATGTGAAAATATTAATAATTTAATAAAAAAAAAAGCAAAGTAAAATTTCCTGAATTTGTGAATGAAAGGAGGTACACAGTCTTGCTGACAGGTGTGGGAGAGAGATACAAATGGGTGCAACAGTAATGAATATACATTTTAAACATGTATGGATTTGTCAAAGAACAAAATTAACACATTTATCAAAAACTTATTTTCAACTGGGTTAAACTACGTGTGATCTTATCAAAATTTGTAAAAGGTATAGAGTTGCTACTCATCTGCAACATCTTTCTACAGTAGTTCTGATGTGGACTTTTGTAATCACAATGACATAAAAGTTTGTGCAAGAATCTAATTCTACCATGAAGGAGCAAGTAATTTCATATTATTTGAGGAAATAAAAGTGATACATAACGAGCTAAATCAAATGTCCCACATAGCTCAGTGAACTGGTTCCAGACTCCAGGATGATGAATTGCAATTTATATACCTAACTTATTATTTTCTGCTATTTTTGTTTAGAAAAATTAGGTTTTCTTCGATAATAAGAATTTGTAGTTTGGAAATTCTGTTGTATAATCACAAGCATCCAAAACAGATCCCTGGGAATTCCATTAGAAGCTAGGTGTGGTAACCTATGATTGATATCCCTGCTCTGGGCAGCTGGAGACAAGTGAACATTTAGGCTTACTGACCAGTAGTTACTCTAGCCTAATTTGTGAGTTTCAGAACAGTGAAAGAATTCAATGTAATTTCTGAGCATTAACGAATATTGCAGGCCATTCTCCACATGTATGTACAGACAAATACACATGTACATGTGCACATGTTCATCCCAACAATAAATAAAGACACATACACACAGAGATTTTGAAATAAAGATATATCTAAAGCTGAGAAATTGAGAAAAAGAACATATCTAACTTGGTTTAAAGAAAATAACCATTAAAGGAAAATTAAGTTGTAATTTTTCATTAAGAGATAAATGAAAAGAAGCACATACTTTGATGAATGGAAGGAAACATTTTAAACACAACTATGTCCTAAGGTCAATATTAAGGTTTAAGCTTCGGGGCATATAGCAGAAGTGGTATTACTGAGCTTTTATAGCCTTCCACACAAGAGTATTTTTGCTAGCATTATAAAATGATACATTTAATTAAATTAATATGCACTGCAACATACATAATATGCACACACAAAGATGCCATGTAGACTGAATATATATGTGTATGTATACACATGCACACAAACACACACACACACACACACACACACACACACACACACACACACACACACACACAAATCCCTCTGAGGTTACAACTATTTTCTCACATTGTTTTCTACTTCTGTTTCTTTCCTTTTAAACCATGTGATTTATCATCTTAATTCTAAGCAATACCTGAATTGACAAGATGTCCAAAGTCTAAAAGTGAAGATATCCTTATTTCTGTTGATGTTTTTTACTAGCTAACTAGAAAGGACAACATAGAATCCCTCATGTTTTCTGGCTGACAGAGCCATTTGGGTGAGTATTTTGGTGTGAGGAAGAGGGATAATCATTTGTTTCTATGAAGGGAAGCATGCCATTTAACTAGGTCAGTAAACAGGAAACTTTATGTGAGCTACTCAATGATCAAACTTAAGTAGGTTAAAAAAAAAGCTTTCCTGAGCCTGAGCAGTAGATCGATCAGCAAGAATGAATTGGCCATTTCATAGTTCAGTTGAGCAGTTGCATGGAGAAAGACAAGCAATAAGGGCATTTGTTTCTGAGAGTAATATAGTGGCTTAATTCTTGTGCAGAATGACATTTTGTGGAAATCTTTTCACTTTCCAATTTTTATTGAGAATACCAGTTCCATCAAATACAAAAATGAAAGGACACTGAATGAAAATTTTAATGAGCATGAGTAATAAAGCAGTTTTTACCTTCCTCGAAGGAGACTTGAATATTACTATATGCAACCAATTAAATGCTTAGTGATTGCAAATGAGAGAAAGGGCTTAGTATCTTGGAAGCCAAAAACTAACTAAGATTTTATTTATCTTGTACAAATATATATGAACCTCTACTTGTGAACAAGTGTGTGACTAATTTTAATTTCAGCCATAAACCTATGGTTTTAAGGCAAAGAAGTAATTAGCTTGAAACAGTGTAAACAAAACACTTTTCCACAATATCACAGCTACTATTTTTGAGCCACAGGGCATGGCCCACCGTATTTTAACATTTTATACAAAGAAAGATGGCTGAAGTTTAAACATATATCAGAACAGGAGCATAGCATATATCTGTCCTGGCATCTTTTACTTGTCTTTTTCACATCATTGCCTTCTGGTCAGCTCAAAAATTATTCAGTGGAGGGATGATTCCCTAGCTTGGGTGATGAGAAAACTTTGATGATCAAAGGATTGTTTCACTGTCATTTTATTCACGACAGTCAAATTTATTAGAAACATAGTAGTGGAAATTGTGTATAAATACTTGAGGGAAGATACATAAAACATGTTTGTTGCCTTGCTTATGAGCTAATAATTATATAAACAATAATAAAAGACATAAAAGCTGTATCTATTTTAGAAACACAGTCTTAAGCAAAGATAAAGGCTTTTTTGAATATAATTTTTAAGTTGGTTTTGTTTTAAAAGTTATTGATCTAGGAAAAAGTGGCACCAAAATATAAGTAAAACAATACTGAACTCAGTTTGCTGTAATCTATGCATAAAGATACAGCAGACCCCGCATATGCTTCTCTGAATATTCTGGCTTTCCAAATATGGATCACAGTAAATGTTACATGAATTATACTGAACTTGCATTACTTTCTAATGATGTTTGTTTTTGAGATAATTTAATTACAACATTTCTCCCTTCTCTTTTCTCCCTCAAACACTCATGTGTCTTCCCTTGCTCTCCTTCAAATTCATGGCTTCCTCTTTTATTACTTGCTATTGAATTTATGTATGTATTTTTATGTACATACATAGGCCTAATTTCTTAGTTATTTATTCTAGAAATAAGACATTAAAATAGAAAACATATAAGTCACACATCTGCTACCTTTATTCATTATATAGTGAACAATATCAATGCCTGTTAAAGCAGGTTTTATATATAAGATTTGGAGAAAATTTGAATTTCAATGATTTTTCAAATTTAGTCATGAAAGTCCAGCGCAGGAGCATGAAAATAATGAAATGATTAAAAGATGCTTCATTACCAGTTGCATATGTGATCATCTATCTTTTGGATGAGGTTTCCAATCATCATTTACTACTATATTCAGTTCCAAAATGAGAGTATCACAGAATGTGCATTTGGCAAAAACAAATCATTAACAAATCTTCTAATTACTTTATAAGAATGCCTATTAAAGAAGAAAAAGTGTGTAACCTCCAGTATTTTGAGATTATTGTTTGACAGCTCCGTACATTTACATGATGAATTACACTTGTTTTCACCCCAATTTCCCCATTTCCCTTCCTCTTCCCAAATTTCCTTCTGCTTCCATTACATCTTTTAGTATATTAGACACTGAGTTTAATTATAATTTTGTGCATAGGTGGGGGGGTTTTGAGCTGAGCAAGTACAACCTATTAATCTTTACACTGCAGAAGGAAACAATACCCTTCCCACAAAATCTTTAAATATCTCATTTGAAGTCTCATTTATTAACTGTCTCATTTGTTAAATATCTTCTCATTCTATGATGAAATGCCCTGTGCTGTTGACTGCACTACAATGAGTTCATAACTGAAAAGGTTTTGCCATGCCTAAAAGACAGCTATCAGGTATATATCCCCATCTCCTGGTATAACCGTCCACTCTGTGACAAGTCCACATTGACACCTCAGCCATGGAAAGGTATTTTTGATGAGATGTAACCAAAATAATCCACAATTTTTATGCATAGAGTCATTCTGTTAACTCTGTGCTACTTGTGTTAATAAAACTCATAGACATAATAAATGTAAATATGTGGACACAAAAGTGTTTTCTACAAATGGATTTGTATTGTTAATAATGTTATATATGATATATGTACATTTAATAACATATATATGTTATTAAAACATGTGTGTGTGAGAAAGAGAGAGAGAAAGAGAGAGAGAGAGAGAGAGAGAGAGAGAGAGAGAGAGAGAGAGAGAGAGACGTCTTTATAATAAAAGACTGGAGTCAGATATAGGGAAAAATGCTGAGAGAACAGAGAAACAAAAGAACAAGGCAAAGCCACCTTTATCTCACTTGCTTCTCAGGAGAAAAGAGACAGAGTACCTGTTTCCTCCCACCTATAATCCTTCCTCTGCCCGGCATCTCACTTCCTGTCTATATGCACATACATTCAGACCTCTATTGTCAGCTAGTGGCAAACTCCACCCTCTGATCATCAGGCACAGTTTATTTGTCCAAACAAGAAATCACTAAATATCCCCTATTTGTCTAAAAATGAAAATGTTATAACTAATATAAGAAAAACTGTACAAAATAAGAATAAGTACTATATAAAATATACAGGAATTAAATACATCAACAATGTCTAGATAATTAGCATTTCACAAACTCAGAGAAAATACTCTATTATCTATTCTTGTAACTAATTTACTTTCTATTCTAACTTGCATTATCAAATTAGTTTTTAAAATCTTTCAAACTCTATGTTTTAAATATATTTAGTGAGTTTCTTTTCTGAGTCTGGCAAACAGTGAAAATAGTAAATATACTATCTAGTCATCAATTCCCTCAGGGACCTGAAATGGAAATATTATTAACTAAACAAACAGGAAGTGAAAGCAAGCAACTTCCAGAGAGAGAGAGAGAGAGAGAGAGAGAGAGAGAGAGAGAGAGAGAGAGAGAGAGAGAGAGAGAGAAATGAGAGAGAAATGACAAAAACAGTTGACTGCCTGGACAGTCACCCAAGTTTCCTCTGCAATGTCAGCCTATAAGCCTAGCTTATCAGATACTCTGAAGGACTATCCTGCCTTGTCTTGGCAAGTTTTGTATTCACTCTTTTTGGTGTCCTTTTGGTCAAATTTTGACCAAACTCTCAGAGAGTATGGTCTCTGAGCATACTCTCAGAATTTATTGCAAGGGCACTTTATTCCCCAGTGGCTTACCTTGGCCACAAAGAAATTAAACTCAATGTGGAGTTTCTTCAATGTCCATTTCTTCTCAATAATTCCTTCAGTGTCCATTCTCTTCTCTGCAGTAGATTCGTGTCTCATTGTCATAAAAATGGACCTATGTTATTAAAACAATTTAGGTACCATATTCTCTATGTCTCTGACGTGTTTTCTTTTTCTTTTTTTTCTTGGTTTATCAAGGCAGGGTTTCTCTGTGGCTTTGGAGCCAGTCTTGGATCTAGCTCTTGTAGACCAGGCTGGGCTCAAACTCACAGAGATATGACTGCCTCTGCCTCCCAAGTGCTGGGATCAAAGGTGTGTGCCACCACTGCCCAGGGCTTTTGCTTTTTCTTTCTTTTTTGTCTCTGAAGTGTTTGAAGAAGACCTGCCCTTTTAAAATCTATCTCTGTTTGACCTTGTAAATATAACTAGCATGACTATACATTTGATTGTAGTAGTTGACTAATTACTAACATATATATTTCAATATCCTATATAACTAATAATAATAACTTGCAAGGACTAGAAGTTTGCATTATGCTGTTAAATGAGCTGTACCTTGAACAATATTAGAAATGTATATACAGTATGTTTTAACCAATTAATTTCAAATTGATTCAGTATCCAATATTTGTATACAATATACAAAATTCCAATGCAAAGTAAAATATTGAAATCTAGTAGTTGCTTTTTAGAAGTAGATCATCAATCTACCTATTTATCTCACTATATCTGTATATACCCATTTATCCCACTATATTTATATACCTCTATTTTGGAGGGAAAAATGCTGAGAAATCAGAGAGGAGAAGGAGCAAACCAATGCCACCTTTACGTCACTGACTAGCTTCCTAGAAATAAAGAGACTAAGTTAATTTTTCCTCCCTCCTGCCTATATTCCTTTTTCTGTCCATAACTTCAGACCTCTATGGTTAGCTAGTGGCAAGCTCCACCCTCTGATGTTCAGACATGCTTTGTTGTACAAACAAGATACACACACACACACACACACACACACACACACACACACTTATAAAGAGCATACTATCCATGTACTTTCTGCATTTAAATTATCATTCTACAGTTCCACACAAATTCAAAATTAGTCAATGCCTCTAAATTCCTCTCAAATTTTGAACTTTTGTGAGTGTTTTGTCAACCATTTTATGTTCCAGGCAAAATGGTTTTATTAAAACTATAATATTAAAATTAATTTACAAATTGTGATAATTAAATCTAAAACAAGTAGGAACATTTTGAAAATAAATCTTCTGATTTCACTTGCAAGGAATATCTTGAAGTGAATTAGTGAATTTAAAAATTTAACTATTATTTGTAATATGATTCCTAGATACTTTTTCTGGGATTATATTTGTCTAATCTTTTTCAATTTAAAATGTTATGAGATAAGTCCACCATGGTTGTAGGAAACTCAAGGCCAGCCTGAGCTACATCAAAAGGTGACAGAACAAAAGAATCAAACAAACAAACAAAATCTATCAAGAATGCTATACAGTGATAATATATCAGATCAGTTGTCTCCACATTTGTGTTCTCTACAGTTTGATGATATTGTGTTTAATATTATTTGTTAAAAGAGAAGCATATATTTAGTATATTTTTTTATAAATAACCATAGACTTTATTAAAAGAGTGAATGACTCCATGAAGTTCTAGTCAGGGGAAGAATAGAAGAGAGAAAGAAAAGAGATACCATCATAGAGGGAGCCATTACAGGTATAAAGAGAATTCTGGAACGAGGGAAATGTCCAGAGACCTACAAGGCTAACACCAAGTAACAATCTAAGCAATAGTTGAGAGGCTACCTTAAATGTCCTTCTTCAATAATGATATTGATGACTACCTTATATGCTATCATAGAGCCTTCATCCAGTACCTGATGGAAGCAGAAGCAGATACCCACAGCTAAACACTGAGCTGAAATCTGGAATCCAGTTTCAGAGAGGGAAGAGTGATTAGCAAAGGGGCCAAGACCAAGCTTGAGAAACTCACAGAAACAGCTGACTTAAACAAGGGGATGCTCATGGAACCCAGATTGATAGCTGGGAACCCAGCATAGAATTGTTCCAGAACCTTTGAATGAGGAGGTCATTTTGGATGTCTGGACAATCTATGGGGCCACTGGTACACAAATGGACTTTGAGAGCCCACTCCACATAGAGGGATGCTCTCTCAGCCTAGACATATGGGCGAGGGTCTAGGCCCTGCTCCAAATGATATGACAGACTTTAAAGATCCCCATGGAAGGCCTCGCCATCCCTGGGTAGCAGAAAGGGTTAGGAAAGGAGGTCAGGCGAGGGAGAGGAAACTGGCACTGACATGTAAAAGACGCTTGTTTCTAATTTAATTTTTAAAAAATGGGGGGAAAAGTGAATGACTCATAGGAGTCTATTTGGGAAAAGGATGAATTATGTAGTAGTGCCCTGTTTCCTTGCTACACTTCAGGAGTAGTTCAGGTCTTTCTTGATGTCAATTCCCTTTGACAGTTTTCCAAGAGAAAATAATTTTTAGCACATCTTATTAAATAGAAAATGTAGTGTGAAGCATAGCTATGGGAAGTGCAAAACACTCTACTATTGAATCATTCTTTCTTTTAAATTTTATTTTTTTATTTTACTTTTCATACCAACTAAAGTTCTAGATCTCACCTCTCTTCCTACCCCCCCTCACCTGCATTAAGGCTGAGCATGTCATCCCACTATAGGGAATGGGCTCCAAAAAGCTAACTAATACACCAGGAAAAGATACTATGGAATAATTCTTTTGGCTGCACAGTGTAACTAGAAAGTTTTTGAAATTAATGATATGAATTAGGAAAATCGTTCAATATTTTAAAAATTCTAGACTTTTAGAACTTTGTGTTATAAATATCCATATGGTAAATCAATAAGGACATTGACACCATTAACATCACAGCAAATAAGCTACTCTTGGTTCATGATTTTCTAAGATAATCTGAAATGACTATTTTAACTCAGCATATTTTCTGCTTTATATTTAATTTCTACATATTTAGAGTCAGTATTTTTTACTACAGTATACTGTGAATAATCTGTTTTAACAGTAAAGAGTAGCTAGAATTGCATTTCCATATCCTTATCAAAAGATGTCTAACATTACTAGTTGCTGAATGAAACTTTAAATTATTGAAGGGTTATGACAACAATATAATATTTCACTACCCACTAAGCATTAAGATGATATTAGGTACAATATCTTGAAATACATTATGCACATCTCAGAATTGTTAACTGTATTATTTTTCATTATAAAATGCCATTTATTCTATATTTTGTCACTTTTGATTTCTGTTTATTTTAATATAATATGAATATTTCTTAAGACAACGTTATGGAAGTAATAGTTTTATTTACTGAAATTAATATTTTAATTTTAATTAATTTTAATTTAATTAATTTTAATTTAATTTATTTATTTATTAATTAAATTAATTTTAATTTTAATGCCAGGATGGATTTGATCATAACACTTGAAAATTATAAATAGGTAGATGATTTTAGTTTATTTATGATATTTTAGTATTGATTGCAACTGAGATCTTAACAATAGTAAATTTGAGGTATTTCAATGTGCAATGGTGAGGTATTCAACTTGGTATATTATTAGAAACATGCTAGATCAATTCTTGAGGTCATTGCCATTGAAGAATATTAAAACATGAAATAATGGTTACAGCTGTGACAAATAGGAGCACTGAACACTGATAGCCATTTGGGTGTAATATTGTTAAATGAAGGCCCAATTACCGCTGTAACAGTTAGCTGTCTAATAAACTGGAATATTTCATCAGGAATATTATAACAAGATGTGATTTGAAGTGTCTGTTGAAAAAACAATAGCTTGATATAGCCCATTTAAGGTTCAGTGTGATTGCTCTCATTTTCCTCCCTCATATTGCTTCTTTCTGTGAGTATAACAATGAATATTATGTAAGGTCCTTAGTGGTGCCTGACATTGTGACTTAGTCACAATTTGGAATACTGCCCAAAGAAAACATGTTTAACTGAAAGATATCATGATGATAAAAGAAGTAAATGAGTTTGGGAAATGAGTTCCAATAAAGAATGCAAATATAAAATGTATTAGTTCAGTGGCATTTCAGAATCTGTTAAGCATTTTCAATAAAAGAACAGGGTGACTTGTATTTATTATTTGAGTGTAAATTTCTAAGGTTTATGCTAATTCTGTTAGTAGAAATTATCTTTATTTTAAAATTACAGACATACCTTTAAAATAAAAGTGTATCACCTAACACTATGAATATGATTGTGTATCTATTTTGCCTCTCATTTTAAATTATATTAAACAATAGGCAATAATTTTAAGCATTTCCATTTAAAATGTATATATTGCATTTTGATTTATCAATATTTATATAGAATATTGTATTGTGAATATTTTGAATATTTGAGATTAACAGACGTCTGTGTGAAATATTAGAAAATGTTAAATCTCAATAAGAATCATGACAGTGTCTCAGATTATGGAAACAATCTCTCACTAAAAAATTTGTATAATTATACTGGCTCAAAACATACCTCTTTAAGACTTATCATGCTTTCTCTGTTGCAGGGTATTTTATATAAAACCTTGCAGGTTTTAATAATGTGCAAATTAAAGTTTCCAGGAACCTAATACATAGTGTATTTCTACTTTCAAGGATGAACAAAACCTATGCATTAATTCATGCTATTCTACTGAAATTTTAAGAGGTTTTCTTTTTTGGTGTGTTTTATCATTCCCCAAAGTGCACTGAATATGTTTGGTTTGAGATTAATAATAGTCCTTGCTTTTTCCACCCTGCTTTAAAACTAGCATGTGTGAAATCTTCATGTATTGTTGATTCATTCCTGAGAGAAAGCTAGGTCCAAATAAATGACCAAATTGCCCATTTCTCACCCAAAGAATCAGCTTTCAGTCTCTTCATATATTACTACATTTAAGTGCTAATTCTGCTTCTGTCAGACTTACTAACTGGCACTTACTGGAGCAATGAAAAGGTAACAAGCCTTGTTTTGTTGTTGTTTTGATCTTTCATCTGACAATGTAATCCAGGCTGAACCAGAATAAACTCCCAACATACTCTCAGCCACTACTGCCTGGGATGACAGGGTTCTGCCATGTCTCCGGCCATGGTCCATGATAGTTATCTGTTTACTGATATTAACGAAAAATAGACAACAAAAGAAATATCATACTGATTATTCTGTGAGGACATATAGAGATGGAGGGTGGTCTATAAAAATATAGCATGATTAAGCAATATTTACAATTAAATAAAGCTTCATGAAGAAGGTGTCCTCAGCTAAAGAAAAAAAAAAGAGCCTTAAGAGGTGAAGTGCCAATAGTAAATCTGAATAAAACAACACAGAGGAATGGACTCCTAAGACAAAAGTAGGTAGGACAGAACATCGAATATTTGAGGTTCTAAAAGCAAGTGTATTTTGGAAAAGAGTGAATAAAGGAAGAGCCTTTGAATTCATCTTCTATAAGATTCAGCTGACCATACAGAATCAAGAATGTCTCACATTATGTTTTATGTCTAGGTTTTAGTTTTGTTTCCTTTTTCATAAAATTGAAATTGAATCATGACTTTGGTTTAATTGTAAACTAACATGATGAAAAACAGTAATAAACTTTGGGAGAGTACCTGTAGCAATATGCTTGGTCACTTTTCTAGGAAATGGCCTAAAAGTAGGTTTTGAAGAGCAGATGGAGGACATGGCTTCAGGTAGGGAAAATGTATTCCTTTTCATGACAGCAGGCTGACAGCAGGTGTATCCATTGCTGCTGGTATGTGATGGTGGTAGGCACAAGGCCTAATGGCTAGAGAACCTGGCTGACTGTTTCCGAGATGATATCAGTCCAACCTGAAAATTCCTGCTCATCATGTTTGCACATTGTTAAGTAAAAGACCATTGTTTTATGACTTGTTTATAAATTTCCTCAATCCCATCACAATACTTCTGTTTACTTTTCAATTATGTCTATCATTTATAGAAGGAAATTAAAAAGTAATGAGTTTATACACACACACACATATAAGAAATATATAATATACTATATATATATATATATTATATATATTAATATAATTCTAAAAGGAAGTACCAGTTTGTCACACACACACACATACACACACACACACACACACACACTCACAAAGCATGTTATCCCTTAAGTGTAAAGTTCCAGTCACAACTCCTCTTTCCCCACGGAATTATTCATCATGTGATAATGTCCAGTGCTTTACACTAAAGTAATATAAAATAACTTAATTGAGGGATTGTCATTGAAACCTTCTTCTGCTAGATATGTATGAATGGAAATAGACTAATACTTCTGTTAAAAGTTCTTGGTATAGTCAGTGATTGGAACTATCCCAGTTTCCTCTCCTTCCAGTGCCTCCATTCCTCCCACCATCTGCCAATCCCACCCCCTTCTACTCCTCAGAGGGGGTGAGGCCTCCCATGGGGGATCATCAGAGGCTGTCACATCATTTGGGACAGAAACAAGGCGCTACCCCATGTATCCTTCCATAGGGACTGGGCTCCCAAAGACCAACTTCAAAAATTTAATAGTTGCAGATGTTATTTTTTTCTAAATCAACTTACCTGGTAGAAAAGTTTTCTATGAGAAAATTATTAATTTTTTTCTCCTAAACTGCATGGCAAGCATTTCTAATCAAATACTAGATGTGGATAGAGTACATAATATATAATTATGGGATGTTTGCTTATGAGGAATGGTCACAAATTTGGTTTATGCCCAGATGAGTCCCCTATATATTTTCTACTGATCAAAGTAATGGCATTAGAGACTTAATATCATCTTAAGTAGGGGTAGAGTTTACCATTAACCACAAACAAGCAAATAATTAATCACAATGTGTTGTACTAGTTTGCAAAATCAAAGCTCCTCTAATAATGAAGTAAAAAAGGACACATAGTTTCTAGATTTTGATTTCTGTCTTACAAAATTGACAGCACACATCTGAGTCTGATGGAGTGGGCCGTCTATGTGTTCTAATACTCTGAATGATTAACATGTTAACTAATCCTTTCTATAACTTTTCAGTGCATAAAGAAATGCTATATTCCAGCAAGCAGAATCTACATTGCAACACAGAAATTATTAAAGCATCAGCAATAGTGCTTTAACTTAAATATATGCTTTAAACAACAACAACAAAAAGAAGTTGGCTTGATGAAACACTTGTCACGTGGCTCTGGCCAAACACAACTTTGGTTGTAACTAACTGAATACAGCTATTTGGCACATATAATTTCAGAAAATGGACCACAAATCATATATTCTTATGGGGTAAAGGGATATAAAATACAAAGGGAAAGAGATTTTTCAAAACTTGTCTTGTTTCCTTCTTTGCTATATAAAATAGATAAGCTGCCTTTTTCTGGAAATTAGATATAATTAAAGAGGTGAAATCCTTCCAGCATACAATATGGCATAAAAGGCATAATTTGCTTCACCTTTTGTTAGTATCTTTAGAAATATGAAAATGCAATTTTTTTATTTTCCTAAGGTAATCTTCAGCTAGTTGTGGCCTAGAAGCAATTCTAATCTCTGAGATATAACAGCACATCTGTATAACAAACAACGTCCAGCTAAACAACTAAAACTATAGCTTAGCAAAAAATCACACATTTATTCTCTAACTTTAGTTAAAAAATCAACAATAACAGCGACAACAACATATATACAATAGAGATAGAGAAATGGAATATTTCCCATACATAATATATTAAAGAATTATTTTATTAGAAATAGATTATGTTTTTCTGAGATGAATACACAAAACAATATCAAGACATTCATGTGAGAATTCCCAGTAAATACTGTGTTTTTGTTTTAAAATAGATAATATCAATACTATATTGTTATACTTAAGTACAGCATATTTCTCATTGCTATACATTTAATTTTTTGAAAATATTGCTGAATTCCTGAGTTAGAACTAGCAATAATGACAGAGAATTACATGAAAATTTTCCTTTCTTGTTCCAAAAAAATTCAAAATTGTTAATTCATCTTGTATTAAATGTGCTAGCCAGCATTCTTTGGTAAGTGAATATTTTATTTTTTCTGTCCTTTGCAGAGAGAAACACAAGCAAATCTATTGATTTTGAAAATCATATTTATTTATGCTGTTTGGGTAAGTAAGATTATAAGTCTCACAGCTTAGGAACTGCAGCAAGGTATCTGAAACACAAATGAACAAATCCTGTGCAATGGATTCATTCCTTATGATCATAATGATCAGCCAGGTCCATTATACTAATGATAAGGTCATTAGTGTCAATGCACCATCTGACTTACCCAGTGGCTTGCCTCACCATTGACTCTTTTCCTGTCCAACTTAGAGGATGCTAGAAGGAAAAAAATTTAGGGGACCACCTTACAGATATTGAATAATTTTGTTTAAAAAGTTGTTTGAGATTCCTCATTTTGGCATCTTCACGGAGTTACTGCAAAATGTGACTGTCTGCTGTTTTCTGTTGTTTGTTTTTGCTTTGTTTTTATTTTTTCTTGCACTGAATACAGGTTAAACAACAAAAAATGATATATAATAACCCTAGCCAAGTTTTGTAACAATTCTCACAGTCTGATTGGTTCTTTTAGAAAGGAAATACATGCTTGTGTGTGTGTGTGTGTGTGTGTGTGTGTGTGTGTGTGTGTGTGTGTGTGTGTTTGTGTGTGTATTTTGTGTGGTGTGTGTGTGTGTGTGGTGTTGTGTGTGTGAGAGAGAGAGAGAGAGAGAGAGAGAGAGAGAGAGAGAGAGGGAGAGAGAGAGGTGGGGGCAGGAGGGAGGGAGATGGGAGGAAACCAAGAGAAAGAGAGACAAAGGCAGATACATAGACAGAGACAGGGAGACTTTAGTTGAGTTTCTAGAACTATTTTGTAACTAGTATACCTAAGTAGATCAGCTGTTCAAAAACACTGAACTAGTGGGCAACCTCTAACATCATTGACTTTAGGTTAGAGTGCCATATTATTTCCCTATCAAAAATATTATCCATGATACTAATTTTTCAAAGAATTATTGTACCTTACAATTCATTCATAGATGTTGCAACATCCTAGCAATAGCAGTAACATAAAATTATCATACTATACCCTAATTACTTTGTAGGTTGGTGTAGGGTGTTTATAACATTTCTGAAATCCCTTAATCTTCTGTTTTAAATACCGATGTAAATGGCACAGTCAAAACTGGTTTTCTAAATTGCTAAATATTTTTCATTATTAGAAACTCACATGTTATCTTCCTAAAATTAATTATGACCAATACTTTTGAAAATATCATTATTTCAAATCCTATTTGAATTAAGATTCACTCTTTAAGTATGTGGTATTACAAACTGGAAAGATGTCTTAGGTTAGTACCTCATGTTAGGAGGACACAGTGTATGGCTGATTTTGTCCTGATGTTGTAGTCTCAACATACACAGGGCATCTCAAAATTACCTATAAATCCAGTATCAGGAAATCTGACACTCACTTCTAGTTCCATGGTCTCTGGGCATGCACAATGTGTAAAGACATATATTCAGGCACAATATTTATGTACAAAAATTAAATAAAATTATAATTAAAATGCACTTTGAGTTCATTATGTCTTAAGTTACATAAATATGAAATTATGCTTAATTAACATGTAAATAGTAAAACATTAGTTGGAGTACCTACCAGTTGTCACTAATTCTTTCAGTATATAAATACACAAACACACATGTTTACAGACACACATTTTAAATCTAGAATAAAGTAGTTTCATTTCTTGATTTCTAATTTTGCTTGTACCTTCCATTCTTTTAATTTTTGCACAGCACAACCAGATAAATCAATTACTTTATTAAAAGCCAATATATTTATTTCTTGGTATCAATGTTATCATTTTATTTGCATTATATATAATGAAAATTCTTTGAAAAGGGTTATTTTGGCATTTATTTTCATAGTATAATTTTTTTCCAAAATATCCTATGAGATTTACCACACTGATTTAAGAAAGAACATTGAAACTGCCAAAGCTGTTAAGATACATTGAGAAAAATGAAAATATAAATGAAAAACAAGAGTTATGTAATAGCAAAAAGAAGGATTAATATAGAGCAGAAATATATAATGTAATGTAGGTATTGTATTATCCCCATTCCCTTACAAGTTTGTAATTCAAATTGCAAAATTGCAAATTGCAAGTTGGTAATTCATAAGGATATTTGTGAGAAGGATGCAGAATTAGCTGCTTGTGATGCATGTAAATGATACATGAATGTTAGTATGGATCATACAAATGCTAGAGCGTGACTTTGTTGCCTCCCGCTGCTGCGGTCTGCATTGCTAACTTCATAATATGCATATTGTTCTTCTCAGTGAATTCAAAATATGGTGATTCAGTTAGGTTGGCTTCTCAATGAATTTTGTTTTCTTTCCTAAACACAAAGTTTCCAAAATAGTAATATTACAGACACACACATCTGTACCAGTCCTTTTTTTAAAATAGGAACTAGAGATAAAACTTGTGTTTCTGTGCTTAAAGACCAAAACATTCTTACCCTTCTGAGCCAACTCCCCCAAATATACTAATAATTTAATATGAAAAATTAATATTCACAAGAAATATTTTAAATGAAAAGTAATAATAAATAAATGGATATAAGGTTTCTATACTTTTATCACTTTAAATGGTATAATAATGAAAAGCACTATTGAAATTGTGCTACACAGTATGACCAAAACTCCAATAACAAGTCTTAGAAATTTCAACTTCAGTTGTTTGACAGGATATCCAAGTGACTCAAGTAATATATGTTCTAGCAAATGCCCTTGATATCCTCTAACAGGCTGAAGACAAATCACTTTTACTCAAGATACATTGAACTTTGGACACAGGACTTGAAAGCTACATTATCTGTATAGTGATGTATGTTTTGTTTTCAGGAACTCAAATAATAGGCCATTACAAATTTCCAGATTGACTGAAAGTTTCCTTCCTGTGGCCTATCATTCATAGTGCCAGAAATCATATGTAGAATGCCAAGAGAGGGAATCAAGCAATAGTCCTCTCGACTCGCATGAGAAGTCATTTCTAGTGGTGCAATAGTGACACTATTATCAAGGCTGTAAACAACCACTTTTTAATGGGATTTAAGGCCCACTCAATGGGGAAGAAATCATGTCTGGCTATAGAAACCCTGAGCTAGAGAGTTTGGATGTTAGAACAAACCTATTACTACCACTTAACTAGACACTAATAATATCTAACTGCCTTTAAAACTTATCTTCAAAGTCACATTTAAGTGTTGCTCTCAGACCTCAAAAAGAAGCTTCTAATTCCAGCAAATTGAGGCCATTGCAGGAAATGACAACTTGCCTGAATGCAAAGGTTAGTGGATTATAAAGAGTTCACACCAAATAGCTATATTTAGAACACTACACCTATGTCCAAGGCTCAGCCACATCATGGAAGAAAGTGTCAGATGATGGTAATAACCAAAGCCCCAAGAAGTCTAGTAAAAGATTATGTCTCTTAAAATGATAGAAAAGATTCATCCATGTTATCTCAACAATTTGGCTACCTAAAGAGTGACAAAACCAATAGACATTCTAACAATTTAGGATTAAATCCATCCTACAACCAGACAAAGATAGAAATGACTTGTGAAAGAGGAAATAGTAGATTATCCCAGGAAGCAGTCCCTTAATTAGTTATCCAATATAAATTGGTCAGCAATGAAATAATATATACATAAGTAATATATATGAAAGGAACTGAGCAGGTTGTATTTATGTATTTAGTGTTGATATATACATATGTAACAATTCTAATACAAGAAAGTGGCCAACAATTTAAGAATGAATGGAGTATCATAAAAGGAAAAGAATGAAGGTGTTTATCAGCTGTAGGGATTCCTTGATAGAATTTTTCAGGTCATTTATATATACTAACATATCATCTGCAAATAGTGTAAGTTTGACTTCTTCATTTCCAATTTTTATGCTCTTGATTTCCTTTTGTTGTATACATAGTGAACAGCCTTGTCTTGTTCCTGATTTTAGAGGAATCACATTGAGTTTCTCTCCATTTACTTTGATGTTGTCTGTTGGCTTGCTATATATTGTCTTTATTATGTTTAGGTATGTTCCTTTTCTTCCTGAACTCTTCCTGATCATGAAGGAGTGTTGGATTTTGGAGAAGGCTTTTTCAGCATCTAATGAGATGATCATGTGTGTGTTTTGTTTATTTTTTCAATTTATTTATATTGTGGATTAGAGTGATAGCTTGGGAAACTTCATAAGACCCAAAAAGGCCATGTAAAAATGGGTATAAGTTGCAAGGCTTGGGCAGTCTATGGGGTCTATAATAGTGGAACCAGTATTTATTCCTAGTGCATAAATTGGCTTTTTGTTTCCCATTTCCTATGGAAGGATAATCTCTCAGCCTAGGTACAGTGGGGAGAGCCCTTTGTCCTGCCCCAATTGATGTGATAGATTTTGATCATCACCTATGGAAGCTCCCCTAAAAATGAGTGCCAATTGCAGGGCTTGAAAGGTTTATGGGGCCTCAGGTAGTAGAACCAGTTTTTATCCCTAGTGCATGAACTATCTTTTTGGATCCATTCTCTATGGAGGGATACTTTCTCCGAATTTTAATCCTGATTTGTTTATATGGTGGATTACATTGTCAGCTGTGATTGCTATATAAAGTAAGATTTTTATTAATTAAACAAAAAATAGAAAACAAGCAAAAGAAATGTGGAGGAATTAGAGGAAGGAAAGAGAAGTGGAAAACAATATAATTATATAAAAACAATGCTAATAGATTAACAGAGTTACTCTATATTTACTCAAATAGAATATAAGCAAAATAATAAACAAATATAAACAAAAGTTCAAGGATCTCCTCTCATATTTACTGTGTAAAATAGCACTCTATGTAAAACTATTCATGGGTCATCTATGAAACAATGAGTTTGCTTCTTTCATAAATATGGGACAACCTTGATTATGTCATGTTGACCAGATCAGCCATCCTCTGGGCTTTTGGTGGCTATTAATCTATAAATAGTTTTTATCACATTATTTTGATATAGAAACAACAGAGGGTCTAAAATATCAGTCAATCTTAACATTTTTGAAAGAAACTATATCATTTTTACGACAATTTCACCCAGTACATATATATATATACGTCCCATTGAATGAATGGTACTCATAGTTCTTCCAATCATTATGCAGCTAAGACATAAAATAGTAGAGAAAGAATAAAATCTCTTACTTATCTAAGAGATAGGCAAATGTCCAACCAGAACAATATCTCAAATGACACATTAAAGAACAATGTAGAAAATCATGTCAATGATAAATACAGTGCATAACAAAATATAATATGATTCTTTTGTATAGCAGTGATATGTTTTTAAAAAAACGAATAACTGAAAAATGGACACTCCTAACTCTATGAGTATAATTTCCTTCTGACCTATGATTATGTGGAATTTTCCTATGATAATACCCATCTTTAAAACCTTTTATCCACATATCAAGTATTATTTCCTTCATTTATGTATTCTTTATTAAATTTCCAATTCTGAGTAGCACAGGATTTTTAATCAATATGGCAAAACAATCAAGAAATCAAGGTATAGGTTGATATTTTGAATTGTTTGCATATTTTCAGAAATTTCAATGACTGGTTGGAGCTTTCCCTTATTTCTGGATCGTAGTAAGGGAGTGGATAACAGCAGAAACACATGGCTGAGGAAAGGTTATTTGACTCAGGCCATTCAAGAAGGAAAAAAGAAAGACAAGAGGACAGGACAGGGGAAGAGAAGAGAGGAAATAAGAAGACAAGTGAGGGGACAGGAAGGGAGAAGCAGTGAGTCCAATGGGTTTGGTTTCAAAGCATTCCTTTCAAATATTTAGCTTCATAGAACTTCTGAGTTTGAGTAAAAAATGTCTTCAATGCTATATTTGCTGTGTGAGAATAATTTATGGTTTTCAAAACTTCTGAAGAAAGAATACAGCATCTCTCAGTGTGATTACTTTTTAATAAAAAAAGATTTGAAAAACTTTTGAATTTTACAATGAGAGAAAAACAATTTGAATATAGTTTTGGAGATGAATTTACTGACATTTCAAAGATTATATCTTAGAATGCTTTCCTTTGAAGTGTTTTTAAATGACACATTTATATCTCGTACTTAAAAGTGTCTCTGAAATAAAATGATCCAAAATTCATTGTTACAATGTGAAGAATGCCAATGTTTCATGATCAAATAACTCACATATCCAAAGTTTCACCATTCACTGGCACTCCAATAATTATTTAAATTGAATTGTTTTCTTCTGGAAATGATATCTTATTCATTAAGTTATTTCTGTGAATTTTATGCATTAAATTTCAGCATTTTCTTACTCTTCAAATACCTACCATGGTCCCTACTCCTTATCACATTCAATACCTCTTTTATTCATTATTGTTACATACACACACACACATATATATATATATATATTATATATATATGTGTGTGTGTGTGTGTGTGTGTGTGTGTGTGTGTGTGTGTGTGTGTGTGTATGCACACACTTTCAAAAAATGTGTGCTTTTATGAATGTGTGTGTATATATGTGTGTTTATTTATGACTAACCACTGGAACTCTATTGAGGGCTCAACCCTAGGTGACAGTGTTTTCTTTCCTCTCTAAGAAGCCATGGACTATACAGAGCTCTTTGTGTATTGATTAGATTTAGAGAATTGTTAAATATTACCCATCCATGTAGGCATGTGAAATTGTGTTGTCATTACCGATGTCTTGTTTAGACAGCCATGCTGTTTAATTTCATATGTACAACTTTCCTGTAGTTTCTATAAGATAGTAGAGCTCAGAAGGTATTTTGATTCTCTGGGTCTTAAAAGCTTTCTCAAACTTCTGTTACATTCAAAGTGTGGATTATGAGTTACATCATTGATGTATGAATTGGGTTTGGACATCTGTTTTTCAATAAGCTGATATATTTCAGTTATCTCAGTTCACATTTTGAGAAAAATTGGAAGCTATTATGTTTCCATCTATTTCCACACAAGCCACACTTGGGCTACTTTCACAGGCATGGCAAAAAGCAGTGCATCAGTCTAATTAAACATCTCTGGATTCTAACTAAACAGCTATAATAATGTCACGATTCAACAAATGAGGATATCTTGCAAGGCTGGTCAATGTCTTTCAGAACTAGATAAACACATATAGCTCATGACATAATCTCAGTGGCTGAGATGCCTAGATTTCTGTTCACTCATGCTGTTTCCATACACCTAAGACTAACTTTGTACCTGAAGGTCCTGAACATATTTTGCTTGCTCATATTTTTGGAAGTAGTGGCAAACTGGTCATGATTGATTGATTTCATGAGCAAAATCTCTGAAACTGTTTACTTAAAAACAACAATACTAATCCATTTTAAATATTATGAAATATTATTATAATGAAGAATTATAATATTTAACAAATAAAAATATTATGGCTTATGTAGGTATTGAAATTGATCCATTTAAATAATCTCATTAGGATTCACAATTGTTTCATTCATATCCCCTTCCTTCTGCTTGGGAAATTGTATTCTGTATTTAAAAATGGAAACTTTACAATGAGCATTTGTTGACATTACTTGCTTCCCTCTCTTTCTCTAAATCCTACCTTTCTCTACCTCCAAATATCATAATCTCTATTAAAATTACAAATATTACATACATATATAGTATACACATGTAAACATAATGAATCCATTTAATCTTGCTCCTACGGAAATGTATTATGAATTCACTAATTGGGAATGGATAACCTATACAAATATATGCAGGAGCTCATTCATGGTGAAAAGTGATTTTCCTTTTCGTATAACCCATTGATCAATTAGAGCACTTAATTTACTGCAAAGGCCATGTTAGATTTCCCCTGACACACCTAATTCAAAAAGAATTTTCATCATCATAGGAGCTCCTATGATGATGGTTGAGAAATGAACTTATCTTTCAGTAAAACAATATGAAATTAGGATTCTATTTAACATTATGAAAATTTAACAGTATAAAAGGGGTAGGTTCTCCTATAAAACTTATTTCATTTTCACCATAGTTTGTTTGTCCAGAAAATCATGCCAGTGATAGGTTCCAGATTGTAAAGCATACCTTAAAGTAAATGAGAAAGTGGTTTTTTCCTCCTATAAACCCAAAGTTAACTTTCAAGTGCTCATTTTTTTTTTGCTTCCAGCTTACCACATCCCTAGGCATGGATTACAGATATGCATGACTAGTTTTGGCCAAGCCTACCATATTTTCAATAAATTTTATGTCATTGCATTATAATTCTGATGATTATTATGTTCTAAATTTTTTACATAGTTTTGACAACAATAATCTAAGACTATTGTTGGACTGATAGTCTGCACAATATGAGTTATTTAGTAGAATAGGCAATATTTTAAATTTCCCTAGTGAGTTTCCTTAGCCAAAAATACACTAAACAATGGAAATTAAAGAAATTAAACAAAAATAAATGATGACCCATTAACCTCAAACAAATCTTTAAAAGATCTTTAAAATATCTTTAAAAGAGAACACGTTGGAAAATTAGTCTGTTTTTTAAATACTATTTCTACATATATGCATCTTTTAACAGTTGTGAAAATTTCTCTGGATGTCATAACACAATTTCTATTGGAGCAACAGGGGAAATGGAATAATTGGATAGCTGGTAGGTCATAGAGATACTATCCAATCATGTAGCCAACATTGGAGACTACTAAAAAGGTGATTGCCTAAATGTGATTACAGCCTTTTAACAAAATTATGTAGGAATATTTAGGATTAAGTTGACAATATTCTCTGTGTTGTTTTTACAGATGCCTAATTCACTGCAGAAATGAGGTTAGGAGACAAAGTAATTGAAGAGTGCAAATGTAATTCACTAGGCTGCAATAATATTTTGACAGGTTAAATGTAATTCCCACAGCGATTTGAATGAAGAGCTCCAAGAGAAATTGTCTGGGTGCAAAGCGACCCCAAACAAATTTTGTAAATGCATTAGTCAAACAACATGAATGCAAAATGAAATTGACAAACTCAATATAGGAGTATTCCCCAAGTATATTGGAAAGGAGATTCTGTGAATTGTCTTTAAGTGACTTTTAAGACAAGGATTCCATCTATATCTTTCCTGTATATTCCATTCAATAATATATTTAAGGCAATTTCTTAAATATATATGGTTGCTAAATTTATGCTTTCAAATTATAACTTGATTTTTATGAATAGCTTTATAAAACTGTCTCACAAAATACCACATAAAAGGATACTAAGATTAGTATTATTAAATGATGAAGCATTATATTATTTTGCAATCTATAAATATCCATTTGTTTTTGAGTATCCAAGTACTTTTGCCTTTTATATAGAACATGTATTTCTCCATTCCCAATTTCTTGATTGGATGAACAAGAGTTAATATTTCATACAAATAATTGCTAGTAACTCACTACTATAAAGAATTTACTTTTGCTTATCAAATACTGAAACAAAGCAATTGTCCTTCATGTAATATTCATTTTTCCAATAGATTGTTTTTATTAGCTCAAATTAGAAACAAGCCTGCTTCACATGTCAATCCCTACTCCCTCTTCCTCCCCTTCACTCCAACCCCCAACCAGCTCTCCACCTCATCCCCCCTCTGCTCCCCAGGGAGGGTAAAGCCCTCCCTATATGGGGATTCCCCAAAGTGTGGCATATCATCCTGGGCAGGGCCTAGGGCCTGTCCCCTGGTGTTCAGGCTGAGAGAGCATCCCTCTATGTGGAATAGGCTCCCAAACTCCCTTCTTATAAGAGGGATAAATACTGATCCATTATCAGGGTCCCCATAGAGTGCTGAGGCCTTCTCATTGACATCCACATTGAGGGATCTGGATCAGTCCTATGCTGGCCTCGCAGACCAGTCTGGGGTCCATGCACACCCTTTGTTCAGGTCAGCTGCGTCTGTGGTTTTCACCAGCCTGGTCCTGACCTCTTTGCTATTCACTCCTCCCTCTCAGCAGCTGGGTTCCAGAGTTCAGGTCAGTGTATATCTGTGGGTCTCTGCCTCTGCTTCCATCAGCCACTGGATGAGGGCTCTAGGATGGCATAAAAAGTAGTCATCAGTCTCATCATAGGGGAAGGGCATTTAGGCTATCCTCTCCAGCATTGCCTAGAGTGTCAATTGGTGTCATCCTTGTAGATCTCTGGAAATCTCCTTAGTGCCAGATCTCTCCTCAAACCTATAATGGCTCCCTCTGTTATGGTATCTCTCATCCTGCTCTCCTCTATTCTTTCCCAGTACCAACCTTCCTGCTCCCCATTTCCTCCTCATCACTCCTCTTTCACCCCTCTCATTCAACAAGCTCCCTTTCCCCTACCCTCATGCTCCCAATTAGCTCAGGAGATCCTGCTCCTTCCAATTCTCTGGGGTCCATGCATTCTTCTCTTAGAGTCTTTCTTGTTTCCTAGTTCCTTTGGTGATGATGATTGTAGGCTGGTAATCCTTTGCTCTATGTCTAAAATTCATATATGAGTGAGTAAACACCACATTTGTCTTTTTGTGACTGGGTTACCTCACTCAGCATGGTATCTTCTAATTCCATCCATTTGCCTGTGACTTTCAAGATTCTGTTTCATTTTTCCACTGAGTAGTACTCCTTTATGTAAATGTACCACATTTTCTCTCTCCATTCTTCAGTTGAGGGGCATATAGGTTGCTTCCAGGTTCTGACTATTACAAATAACGCTGCTGTGAACATAGTTTGGAAATCAGTATTGCAGTTTCTCAGGAAAATGGGAATCAGTCTACCTCAAGATCCAGCAATTCCTCTCTTGTGCATATACCCAAATAATGCACATTCATACAACAAGGACATATCTAATATTCATTTTTAAATAGAATGTTTAAAGAAGTAAAAGACCTAATGAAATTGTCTCATTGTAATATTTGAGCTTTTAAAAAGTTGCTATCAGGTGTGTGCATGTCCAACAATAATGCCACTATTTGGAGAATTAGATAAGACACCATGAATTCATGTCTAATTTGGGATATATATATATATCCCAATTTGTGTATACACTGATAAATAATAAATTATTGTTTTAACTTTTCACATCCTTTCTTCCAAGAATTTCTGGTGATTGTATGTTATCTTCTTTTGACTTATTGAATTAAAATATACTGAGTGATATGAAGTTGTTAATAGAACTTTGTTTAGAGTGGTGTTAAACTGTGTAAAGGCTAGGGCAGACAATACCTGAGGAAAAGCAAAGAGCGATGATCAATAACACTAAGAACTTTTGAAAAAGTCATAAGAAAATGTATCATTTATATCTATTAACATAAAACTTCTGTGTATGCTTGTATGACTTTGCATGTTTGCATGTGTATGTATGTGTGTGCTTTTGGGTATATGTATAGGTATATGTGTGTATTTTAGATTAAATTGCACCACTTGGTTGTTAAAGCAAAAAGCATTGCTCTGTCTAAGAGCCATAAACTATTGAAAAAACAATCCAGTACAAGGCATGAACATCTTTTGAATTATTTGTCAGGAGGGTTCCTGATGCTCACTAAATAATATAGGCTATTGAAAGTAAATATTTTAATATTACTTTCTCAGACTTGGTATCTCTCTCCTAATGTCAACTGTGATGATCTCTTCCCTATTAAAACTCACCAAAAATAACCATTCTCATCTTCTGATCATCCCTTTTCTTGATCAGTTTCTCATCTCTGCTCATTACAAAGGGTCCATTAAATGACTGTGGATGCTGTCAGAAAAAAAGAAGAATGAAGGAAACTAGAAGAATGACAGAGAGACAAGAAGGAAGGAAGGAAAGAAGGGAGGAAGGAAGGAGGAAAGATATAAAGAAGGAAGGAAAGAAAGAAAGAAGGAAACAAAGAAACAAAGAAAGAAGGATAGAAAACATACAAACACAATTTAGGATGACATTATCATCCTCATATTTAATGCCTATATCTGGATATTTTCCATCCTGCCATCCTTGTACTTTTAATGGGTAGTAACTTCCTGTTTTTCTCTTTGATAGAAACTCAGTCTAATTCTGTTTTCACATTCTGTTCTTAAATTGAAATACCCTTCAATTGCAATGAGTGTGGTCTTGACCATTGACTATTGTCTCCCTCCTACCCTTTGTTTTTCTTCTTTGTTTTCCCTTCGGACTTTTAATATCAGCTCAAGTGTTAGTGAAAATTTATGTAGAATCATAAATTGTCACGTACTAAAAATGGAATTTGAAACAGAAAAGGGGAAAACCACTGAAAGGATTAGAAAGAAGAGAATAGGGAAATGATGTCATTGTGGTTTAATTTTACAAAACAAAAGGATGAGTAATAATAAATTTTAAGTTCATAAGCAATTTATTATTTTATTTCTGGGGCACAACTAATTAAAGGAAACATTTAATTACTTGCTTACACTTTCAGAGGCTTAAGTCATGGCTGTCATGGCAGGTGCCATGTTGGCAGGCAGGTAGGCTAAGCATGGAGCATTATCTTAGAACTTGCATACTGATCCACATAGATGAGGCAGAGGAAGCCTGAGATGTGTCAGTATTAGCTTTCAAAACTGTAAAGCCCACTCACAGTGACACATATGTCCAGAAAAAGAAATGACTCTTAATCCTTGCTAAACAGTACATCAACTGAGAACCAAACTTTCCCAATATAAGACTAAGTAGAGATTTTCATTCAAAAAACCACAATAGGGTATACTGTATGGCATTAAAATATTTTTACTTGGCAGTTAGCTGTTGAAATCCTGAAATGAAATTTGTATTATGCATTAAAATAGTTAATTTCTCTTTTTCCATTAAATGCTATTTTAAAATCTTATCTTTTTGGTTGTGATTCTCCTCTTTAGAAAGAAAGTTTGTGGACATTTCTCTCAGTTCTAAAGGAAAAAAGAGCCTATGTCAAAATATTTAAACATAAAGCATTCCCTAGAGGAATTTATTTTTCTCACTTGTTATATAGCTTTTCTTATGACCAGTGACATTATATTTGTTCAAGGGATGCTCATTGTACACATGAATAAACATGTATACAACAGTGTTTACATTTTTAACTTTCATTTTACATTTTCCTTACCTCAATTTCTTGCAAACCACACTGTGAAATCTTCTGAAAATAAATTTAAGAGTCCACATTAATTGGTAATACATATTGTCCTCTATCATGGTTAATTTCAGTTGAAATTCCTTTCATGTTGGAAAGTCTGGCAATTTCCAATCCAAAATCTACCACTGACTTACTTTATGGAACTTATGGGGCTTTTAGGCAGTCAATTGTAGTTATAAATTTGTGAATATTTGTGGTGCTGGTGGTGTGTGTGTGTGTGTGTGTGTGTGTGTGTGTGTGTGTGTGTATGAGAGAGAGAGAGAGAGAGAGAGAGAGAGAGAGAGAGAGGAAGAGAGAGAGAAATAGAATTAGAATTAGCAAGGGAGATTGCTCTTTTGAGAATTAGAGAATTAGAATTATTAAATGTATAATGCTGACACACTAAGGGAATATTTCATTAAAATGTAATTTACTAAACCCTGAGGTTTAGAATAACAGGTGACTTATTCTAATAAGTCGTATTATAATGAGGGAGACATAAATTGCACTTACAATTACATAAACACTAGGTTGTAGGATTAAAATCTCTTTATTCAAGAAGACACCAAGGCAAAACACAGGCCAGAGCTAGGTTATAGAACCCAGCAAGCGCGGCCAAAACAAAAAAGGGACCCGGGTCCCCACATGCAGCCCCTTAAGAAGCTCCCTTACGTCACCCCGCTTTCCTTCACCACGCCCTTATGGGCGAGTCCCAGGTCCACCTGGTACCTGTCCCAAGACTATTGGGCGGGGCTAGGGTGTCTCCCTACACTAGGTACCTTTGTATTCTATTACTAAAGTTTATACATTATTAAAATATTCAAATGGGAGATCTTTTCACTTTCCCATTAGCACTGGGATCCATGTATGTCCCCCTTAGTGTCCTCCTTGTTACTCAGCTTCTCTGGGGTTGTGGATTATAGGCTGGTTAGCCATTTCTCTATATCTAACATCCACTCTAGAGTGAGTACACACCATGTTTGTATTTCTGTGTCTGGGTTACCCCACTCAGGATAGTTTCATCTAGTTCTACCCATTTGTTCAAGATGTCACTGATTTGGATTTTTTGTTGTTGCGGCTTGTATTCTTTTATTTTCCAATAAGTATTACTTCACTGTGTAAATGAATCGCATATTCTTTATCCATTCTTTTGTTGAGGGATATCTAAGTTTCTTCCAGGTTCTCGCTATTATAAATAATGCTCCTATGATCATAGTTGAACAGATGTCCTTGTGGTATGAAAGTGTATCCTTTTGGTGAGTTGGGGGAATAACAGAGAAGGAGAGCTAGGAAAGAGAAGTAAATAGAGGGAGCCATTATGAGCTTAACAAGAAATCTGGCACTAAGGAAATTCCCAGGAAACCACAGGTTACATCCACTAAGAATCTAAGCCATAGTGAAGAGGCTACTTTAAATGTCCTTCCCTTATAATAAGATTGATGACTACCTTAAATGCCATCTTAGAGCCTTCATCTGGTAGCTGATGGAAGTAAGCAGACACCCCCAGGTAAAAACTGAACTGAACTCCTGGAATCCAGTTGCAGAGAGGGAGGATTGAGGAGCAAAGGGGTCAAGACCAGGCTGGGGAAACCCACAGAAAGAGCTGACTGAACTAGGGGGAACTCATGAACACCAGGGTGACAGGTGGGAAACCAGCATAGGACTAATCCAGATACCTTGAACCTAAGTGTCAGGGAGGAGTCCTTGGCAATCTATGGGGCCTCTGGTTGTTGATCAGTATTTATATCTAGATGGATTTGGGAGACCATTCTACATAGAGGGATACTTTATCAGCCTAGACACACTGAAGGGGGCTTAGGTCCTGCTCCAAATGATATGACAGATTTGAAGATTCCCCCATGGAAGGCCTAACCCTCCCTGGAGAGCAGAAGGGGGATGGGATAGGAGATAGTAGGCACAGGGGAAGTGTGGTGGGAGAAGGAACTGGGATTGACATATATCACAAGTTCGTTTCTAATATAAATTTAAAAAATAATGGGCTTTGGAACCCATTCCCATGCACAGGGGAAGGCATATGTCCTGCCCCAAATGATGTCACAGACTTTGATGATATCCCAATGGAGGCCTCACCCTCCTGAAGAGTGAATGGGGGATGGGATAGAGGTCTGGGGAGGGGAATGGGAGGATGGGAGAGAGAGGAAACTAGAATTGGCATGTAAAATAAAATTGTTTGTAATTTAAATAAAACTTAATTTAAAAAGAGAATGTGCAAATGGAGATAGATACAAGTAATCTACCCAGATAGAAAGTATTCTTCAAAGACCTTGAAAGAAAAATTATCAGCTTTATATGGAAAAACAAAAGAACTAGGATAGCCAAACAACCCTGTCCAATAAAAGGATTTCCAGAGCTATCGCCATCTTGGAATTCGAGCTCTATTATAGAGCTATAGGCATGAAAACAGCTTGGTATTGGCATAAAAATAGACAGGTAGACCAATGGTATCAAATTGAATACACTGATATGGACCCACACACCTATGAACACCTGATTTGTCAAAGAGGCTAAAACTATACAATGGAAAAAAGAAATCATCTTCTACAAATGGTGCTGGGATAACAGGATGCTGGCATGTAGAAGACTGTAGATAGATAGATATATATTACGATGTACAAAAATTAAGTCCAAATAGATCAAAGAACTCAACATAAATCCAGCCACTATTACCCTCTTAGACGAGAAAGTTGGAAGTACCTTTGAACGAACTGGTAGAGAATCCTGCTTGCTGAACATAACAACAGTACCACAGACACTGAAATAAAAATTAATAAATGGGTTTGAGAAGCTTTTGTAAGGCAAAGGACACATTCAACAAGACAAAACAGCAGCCCACAGAATGGGAAAAACTATTTAACAACCCATATCTGACAGAGGGCTGATTCCCAAAATTTGCAAAGAACTCAGTCTAGTCTCTAAAACACCAAATAATCCAATTAAAAAGTGGGGGTACAGGACTAAATAGAGAATTCTCAATAGAGGAGTCTTAAATGGCTGAAAGACAATTAAGAAAGTGCTAAACATCCTTAGCCATCAGGGTAATGCAAATCAAAATGACTCTGAGATACCATCTTACTCCTGTCAGAATGGATAAAATCAAAAACACCAATGGCTGTTTATGCTGGAAAGGATGTGGAGAAAGGGAAACACTACTCCACTTCTGGTGGGAATGCTAACTTTAACATCCACTTTGGAAATCAGTAGGGCAGTTCCTCAGGAAAATGGGAATCAAACTACCAAAAGATCCAATTCCACTCTTAGGCATATACGCAAAAGAAACATTTCATACAACATGGATATCTGTTCAACTATTTCCATAGAAACATTATTTGTAAGAGCCAGAACCTGGAAGCACCCTACATGCCCCTCAACTGAAGAATGGATGTAGAAAATGTGATACATTTACACAGTGGAGTACTACTCAGCAGAAAAAAACAATGGAATCTTGAAATTTGCAGGCAAATGGATGGCACTAGAAGAAACCATCCTGAGAAGGTAATCAAGTCACAAAAACAGAAACATGGAATGCACTTACTCAGATATGGATTTTAGACATGTAGCAAGGGATTGCCAGCCTACAATCCACACCACTAGGGAGGCTGGGAAACAGCGAGTACCCTAAAAGAGATATGCATAGTACTCATGAAAAGGGGAAGGGGACATGATCTCCTGAGTTCATTGGAATCATGAGAAGAGAGTGCAGGGAGAATGAGAGGGTGAGACGAGGAGGGGAGAGGAGGAAGTGGATGAGCATGAAGGTTGAGTCAAGGAGAAGAATACAGGAGATCAGGATGAGAGATACCATAACAGCCATTATAGGTTTGAGGAGAGATCTGGCACTAGGGAAATTTCCAGAGATCTACACGGATGACATCAACTGTCAATTTAAGCAATAGTGGAAAAGCTATCTTAAATGTCCTTCCCCTATAATGAGATATCTGGGACTACGTTATATGCCATCTTAGAGCCTTCATCTATTGGCTGATTCAAGCAGAGGTAGACAACCACAGCTAAACACTAAACTGAACTGCTGAAACCCAGTTGCAGAAAGGGAGGAGTGAAGAGCAAAGTGGTCAAGACCTGGCTGGTGAAAACCACAGAAACAGCTGACCTGGACCAAGAAGAGATAAACAGTTTAAATAGATCTATAACCACAAATGAAATAAAAGCAGTCATCAAAAGCCTCCCAACCAAAAAAAGCCCAGGGCCAGATGGCTTCACTGCAGAATTCTATCAGAAATACAAACAAGAGCTAATACCAGTACTCCTCAAATTGTTCAACACAATAGAAGAAGGGACATTGCCAAACTCTTTTTACAAGGCTACAATCTCTTTGATACCAAAGCCACACGAAGACACAACTAAAAAAGGGAATGATAGACCAATATCCCTCATGAACATCGATGCAAAACTTCTCAATTAAATACTGGCAAATCGAATCCAAGAACATATCAGAGAAATCATGCATCATGATCAAGTAGGCTTCATCCCAGGGATGCAAGGATGGATCAACATGTGAAAATCCATCAATGGAATCCACTATATAAACAAATTGAAAAAGAAAAACCACATGAACATCTCACTAGATGCTGAAAAAGCCTTTGACAAAATCCAACATCCCTTCATGATAAAGATCTTGGAGAGAACAGGAATAACAGGAACATATCAAAACATGATAAAGCAATATACAGCAAGCCAACAGCCAACATCAAACTAAATGGAGAGAAACTAAAAGCAATTCCTCTAAACTCAGGAACAAGACAAGGCTGTCCACTCTCTCCATATATCTTCAATATTGTACTTGAAGGTCTAGCTAGATCAATAAGATAAGAAAGGGAGATCAAAGGGATACAAATTGGATAGGAAGAAGTCAAAATTTCACCATTTACAAATGATATGATAGTTTACATAAATGACCAAAAAACTCTACCAGGGAACTACTACAGCTGATAAACAATTTCAGCAAAATATCAGGATACAAAATTAACTCAAAAAATCAGTAGTCCTGCTATATACAGATGATAAATGCAATGAGAAAGAAATCAGAGAAACATCACTTTTCACAATATACACAAGCAACATAAAATATCTTGGGGTAACACCAACCAAAATAGTGAAAGACCCCTTCTGTAGGGTGGGGAATTTTTCTTCTATGATTCCGCTGAATTTGTTTTCTGTACCTTTGACCTGTATTTCTTCACCTTCTTCTAAACCTATTATTCTTAGATTCAGCCTTTTTCACAGACTCCCATATTTCCTGGATATTTCGTGTTAGAGATTTGTTGGACTTGAGATTTTCCTTGGTCAATGGCTGTATATCTTTTAGTGAGTCTTCAACAACTGAGATTCTCTCTTCCGTCTCTTGTATTCTATTGGTTATACTCACATCCTTAGATCCTGATAGTTTTTCCAGCCTTTGTATTTCCAGCGTCCCCTCATTCTGTGTTTTCTTGATTGTTTCTATTTTAGCTGTGATGCCTTGTACTGTTTCCAGTGCTTTCTTCACTTGTTTGCTTATTTTTTTTCTTTAGATTCTTTAAGAGAATAACTAATTTCTTGATTTTTTGTTTTTTCTTCTATTTCTTTCAGAGATTTTATTGTTTCCTCTTTAAGGGTCTCAAACATCTTCATGAGGAAGATTTTTAGGTCTGTCTCTTCTTCATCCTTTCTGTTGTGCCCCACACCTAGGGACTCTAGGTGTGGAGTCCCTATTCTCTGGTGGTGTCATAAAGAATTTGGGATATTTTTAAAAAATATTTTCATTAAATGTAATATTATTGTTGCATTAATCTAAGAATGTTTTCATAATAACAAATATTTTTCATAATAACAAATATTCTATAAAGGAAACAGAATTGAAAAAAGAAATTACATCAGGTATTGTGTTTCTTAAATATTTTTCTTAATGTGCTTTATAAAATATTATCATCAGACATGTTTGTAGTATTCAACTAAGAGCATGGTCAATTTTGTATTGAAGACTCACAGAAATAATTCTTCATGGGTATACTCTAATATATATTTACTTATATGTAATAATATTAATATTAATCCTGGTAAAGTGGATTGCTGTATATTTTCTTCAAGAAAATTTTCCACTGTTTTAGATTACATTGAAAATTCACTAGTTATCAGCTACCACTGTGAAATTGATTAGAAACTAAATTTGTTTGGGAAATATCTCGTTTTTGCTTCCTTTTCCTTTGCTTAATTTAAATGAATACAATTCCTTTTTATTATTTTGGGCAAAATATTTGTTTGGGACCTTAAAAATCTATCATTGTAATGGCTAAGACAAAAAACAAAAAGAAAGGAAAAGAAAACAATTCATTTCTTTCTCTGAATGAAACTTAAAAAGAGCTCAAAAGAAATAAAATTTAAAAAATAAAAAATAATCTAATTTAAAAAATAAGTATGTTTGATCACACTGTGACACTTCAAGATTATTGAATCATTGGGTGGAGCTAGTGAGCAATTGACAGAAACTAGCCATAGAAAGGACGTAGGAGCTAGAAATACGGATATGGAGACACACGAGAAGGAGTGGGGAGGGACTTAGAGATTCCTGGGTTTTTGGTTAGGAACCAGTGGAGAAATGCTTCTTTTTTCTGTGTCTCCAGGCAACAAGGAACATAACATGTTCACTTCTCTGCCCCTGTGATTTAGCAGGTTTTCACCTCCATTTGTCATCCGATTCTTTTTTGGTAAATAGAATGATAGAGACAGTTAAACCTATATTTGCCAGCCACGACGGAGTCTCTGCCAAAGGGACCAGACATCCTGCCAGGCCACTGTCTTGAGATGAGGTGTGCTGACTTCGGGGCAGTGTGCACAGGCAGTAGTTAAAATATTAATAGATTCGGGTATGGCTGCTAACATTACAGAAAAACAACAGTTCTCATACCTTTTTTGACTTCTTAAACAGTTTCCTAAGACAATCTTCAACTAGCTGGCACATAGTCAATTCGGTAATTAAAACTGTGGTGTGATAGCTCTAATTACCTCTTAACTGATCAGTTCATAGAACCTTCCTTTGCTCTCCTAATTAAACTCCTTCTCCTTCTAGGAAACAGGCTTTCATAAAATTGGGAGGTCACTTTTTTTTTTTACTGATCCTTTATTAATTTACTTGTTCATTATTTTAAACATTTAAATTTTAAGTTTTGACAATTTGAAACACATGCATTATACTGTGAAAATATTCATCCCACTATTCTCTCTTGTACACCTCCGACTCCTGCTGAATCCCTTCTTAACTCACCTTCCTCCTGAACTGCTATCTAATTTCTTTATTAAGTTTCTGTGCTCTTTGTTAGTGATAATGTGAGCCTCGTCAAATTCAGAAGGCAACAGTTCATACCATAGCACTGAGGCTGAATCTACATCTCTTATAGTCTTTGTGATCCCTCATTTGTGATGTCCCTTGGGCCCTGCAGAAGGTAATATAAATGTGTCATTTAGGAATTAACACTGAACAGTAAATTATTCTTGGTGATTTGACCATTTAGAAGTTTCACCTATTTTTTTTAAAAAGTAGCTAGCTGCTCTTGCCAAAGATGAAAACAGTGCTATTCCAAGTATATGTACATATGTATTTAGAACACAGTTGTAATATTTATCCATTTATTATATCATCAGTAGTCTAAGTCTCCCTCTAGAGCATGAGAGCTACAAAGCTTGTCAGAAAGTTTGTAGAAATCATAATGCCAAGTGTGGGTTACATGTCTAGGATATTTTCACCAAGAATTCCCCAGTAACTCCCAAATTAAGGGTGTTGCCATTTTTCTCTCATGCACCAGACCTAGACAGTCATACATTATTGCTGAAGACACCTGTACAAAAATAAATGTTCTTGGAATTGAACGGAAATCTCCCTCATTTTTGCTATCACTCGTAGTCTCAGAAGGTGTTAGGTCATATGAGTGTTCTGGAGAGAAAGAAAAAAAGCATTAGTTGATTTTCCTGCTGTGGACCCTGAATAAAAAAAAATGACAACTTATTAACATGGCAAAATTTTAAACCAAGTAATCTATTGTGAATTCATTGAATTTGCCTATGATGATCTTAGGAAAATTATCAAGAAGATGTCCAAATGAATGAGAGGAAAGAAGAAAATGAGAAAGTATTTTAGAAGAATACACTTGTGATTAAATGTGGAAGAACCAACTCAGGATATAACTGATAATATTTTTTTCATGCAGAGAAAATCTCTAGAAACAATACTTATTTTTTATTCTTTCATGAGAAGTAAAAATGTATTCCATCCTTGGAAGTGACAAAATGTCTCTTATTATCAATTAAAGCTTGTTAAAAACTACTGGGCATTTAAAGTTACTTTTGACTACAAGGATAACCAAAACCAATCTGAATTACATATGTAGCAATTTTATAAATCATTTTCCATATAATTATTACACATTCTCTCTGTGAGTCTTTAATGCATGTTATGCTCTGAGTTTTCTTTTTTTAATTCATATTTTATCTTTTTACCCATAGGCTTTTATTACATACCATTCCACAGAAATTGAGTATTTGAACAAATGTACCAAATGTATCTTGCAATGATCTTTTCTTAACTGGTAATGAGGAGCTACATTTCAGGAGCTGTACAACAATGCATTCCTCTCTATTGGTGATTCTGGTTTGTAATTCACTGAAAGGGATGGTACAATACCACCTCCTTTCAACCATATATTTAGAAATATAACACAGTGCTGAAAGAGATTCCGTTTCTTTCTCTAGTGCTTTTGTCCTACCAGCCTCCCCTGTATAAACACATACCCAGTTAAGATGAAGGTTTAACACTTTCTTTTATTGAAAGCCCATCTATATCTCAACACAGAATGGGATAAAGTAAGATGAGAGATAACATTTTCAAACTTGGTAGTTCATTTTTAGTAAAGCGTGGTATAGATCTGCCCCTTAAAGATGAAGGCTACTTCACAAGGGTAGTTCTGTTGAATTCCCAACACTTTCTTTTTTCTCTCTGCTTTCAGGAGCAAATAAAATATATTTCTTGCTTCAACTACTATTCTTCTAATTCAATAAACTATGACCATAACACTAAATTGTTCAAATATCTTGACTTTACTTATAGCTAAGGTACAATATTTTATGAAAATTATAGAATTTTATTCAGTTAATGTGTCATATAAATGAACAGGCATATGTTTGTATATCCAAACTGTATGTCTAAAGAATCAATATTTCATACCATTTGGAAAAGTTACTTAGAACAATTAGACAAGATATACCAAAATTGTGTCTGTCTTTTGAAAATTATCATGGATATATCACTTTCTAATTTTCCAAAAATTTTAAGGTTAGCATGATACCATTAAGATTAATATATTTCTTCTGTGACTATTTTTTTTAATTTTACAACTATGTGTTATCTATATGAACAAGGACATTCTTATCCATCTCTAGGTGATATACATACCCCGACTTAATTCTCTGCTGAAATTGGCAGAGATGATAAGTTACAGTAATATTCCATTACCTTATTTCTTTTAAATGGCTGTGTTCTATCTAATCTCTAAAATCTCCTGGTTTTCATGTCTCAGCATTGTCAATTTTTACACTTGGAAAATAAATTCTTGTGCCTCTTCCTTGCTCCTCAGCAAATGTCTGTTCACGATTATTTGTCATGACTAGAAAGCCCTGAAATTTAAAATGAAGAAAAAACTAGGAAAAGTAAATGGCCTCAATAAATTCTTTGAGAACTACATTTATTGCACAAGATATTTGGGGGAAATAGACAATTGTAGTAAAGTGTTTAGTTGCTGTCAAAATTAGAGAGAGAGAGAGAGAGAGAGAGAGAGAGAGAGAGAGAGAGAGAGAGAGATGCATGTTTTTGGGGAAAAAATAGAATTTTCTAGCCAATAGCCCACTCTCCCACAGACTGGAAATATTTTCATATTCTTATGAAACTGATTGAAATGACATGCAGCTATACTCATAGATCTGTGCATTGCTGAGCCATCAGTAGAGAAACTTCCTCCTACAGCAGATGGCAACAATAAGGAGACCAACAGCTAGACATCATGTAGAGAGTCTAGATAACTGGAACATTCAGCCCTGAACTGTATGTCTCCATCAATTACCTCCCCTCAGGTCCCATGGAACCCTGTGGAAGAAGAGGCAGAAATGATGTAAGAGCCAGAGAGCCTTCATAATCAACCAGACCAAGTCTCATAAGAACTCACAGAGTCTGAAGCTGCACACACATGATCTGAATGACTCTGAATCTGATCATCTGTGTATATATAATGCCTTCCAGTTTAGTGGTTTTATAGTATTTCTGAATTTAGTATTTTAGCAGACTGTTTCAATGATTTCTTTGGTAGACTCATCTACCTAATATGATGTGTATGGATACACTCTCCATTGGACAAAAAATCTAACTATATCACAAAATACATATGTATGAAAGCCTAAACAAATATAATCTTTTTTCATTTGCTTAATTACACACTAAGAAGGTGAGTCAATTTTCACAATTAGTTGGTATCAGCCACTAGTCATAATGGGATGATCAAAAGTGGATAGGCAAAAATGAGTAGTGAAGACAGAACACTGTAGCCTAAACCTGGCATAAAGAACATAGTATAATTACAGGACCTCAGTACACACCTCACAAGATTTTAAAAAGCCATGTAAACCAACTAAGCTTGAGCACCTTCATTTCATAATATATAAAACTGAAAGCAAAGCTTGGATTTACCAGGTTGAAAACATCAGGATAAATGGTCTCTACTTCTGGAACCTAGATCACACAATTCTAAAAATATTGACTCATCAACTGCACTCTTAAATATCTGTTAACTTGTGCACAGCATGTCCACTCACACAATGAGCTAATTAGCTGAGATATAAATTTATTTCTGTCAGAGGAAATGAGTAACAGAAATGACCTCTTGCTTTCATAATGTTTTCCTTCAAAACTATTCTTCTCCAACCAGATTTGTGAGCTATTCCTGGAATTTTGAAAAAGAAAAGTCCTATAATGGATTAGACTTCTTGACCTTACATCAGGCAGCTTTATTTCATATGAGAATTCTTAAAATATCAAAATTTCTCTGAACAAGTAATTTGATTGAATGTTTTATAATATACTGTCAGTTTCTATGTTCAGATATAATTCTAATTCCGTCTTGAGCTTGTTTAGTTTCCTCTATGTGAACAGAAGCTCTAATTATGAAACCCAAATCCTCTTGATGAATGGGACAATGGATATATTTTCCTTGGAATGATATGCTATTAAACGTTTGCAAACCTACTTCAGGGTAGCACTAGGAAATTCAGGAACATTTCTCAGTGATAGCGACAACCAATTCATCAAACTTTAGTCTTTCCAATTTTTCTCTCCAAGTTATAAATGAATAAAGCTAAACCATAATTTTATACATCTGGTTTTCTTCATCTACATGACTCTCATGAGACTGTAAGGACCTTGCTCTTTTCTTTAATCAATTACCAAGTCTGAACTGTCATCTTAGTAGAGTTGCACCTGAAAATTTGAACAATTATCACATAACAAACACTATTGATAATCTGGCATTAAATGAAAATTTAGCATTTTCAAACTATATTTTAAATTTTTATCCTCAATTGTACACTCTGCATATTTTTGGCAACATTGGTTAATAAAATGCTATACACTAATATTGTCCAGGTCTTTGTAATTCTTAATGGACCAATTTGCCACTTTCATTTTCCTTTCTCTATGCTGTCCACTATATCATACTCTATGTCACCCATTAAAATATAATGTTGTTTTTCTACGATGATGTTCTGAGAACTTATTTACCATGTATTTTCAGTCCAATGGTTGACTGTGAAGGGAAAAAATAAAAATAAATAAATAAAGTTTAAAAGAATTCTTTTCCCTTGTTTCTCCTGTGTATTCTGTCACCCCTAGTACAAAGATAAAAAAATAAATTCTAGTAATTGGCATTTCTTATGGCTTCACCAAAATTATTTCTATATTTCAGAAATAGATCTTTAGGATTTTTCTACCCTTCCCCATTGTGGAAGTTGTGTGAGTCTTTTATGTCTGAGATGTACTACATCTTTAGATAACAATTAATTTACCTAATAATTTCATTTTATTAAAACTTATTAATTGGTATTTTTATTAAATATAACAAAACTTAGGTTCCTATAACAAATTAAAGAATAATAGAGGAAGGCAGCATTTAATCACTCTTGTAATTTGAATTTAAATCTTATATTTTTCAGCACACTAAATCTAGGCTTGCATATTGGCAGAGATTAATTTCTAATTTTAATTTTAATTATAATTTTGTATTAGATTTTTATGTTATCAATATATATTTTCTCAGTAACTTAGAAAAAGCTGTTATCTTTTTTCTTTTTCAAATTAAATAATCTATAATTATATTGGATTCAAAACATCATGTCCAGATTTCTAAGAAACACAAATACCAGTACCATCTCAACAATTAAAGAATGTATTATTGGAGATTTTAATATATAGGAATTTTGATTTTTCTTTTTCCTTCTTCTAGAATATCATAGAAAGTTTTTTATAAAAATATTCAAAATATATGTAAGAATTATATATGCATATCTCTGCTTGCTATTCTTTCACAGTTATAAGCAATTTATAGTTGTATATTTAACTACAAATCTCCAAATCTCTAATGATAATTAGCATAGTTGGCATGAGAGTTCAAGAAAGCAAAGAACAAACACCCTGAGTTGGTCCAATAAGAGGTAATTGTTACTATCAAGTTTTATCCTCATATTTCAGTCTTTTAAAAAGAAATAAAACTAAAAATCAGTTATATTGAAAGGTTTGTAGTTTGAAATATTTATCTAAGACTAAAATCTAAATTATGTACTTAATCAAGCAGCATTTTTCTTATATCAGTGTTTAACCTGATATTTGCTCTAAACCTAATCATATAGCATCTTAGCACTTCTTACTCTCATAAAAATATCTTAACCTCTTTCTGGCATTTAAATGTTATTTCAGTCTAATGAATTTACAAGCCTCTATTAAATTTAGACTTATTCTATCAACCATTGTCCATTGACATGTCTAAATACATGCCTCTAAGAACATGTATTTTAATCTATCTAAAACTGTTTTAACAATCTCACTGTAATATTCAAAACTTCTAAATATTATGCTTCCCTTCGTACCATCTGCTGTAACATACAGGCACCTTCTGTTTTTAGAAATATATATATTCTCTGTGAGGCCTTCCTCTTTCTCAACTTCCAGAAAAGGTCCTCATTAAAATATATTATATTATATATATATATATATACTATATATATATATAATATCCCAAAATATATCAAAAATATACCTATTATTTCCATCTTCATTTCCATAAATCTCTGACATATTGCTATCCTTTTCCTAAATACAGAACAATGTCTATAGCAACACACACACTCTACAATCCACTAATATACATTGGATTCAATATCACAAACAAAAAGCAAAGTCTAATAGCATATTTGGTTGATGGTTCCATCTGATCTATTTTAACACTATCAGCAAATGACTATTTGTAATCTCTACGCAAAAGAACAAAGCTGGACCGTTATGTCTCACAACATAATTTTTAAAAATGACTTTCATGTAAAACTATCAATAAATTAACAGATTAAACAACTCAATTTTTAAAAAAATATGTAAATATATTCATACATTGGATTTGAAAATAAATTCAAAGACATGCCAAGAAGATAGTAATTATCATGAGAAAATTAATTATTGTGTACTTTTTCATATTTAAAGTCAGCCTATATAAGGTGAAATGATTATTTACAAATTATTGACAAATATTATATATAGCTACTAAATAAAATATAAATTGTTTAGAGAAGTTATTGAAGTAAATAAACCCAAAAGCAAAACAGAATGTTGAGTCAAAATGTAGACATACCAGAATGTATGCTCATCACAAAAACCTAGGTGACCTGGAAATACTAACTACAATAAGATACCACAATACTCCTCATCCATCAGTATAACTATAACTTACAACAAAAAGAAAATTTTAAGTGGTTTAAGAATATGGTGCTATTAGGAGCCAAATACATTCATGATGAAAATGCAAAATGATACAGTTTTAATAGAAGACAACTTAGATATTACTTACAGGCAGATCTCTGTGAGTTTGAGGCCAGCCTGGTCTACAGAGTGAGTGCCAGCATAGGCTCCAAAGCTCCAAAGAGAAACTTTGTCTTGAAAAAATAAAACAAAACAAAACAAAAAAATAAATAATTGATTAGTCACAAAAGGATAAAAGCTTAAAACCCAATATTAGCAAGGAATGTGGTCAAATTTCCAGCCCAGTATGTGGGATGTATGCTGACAGAAGTAGGGCCTTGTTTAATTAGTGTACATTTTCAAATTAGAATGTTGAGAAGAAGCCTAGATAGCTGCTAAAATGACTACTAAACATTGTGAATGAAGATTGTTAATAAGTTTGATCTAGACATAGGAATAATAATATAACCCAAAGATCCTCCCTAAAGTAACTTTATGTATTTTCTTACAAAAATATTTTTCTTTTTAATTTTAATTATGTGTATTGTATATATTTGTATTCATGTCTAGAAGACAGAGACACCAGAAGTTGAAACTGGAGCTACAGGTAGTTGTGAGTCACCTGACCTGGTGATGGTAATTGAACTACAGTCCTCTGGAAGTGCATGACATGCTTTCATCTACTGTTAGATGTGATCTTCTTAGGTCAAAACAAATGAATCAAAGTTATAGTATAATTTTGATAAATGCAATTGCCTGTATAACCTGAATATGTATTTTAGACCATGGAAAATATCATTGATGAAATATCAGAGCAAAGATTAGCTTAAGGGAGCTAAGTAGGAAAAAAACAGTTGATAGGAACTGACATGTAGCAAGAGCAAATAAAATTTCATCATTTTATCTGTTGGGAATATGTTGTTGATCATAACTTTCTTGTAAAGTCACTGCCTCTAAAATGAAACATTCTTCTCTAAAGGAGTAATCAGACTAAATAAGTAGTTGCAGTAAGCTAATGAAAGTTAAAGATTAGAGAAATGTGTGATATACTACTTATAAGACCAAAGAGAAAATGTTGATCCACCAGCTTCCTAAACAAGATTGTACGAGAAGTATACAATTGCTTACTAGCAGGAGACTCTTCAGCGGTGCTGCCTTTGGGCAAGACCTTCCAGGGATCATTTGCATTAGTAGTCATCCATGCTGACAATCACACTGGATTGTCCCATCATTCTACAATTAATCCCGATAAACTTATTTGAACACCAGGGCAGTTTTTGTTTGTTGTTGATACCTTTTCCCAGTGACAAGATATTTGTACCAACTCAGAAATATTACACAGAAAAGAAAAAGGCAGAAAGGTACACATATCTGTGAAAATTTTAAATATAAGATTACCAAAATATCCTTGGCTCTAGAAATGGACTTCATTTTGTATGTTGAATTTGTTTTGAATTGTGCTTACTACTAGTTAGTACTGATCACACATTTGTGAAATCTGGAAGCTGTGAAGACAATGAGTTTTCCTATAATGATGATGATGAAAAGGAGCATTCCATGGTTTCTAGTTTTATACTGTGAATTGTCAGAATGTTAGAGTAATATGTTTAAAGGTCTAAACTGTATGATGGTTAGAAATACAAAATGCATGGTGTACTAAAAAGGTTAGAAAAATTCTACAACTGATAATAAGAAAATGAAAATATTTTGAGGCTCATGATAATAAATGTAAGGTATTTGAATTGGCTTTTTTGCACAAATATGAACACTAAAAATTAATGTCTAAGTACTCAGTAAATGTGAGGACCTCAGTTGAGAGAACTACTATATTTTGAGAGACTACCTAAAGCATTAAAATATCATATGTGTAACATAATTTGAGGCTCAGAAGGAGACAAAAATATGTTATACACTGGAAATGGAAGAGAATTGGACTCATATTAAACATCAACAGAAAGGTTACTGTTAATGTCCCATAGTTGTTTAGAAAGAGGAATGTTTAACGTCCTTAAATGTGTATATCCTAAGCAAAGATTTAAAGGTAGAGCACATACGATTCTTGTGATTAAAGATGGAAGACATCAACTTCTAGCCACCACCTAAAAACATCATGCACTCACATAAGCAAACACACGTACTCCAAAAAACAAAAGGGGGGGGGAGAAGAGTTGGGACAGACAGGTAGAGAGAAGAAAGATGTTCACAGAGAAGTAAATGAGAGAAGGATAGAAAGAGAGGGAGAAAGAGAAAGAGAGAAACCATCACTCAGGAAAAACGAGTAAGACAAAAGGACTCCTTAGTTCCTACATGTCTCTGCCCTGTTATTATGAAAACTTTAGCATATTCATGTATGCTGCACTCCTGACTCCCACAAATTTAGCAAACTAAAGGTAATCTCACTAATGTGTTCCTTGTCATTTATAATTTAGCTCTCCTGGATTTATTTTTAACCAATGGTCAAGAGCAATCAGGAAATATAAGAAAGCATTCCAGAATCAAGAGATATATGACACAGGTTGGTGTTCTCCTTTCTGAGCAGCATGAAGAAACATGCATAGGTCCTGGTCCATGCTGTTGAGAAGGAAAGTCGCGTTCTATACCACTATATTCACACTGAATAGCCTATCATTCCAAGATAATCAAGTCATCAAATCCATACAACTTTACCACAACATATTCTTATATATTTTTTAATGGTTAGATATTGTCAAATCTGTTATGCTTCCTATTTAGTAAATAAAATTTATTTCATAAATTCACATATGTATAAAATGAATACTTTACTGTATGGCTCATGACATAAATTAAACATACTCTGAAGGCTTAAAAGATATCATCAGGGTAAGTGGGTAGATTTTCTATTTTTCCTGATATGCTTTAGTATTGATATGCATTGGATAAACATACACTTTTAAATTTGCAAGTAATGAAAATATATTTTGAATTGAAACATCAAAGTGTAACTTTGTTCTTACTTTTCACTTCAAGGAGTGTTTCAGACTTTTCCAATTGGACAGTAATATATGAAACAATATCACAGTTGATTATTCAATAAATTATTTCTCCTCTAAAGCTACAAAAGTTTTATAGTGAAATTTTTGCACTGCATTATTACAACTTATACTTAATCTAAATTTAAAATACTTTATTTATAATTTTAAATAAAATGAGAATGTCTTATTTTTAATTTAAAAAATTAATACAAGCATGTAGTAAGTAAAGGACCAAAATACAAACATGAATCAGATACTATATAAATTCACGGTAGGTTATACAGCCTCAAATATTAAACTTCAATCTACTAAATAGCTTCCGGTTTTCACAAATGAAGCATAAAATAAACAAACTGACATTTTGAAAGAATTAACACACTAAATAATAAGAAACGGTGAAAAACAGAATACACATGGTAAACCACATTGTGAACATTTCTAAGTTTTCATAGTATTTCTGTTTTGTATTACCTAAGCATAGGTTATTCTCAGGAATGGGATATGAATATTTATTTGTCATGAAACTTATAAATTTGGGTAATAGAATATGTTTTATTGTAGAAATACATGAGGTATTAATTGTAAATAATTTTGTTTGTAATTTGTTTATTCAATGGACTTTAACATTTTTAAATATAATTTTGACAATTTTTTTAAAAAAAATGAAATTGTGGCAAAAGAAAATTTGTAAACACGGTATTTTGCTTGGTTTGTATTTAAATGTATGATGGTTACAAATGGATAATATATTATATTATATTATATTATATTATATATCACTGACTATATTTTTTGGTACAAGCATGTGGTTCTATTTTTGTACTAACCATTCTTTCCTTAAAATATAAATCATGATTTCTAATTTGACTGATATTTGATTTCTGTTAAACTAACAAAACAAAATGGACAATTTAGATATTTATTTAAAATTAGGAGATTTTTGGAATTGTTAACCATAAATTTGGTGTTGAAATTTTTAACCTGATTATATATTGTTGTAAAATCAATCAACATAACATTATTAATAAAATATTTCATATTAAGGAAGATGGCTTGAAAAAGAAATATGTTAGTTACACATATAAAACATTTGTACATATATATGTAGCTAATTTGAGACACAAGTTTACGTAAAAAATAATTTCAAGTTATTTTGTTCCAATAATATTTAAAAACAATGTTTTGCATTTTTATATTTTCAAACAGTTAATTATATTCTTCCAAGGTTTTAATCTTTTAATGTGGTAGATAATTAATTTCATTTGAAAACATTCCAGTGTTTAACATCTGGACTAATTTTGAGATCAAAGAATTGTATATAACTCACATTTTAGAAAATCATGTTACACATGACTCTGTTTTCAGATGATATTAGATAAGAAATATATTTAAGTTAATTAGTTTGAAAATGCTTGATTCAATTTGAATACAGTTACTGCTTATCCACTTTGTTTTATCCATAATGAATTGTTTATTGTTTTCTTATGCCAGTTATGTGTAGTTGGATTTGAAACTTAGTCACAAAATTTAGCTATGTAAGTTTCAATTATTTCAATATTTCAAAGTCGTAAGTAAATCATTCAACCCAATTTTTAAATAAAAGGATTTTTTTCTAAAATGTTAGAAAATTTTACCTTTTAAAACAAGAGAGTTAATTATGAAAATTTAAAGCCACAAATATTCAATGAGAATGTTTAAGCAGCTAATTTCCATGAGATATACAGCCGCCATAAGTTTTCCATTCAAATATTTCCAAAATCATTATAACATATTCTCAGGTTACCACTCCATGTATATTGACTAAAGAAATACATTCAATTTATTATAAGACCGAATTTTACAGAGAATAATACAGAACCCGGAAAACTTTAGAAGGGTAAATATTATAACAAAGAATATGAGCAAATGACAATGATTAAAAAACTCCAAGACATATGCACAAATATAATGAAACCAAAGATAGAATTTTTTTATTATCAATTATAAAAGTTTATTTTAAACATACTTTGGGTTTCACCTTCTAGCAAGAACAGTATTTATCTCATAGAAGAGAAATCAAGAATTTATATTCACAATAATATTTAAACATTTTGTACAGTAAATATAAAAATTAAAATGTATCTTACCACTCAGGAGTGGCACTCTTAAGTTATGTGACTGTTTACGTTCTGAAAGTATAGATATAAAGTAAGTGTCTACAATATGTCCTATCCTGTTCCTAACTAATTTTTAACATGCGATAAATCCTGCTTTGAAAATTCATTAATCTTGATGCAAATTATTATAAGAAATATATTATATTGCTTATTTTATTTTATCAAGAAGTTTCATGTGTACTAGAGGAATATATACCTGAAAAAATTTATTGAAATATAATGAAAGAATATTTTCCAGATTTGTGCCCATCAGCATCCATGTACATGCTATTTTCTAAAGCATTTTTGCTCTAAAAAGTTTTTGGATAAATGTATTAATATAAGTTAGACATGCTTCCCTAATTATGTCTTCTGAAATTTTAAATAAATTGTTTAAAAAGTTATGCAGAATAACCCATAAAACAGAGAGGATTTTGAATTTCATGTATGTAGATTAATTACTTTGTCTTTGCCAAATTTGATCAAATTTAGAATAGGTTAATTGGATGAAAATATGTTCATTACTTATCTGTCAACTCTCTTTGTAAGCATCCAACTAGGACCAGTAGCTATTTCCAATCAGTATTTTATTTTCATAAAATATGACTGTGGGGGGTCTCTAAATCATGTGATCTGAAGATAACTTGATCATTGCCAATTGCCTCAATTTAAAATAATCAGAATCAAAATCATTTGAAGAAAAAATAAAACATATTGGCAGAAAATTTTAATTTAAATGAAACAAATATTTATTCACAATAATTATTAAATATAAAATTATTACATCAAACTATACATGAACATTTCTACAAAATCTAAATGCAAATACTATAATTCGTAACCCTTTTAATTATATCAACAGCTGGAAAGTGATAGAATTGAGCAGTTTTTGACATAACTCTATCCCTACTAGAGATCAAATTCTATTAGACATAATCTTAATACATAATTTAGAAGTGAATTAATTTTTTCCTACTAAATCTACAGAAATCTCAGAATACTTGCATTTTTCTCCAATGTTTTAAGGAAAACCAGATGAATGCATTTTAAATCCTTAATAGAAGAAATACTCCATTCAACTTTCACTTAAATAATTAAAAATCAAGTTTCTAATCATCCCTACTTACAATTTCTTGAAAAATTAATACATATTTGTTTAAAAGTACCTAATTGTATATATTTAAAACAACAATCAGTAATAATTATGGAAACATTATCGCTGCCTGCACTTTGTAGTAAAAGTATGGTTGAAATGCTTAATGGCAATATACAAATTCTGTGCTAGTAGGGCTTCAGTCTTCTTTTCCATGTCCCTTTGCCTAGCTTCTTATTTAAGGCAATAAATCCATATGGCATCGTCATCCCACAAATATTCCATTGTAAATATACTATATGAATTTGCTGCAACTTAGTAATTTGGAGTTCTTTTATGGAAAGGAAAGAAGAAGTTGATTCTTTTTGAGCAGAAGTGTGGGAGATAAGGTCTTCACAGACACTTAAAAGATGAAATTTTAGTTTGAAATGCTACCGATACTTTACAGGTATGGAGATATAACGGCAGATGTGACAGTCATAATAAGAAAGTGTACAGGCTACTTCTTTAAATTACAAGAAATGAGAAGCAAGAACAGTTAACATTTCCAAAATGGGACTTTTTATAGCTGTGGTGTCCTTTAGCCCTCACAAACTTTCCATCCACAGTTGAATTAACTATGCAATCTAGACAGTGGTGAGAGTTGGAACTCATATAAATTTAGAAATGGTGGTAAACTTACCGAACTAATTTTTTATCTAATTATGTTCAGTAATGAAATGTGGAAATAGACAATAATAATGCTGCTCTCATTTTTTGGTTTTTACAAATTTCCTGGTATTAGAGAATTTCTGGAAGATGTAAGGTTTGTGGTTTCTTTGAGAAAATAAATATTCATGAGTTCAATAATCTATGTGGCTATGTACATTAATTTGAGTTTAATTATTGAGGAATATCAGAAATATATAAAAAACTCATTAATAAATAAAATTTAGAAAAAAATGAATTATTTTAAAACTTCAAAATGCCTTTGTTCCACTGAGACCTTAATATCACAAAATGAATCATTTGGCAAGATACTTATATATATGTATGTATATATACATACATATATATAACACCTTACAGTTACATTAGTGTCATGTAAACAACAGATCATGGCCATTTAAACATACATGTGCATACACACACACACACACACACACACACACACACACAAACACACCACATCATTAAGAAGCTAACATTCACACACAAGCAAAAAAAATTCTTCTATGTATGCACCCAATCCAATCATGTATACTATTCAGTATTTTCCCAAACATTGTACCTTCAATATTAATATCAAATATAATAACAATCAAGCTACCATATATTCTCAGTGTTTCTCTCTACATACAAAGATATTTAAAAATGAACAATGTGTGAGACAAACTAATTAGTTTTTTTCATTATCATACAGATATTCAGCCGGAGAAATATAACAATGTCCTGCCTCTGATATATAATGTTGCAATAGTGCCACAAATATAAAGCGAGTATTCTGTTACTTTTTAATTCAATTTGTGGAACCATAACCTGACTGCCAAAGTCTCCTGTAAGTCAGTACTTCAAAGGACCTGCAGTAAAACCTAATGTGCTATTAAGGAACAGAGCAATAAAATGAGTCCTAATGAAATACTGATATACTCACATGTAAGAGCATCATTCAACCCTCATTATTGAAACATCTTTTTAAATATATAATGACAAACAAAGAAACTCATAATTCGACAATGTACAGAGAGTGAAAGTATTTGGGGTACACAGTGCTACCTGAAAAGTTTATATTATTTATAATAACTAAGGCTCAGTGATTGGTGCAGAGAAGAGGGAGAAAAGACTGTATGAACCAGAGTATGTGGATGACTCCAAGCAAACAGTGTATACTGACAAAGCAGGATGGCACACATATAAACTCATAGAATGTGACATCACACAGAAGTTATTAACAACTTCAAAACAGAAAGAGTACCAGCAAAGAGGAGCGGAAGTGGACGAAAAGCCCTGCTCCTAACTGAGTAGTTGATGCAACTGGTAACTTCTAGGAAAAGAAAAACAAGTTTTCACAAGTGGAATGTTAGTGGGCATGTCATCCACACTCCTTGTCAGAGAACATACCTGGGAGTAATTGCACAACATGAAGGATAACACAAAGTGGATTGACTACATGATTTCTCAATGCTTTTTGTTTGTTTGCTTGTTTGTTTTTTGGATTTATTTTTACATCGCTGCTGTTTACTTAGAGTCTTCTTTTTTAGAAAGCAAGCATATGAGCTTTTGTGAGAAGGGTGGTGGCCAGGATTTAAGTTGTAGAAAATTGTTAATTAGAAAAATGACAAGGCTAAAGGGTTTCAGGAAAAACTGCCCAAAAGTAATATTTATTACACATTTTAAAACTAAAACGTAAGACAGAATTCAGAGGCTAAAACAACAGAAGCTAAGGCATAGCACTCTTTTAAAAGAAGCAGGTCCATACTGGAAGCAGCCTTTTATTACATACTTCAGTCCTGTAACTCAAGGTTAGTCATTGTGAAGGGAGGATGGGTGCCAGAATGGTTGCTTGTGATATGAGGACTGATCAATACTGAAAATAGATGCTTCTCTCAAACAATACATTCCTGCCAGTCCTCCCACATCCCCCAATATCCACCTCCCCTGGGTTCTCTTGTCCTCTATTTCCTCCTCAGAAAGAAAAAGTCTCCAAATCAGGAAATGCAAGATACAAAAAGACAACACAAAAGCCTTTGTTTTGAGATGGAAAAGCCAACCCAATTGGAGGAATTGGTCCCAAGAGCATCCAAAGGAGTCAGAGACTCACCCGTTTCTAGTGTCACAGAAACATTAAGCTAACAGCCATAACATATATGCAGAGAATTGCTGAAGACCCATGCAGGCCTTATCCTTGTTGTGACCCCTTCGAGCCCTGCTTAGTAGATTAAGTGGACCATTTTACTTGATTTCCTTCATCTCCTCTGACCACTACAATCTTTCTTCTCCTTCTTATGTGGGGATTCCCTGATCTTTGAGAAGAGAGACCAGATAGAGAGAGACCTTCATTAGAGATGTTCAATTTATACTCTTTCTCTGTATAATGTCTGGAGGCCATATATTATGTTAAAAGACTTCCATTTTTGAAAAAAAAATGAAGTACCAATTTGGTCACCATTAATTTTACCTTATATCACTAATATCATTTAACAAAGTCTCATAATAACACTCATTTTAACAAGGATCACAACTCCCCATCTAATATTCCTTTTCTTGGATTTTCTTTTGTTCTTCTTACTTATTTATCTATGTATTTATTTATTTTTGGTTGGCTTTTCAAGACAGGGTTTCTCTGTGTAGCTTTGGAGCCTGTCCTGGAACCGGGATTGTAGAATAGGCTGGCCTTGAACTCACAGAGATCTTCCTGCCTTTGCCTCCCTAGTGCTGGGATTAAAGGTGTACACCATCACTGCTTGTCTTCTTAAATGTTCTCTGAATGACAAACATGAAGTATAAGTATTTAAAAAACATATTGTTTTTTCAAGGAGCATTGCCAAGTGCATATTAGACAAGTCCCTGCCAACTCATATTGACGTTTAAAATAATTTTGACTTAATCATAATTACAGATTTTATATTTGTTATTTATAGACAATGTTTGAATAGAAATTTTACATGCCTACATTTATTTGTAGCTTGTACATTTTCAAAACTAACATGGATACATTTTTCTATATGAGAATAAAGAATGAAAATGATGATTTTTGGAGGAAGTTGTGTGTTATTGTTGTGTATATTTATATCATTTAAATTGTTCTTCAAAATCAGTAACAATTATGTAATTAATTGTTATTAATTCTGACACAGGTTGACTTTGAATTGCTTATTTTTTTATGATTCTACATTTGAAATCAGTTGCATGTTGAATCATATTTTTCTATAGAAAACACTAAGGTTACTATTCAAGCAAGCCTGAATAACTTTTTTCAATTTCTTTACATAAGAAATCAAACACTCTTTTTCAAATATCTTGAATTTCTTGAACTTGGCTTTATAATTTATAGATGAAAGAGAATTTTTGCCTATTCCTCTATTTGACTTCTTGGGTAAAAATGTGTTTGCGTAATGACTCTGGGCAATATTGCATCCTTAATGAAATCAATAGTCTAGTAGGGAGCTCAAGGGTGGCTGAGAGTCCTACCTACATATTTAAGTTGTGAACATGTCTTTTGCTTCATTGACTTGTGATCACTGTGCTACCTTCTCTGTAAAAGATATCCATGAAAGTTCTTAGACATAAATCTTTTTCATCATGCTGAGATATTTTCCTGAATGTTAACCGGAATAATTCACTTGAAATAGAAATGTCAAGTATCTTGTAGAAAATAAAATTGCTGTTAGGGCTAATGTGTTCAAACTGCCCTGAAATTTCCGTTTCAAACTATGTGTGAATTAGAAAAAGAAGTGATATCTTCGGTAACTTAACCAGACTTAGAATTAATCTACTCATCCATCACTGAGACTTAAATCAATAAGAATATGTGGCAATTATTTATGCTCATTTTTATTTACAGAATCATACAATTACAATTCTCTAAAAACATTTTGTAGTTCACAATGAGATAAGTTTTTATGCACCCAGACTGACTTGACAAAGAGAAAGTGCATTTGACATTTACAGACAGTAAAGTTATAGAGTTTAACTGAGAACTTACAACTGTTCTAGAAAGTTATATGTGAAATTGTTTTGTCCATGAAAAACAGACACACAAAAAGTCGAAGAATACACTAGATATTTTACAACTGTAAATATGAAGAATAGTTTTACCCACTAATGATTCTTTCATCTTATCTTAAATAGACTAAAAATTTTTAAGGACAAAGGACTTCTATAGGGTAGCATGTAATAAATATCCTACAAATAAAAACAAGTGTTTTATGTTATTAATTGTTTGTTTGTTTGAGTGGTTGGTTGGATTTTTGGTGTTTTGTTTTGTTTTATTTATTTTATCTCAAAGATTAAGAATCTTGAAGAAAGAAAAACAACAGTTAATGATTGAAATTCAAGTCATTTTAGACTATAAGCCAAAAGGTAACACTTGTTTTCTTCAAAAATTGAAAAACAGACATTAACTTCTACTTCCAAAGTTTTCTTACTATTGTTTATAGCTAACTTTGAAATACAATTTCATATTTAGGTAATTTCCTTTGAGCCTCACACAATGTACATTAAATCAATCCTTTTGCATTAAATAAAATTATAATGATATACCATTTTGGACAATTTATTTTAATATTTTAAATATGGACAACTTAAGGTACATTAAGTTGTTTTCCCTATGTTTACCAACAACTTCAATAGGAATGTGTACATTTTTCCATCTTCACCTGCTAGTAAATTAGGTATGTATACATGTAACTAAAGAAAAATAAAAAAACATAAAAAAACAAACAACTAAAAACAGGATTTGTAAAACAGGATTCCTAAAAGCAGAAATGCAAATGACTTGAAATATTTTAGGAAGTATTTAACATCAATAGCCATCTGGGAAATGAAAATTTCATATACACTGAGATTTCACCTTTTCCCATCAGACTGGCTAAGATCAAGAAATAGCATGGTTACAAATGCTGGAGAGGATGTGGGGAAAGAACACATGCTCGCTGTCAGGAGGTGGGTAAACTGGTTCATCCACAGTAGAAATTAATATGTAGTTTTCTAGAAAAAAACTAGAAATAGATCTACCATATGAGTTATACCATTCCTGGGCATATACACAAAGGACTCTGTCCTGCTACATGATACTTGTTAATCCACATGCACTGTAGCTGCTTTCACAATAGATCTTGAATGGAACCATCCGAAATATCCATCTTCTGAAGAATGAAAATAAGAAAAATGTGGTACATTAATAGCATGGAACTCTATGCAGCTACAAAGAGAAATGTAATCATGAAGCGGGCCAGTAAAAGGTGGAACACAAAAAATTATACTGAATGAGGTAAGCCGGGCAAATAAGTGCAAAGTCTACATCAGATAAAGAGAGGTAACGTGGTAAGGTGAACCTTTAAGGAAGTTATCAATTCAGCATATAATCCAGCAACTCCCTCAACAAGGGACTGCAAAGTCAAACCCATCCTTTCCCTAGCCATAACTGACTCATTCTAAGACAGTAAGAGACATTAGTTTGCCATGAGTGCATAGGTACCCTATTCTCTTCCTGATATGTTCAGAACTATAACTATCTACTAATCCACTCACTGGATATCAACGCATAAAGCTGTTTATTTCCAACCAGGGAACATTTTGTGACACATGGGTCTGAGAAGCCTCAACACAGCACTGGAAACAAGTGAGCTAAGAGTCAACTGCATTTTCACTCTTTAGCAAAAGAAGAAGTACAGGAAGAGGTCCTTTTTCAATTCATGGGAATAGAATTGGACAAGAAGGAATGTATTCAAAATGAAGTCATGATACAAAGAGTCTACCCAAATCGCCAGGCAGGGAGTGTGGGCCTTGCTATAGCTGTGTTTGAGTTTCTAGTAGTAGGAGAGGAAAAGAGGAGTTCAAGTAGTCATTGTGAATCTCTTACCTGTTGTCAATTAAGTAAAATTAAAGATACAGTTTTTCAGATAATGATGCATTCTTCATATTGGAGAACCCACAAATGTTCACTCTAGGGCAGAGGTGATAGAAAAATTTCAGTGAACAGACTGCATCTGTCCAGACCACAGAACACTCATTTCTAATATAAAGGGGAAAAATGAGAATAGAAACTAGTTTAAACTTTGATTTTATCGTTCCTTGGAAAAGACTATATTAGAAGAATAAGTTACTAAAAATGATTTAAGATCTGTGATATCATTGATAGTCACAGATTCTCAACACATTGTTGAGTATGAAGAAATATTGGGAAAGGAATACTGTTCTATATTATACCAGATTTTACCAAATTGAATACACACACACACACACACACACACACACACACACACACACACACACGCATATATATATATATATATATATATATATATATATATATATATGCATATACAAAAAGTAGTTACTATTATTTATTGTAGTACACGTATTGCCAATAAAGAAGACAATTTTAGACACATCATTATGTCTTACCTTAATGAACCACATAACTGCAAGCAAGTAGAACTTTACTAAACTTTTCCCATACACATAGAACAATGATAGTTCTGAATCTTATAAATATGTATTTATATGATATTTATATGTATGGGTATGGATGGAGTTTCTTTCACTCCTGGCTCCACAGCCATTTAGCACCAAATAAATACACAGAGACTTATAATAATTATAAACTTATAATTATATAGCTTCTTATTGGCTAGCTCTCTCTAATTATTAACCCATTTCTATTCATCTAAGTATTTCCACGTGGCCTTATTTTACTAGAGAAAGCTCCAGCATGTTACCCCTTCAGCGGGTTTATGGTGTCTCCTTGAAGCACCTCTTTGTGTCCTCTCCCCAGAATTCTCCTAGCACCACCTATGCTTCATTCCTGGCTACTGGCCAATCAGTGTTTTATCCATCAACCAATAAGAGAAAAATATATACAGAAAGACATCCCCAATGATCTCCTCTTCTGTGTCTGAATGAAAAGAGGGGTTTTAACTTTATTTTTTATTTAAATTAGAAACAAGATTGTTTTACATGCCAATCCCAGTTCCTTCTATCTCCGCTCACCTCCCCAACTAACACCCTACCAATCCCATACCCTTTCTGCTCCCCAGGGAGGGTGAGTCCTTCCTTAGTGGGTGTTCAGAGTCTGTCATATCCTTTGGGATAGGGCCTAGGCCCTCCCCTATGTGTCTAGGCTCAGAGAGTGTCCCTCTTTGTGGAATGGGCTCCCAAAGTCTATTCCTATATTAGGGAAAAGAACTGATCTCCAACAAGAAGTCGCATAGATTTCTGAGGCCTCCTCACTGACACCCACATTCTTGGGGTCTGGATCAGTTCCATGCTGGTTTCTCAGTGATCAGTCTGGGGACCAAGAGCTCCCACTTGCTCAGGTCAGCTGTTTCTGTGGGTTTCACCAGCCTGTTCTTGACCACTTTCCTCATCAGTCCTCCTTCTCTGCAACTGGATTCCAGTTCAGTTCAGTGTTTTGCTGTGGGTGTCTGCTTCTACTTCCATCAGCTACTGGATGAAGGCTACAGGATGGCATATAAATTAGTTATCAGTGTCATTATCCGAGGAGGGCATTTATGGTAGCCTCTCCCCTGTTGCTTAGATTGTTAGTTGGTGTCATCCTTGTAGATCTCCAGACATTTCCCTAGGCATTTTCAAAATATATAAGTTGGATTAATCCAGCAACATTTATAATCAAATGTTTTTTTAGCTGTTGTTGCCCCTTTTTTCACGGAACAATTCAAAGACAACACAATAACATACAGTACCCAGACTCTTTGTGTACTTTTTATCTTTATCTTATTTTTTCAATTTTGTATGACTCTACATTATTTTACTTTTATTGGTTTTTTTTGTTTTTTTTTGTTTTTGTTTTTTTTTTTGAGATAGGGTTTCTCTGTGTAACATTGGCTGTCCTGGAAATCCCTCTGTAAACCAGGCTGGCCTTGAAATCACAGAGATCTGTTTGCCTCTACCTCCCAATTACTGGGAATAAAAGCTTGTGCCACTATACCCAGCTATTTTATTCCTTTTTTAAGGACTTTACTCTTTTTCTTTTCTCTTCCAAGCCTACATATATTTTTAAACACATCTTAAACTGTTTAGTAGTTTTTCTTCAGCTGAATCAGCTTTTAATGCATATCCCTATCTTTTTCTAAGCATATTAAATCTGATCTGCTAAAAAACACACTAAAATTTGAGTGGTAGCTGGCCCTAAACTATTCCTTGCCTTTCTGAGAGTAGCATCATGGTGGGAGCCATGCTTATTGCCACAACTCTGTGGAGTTTCTATTGACATGCAACTACCAGGAAGCATGCTCCTGGCTGCTTATAATCACCATTTAATTTTTTGGTAGCAGGAACTCTTAAAAGAATAGTGTGGTTTTTGCCACTAATGCTGAGTCAGGAAACCTCTTTTAAAGAAACACTGAGCCTCTGCTTGCCTTTAGAGACCACCTGAAAAACATATATAAAGAAGGAAATTCCTCCATCTTATGGGTGTGTACATACTATTATGATTTCGTTACTAGTGGTTAAAGAATGCTGAGCACTAAGTTTACACATTATATACAATAGCATAAATAAATAATAGTAAAATTTTATCATGAGAAAAATTCAATTATTAAATTGAATTCTTTTCTTAAATTTATCACATAGTATGTAGGAATTCTCAAGTAATTTTCTATATAATTTTCATTCTACTGGCATCTTTACCTGATTGTATGTAAAATGTTCTATCATAATGCGATTCTCCATGTTTTTTCTTTGTGTTTTGAAGATGTATAGAAACCCTAGCAAGTATCCAGTAAAAGTAAAAGAGGAAAATTAGAGAAAGTAGGAGAGAGCCAGGGTAGGGAGAGAGATGGAGACAGAAGAGACAGAAGGAGAGAAATAGTTACAGATACAGAGTGACAGGAGGAGAGACAGAAAGAAACCAACATGGAGAGAAGATGAACCCCTAACTAAATTAACAGCCCTCTTACTCCTAATTAAAAGCTCTTTACTTTCTGCCCACATGGACAGTACAGCTGCTTCATATCCTTCCACATTAAAAGGGATACATAAATTAAAAGACAATACTTGGAAAAGCACCTGGCTCTGAGTGCACCTGCCGAGATGAGAGAATATTTCATGCTGTCAGGAAATTAACATTTTCAGGGGACTCCAAAGACACTTTTTTCCCTCATTCAACTTTTTCCATTGTTCCCCAGTGGTAAAGACTCAGTAGTTTTCCTTCTATTTTCGATGCTAAATTTATCATACTGTTGTTTGCTCCACTGGCGCAGACACCTGCCTCCTGCTGTAAATGCTGTGTTCCAGCTCTGCAAGATTTCCCCAGGGCTTTCCATTCAAGTACTGGCTTGTAACTGTGGCTTAATATCATGTCAAAATCTCTTAAGGAAGATCTAGCCTGTCACATCATTTTAGGATTGAACCTTCATCCTCTGAGAATCTGAAAATGTCCTTAGAGTGTTTGAAGCATGAGCAGACAAATAAAAGGCTAACAAGTCATTTGTAAAGATAATAGCTAACAGCATGCCTTCCCTTCACCCTCCCCTGTTTTCCATTAAGCTTAAGATAAAGAAGAAAGAAAGCAGACAGCAGGGCCCATGGCTTCCTTCTTCACAAACAGGTCAAAGGAAGCTGCAAATCCTAGTTTGAGATGCGAGAGAAAAGAAAAAAAGAAATGAAAATATGTCAATGCTATCAGAGTCCAGACATCATTGAAACATGAGCAAGATGTCAGTTTTCGGGAGAAAATAATCTTAAAGGTTAAAGATGGAAGCATCTCTACTGAAATATATTTGTGATTTAAAATGTTTGCTGTATTTGGAGAATATAAACATCTTCTTCCATTGTATTCTGGATTTAGGAATTAGAGTAGCAAGTAACAATAACTATTTATAAGTTGAGAATATGAGAAACCCTATTACATTTCTAGGACCAAAGGTTCTTCCTATACATCTCAAGTGTACAAATAACTATAGGAAAATGTAATAAAAGTAAATGTAGCTGTGTCACTTTACTGAGTCAAAATTTATATTGTACCTAAATAATAGAATTTTAGTGCTATAAATTTTTCTGACACAATAGTTAATCTTGAAAATGTAAATAATGTAGAAAGATGATAGATAAATAAAATCTTTTTTTTTAAAGTTGTTCCCCGGCTACATATAACATTATTTGTCTGATAAACAAGTTTTGTGGGTCTGTGTATTGAATTCATTGATTTTAAAATATTCATGTAATTCCTGTAGTTAATTAACTAAAATAAGAAGTGGGAGTGGCTAGTATCTTAGAGGAATATCGATGTAAATGACCATCAAAATATACTTCTTTTAAATAAAGACTTTAAAGGGGAAAACACTTTTAAAACTGCAATATTTCTAGTATTTCATTAAGAATTTTATATTTGCCTTTGACATAAGTGTCTTTATAACATGTATCTTTAAAGTAGTTAAGTTTTTGGAATTATGTAAACCAAACTGCTATATTGCTTGTAATGATTTAGTTAGGGCTAGTATATACATGTACACACCTCAATATAAGCATGTAGATTTGAATTTTGTCTCCTAAAATTTTATTTCAATAAATTATTCCTGTAGTAATGGGAAACAAAATCCATAAAAATTAATCTTATACATATATCTTATTCATACTCAATCTCACTATTTCCCAACTCCTCAATCCAATCTTTCTTCCCTATACCCTCCTGATTTCTTTCCATTTGACTTTTGTCCAGTTTGTTTGTCTATAAATAATGCATTAGCTCCAGTTTGTGCTTTCTATGGGTCCATTGACTGGAGCATGGTTGACCCACCATGGTCCAGACATTTGATGAAATTGACTCTCCTCATGAAGCCAATAACTCTTCTTTTAAGGACTGAGGCTTTGGAGACCTTCCCTCTTGTTTGCCAGAATGTTAATGTTCTTATAAAGGTGTCTTGTATGCTACCACAGCTTCTATAAGTTCATGAATTTCCTATCATTTCCTGAGGACACTGTTGCACTCAGGTCTTCCCATGGAATACTATGGTATTGATCTCTCTTGTACTTTAATCTTTGAACATTGGCAAATGGCTAATATAAATGTGCCATTTGCTGCTAAGCATATCACTGTTCTCTGTACTATAACCAATTGTGAGTTAATATGTTAACCACTGTCCACCACACATAGAAACTTACCCAATGAGGACAGCAGGTTGCCTTAATCAATGGATATAAAGATACAAGCTGATACGGGCTTAGGTAAACATTTTCTGAATAGTACTGACTACCAAAAGTCAATAAATAGAATTTTGTGGAATTAAATTTTGCTGGAAGGGAAATTTTTTAATCTGATAGGCAGGCAGCCTATAATATGAAAAATATTTAGCAGCTATATTCCTGATTCAAGCTTACTGATATATGCATATATATATATATAGTATATATATATATATATAAAGTTTGGCTTTATATATGCAAAAACTAGGCACCATGAAAGAAAATGTCCCAACTAAAAAGTAGGCTTTGCTATTTATTGAAGAGAATTTTAAAAGAACAACTGTGAATGATTAAGAATCTTTTAGAACATTTATGCTCCTTATCCATCTAGAAAACTGAAAATTAAAATTATATTGAGATGTTATTCTACCCTGGTCAAAATTGCTGAGTTTATAAAACCAGAAGATGACATTTTCTGGAAAAATGACAGGAAAAGGGAGCCATTATGTACTATTTGTGTACACAGAGACTTACAAAATAGTGCTGTGGTTCCTGAAAACCTAAAAACGGATCCTCCACACAAAGCAGCTCCACCATTTCTGTGTAGGTACACAAAGGATTTTATTTTATGGACACACATATCAGTCACTGTTCATAGCTGCTCTATTCATGGTAAGTTGAAACAGATAGTTTTCTCTTCAGCTGATGAATGCCATACTTATAAGCATGAAATTAAGTTAACAGAAAACAAAAATGCAAGTGTGAAATTTATAGGTAAATTGAGAAAACTGAGAAACATTATATTGAGTGAGAAAACCCTGACCTATAAACACTTTTCAAATTGTAAGAATAAGGTCTTAGGAGCACAGAATGTGCTCTTTGGGTTATGTAGTTGCCTATTTGCTTCATTTAGTTCACAGTTATTTTAAGTACAAATTTATGAGCTGTGTTATTTATCATCCAGGAATAACAGCAAAACCAGCTTCAGGGCTTCAGTTTAATACAACAGTTGTCTATAAATGTCAACAGTATTTCAGATTTTTGAAATATTGCTAGGTTTAAAAAATAATATTGAAATAATATTTTATTATTCAATGAATATTTAGTGAATACATACACTATACTATGATTCTTACCTATTCAATTGCAATTGCATTTCATTATTCATGGTAGATTGATTTCAGAACTCTACCTAGATAGTAAATCTGTATATGTTTAAATATCTGATATGTATATTAAAATCAGTATATATACAATTATTTTTATATAAAATGGCACACAATTTGTAAAATATGCACGTACATCTATGTTATTTTTAAAATTTGATTTCTCTTTTGATAGCATGTAAGCACTCATGTGATGCTATACCCTATAAATAGGTGTTATACTGTATTATGTAGTAAATAAAAAGAAATGCACAACATGTATGTTAAAAATGTGATTACTCCAAATATGTTTAATTCATTGATTACACACAGATAGTTTCTCTCTGGCTGTTTTCTAAGAATGCTGACTGAGAGATATTTATTAGAAAATATTAGCAACATATATTTTTAATGTCAGATATAACCTGCAATAAAAATGCCCATCATTTTCAACAAATAAATCTTTTATTCTTACATAGGATTATTTTGTTCTTTTTTCAGAGTAATTACAACTTATTCACTTTGTGTAGATTTGAATAATGCTTTCATTGGTTTCTGGATGAGTTTAACAGTGGGAAAAAATTCTATTTATATCTCTTGTCCAACAGAGATACTGCCATGACTAAAAATGGTTTCATTGTATTTTAGTTTATTCCTCAATTATCTAATAAAGAGATTCTGGATTTAATCCCCTGTGAATCTGCACATTTTATTCTGACTTTTGGCATATTAAAAGTGTCTATAAACAATATGCTCACTACCAGATGGAAATTCTATAGCTCTCTTCTCAAATTTGAGTGAGATTCATTACTTTTTTGAAGAAGACTATTCCTAGTGAGCCAATATGAAAGGTGAGTCACATTCTTTATAGTTTATTGAATCATTTAATGCATTTCCCAACAACTTTGGTCTATCTGTGATTATTAGAATTTGGATTTTATGTGTCCTCCAAAAGTTCATAAACAAACATTTTTTTATCTCATCAAAAATTTATATTTTATTATAAAAGCATTCAAAGTTTCTCCTTCTAGCTTTTTGAGACACACAGTGTATTATTATATATATTTTAAGGCAAATACAAACATTATCACTATTTTACCCATACATTTTTCAACATACTTATAAAATCAGACTTTTAAAAATTATTCATAATATTTTTTTCTGTTATTTTATGGTATATGGCACCATTTTTTTTAATTAGTTTCTCAGTCATCATCTGGGAGGAAACCATTCTGAGCAACATCATTAAAAACAGCTCTGATAAAGCATGGTCACTATTGTGTATCATAAAGCAGGTCCGCATATGAGTGAGTACATATCATGTTAGTCTTTTTGTGATTGGGTTACCTCACTCAGAATGGTTTCTTCAAGTTCCATCCATTTTCCTGCAAATTTCAAGATTCCATTGTTTTTTTCTGCTGAGTAGTACTCCATTTGTGTAAATGTACCACAATTTTTCTATTCATTCTTCAGTTGAGGGGCATCTAGGCTTCTTCCTGTTTCTGGCTATTACAAATAATGCTATGAACATGGTTGAACATATGTCCTTGTTACATGAATGTGCTTCTTTTGGGTATATGCCTAGGAGTGGAATTGCTGGATCTTGTGGTAGACTCATTCTTCCAAAAGTTCATAAACAAACATTTTTAATGCTGAGACTATTGTAGTTGTTAGTGGTGGGAATTATATGAAGTAGAGTTCAGTGGGATGAATTTAGATAATTTGGGGAGTGCACTTGAAAAAGAACTTGGGCTCTTGGAGCCTATTTCTTATTGTACCCTATATCATAAGATGAACCAACTCACTCTTCTGTGCAGTCCTCCTGTGGATTGAAAACTCTGAAAGCTATAAGCAAGAATCATCCTTTCTTCTCCAGAAGCTGGTTATCTCAAGTATTTCACAGTTATGAAGTGTACACAGCAATGGAAAGCAAACTATGCTTTGGCAAAACAGATATTTGCACAGTTCTGTTTGCTTAATTACATTACCATCTGTGTATAATAATATGTTCATATCAATGGCTCTCATAGTTTATATAAATTTCTGTTTTAAGCAAAGACCAAGTGCTAATTATTTCAGAAGTGCTCAACCAGTACAAAGCTATTATTCATGGGTTTTTATATAAATGTCTTTAGTTTGGAATCCATGAAGCTTTTCTTGTGAGCAAATGTTTTCTTCCTTTTTTAAATTTTTGTATCTTAAAACAACCTTTTCTCATTTTACATACCAATCCCAGTTCCCCTCCCTCCCTGCCTCCCATTTCCTTCAACCTTTCCCCCCTCACTCGCCCCCTCATTCAGAGTGCAAGGCTTCCTATGAGGAGGCAAGACCTAGGCCTTTCCCCTTGTTTCCAGGCTGAGCAAGGTATCCCTCCAATGAGAATGGGCTCCAAATAGCCAGTTCAAGCACTCAGGACAGACTCTGGTCTCACTGTCAGTGGCTCCACAGACTGTACAAGCCATACCACTGTCACCCATGTTCAGACGGCCCAGTTAGGTCCCATGTAGAGTTCCTACTCTCAGTCTGGAGTCAGTGAGCTCCCACAAGCTTAGGTCAGCTGTCTCTGTAGGCATCTCGAAAATGGTATTCACACTTTTGTGAGCAAATATTTTCATACATACACTTGTTGAGACAACTATGTAAACCTTAATAAGTTCAACTTTATTTTTTCAATTGTCTGTTACTAATTTTTCTTCCATTTGATCATTAATAGGTGTTCACACAAAATGATCCCTGCTCATTCCATTATTCTTATTACTGCTGTTATTATTTCTTTTTAGTATTTGTGCTTTTATTTTCTAGATGTCTTACTTTTAATTAGAACATTTCAAATTATAGTAATTTTTAATTCCATGTCTGATGAATGGGCTACGAGTTGTTTAATACAAAAGTTGTTTAATATTCCTTCCTTTCTGCATCTGAGCACTGAAAACAGTAAGCACCTTAACTATACATTTTAGCAGGAATTTTTAAACGCCAAAGTTTAATTAATTGGCCCGAGTCTTTTGATGTAATCATTGGTATATCCATATCATTTATGAATTTGGAATGTTACCAAATCCTTCAGTTTTAGCTGACTGAATAGTGTACTTATGTTTCTGGCTTCTTAAAATGTGACTATGTCTTTCCGCTACTTCTTTGTCCCTTTCCTCTTTCTGACTTCTCTAGGAAACTTTATAAATAATTAAAGTCAAAATTCCATCTACTATAAACCTTCAATATCATACATTTTAATGTGCTACAGCGATCTCAATATTGACTCATCCAGAAATGTGTTCGGGATAATTCGAGGAATACAACAATGTGTAACAGTGATTAATTCACACAGTAACAGGTGAATACAATACATCTGATTAGTGTTTGCACATATTTCCTGCTGAAATTTGAATAATTATCTCTGGAGGTGATTAGAAAATTGACTAAAAAAAGAAAGAATAACTGTTATCTCAACTTTTAAAAAGGTATATGATGAGTTTCCACATCAACCAGCTCTGATTGTATTACCTTGGCAGAATCTATGACAATAGCTTTAGAACAGACACTGTAAGCTTGTCCTTTGTGTGGTCTTCAAGATGGGCATGGGATTTCAGAAGGAAGATATTCACAATATCACAACATAAATGACATCCCTGATAACAAAAAAAAATGGTTTTGATGTCATGTTGTAGATGTAACTTAAATATTTTAGGATTAGTCACTTCTTCAGTAATGACATTGCAAGTAAAAACACAAGAAGGAAGAGAATAGAGCTTTCTCGGTTAAAGACAGAAACATATATATCATATGGTAAATATTTGCATGAGTAATTTATTTGTATTTATATTTCCTGTGCTTTTATTATAGGAAAGAAAATGAATGTAGGTTGTTAAGGAGCATATATTTGTGCTCACTGCTGACACATATGTCATACTTAATGCAGTACATGATAAGACATTACAGCATAGATATTAAAGTGGTAGCATACCTTTTACTATAATATGAAGTTGACATTTAACCAATTATAATTGGGGCAGATGCAATTTATTGAAGTCATCTTTCCTTTTGAGTGTTTCTTTTTGTTTATCTTGTTTTTCTTTCAAAAATATACTGAGAGAATAAAAAATGGCATTTCTGAAATTGGTGGAGAAGGAAGAAACACAGCAAATAAGAGTTCAAAATGAATGGAAATCAGTTCTTAAAAGATGCTCTTAACACAGTCAACTTAATTATCTTCTCAGTGTAAAAGAGCTCTTAGGGTTTTTTGAGATGTCATATTGTTATTTAATAAAAGCCTTTCTCAATCTTTCTCTTGACCATATTTCATTTTGTAAAAGAACCTTTATTCTCCTTTTACTATTTTCCATGCAAATGTACCGCATACCTGGTATATCCCTGATGTCCATGTACTTGTCTAGCTCTCACAGGTTCTTTGTTTATGTCACATACAATGAGTTGATTGAAGATAATACAGTACTAATTACTGAAGTATTAAGGCTGGGGTTTAATATTTTCTTTATTATAATAAAGCTTAGGTTTTTAAGACATAATTATAGCATGTTTTTTTTTTTTTTTTACCAGATATCAAGGAGGGAATGAATCATCTTGGTAAGGAAAATATAATAGATATGGATGTGAATGGGGGGTGAAATGGGATGATCAACAGGGGCTGAGAAGGAAAAAGGAGGCAATTGAGGAAAAGTGGGACTGTGTACAGGGACAGACAAAATCTAATGGCCATTTGAAGTGGTAAATGGATAATTAATAAAGTACAAAACTCCTAAAATATAAACTTACATGAAGGTAATCTAAATGTAATCACAAAATAGCAAGAAAAACAGACCCAACGTGGTATCTCTCATCATCAAATGAAGCTTCCAGTTCAGGGAATGGGAAACATCTAATCGATTTTTTTTTTTTATGAAAACTGCATGAGGCTTTATTAAAATTATTTAACGAGCTAACCCCATGTTACCTCAGGTCTTTCATCCACCCACCATGGCAGATGGCTAGAAAGGACAGCTCCAACCGGCTGCATAGAGATCTTATAGGGCAGCGTAAGGGGAGTGTCTAGGGGTATGAACAGGCTCAGGATTGGTGTGCCTCCAGGCTTAGAGGGCTTGCCCTGTGTTGATTGGTCAACTGGTTGTTATGGCTCATAGGCCCTCCCAGGGTGGTTGCTATGCTCTGCAATTCATTGCTGTGTACTTATCCGTAAAGCACTCCCAGAGCCGTAAAGCATAGCACCACTAGCTAACTTCTGATTGGTTCCTTGCCACGAGGCAGGCATCTGACCTCTTAGTGACCAAGGCAAGGTCATGGCAAGCACGTGTTACTGTCATGGCTGCTGAAATGGGTAGCTGGTCCCTTCATTCCCCCATTTTTTTTTTTTTTTTGAAATTCCAATCATGGAATTGCTGTCTCTCTAGCATCCCATCAGGGAATGAGAGATATTGGCATCCCCATGCAAGGGAGTTCCTTCTGACTTAACATTTTAACCAGGGAAAATCTGGGCTGAGACCCTGGAGGCCTGAGCTTTCTGGGGGTCTTACATTTGCGGTCTCATCCTGGATTTGCGACCACCGCTCACCTGAGTGGATTCGATCTTGGAGGTAAGATGATTCGAGCTGGCAACTTATATATTCAATGTTATGTCCATGTTTGTTTTGTTGGTTTGGTGCCATGACTTGAATTTGATCTATGCCTGAGCAGGCCTTGTATTTGGTAATTTGGACCTCAGGGGGGAGACAGATGTGTTCTGAGACCCTAAGTTCTGCCCTGGACGAAAGTCTGAGGGTCATTTGATTTTGATTTAGACCATAGGGAAAGCAGATGTGCCCCAGAAGCAGATGTGTTCTTGGGACCCTTGGTCTCTCCCTGGATGAAAGTCCAAGGGTTGTTTGTAATTTTGGTTTGATGCCATGTCTGTGTCTGTAATTTGATCTGCCCTGTGGTTTGTCCTGTTCATTGTGTATGTCCTTCTGTTTTTGCTGTTTGTGGCTGTCTCCGTACTAACCACCCCCATCCCCAGATTCCACCTCAACTGTGATTGGCAGATGTGCCCAGAGGATCACAGACTACTGCCCTGAGGACACCCAGGAAGTACTGATAGGGGCCAAGGATGCTTGGATCCTCCTCAGTTAGCGGCGATTTTAGCCGCGTGTTTCTGCTGCCTGTCTTCCCAGTGGAATTGCCTTATAGGTGGCATGAATGGATTGGGTTGGAGTCTGTTCTTTTCTGTCTAATCGATTTCTTAGCCAAAGGGCATCCATAGAAGCCTCCAGACCACCCAGGCAATTGACAAGCTATCAACTACCTAATGGTAAGGTATCAAATACCTATTAGTAAAGAAAGCAACTATGCAACTAACTGAATATAGAGAAGCTAATCTGGTGCCTACCTAGAGCCTTCATCAGTATGATCTAGTGTTCAAGGTATTGGAAGATACATTGCAGGCTACCAAAATAGAAAGGTGAACATTAACCCAAGCACAAACCCTTCCGTCTACATCTGGAAAATATACAGAATGAAAGACCTTGTCACAAACAATCTCAAATAGATGTCTGTATCAATTCCTTCTCCTCTTGCCTCAGGGAACTCTGAGCAAGAGGAGGCAGAAAGACTGTAAGAGCCAGAGAGGGATGAAGTACATCTAGGAAACAAGGCCTTCTAAAACCCACAGGTCCAAAGTACATATTAATTCACAGAGACTGTGGCAGCATACACAGAGCCTTCAAGAGCCCTAATGGGTTCCCAAAGTTGAGAATGGAAGTGTTGGGGGAGGAGGGATGGGGGTGAGGGGAGGGAGAGGGAGAAGGGATTTACATGTGAAAAAAGCTTGTTCCCAACTTGAACTAGTAAAAAAATAAATAAATAAATAAAAAATAACCTCTCTTCCCTAATTCAGAAGCTTTCTCTAATTCATAATCATTTTCAAATTAAAAACTAATTTCCTCCCATGGAGTCTTACTGGATACACAAACCGCTCTTAAGTTCAGGCCCCATGACCAGCAGTCAATGGCCCAGCAGTCAATGGCCCACACAAAACCAATTCAATAGTACTATTAAAGGATTGTTTTTGTCTCATTATACTTTGGGCATTTGCCATACAGGTCTTTCTTTATATATTATGGTTTCTAATTTTGTGTTTTTAGATTTTTGTGAATGTCCATATGTGTGTTTCTATGTCTACCTGAGTTTCTTGTGCTTTTCTATGACTCTTTACTTTTCTCTTTATTTGTTTTGTCCTATTCAGGTTTTTTGCTTTACGTTTTAGATGACTGTTTATTATCTAATGAGAGAGAGGAAGAAAGCCACAGATTTAGGTGGGTTTTGTATTCAGGATGATCTGGGAGGAGTTGTGGGAGGTGGCTCATAATCAGAACATATTTATATGAAAAACATCTAATCACAACAGAAAAGACATATTTCTCATACATCAATCCACTTTCAAAAAGAAAAGTGGGGTCTTTAAATTTCTGTAAATCGATACAAGTACGTTTCCGTATACATCAGTTTCAATTTATATTTTTGTTTGTTTGTTTTTGCCATTTGCGTTTGTTTTGCTCTTCCATAGAAAACCCAGTCAGAAATTTATTTTATACTTTTCTATATAAAGAAAAATAATTATGTGCATATTATTGGTTGAATTATTTATTCATTTGTTGCTACAAATAAGAAAAGATATCCACAGTGGTTGTTTTGTAAAAAACAACAAATGAGCATGTATTATATACAGATATTCTTTATGTTAGAGTACATATCTTCAACTTTAACGAAACACATGTCTGTGTTGTGTTTTTAATTAAGGGACACATCACACTTTATACAAACAAGCTATATTTGTACTATGGAACACATGCTGATACTATGTATATTATAAATATATGTGTTTGAGTAATGTTTATCTTCTTCATGTTCACGGCTTTAAATTCCCTCTTCTTATAAAAATTGTATTTTTGTATTTGTGTCTTTGTAAGAGATGTAAAAGCTTATGTCTCTCACACATGATTGCTAAATGATCACTTGGGTCTTAAATTATAGCACTTGTTTATAAAATATCTATGTTACATTTATATTTATGTGAATGTCTTTATTAATGTCATTATTTTTACTATGTGGTGAACATCTTTGGGTATGTGCTTCATTTGTTTTGATGTCACGGTATTAAGATCAGAACACTAGGATAAATGTAATTTGTGATTTCAAAAATATTTGATAATATTTGGCTATGCATAATATGTTTCTCTACTGTACTTAAAATTTCTACCTATAATACTATCATTTAGCATTTATAAATCAATAACCTAAATATTACTCAATCTCCTTATCATGAAAAGTAAAACAAAACCATTTCACCTGGGAAAAAAAAGCAGCATATAAATTTTTGCTCATTCTTTTACATATTTGTTATGTTTTACCAATTCCGTTAACCCTTTTTCTTTTTGAAGATTACTTTCAGTATCTATTTAGAATGTGTGCAGAATATCTTCTTCCTGATTGCTCAACAGAAAAATTTTATTTCTTAAAAATAGCCCCTAACAGGAGACTTTCCAAGTAATTGTGTTGTTAAAGTTGAAAACGTTATGATAACTTTAAACAGAAAACTCAAGGAGCTTATACAGCAGTCATTTAACCATCCTTTTAGCGGGTGTATTTTATGGTTGAATTGCTTTATTGCAAACATCTATTATAAATCCCTAGAGTAAAGGCCAAATTGCCTTTTATGTCTGTGAGGCAAAAACACAATAGAACCTTTGAATAGACAAAATATAAAAGTGATTTTTAAAATGATATCTCACAGAGGACAGGATAACACTTTTATGTTTAAAAGCATTTTTCATTATTTGTCCATATAATTAAAATATAGCATATTTGTAGATAACCAAATCCTCATTACCCTACATGTTCTTTGAAATAAGCTTACTTGCCATGGTTAACACTCGGTAATTGGATTCCACATCCTAAGGAATTAAAGTTGGGTAAATTTTTCAAATGGGTTTGTTGTCATTACTGTTACAATTTAAAGCAAAAGCCAAACCTCTTCCCTGTTGAATAAATAATTAAATCTAAATTTGCCATACCGATAAGCCAAAGAATTTGTCAGTTTAATTTATGTGTATATAATATTAAAATCTGTAACCCTATGTAACCCTATTATACTTCAACTTAATCACATGTCAAGGTCCTTTGGCCTTGAAATGGTTACATTTAAATCTAGCTTAAGGTAATATGTATAGGCAGGATTTCTACAATTATGAAAGTTGTAATGAATGGCATAAACTTTATTTACATATAGGACACTTTATCAAGAATATTTCATATTATGAAGATATACAAGAAGGAAACAAATTTGGAAATATGGGAAACATTTAGAAGTAGCGGAGTCTTATGACTCCTAATTTTTATTATGATAAATATGTCTTCAGAAAAGATTCTGAAACTGTTTTTTGAGACAATACTAATGCAAATCTATTGTGAAAAGCTAATCAAGGCAAAATACAAAATACACAGTTGGAGGACAAAAGGAGCACCATGAAGTAAAACAGAGTTAGGTCTGAGGATCAAAGACATAGAATTTTAAAGGAATTCCTGATGATAGATGGAATTAAGGGAGGGGTAACCTCAGGGCCAGACTTCATCCAGCCAGGCTTCCAGTTTTTAAAAAGGAATTAAAGAAAAGCTTAGGGTTGGGATCTGTGGCACAAACCTTTAATCCCAGAACTGGCAGGCAGAAACAGGCAGATCTCTGAGTTTGAACTCAAGTTTATCTGCAAAGCAGGTTCTAAGACAGGCAAGGTTAAACAGTGAGGGAAACTGTATAAAACAGAAAACTGGTGAAATGTGTTTGAATGAAAATCTATTTGGAGCCATGCTCCAACCCCAGTAACTAGCAGAATTTGACATCCTCTGCCCGTCACATGGTTCTGGCTTTAGAGTCAAGGAATCTAGAAAGGGGATAGGGAATATACCTCTGTCACTAGAAAGCCAATGAGGCCAGCTTTGTGTCTGGGGTATCACTGCTTCAAAGCTGTAAATGTGAAACCTGAGCTGCAGACTAGCTGTGGACCAGTCTAAGAGGGAGAAGTGTATTGCAGTCAACAAAGTTGAATATCTGTTAACACGAAGATGAAGTGTTTGGGGTTTGTGCAGCTGGTTTGTCTTGCTTTGTTCAGTATTTCCTCCTTATGCTCACTTTCCCCCCTTCTGAGGTGGTAAATGTATATTCAATGCCACTGTATGTTGGACATATGTGATCTGCTTTTTGCTTTTTATTTTACAGGGGGTTACAATAAAGGGATTGTTATGCATGTCAGAAAAGACTTTAAACTTTGGACTGTTAAACAGTGTTTAGGCTATGATAGAATATGGCAATTTTGAAGTTGGACTGGATTCATTTTTGTATTATGATATTTCTGCAAGGTTAGGAGGCCAGGGGTGTAATTTGGTAGTTTGAATAAGCATGTCTTTTATAGGTTCATTGATTTGAATGCATGGTACTTAGTGAGTGGGGATACTCAGTAGGTATTGGGAGGTATAGTCTGTTGGAGCAGGTGTTATTGTTTTGTTTAAAAAGAAGAAAAGAGAAATTGGTGAGACAGACATATTGACTATAAGTTTATTATAAGGCCCGGTAGAATGGGGAGACTAAGAAGAGGAACAGGGTAATGGCTGACCTCCATGGCCGGGCGCCATAGAGAGACAGAGCGGGGAACAGAGAGACAGGGGAGCACACACACACAGAGAGAGAGAGAGAGAGAGAGAGAGAGGGGAGAGAAAGAGACAGGGGGAGAGAGAGAGACAGATAGAGAGAGAGAGAGAGACAGGGGGAGAGAGAGAGAGAAAGAGAGAGTAAAGGGGCTGAGAGAGCGTAAAGGTGCAGGGGCCTATCTTTTAAAGGGGTCCTCTGCATCTGCGTGCAGACTTCTTTCCCATGGAACCTTGGGCTGACCAGGGTATTGCCTGAGTGGATTCCACCAGGTAACAGGGGCAGGCCAGCATAATGCCTGAACCTTTCATTCCCACCTCTACTTATTATTAAAAAAAGGTGGGGTGTTTAGACATGGCAGGTTAAGGAATAAGGGCGTCGAATTCTTAAGACTGCTTCCTGCTGACGTGGGGGCGTTGACCATCTTTGGGGGACCCGAGAAGGTTGGGGTGCTGCCACGTCCTGGGGAAGCTGGTTGTTTCATTGTAGTCCAGGCTGTATGGAACTCCCTGGCGCCTCTTAGACCTGGCAAGATGTTGACAGAGCAGAAGACAAGGTTGAGTTTAGTAAAAAAATTTTTTTCTTAGGTCCTGTCACTTGAGGGGAAGATTGTAAGATGAGGGAGGGGTTCCCGAGGAGTCCTAACATGAGGGAAGGGAATTTGGGACCGGGAAAGGTTGAATATTACCTGGAGTGAATCTGACCTGTTTGGATCTGATTCGGCTCCCCAGAACTTACAAGAATCCTTAGAGTTTATGGAAACATAAGTATTAGACATGTTAGAAGCATATTCATGTTAGAAGCAACTTGGCTGAAAGTATTACCATTTTAAAAACAGATTTTTTTTTTGACAATGAAAAGTATCTTAATCTTGACCTTGTAGTTATGATCATATAGTGGTATTGTAGAACTGACTATGAACAGTAGCATGAGAAATAGAGAAATCAGGAACATATTTCATTCTTTTTAATGACTCATTTTATCATCATTTAAGCCTTTATATCCTCAGGCTTTTGTAACTACATTTTCAGACTTTCATACATCTTAGACTTTCCTATCTTTACATAGATAAACCCTAAAATACCTGTTACTGGAATCTGTTTTGCTTTAAGCTGGCAAGACTATCAGTCGTCAAAAGCATCAGAGTTCTTGAGAAGGATAAGATTTTACCTGAATCAATGATTAAAGAATAACAGAGACTTGCCAGCAGGCTGCATGGACAGCCATCCCCAAGGTCCTCCATCCATAGTAGCGGGCTGCAGGACACCTGCCTTCTTGCTGATAACTTGTGACCTGTGGATTAGAGACTTTGGGAAGACTTGTCTACAGTTGGCCCAAGCAACGCCGGGAAAGTCGATTCCATTGTCCTCTTGTCCATGGTCTGGAATACTTTGTACCAGTTGAGGTGAAGGGCAGGGTTGCTCAGTGACCAGTGTTGTCACTGACCCGAGATGAAGTTTCTTCAGTGCCCATCAGTCTTCTCGGAGGAAATAGGGTAGGGCCAGCAGCTGGCCTATCTCTCTGTTATAAAAAGCTTTTTAACAAAACATTTTAAATGCCATATTCTCTAGATCTCTGAGCATTTGAGGGCTGTCTGCTTAGGATCTTAGCAGTTAAGTTTGCCTTTAGTTAAAGAAAAATCCTTTTTGTAATAAAAGCTGTACCTTTGTAAATGGCTTATAGGATAGACTGAGTGGTATAAATATTTTGTTAGTTTGAAATAGACCTTTATGATTTTAAACTTTTATAATCATTTAAAGATATATGGCAATATAGAAATATGAGACTTAACAGTTTAATTTAAGTTGTATATAGAGTTAGATAAGTATAAAATTAAATTACAGGTACAAAGACAAGCAGGGCTGGATAACAGTAAAGGAGAACCAGAATGTAATCTCTGATCCATACATTGTAGCAAACAGACAGGAGATTTAAAGGGACAGAGTAGATTTAAACAGAGGGCCCTGGAAAGGCACAGTATTTAGTAAACAAGCCATGAACAACAGAGTCGGTGAAAGAAGAAATCATAGACAAAAAATAAAATAAAAAGAAAAAAGATCTGGCAGAAATCAAAAATCCGGCAGACAGGTTTGTTCGATAGACCACTGGAGCTGTGCGTGCCTACAGGTAGGTCATATGGCCAAAACGGCGGCAACCGTAAACCGCTTTTGTCTGTTTACCTGCTTGTTGGATGAAACCAGAAAGGTTCCTCTATGCATTTCCCATGGGTGAGGCAAGTGGAGAACCGGCAAAAAGCTCCTCTACCGATGCACGTCTGCCCGTGGGAGGTGCCAGGGGCCTGGCCCCGAAGGGGACACAGCTGTCCCGAAACCGAAAAAGGACCCAGTGGTCCAAAGTGAACAAAAAAGCACCACTCCTGGAGCGGGATCCCATGCCTGACCTTCAGGAAATGCACCCAACAAGTGAAAGAAGAAATAAAAAGCAAGATGTAAGTCAGTGAACTGAGTGGGAAGGCCTAAGCTAGGTCACGTGGTTATGACCAAGATGGCGGCCCCCAGGGTAGCCCACGTGGTTGATGGCGACCCCGTAAGCACATTCTCAATTGCCGGAAAAGTTTCAAACCAGCAAACAAACAAAATGAAAACCAGCAAACAAACAAAAAACTCTTAGAGCGTCTCAAGCAGACATTGCCAACCAAGAAGAAACAGTCAGAAATAGAACAATCAGAACAATGAGGGACATTCCCAGGTGAAAGAAAGTTCCCACTGGGAGGCAGAACTCCGCTAATTTACCTACTCGCTGCCAGGGACCGAAAGATCCCGTAAAAATGTATTTCCCGTGGGCAAGGCCAAAAATGGCAAGAGAGTGCCCTGTCTGAGAGCACCCGGCCCGAAACCGAAAAATGGAACCAGATTGAACAACGCTGGGTCTGCCCCATAGGAACGGTCTGGGTATCTTACCGGATTGTAGCGAATAGGCAGATCAGTGAGTTGAAGAGATCCTTAGTTGGAAAGCGGCGAGTTGAGTTCCGGCATCTCAGGCTGCTGCAGGCAGGAGGAAGTGCCAGGAAAAGTGGAGATGGAAGTGGGCTATGAGTTTAGATTTTAGGATCTCTGAGATTTCCCATGCTCCTGGCAGGAAAAGTTACAAAGCTAGTTACAGCTAGCTTTGGGAGAGGGTCTACGGAGGGAGCCTAAACCAAGTCGGGCGCCAAAATGTTATTGTTTTGTTTAAAAAGAAGAAAAGAGAAATTGGTGAGACAGACATATTGACTATAAGTTTATTATAAGGCCCGGTAGAATGGGGAGACTAAGAAGAGGAACAGGGTAATGGCTGACCTCCATGGCCAGGCGCCATAGAGAGACAGAGAGGGGAACAGAGAGACAGGGGAGCACACAGAGAGAGAGAGAGAGAGAGAGAGAGAGAGAGAGAGAGAGAGAGAGAGGGGAGAGAAAGAGACAGGGGGAGAGAGAGAGACAGATAGAGAGAGAGAGAGAGACAGGGGGAGAGAGAGAGAGAGAGAGAGAGAGTAAAGGGGCTGAGAGAGCGTAAAGGTGCAGGGGCCTATCTTTTAAAGGGGTCCTCTGCACCTGTGTGCAGACTTCTTTCCCATGGAACCTTGGGCTGACCAGGGTATTGCCTGAGTGGATTCCACCAGGTAACAGGGGCAGGCCAGCATAATGCCTGAACCTTTCAGCAGGTATGGCCACTTTCAAGGAAGTATGTCACTGGATAGAGGTGGAGGGTTAAAAATCTCAAGTTAGATCCAGTCTCTCTCCCTGCAGCCTGTAAATCAGGATACAAAATTCTCAAATACTTCTCCAGCATCATGCCTGCCCTGCATGCTGCAATGCTTCTCACAATGATGGTAATTGACTAAACCTCTGAAGTGTAAGCCACTCCTGATTCAATGTTTTCTTTGTAAGAGTTGCCATGATCGTGGTGTTTCTTAACAGGAATAGAACACTAACAATATTAAGGAATTAGTAATGGGGGAGACAAATAAACATATAGTAACCTAATGAACACAAAATATTGAAAAATCTTTCAAGAAAAATGAAGTGACCCAAACTAAGGGAACCCAACAGTTCATCAGATGCACTAAAAAATGTTTAACTTGATACTATGACCTGTCTAGATACATGGAATTAATGACCACAAAGATATCACAGCATCAGCACTATCCACAGGAGCCACATCATCTTCTTTTTAATCATCAGTATATTATTATTATTATTATTATTATTATTATTATTATTATTATTAATTAAATTTCTTCATTTACTTTACATCCTGGCAGCAGTTTTTCCTCCTTATTCTCCTTGCACCCCACCTACAGTTCTACAATAAGCTCTTCCTCAGCCTCCATTCTGAAAGGAGCAGGCCTCCCATGGTCAACAAAGCATGGCATATCAATTTGAGGAAGGACCAAGCTCATCTGCATGTACTAGAGCTAGGAAAGACAACACAGGATGAGGGATAAGTTCCTGAAAGCAAAAGAAAGCATTAGGGACAGGTCCTGTTTCCACCACTAGAAGCTCCTCAAATGGATCAAAATATACAACTGTCAAGTATATGTAAAGAGCCTAGGTTGGTAATATGCAGGCTTCCTGGTTGCTGTTCCAGAGTCTGTGAGCTCCTATGAACCAAGAGCCCAGGTTAGTTATAACTGAGGGTTCCCTTGGGAAGCCTGAATTCTTCCAATCTCCCCACAAATCTTTTACAATCCTTTCTCCTTCTCTTCATTAGGATACCCTAAGTTCAGCCCAGCACTAGGCTGTGAATCTCTGTATCAGATTCCATCAATCATTGAATGAAAGCTCTCTGACAACTATTGAGGTAGTTACCAATCTCATTATAGAAGATGGCCAATTTAGTCTACCTTTCCACTACTGCTAGGAAAATAGCTGGTTTCATCCTTAAAGATTCATGAGAGTTTACATTGAACAAGCTTTCTATCTAACCCCAAGTACCCTCATCAAAACATCTTTCCTTACCATTCCAGCCTCCCATCAGCCACCACTTAATCCTTTGTGTTTTCATCTCCACTAAGCCCCAGTTTACCCAGGAGAACGCTTCCGTTTACAGTCCCCATCACCCTTTGTCCCCTACTTGTTATCTAGCCTCGATGCTATGGATTGTAGTATAGTATCCTTTATTTTATCACTAATATCAATTTCTGAATGAGTGCACACCATCTTTATCTTTCTGGGTCTGAGTTATCTGACATTGGATGATTTTTTTTTCTATTTCTATCCATTTGCCTTCAGATTTCCTAATGTCATTGTTTTTACGAGATCAGAAATACTCCCTTGTGTAAATGTACAACACCTTCTTTATCCATTCTTTGACTGAGAGTCATATAAGTTGTTTACAGGTTCTAGCTATTACTAATTGTGTTGCTGAACACAATTGAGCAAGTGTCCTTGTGGTATGATTGAGCATCATAGGTGTATATTCCCATGAGTGGTATAGGTGGGTTCTGAAGCAGATTGATTTCCAGTTTTGTGAGGGATCTACATATTGATTTCCAAAGTGACTGTACTAGTTTGCACTCCCACTAGTACTGGAGTAGTGTTTCCCTTGCTTCACACCCTCTCCAGCACGAGCTGTCATCAGTATTTTTGATCTTAGCCATTCTGACAGGTGTAAGATGAAATCTGAGTCATTTTGATTTGCATTTTGTTTAGAGTCTCTGGGCCATAAAAGATTCTGATGTTCAGAATTATCTATACCATGTATTTTAATTGATTCATTTGGGTGTATTTTGGTGACTAGTTTATTGTGTTCTTTATATATTTTGAAGATCAGTCCTTTGTTGCATACGTGGTGAATGAAGATATTTTCCCATTATGTAGGTTGCCATTTTGTCTTTTTTTGTTTGGAAAGAGCCTAAAACCAGCATTATCTTCCATTTATTTTGTTGGACAAACCAAAACCTCATTTGTGACCCAGATCACACACTGTTCACCAAGAAACTTGTACTCACCGACAAACACTCTACTCTGATGATTAACATCTGATCATAGGCCATGAATGCTGACAATGTTAATCCAACAGCTCTTTAGCCACCAAGTAGTCTGAAGCCATTTAAACCACAAGGATTGGTGGGCAGCACTGTCCTTTCATCCTCATCACAGTAGACCCAGGAATATACCTTGGCTTTCATGGTGCCAAGGCAAGACCTGACTATCAAATAATCTGGAAACCTCAGACATGAGGGGTTTCATACATGTGTATGGACCCATCTATGTCAGTTTGAGGAGATTCGTTGTGTTAGCCACTACCCAGAACTCCAACAAAGCTGGAAAAACTGTAACAAGAATTAGAAATCATATGAGGGACATCCACCACATAAACGAAAGAGTTTATATGCTGTACCCTCTTTTCTCCAAACCCAGGCAGCATTCTCATATCAGTGTGTCAAGAGAACAACATGGTCTTCATGAAGTCTGAGCAATGCAAGAACATCTCACATAGTGAACCATAGAACAGAAGTAAGAGATAAGCACCACATTGTTACATGGCAGATAGGGGCAAATTCAATGTCTGCCATTTTGTCTTCTTGACAGTGTCCTTTGCATACAGAGGCTTTTCAGTTTCATGAGGACAAACCATCTTAATGCAAAGAAAATGGACTAGACATTGTTGGATTCTATTTTCATCTTTCACATAATAAATTTATTAAAGAAATGTACTTTTTGTATTACAAATGAATCACTGTTTTAATTTTCTTTTACATATATGAGAAGGTAAAGTTGACATAAAGTTTCTTTATGTTTCTAGTTAAAATATAAGTTTTGCATTTATATAAGGTTTTCTTACCCAAAACCCAATTAATAAGATCTTTGGTAAGTTAATTATCAGTATATGCTGCTTGGTTTATTGAATCTTTAGTAATTAATTGAATTGCCAACAACAAACATTCTAAAAAAAATTAACTTCTATTAACAATTATATTGTGAGCAAATCCAATTACCATTAACACTTATGTAAAGGCAGCTTTTCAACATTTTGAACCTCCAGGCTAAGATTACATTTAATCGATGACAACAGCAAAGTTTTACTTGGTTAATAGAGGGGGAGAAAGCAACTTTAACAATATTATTTGCATGCCATATTTAAAAATATTCTCAAACTCAACGAAAAAAAAACACATCAGCAATTTTGATGCAAGTTTTTTTTTTTTTAAGATGATTTTGTCAAAGTCAAGTAAGGAGGGATGGGGGAGTTGGAGAAAAGGAATATAAGATGCAATGAATAGTATTGAATGTAGTCCCTTAGAGGAGAGTCTGGTGATTTGAATAGCCATCAGACTAGAGTTTGCAACTATGATAGCTGAGGATATCAGAACACAGGTGAAAATTACAAAACAAGATTTGAAGTTGCCGTATAAAACAAGACCCTGTAAGGCACTAAAGACATGGCTCAGTAGTTAAAAGGACTAGTTGCTAATTCAGAGACAGAGGTTTAATTCCATGTACCCGGTTGGCAGATCATAACTCTCTGTGATTCAAACCACATGGGATTCTTTGATTTTTTTCTGGTTTACCCAAGAAGAAAATGCATTTGTTACATAGATATAGTCAGACAAATGCTCATATCCATAATAAAAAAATGTAAAATCTAAAAATAAAAATAAGGAAAGAGTATAACTGCCTGTCCATCTGTATAGCACTTGAATGGAGAAATATATCACAGTGTGACAAACGGAATGCTGGTTCCCTCTAATATTTAACCTAAATTGCACTTCAATGTAACAAAGTAAGACATGAAGACTGCACGTGGTTAATGTATTACCAGTAATATATTTCACTTACATGTTAGTGCCTCATGAAGTAATCCAAGGTTGTAAACAAACCAAGACTGGGAAGAACATACAACATGCTCTACATTACAACATAAAAAAAATATAGTTAACTAAGGAATGCTGAGAATGGGATAACCAGTCTCCTCAGGGAAGAGAGCACCAAGTTAATACTTAAAAGTATAAATGTTCCAGTTAATGATTGGACTAATACGATAAACAAACACTTTTGAAAGAAGAAACATAATAAGCACAGTATGGGCCATGCCAATAACTAGTTGTAGTTCAAGGATGGATTCGTTTGTTTAATAGTCTGTCTATGAATAAATCTTTAAATAAAATGTTCCCTTAAAATCTCTTATTCCTACAACCCTTGCTACTGTATGGTAGTTAATTTTATAATAAAATGACATAGATATTAATTTTTAACTGTGTTCAAGTTTTTGTTTTGCATTCTGGATTATAAGCTTCATGAGAGAAAGCATTTCAATTATTTAATATTGTCCAAGTTTTGGTGGCATAGAATTATTATTAAATACTCAAAATTTAATGAACTCTCTTAGAATGTCCAGTTTTAGAGGAAGGATTCTACCAAGAATTTCAACGTTACATAGCTTCATACACAATTAAAACTACCAATTTTTTGTAAAGGTTTATGTTTCAAAACCGAAAGTGTTAAGTAAAATTTGTTATTTTTATGTCTATCAAAAAGAGGTTTTTCACTCTGTCTCTAGGAACAAGTAGCCTAGCTACATGAAGATTTTCTTCTTTCCTCTGCAGCATCAAATCCAGTCCTCCAGTCTCATTTCCAACTCTGTAGCCAACCACCTGCTGCAGCCTACCCTCCTCCAATTTCACTATCTATGGAGGGTATCATAGATTTTTCCCTCCAGACTTCCTTTTCCCTACTCATAACTTTAACTATTATCTGCCAACTCCATCAGGCACTCTCTGGGAACCTGCAGGCCACTAAAGACTGAGAAGAAAATAGCCTAACCCAATCCTCTCCTCTAAATACCAGGCACCACTATTACAAGCACTGTAGTAGACCACCTGTATGGCCTCTTCCTCCAATCTGCCAGCCAGATCTTGTCCAATATTCCTTCCTTCTCACCCTGTTATCCCAATCTCCAACCAAAAATCTTGCCCTGAGAACCCACTAGCCAAGACTGGAAGAGAAACAAAATAATAGGAAAGCAAGTAGACAAGACTCAGAACTTCATTGATGCTCCTCCTCTCCATATCTAATGTCTCACTCTCATCCTCAGTTTTTAATCCCAACACTCTGGGGGCAGAGGCAGGCAGATATTTGTGAGATCAAGGCAGCTTGGTCTACATAGTGAGTTGCAGGACAGGCTCCAAAGCTACATAGAAACCGTGTCTGGAAAAACAAAATGAAACACAACAAAACAAAAATCTTTGAAAACACTGACAGACAGAGGAAAAAATGAATAAAACACTTCAAGACCTGAAAGTAGAGGAATAAAACTGAAACTGAGAGAGAACTGGATTTGAAAAATTTTGGAACTTGAATATGAATTTCAGAGGCAAAACTCAATACAAGAGTTGGAAAGGAGAATCTATGTCATTAAAGATACAATAGAAAAAAATGAATAAGTTGTTCGAAGAACATGTTAATCTCAACAAATTAGAGCACAAAACAGCCTAGAAATCTGTAACATTTTAAAACACCAAATCTAAGCATAATAGCAATAAAGGATAAAGAAGAAAGCCAGTTCAAAGGCAGAGAAAATATTTGAAACAAAATAATAAAAGAATAATTTTATAACATATAGAAGGAAATGCATATCAAGGTTCAAGAAGCATTCTGACCACCAAATAGACTGATTCAGAAAATGAATCCCCTTTGTCACATAATAATCAATACACTAAAGGTACAGAATGAATAAAGAATGTTGAAAACTGCAAGGGAAAAAAATAGACAGGCAGAATGTCCTTTTAAATGAACACTCTAAAAGTTAGAAGCACCTGGAGAGATGCATTTCAGACTCTATGAGATCACAGGTGCCAAAATTTGCCTATCATAATGTATAGAGGAAACAAGACCTTCCATGGTAAAACGAGGCTCAATTAATACTGATCTACAAATCCAGCCCTACAGAAGGTACTAGAAAGAAGACTCCAACCTAAAGAGGTTAACCACGCTCAAGAAAAGATAAGGAATTAAAAATGCCATACCATAAAAAGGTAATCCTGAGTGTAGTATCACAGCACCAGAAAAACAAATACAACATATATTTGCATACATATAGCTATTAGCTGTTGAGTCAGTAATAACAAAGCTACAATCGATAGAACCACAGAGATTATGTATAGAGTAAAGGAACTGGAGGAGGTGGGGCTGATAGATCTCCCTAGGAAAAGGAAATAGAATTGATAGTTACATTTGGATTGTGGGACTGGAATGATATTATAAAGTGGGGAGGGAGATGGAATATGACAAAAAATATTATGGGTCATTTGACAACCTAATACAGTGGACACTTCCTAAAATAAATATATGGTGGTCTTCTAACTGAAATTTCAAAATAATGGGGGAGACAGATCCCCCACTGCACATCTTTTATTACCAAGTACATTTTCCTGTAATGGAAAGGGGTACATTTAGCAAGTCAATTGTTAAAGGTGTTCCATGGGAACTCCAAACAAGCCATACACTTGAAAATTTATTTATTATTTTCAAACATCAATGGCACAGTTGCTGAAGACACCACCTAAAAAACTCATTGAACACTCTACAAGGTGAAACCCATGAGTAACAATGCTTGTATGACCAAGAACCTGAAACTAGATATACCAGGTATCTAACACAAAAGCAAATACTACTGGAGTCTAGAAAAACAAACAAATTAACTAAAACCTGACAATTAAATGACTCCTAATCATTTTGTGTTATTTTATAGATTGATGCCTTAATTAGTCATCATCAAAAAAGATTCCTTCTACAACAATTGGGAACAAATGTAGAAACACACAGCCCTGCATAATGCAGATAGTGAGAGACCTTGGGACACTGAGCTCTAAATAGGATGTCTTCAGCAAACCCCTCCACTCAGGGCCCAGGTAACCTGGTTATTTATAGAAGGTAGAAAGAATGTCAAAACCTTAGAGGATGGCAGACACCAAGAAAGCAGGGCCCTCTAAATCAACAGGATCAGCATCAATACACACATGAACTCATAGAGATTGAAGAAGTATGCCAAGGTCTGTATGTGTCAGCAGAAGATGGGGCCCTAGTGCAAAAAGATAATGGACACTTGTCTGGATCCCTAATACAGAAGTTATAAACAATTGATAATCGCTTACATATCAAAATTTAGTTTTATCAATAAAGGACTATGTACATGTATTGAAATATCACACTGTGCCCTATATATGTATAATCATTATATGCCAATAAACTAAAAATTGAGAATAAAATTATTTACTTTTCACAAAGGGAGTCTCCTTGGACTAGTACTCCTTGGAACAAACCATTCTCAAGAGTAGGTGCCATTACCTGAATGAGAAGACCAACAGAAACTGAACTTAAGGGCATCATTGAAAGTTTGTTGTCTCATACTGTTGTGTAAGGGAATTAAAAAGAAAGAAACCAAAACCAAACAAACGTATCTCTTCTATTTTATTATATATGCATGTATAGTATATTTATTATACATAAGGTAGTAACTATGTATATATTTGCAAAGTGGAGTCAGAGATAGGTTGATAAATGGTAGTTTATGGTGAAAAGTACTCACGCAAGGGAGCCAGTGACCAGGTTTGCACCTGAGCAAGGCAGACCCAGATCCAGTTCAGCCAGGCAAAAGAGAGTCATGTGCATGCCTCTCTCCTTCTTAAACTCTTGTTTTGTTACTCTGATCACACCCAAATGGGCATGGTCAGTGGTACCTCTAATCAGCATTTCTCCCTACATATATATGTGTGTGTGTGTGTGTGTGTGTGTGTGTGTTTCTCCATCTGCATCTGCTTCATGTGCTTTTCTTAAACTCTTTTCCTTCTGTATGTTTTGTCCTGTTCCAATGTCTGCTTTTGCTTTATTCTATTGTATTAATTTTACTTAATTATTATTCTTCAGAAGTCTGTTTTTTTGTTTTTTATATTTTAATGTATTTTTAATGATGGACAAACAAATTTATGAGGAAGTGCTCCCAAGATGATGTCCAATGATATATCTTTTTTTATTTGAATTAGAAACAGTATTGATTTACATGACAATCCTAGTTCCCTTCTCCCTCCAGTCCTCCCCTACAACCCCACATAGTAAAACCCTATCTATCATATATCCTTTCTGCTCCCCCTGGATGGTGAGGCCTGCTATAGGGTGTCATCAGAGTCTATTGTATCCTTTGTGATAGGGCCTAGGCCCACCCCTGTGTGTCTTGACTCAGAGAGTATCCCTCTATGTGGAATGGGCTCCCAAAGTCCACACCTATGCTAGGGATAAGTACTGAACAACTACAGGAGGTCCGTAGATTTCTGAGGTTTCCTCATAGAAACCAATGTTCCTGGGGTCTGGATCAGTCCCATGTTGGTATCCCAGCTATCAGTGTGGGGAGCAAGCGTTCCCTGATGTTCAGGTCAGCTGTTTCTGTGGGTTTCACCAGCCTGGTCTGGACCCCTTTGTTCTAAACAGAAAATGTGTATATCCTGATGGGAGGCAAGGAGGAGAGGACTTGGGAGGTATAGAAGGTAAGGCAACTGTAATCAGGACATATTATATGGGGGAAATTCTTCTATTAATAAAAGGAAAAAATAAACACACTTAAGTGTCACATTTATACTTGTATATGCACATAAAACCTGATTGCTCCAATGATTATAGATAGGAATGTTAAGTAAAACTAAAAAGTAAATGTTGGCATAAATATGACTGAGAAATTCCTTCACAATTTTATTTTTCTATCGACAAAACAATAAAGAAGCATTTGATAGCAAAATATACTATCTTCCATGTTTCCCAGGAAGATTTGAGAATTACATAAAATAAACACTGTGTTTCCTTCAGTTGTTTTAAAAATCTTAGAACTTTGTTTCACTCTTCCAGTGATGAGTCACATCAATAGCTACTTGAACCTTCTGATTTGGATAGAGGCTTTGTTTAAATGATATGGATATAACTCAGTTGTAGAGTCAATGCCTAATACACTCAAGGCCTTGAGTTCAACCTCCAACTCTTTTAGAAAATCACTGAAAAAATAAATAAATGAATGGATCAGGGTTGGAAGACTTGCTCCACCAGGTGACAGCACTGGGAAAAGATTGTATCATGAGGATGCAAACAACAATATCAAACAGTTAGATGTTGGATTTGCTGGTATAAGGGTGTGCCTGTGTGGAGGAAATAGATCCTTAGGAGTCTATCTTTGAAGTACATACTTAGCTTTCCCAAGATCCTCCCTCCCTTCATTCCCAGAGTCATAAGGTGAACAGCTTTAACCCACACTGACCTTCTTCAAAGATGGTCGTCCTCCCAAGGGCTCTGAAACAGCAAGTGGTCTTGGATTATTTCTCCTTATTCTTTGACCCCAAGTAAGATTTCCTACTGGTTTTCCTGGTGAATCCAGTATCAACAGTAAGAGGTTGCTTATACTGGGATATATATATATATTATAATAATATATATAGTATATAATATATATATTATATATCCTTGTAGATCGCTCTTAGCAATGTCACATGGTACATCATCTTCTTTACATTATCATTTTAATTTAAACAGTTCGGCCACTACTACTTTTGTAGTTAATCTTATGACAAAAGTAGTACAAAATGTAATAAATTTCTTGCCATCAACCCTACATCATCTTTTTCTATGAATTATTCTTCATTTTCATTAGTTCCTACAACTCTGAAGCCTCAAGTCTGAAACATGGACTTCTAAATACCTTCAAAATAATATTGTTCAGAAGTTCAGTATGCAAGTCGCATGTTCAGCCAATTACTTTCATCTGATGAAGTAAGTAACCGTCATCTAGACTTTGTCACCTTTGTTAAAATCTCTTCATGTAAATTTGTTTTACAATGAAGTAGGCAGTTTGCAAGTGATGTTCAACTTCTTTGTACAGGAAAAAAAATCTTTTGAAAAACACTTTACTTTCAAAATGGCCCTGTTGCTCAAATTTTCTCAAACTGCATTCAATTGCCTTTTAACAAATTTTCTTTAGCGTTTGTTTGTTAAAAATAGATTTTTTTATTTTAATAAAAGCCCATAATGAAATGCAATAAGATAATGCTCTCAGTCACCACCAAGTAAAATTTATATTAAAATATTAAGTTGTTTATGTTTAGAGGACAGCTGAGTTCTTAGAGAAAGTTTTAATGAGAAGGTGAAGTATAAAGTCAACTGGCTTTGTATCAAATATTCTTTTACCTTCTAAGCTGTAGCATTTATTTAGTTCAAAATTACCTGTCAGCTTGAGCACCCCAGGTTCTTTACATTTGGACAAGGCAGCACTCACAACTAGGAGCTTATTGTGGACTCATGATCAAACCATGCCTGTTGGGTTTCTCCATTCAAGACTAAAAGTACTTTGAAACATTCTGAGTTACAACCAAGTACAAAATTGATCCAAAAGTAATTTCAATTCTTGCTGTTTAGTTCTTTTCCAAGATCAAATGTTAAGACTGAGTGGGAAAATGGCTGACTACAAAGTTAGGCAGGCTTTGATTTGAATAATGTCTCTGTTTCTTGCTGACATTGAAAGTTTAGGTTATAATAAAATTCTTTGTCTTTGTTTATTCCTAATATATATTCAGCAGAGGTAGTTATTGTATCTAGCCCTAGCAAATGTATAGCACATTTGAAAGACTGACGTGTGATTTGAAAAGAAGCATTTGAGAAGTAAAAAAGCAATGAAGTACACATATTAAAGAGAGTTAGATGAAACAACTGTTTCATTGTTTTAAGTAGAATATGACATTCCAAAGAGAATCATAAATATCATTAAAGTTTTCTGATTTCTCTTACTCATGACCTGAATCTACATACAACAAACTCCAGAAGGATGTCTGTGTCCATGCATAGTGACTCTGAGGTATGTGTTAGACATGGGACTAAAATTTAAATTAAACACAAACCCTGTCTTCAGTAGGTTAGTACACCACGTAATTAGAAATCTCACCCACACAGCAAATCACAGAGATAAACAATAACACTAATTGAATCATGGTTTAAGGCTGGCTTATCAGCTAACATAAAGTGTTTGTAGTATAAATGCTTTGAGTGTGTAAGACAGGAACAGGAAAAATCAATTCCATGATCAGTAAATTCCAGAAGAGATATTTAATAGCTAATTTAAATTTGCTCTTAATATCCTACAGTTTTTAATGAGTCTTTACAGTTTGCATTCACATGTCTGCAGTTATATTCTACTGCTTTTGTTTTCCATGAACATACAAATTAAATATGTTTACTAAAAATTAAATGCTGAGTACATGAAAATATTCAAAATACAAAAAAAGAAATAGAAATCTTACAATCTAGGAATATGACCAGACATTGCATTTGTATAGACAAAAGCGTCTTCTAAAATGATAAAAAGACATACAGGGAATTCAAAGCTAAGATCCTTGGTCCCTTCCTTAAGGACACCAAATTTTTGTGACGAGACTATGAAAAATCTTACTCATTATTAAAAAACACAAGAAAAAATAATCTAATACAAGCTAAAATATTTTAGCTTTTTAAAAATTCAAAGTGGTTATAAAATATGCTAATTGATAGTCTGTCCACTATGATAATTTATTTCTCAGAATTCAGTGTCTCTAGCTTTACAATGTTAATCACAAGATTCATTTTCGTTTCCACATATTTATTCATTTTAGTTTAAGATTATATTTTCTTTTAGAGAGTATCACTTATGTAATGAACATGGACCACACTCATCTCCATACCTCTCCTCTCAAATGTTCTTTCCATAAATCTCTCTCTCTCTCTCTCTCTCTCTCTCTCTCTCTCTCTCTCTCTCTCTCTCTCCCTCATGATTACTTGTTTCATTTTGTGGGGGTTTGTACTCATTATCATACCTGTAGAAAGAGGTTTAATTTCATATCTCATAATGATGTTTATGAACAAGTTGAATGGGCTCTTTTAGTTTTCTACCTTCATTGACATAGATACTAGATCAGTAAGAAATGACATTCATGTGTCACCATGGTACAATTAGTGAAAATCTGTCACCAACAACCTGGAAACTTGAAATCAAGATGTCCATGTCAATAGCAATATATACACTGGTACCACAGCAACATTTACCAAATAATAGGCTGATGTCCTTTCTAATGCATTCACTGTTTTCTCTTTGGCCATTTTTAGAAATTCACATACCTTACAACCACTGCAACATTTCTCTTATTATTATAATTGGGATTCTAGCCTTTAATTCAGTTGTGTTCATGTTTCCCATCTTGCAACATAGTCAGTTGCATCTTGATCTGTAATGAATATAGAGTAAAAAGTCAACCATAGTAAAAAGTTCTAAATGAAATAATTTGGCTGTATTTAGTTTTAAATTGGTGAATAAGTCTAAAATAAACATATCTGCATTGACATGCTTTTGGAGCTAAGCTATGATATCTTCTATTTCATCCTTGAATCTTTCCACTCTAGTTAAGTTGTAACAGCTATCTAAGCGTCTTCAACAACCAAAATCACAGTCTTTCTTATTTCCTATATCCTATTTCATTTGCAAATTTTACCAGGTCTGTCTCCAAAAATACAATCAACTCACTACAATATTTTACTTTCTGAAATGGTTTATTCTGCACAGCAGTAGGAGATAAAGTAGAAGAGGGAAATCAGGTGTTGGTCTTTACTATTCATAACACAGCTGTAATTTCATATATCTATGGCATAAAATCTGAAACCTTTACTACAAACAAGGCCTGTTTTCATTTGAACTGTGGCTATGTATTCAGGCTCCTTTACAGTATCCCGATTTGCAGCCTATTTCAAGGTAATGCCCTTGTTAATATGCATCAGACTTTCTAATTTCTTCTATTTGCTTTTGCATAATGCGGAAAAGCCTACAAAATATATTTCCTAACTTTCTGATCCTACTTCATTTAGTCTGTTAAATCAAGCTCATTTATTTACTTCCTGTGCTTTGCTTCATTCTCGCCGCTTGAACATTACTTGATAAGGATAAGTTGCTTTTTGTGCAACAGCTGCTGTGTCACAAAGAGTAAGACAAGTGTCTTTTGCTGAACATAAACACAAGAAATAGTGGCTGAGTGATAAAATCATCTAATAAATTATTTGACTGATAAAATTTTAACTATATATTGAAAGTTTGCAAAATACAGATAGGATCAGAATACACTAAAAATAGAATAGAATGGATTGAACAGAATATTTATAAATAATAGAAAACATCAGGGCAATGGGAATAAGAACAGTGAAAGAGGGTTTACATTTTTGTCCTATTTCAGAAAAATTTAGCATTATTTTCTGATTAACATAAAAACTTACAAGCAGAAGAAAGTCAGTTTCTTTATTTGAGATAGAAATTGATGTTGGTAAAAGAGAAAATAATTGAATGGAAGTTAATTAGATTATAAAAAGTAATTTAAAGGTATTTCTAAAACTAATTTTACAAAGTAAGAAAACATTTAACATAGCAATATATATAAGATATTACTAGTAATATTGTTGCAAAAAAAAAGAATTCAACGGAAACACTTAGAAAAGTAAAAAGGAAAGTTAAATGCCAGCAGTAGGAGTCATCCATGTCCAGAAACTAGAAATAATGTGCTGAATTATGAGAAATATGGCCCCCAGATAGGGTTCACTACATTTCACAGTAGTAATAATTTAGTAAGTTTCTTCAGGAAGGAGATGGAATATCTCTGGAGAGTCTCTGCTTCTCTATTATTTCCTTCCATGGTCATCAAGAAACCTTTTGATCAAAAATTAATTTTCTGATATGGTTCAAATACCAAGAGTTGAGTTTCCCTAGCTGGAAAATACTGTCACTGAATAGAATTTTATACAATATAAGAGGGAAAATTCGTTAATTTCTCTGTGGTATTCAATAAAAAATAAGAGTTAAATTTTAATAAACTTAAATTATGTTCACAATTTTAACTTCAGTTTGTGACTAAAAGTTAAGCAGATGGGAAGTAAATTAATATGCATCAAAAAACAGTGGTAGAGTTTTGATGAATGTAAATTGAAGTTAGTAGCCTTCAATAATTTAAAGCAGCCATTTATTATCTTGCAGAAGAAAAACATTGTATTAAGAGTTGCAAAAAAATCATCACTTTTGTGTCAGAAATACACTTAGTAAGATAAGTCAGTGAAAATAAGCTATCAATCATAGCTATGCTTCCTGGAAAGTATAGCTAAGAAAATTATATAATAAATTCTAATAAAATATTTTTATAATAGCTGACCATTATATGCATGATATAAAAATGAATGACTGAAGAGATGGCTTTGCAGTCAAGAGCATATATTACTTTTCCAGAAGTCCTGAATTTGTGGTCATGTCAGGTAGCTCATAACCACCTGTATCACCAGATTCCATAATTCAACTACATATTCAGGCATTTCTGGCACTGCAAGCTTTCACACAATCCTTCTCTCTCTCTCTCCCTCCCTCTCTCTCATGCACCCTAACTTTCACACACACACTGTATTTTTTCATTTAATAAGTAAGCTTAAAAGGCAAGTGTAACAATTTACTAACATATTGCCATTAATGATTAATGTTAGATATTTTACTTATTTATTTAAGTTAGAAACAAGCTTTTTTTTTTTTGCATGTCAATCTTCCCAATTCCCTCTCCCTCTCTTCCATAGGAGATCTTCAAAGTCTGTCATATCATTTGGAGCAAGGCCAAGACCCTCCCCATTGTGTATAGGCTGAATCAGTATCCCACTATGAGGAGAGGGCTCCCAAAGTTCATTTGTATACTAGGGGTAAATACTGATCCACTACCAATGGCCCCATAAATTGTTCAGATCTCCAAACTGACTTAGAGAAAGAAGAAGAAATGAAAATTGAAAGATACATACTCTTTCAATATGTGATGCATTAACTTATGTAAAATATGGATTACCAGAATTGTTTCCTTGGTAAGGTCATTTCCACTGAGGCTAATACCCTGATTTCAATAACCAGGAACCATATAAATATGGAGATGAGCCAGGCATTGGTGGCACACGCTTTTACTCCTAGCACTTGGGAGACAGAGGCAGGTAGATCTTTTTGAGTTCGAGGCTAGCCTGGGCTACAGAGTGATAGGCTCCAAAGGTGCACAGAGAAACCCTGTCTTGAAAAACAAACAAGCAAACAAAAAAATAGAGATATGTTGATGGGTGCACATGCCCTCCCAACAATATTTTTTTAAAATTGTAACGTAATGTCACTATCATATTTATGTCATATTTATGGTATTTTGCATGTTCTCGTTTCATTGTTTTTGTTTACTTTTTATCATTTTTCATTGTTTATTATATATTCATTCTATTCTTTTAGTCTTTTATGATTGAATGTCATACCTATGAAATTCTGCCTTCTTGATCCATTGATATTTCCACAAAGTACATAATTTATTTTTCATATCATTACTATTTTATATCAAATTTCTGAATCAAAAGAGAGACTGTGTGTCCCATTATAGTCAGGGTTTCACATATTATTATAATAACATTTATCACAGGATTATTAAAAATGCAGAACTTTTACTAGAGACAGGATGTTTTTTAAATATATTAAAAAATCTTGGACCTCATGAAGTTGTCACAGCATCTGAAGTTCAGAATATAGAGAACCCCTTTACCTCAAAATAAAAGTAAATGAAAATTTGAAAAGTAAATGTCCCTTAATACTGATGAACGCTTAAGTAAAATCTGATACATGATTATGTATAACCACTTTCTTCTAGACAAACACACAGGGGAGCAGGGGAGAGTTTAGGCCCTGCTCCAAATGATATGACAGACTGTGAAGATGCCCATGGAAGGCCTCACCCTTCCTGGGGAGAAGAAAGGATATGGGATAGGGAGTCAGTGGGGGGTCAGGGTAGGAGGGGAGGGAGAGAGAACTGGGATTGACTTGGAAAACAAGCTTGTTTCTAATTTGAATAAAAAATTTACTAAAAAGAATTAATGAAATGAAAAAATCATGAAATCAAACATATAAAGAAAATGATCATGAAAAGTGTGGATGAAATATTTAACTGTCATTGCAACAGGGCAACCTTGACTGACAATTTCTGAGTGTTTATGTATATAAGAAAATTAAAATCTCACCATTTAAAACTCTTAATTTAGATTTAATTTTAACACAATTATATCCCTTGCAATCAGTTTGAAGCAAATGTAAAGGAAGAGAGTTATTTATTCTTGAGCTGCTTTTGATCACTATCAAAGCTAAACATTCTAGCTAGTATAGTCAAAGTCCCCTTAATTGTATGACTCTGATTCTAATTAAAGAGTTCACTGCTTATATGCATTCAATTAATCATACACTGAAAGAGCATGAGTCAATGTAGAAGGTTTTCATACAAAACTTACATAAACAGAGCTCTGTGTATCACAAGTTAGTACCTAGGCGTTCTTTTCTTTTTAATTTCCTTTTCTTTTTCCTTTTGTATTTAAATTAGGAGCAAGCTTCATTTACATGTCAATCCCAGTTCCCTCATCCTTCTCTACTCCCCTGCTTCACAACAAACCCCATCCCATTCCCTTTCTTGCTACCTAGGGAGGGTGGGGGCTTCCATGGCGATCACCAAATTCTGTCATATCATTTGGAGCAGTGCCTAGACCCTCCCCCATGTGTGTGTCTACGCTGAGAGAGTATCCCTCTATGTGGAAAGGGTTCCCAAAATCCATTCATGTAATAGGGGTGAATACTGATCCAACTACTAATGGCCCCATAGATTGTCCAGACCTCCTAACTGACACCCATGTTCAGGGTGTCTGGAACAGTGCTGTTCTGGTTTGCCAGGTATCAGTCTGGGGTCTGTGAGCTCACCCTTGTTCAGTTCAGCTGTTTCTGTGGGTTTCTCCAGCCCGGTCTTGACCCCTTTGATCATCACTCCACCCTCTCTGGCTTTCTAATGGATTAGGGAGTACATTTTTTTTTTCAAATATGGTCATGCATTCTACTCAAATTTAAGGTATCTAGAGTGTGATGCCAGGATACAAGGCTTGAAATTACACTTCAGAATATGATGAAATAGTTACCTAGGAATTATGCTCTAAGACACTATGCTATGAAAATTGAGATAAACAAGTCTATGGAAATCTGAGCTATGGTGGATTATGTTTTCAGACAGGCAAGGGGAAAACAATGCTCCGACTCAAATTCAGGGAAAAGGGCAGCTCCCATAAGGGATTGATTTGAAGGATGCTAAAGAGATAACAAAGAAAAAAGGTGTTAATGTCAGAAAAATCACATAGTGACCATGTATGGCGAATGTCCTTCTTCATATATGTTTCTTTTATTTGTTGATGAATAAAACCCTTTTTATCCAGTACCCAAGGAAGAAGTATATGTGAGGCACCAGATGAGGAGAATTCTGGGCAGAGGACACAGAAAGGAGCTTCCAGGGAGATGCCATGTAGCTATAGGGAATACAGGACACTGGGCATTCTCCAGTAAGATAAGGTCATGTAGAAATACATAGAATAATAGTTATAGGTTAATAATTAAGAGAGAGAGAGAGAGATAGCCAGTAAGAATCTTAAGCTCTGTGTGTTTATTTGGGACTGAATGGCTCCAGGACCTGGTTAAACAGAAACTCAGTCTACAGCCATGAGACTGGGAATGAAGATATGATACACTGAGGTAATCAAAGTTATTAAGTACAAATTGAGATTCATGACAATTTTTGCTAAATAACTATTTACAAACAAGATTGCTGACATGTATAGTAAAGTATTATAAAAAGTTTGCTTTTTAACTCAGAACTAAATAACTACTTATATATGGAGTTGAATTTCATCTTAATTTTGATATGATTATATCCCATAGTAGATATTCCCACATGTTCTATTCTCTTTATGTAGTCACCATGAATTCAAAACACATTCTAATATAAATGGCTGATACCAATTACTTTAAATATTATAAGTATAATATTAACAAGGTTTTCAGCAAAATCTATAAAAGTGTTCAAAATCCAATATATATATATTGCACACACAATGCATATCCTGCCTTTTTGTCAATTAGAATTTTTCAGTGCTTCTTATTAGTCTCTTGGTGTTGGGCTTATTTCCCCTCTCTGCACGGGAACCCCAACAGTCACAGAATTGGGCAAGTCCTTTGCATGTTGCTAAAGTCTTTGTGAGTTTATGTGTGTGTCCTTCCTGCTGTACTCTTTGTATTTTCTCATAATTTTTTCAGACTTGTTTTCCATTAGAGTCTGTTAGGCATATATTGTGTTTGTTGAGCTTTATCAACATTTTTGTTTGTTTTTTCCCCTTTTCTGTTTTGTTATTTTATCTAATCCATATTTATTTTACTTATTTTGCATCCCAGCCACATTGTTCTCTTCCTCCTCTCCTCCCAATCCTTCCCAAGATCCCCTGTCTGTTCCCACCTCCCAATCCACTCCACCACTTCTGTTCAGGAAATGGCAGGTATCACATGAGTTATCAATCAAACATTGTATATCAAGTTTCAGTAAGACTAAGCACCTTTCCATGTATTAAGGCTGTCCAAGTCAACGCCATTATGAGGGGTAAGGTCACAAAAGCCAGTAGTAAGAGTCAGGGACAGCCCCTGCTCCCACTGTTAGGTGTCAGTAAAGAGGATTAAGCTACACAACTTTAACACATAATCAGAGTACCTAGCTCAGTCCTCTGCAAGATCCCAGGCTGTCAGTTGAGTTTTTGTCAGTTTCTATGATCCCAGCTTAGTTGATTCTGTGTGTTTTCTTGGTCCTTGACTCCTCTGCTTCCTACTAGCCATTCTCTCCCTCTTCTGCAGGATTCATTGAGATCTACCTAATGTTTAGCTGTCAGTCTGCATCTGCATCTGCATCTCAGAAAACAGCTGGACTAGGCACCAATCTATGAATATCGCAGAATATCCGTAGGCATTATTAAATTGGAATTTTTTCTCCACTACTGTTTGGTTCTATAGCAACTCACCTGCTTGTATCCTAATGAAAGAGTGAAAGAACAGGTGTGGATTTGGGTGGGAAGGAAAATGGGAAATATATGATATGAACTGGGGAACAGGAATACATAGTTAGAATGCATTCTATTAAAAATCTATTTTCTATTACAAAAGATAATTACTGTAATTTATAGTACTTAGTTGTAGAATATTCTTTTAAGATATGTTAAATTTCTTTATGCTCTGGAACATTTGTTTAATGATACAAAGATGTATTGCATTCTTTTATGCTGCATTTGCTTAACTCTGTGAAGCTGTGTTACTTTGCCTCTCTAAAATATCTGATTGGTCTAAAAAGAGCTCAATGACAGACCAATAGCAAAACAGGAGAAAAACTAGGCAGGACTGGCATGCAGAGAGAATAAATAGGAGGAGAAATCTGGAGAGAAAGATCTAGGAGCAAGAGAGGAGGTATCCAGAGGCCAGCCACTTACCTACACAGGAAGCCACAGAATGAGAAATAAAGAAAGGTATATAGGGATAACAGTAAAATCTCAGAAGCAAAATGTAGATGTGGCAATTTAAGTTAAGAAAAGCTGGCTAGAAAGAAGTCAAACTAAGGCCAGACATTTATAAGTAAGAATGGTACTTGGTGTATATTTGTTAGAGAGCTAAGTGGTGGACCCCCTCAAAAAGTAAAGAGCAATCAGTAAAGAGCAACAATAAACAACAGTACTTGATTTTATGTCTCAAAGCTTTATTAGGCTATCTGCTAACAGGGCAAGTAAAGTAGAAAATCCTAGAGAAGCACATATTATGATTCCTTCTGTATAATTCTCAAACTCTCACTCTCCATAGACCTATGCCTTCTTGGTTCACAAACTATTGCACTGATCTTACACAATTTATATTTTTGAATAAAGAAATTTTCTGTTTAAACATATGAAAATGTGTTCTATTTGGTCACACAAGGATAATAGAGTAAACACAATCCCTATTCCTTCATATAGAATTTATTTTACTATTAAGATATTTGTGGGCAATGTTAGCAAACTGAAGATATGATGAGTATAGAGAAAGCTACAGGGAAGCTGTTATAATAAAAAGGGATGGGAGACAAGGGAGAAGAACCAGTCTTCTAAGAAGCTACCATGAAATCTTGAAAACGTAGCCCTGAAAAGAAATAACTTCTTAATAAACACAGAATAGGACTTTTATGATGCCACATACACACTTTCATCTCCTGTCATTAAGTAAAATTCTCTATCAACAGCAGAGGAAGCCAGATTGCAATGGATTTCAGATGACTTACCCCATAAAACTTGATTCAGGTTCTGTAGTCAGGCACAGAGATGAAAAGCATAGAGCAATCGAAACAAAAGTTGCTTGCAGATTCCATTGTCATGTGCAAATTCTAGAGAGAAGTCAGCTATGCAAACTATTTTAATAACATGGATATAAAGTGGTATCACTTCCAACTATCACTTTGTGATTCATAAATCTCAATGTAGACTTCTATGCTTTCTGCATCTCTGTCAATAATATTCAGATGCACCAAGATACTCATTTTTTGTGATGATTATAAATATCTTCTCAGATGTTTTCTCCATTAGTGTCTCATTCTATATGATTGGTATATCTTTATTTGAAACAAATGAGAGTTTCCTTGACAGATGATAAAATAAATATTTCATTTGCCATCACTTTAAAATGAATAAAAAATGTTCATGTTGCCTGTTTATGACACTATTTCTGCATTAGTTTTTCCACTCTTTTTTTTTTTACCTGCAGTGAAATGATTGTTGATATGTTCTATAAATGTATTGTTTTATGGTTATGTTTTCCTGAATTTCAGCCATGCAAGTTAATATAGTAGAGAGATATGTGTAGTTTATAGTGATACATTGGCAGTACATTTGGGAAAGTGCATCAGCTTGAGACAGAAATGGCATCCCAACAAAAAGCAAATCTACTCTGAAGTGAATGAAATTAAATGCATTTTTGTAGTATGTCTTAAACTTTTTAGTGTAATGCACCGGTTTCCAAATAATCATATGATACAAATGCAAGGAAGACAAAAGTCTTCACTAAAAGGCAACATATGTAGCTTCCTTCTTGAAGAAAGAAAATGAACATTTTGAACATTTAATGAATTAAATCTCAATACCTGAAAATGAGTATAAAAAAAAAATGGATCATAAAATATTTAAGAATCTCCGTTATGAAGATAAAAATGCCAACAGTATATGGTTGATTTGAGTCCTGCATGTTCTTATTCTTTGTATTCAGATCATTGCTGGGATCTTGGTGGGTATGTGCAGAAGTTTAGGTAAATTTGAGAGGAATTTAATACTAGGATGATAAAATGTTTTTGTTTTTTTTTTCCTTTTCGAGACAGGGTTTCTCTAGCTTTGGAGGCTGTCCTGGAACTAGCTCTTTTAGACCAGGCTGGTCTTGAACTCACAGAGATGCGCCTGCCTCTGCCTTAAAATTTTTAAACGAAGATTTAAATCCATTAATTCAAATGTCATTTTTCTTGAGATGGTGCTTACACTGTTGTAGCATGATTACTAGTATGTTTATATCTAAGCCTTTTATGATGTTGGTAATTTCCTTTTGTATTTTGTTTTGTTGTTCTTTTTCTGCTTTAAAATTGATTCAAGCTTATAATTGCCTTTTTCTACAGATTTGTTATCTCTTTTTGAGTTATTATTTCATGCTCTTTATTATAGGTTTCGTTCACAGGGTTGTGCTATTAGTGTATCAGTGGATTAAAATATATCATTAATATTTCACATGAGTTACTTTAACAATATTTGATCACACAACAGTTATTTAGTTATGTTAAATCATTCCACAGCTTGAAATGTTTAATTTGCATTAAAATCGAGTATATAAAATATAAAAGATGTGTGTTCATAGCCATTATATATTCCTATTAATCCCCTACCTACCTGATTATAGCTATGTGAGGATTTTTGAGTCATGATTATACAATCTACTGGAATATTCCACTTTTATGGGAACTCCTGAGTATTTCCAATTTAATGTTACTAGTTTGGAATACAATTGGCAAATTGTTAAATGATAACTGGGGAAATGTTCAAATATAAACAAGTTACTAGTTTTGATCTCAAATATGCCTCCACACCCCCTACAAAAAATAAAACAAGCAAAGAAGTAAACCCAGCACTTTGTTCACTGTAAGCAAAATTTTATGAGAGAATGTAATTTTGGGCCTGGGAATTTATGAATAGCATAGCCCTGAATTGTCATGAAGAAAAGAGAGTTAATTATTAAATTATGTGAGGTTTTGTGACACAGTGCCAGAAAAATATCAATGGCTAACATCATATAGAGTCTAGAAAAATTTTGTTTCATGGTTAGTATGGAGGTAAGATCATTTTGAAAGAACCTATATATGGGTATATATTGTTTATGAAAAAGTGCAAAAATTCTAAATCAAGGAAGAACATTAAAAAATAACAAGTATTGGATGGTTTCAAGAAGTCTCAGCTTCCACAAAGCCACAACTAAGAAAGAGAGCTACAGAACAATATCCATCATGAACATCAATGCAAAAATACTCAATAAAACACTGGCAGATATAATCCAGGAACACATCAGAGAAATCATGCACCATGATCAAGTAGGCTTCATCCGAGGGATAGGAGGATGGTTCAACAAAAGAAAATTTATCAATTTAATCCACCATATAAACAGACTGAGAAAGAAAAACCACATGCTGAAAAAGCCTTTGACAAAATCCAACACCCCTTCATGATAAAGGTCTTGGAGACATCAGAGAAAGCAGGAACATACCTTAATATAATAAAAGCAATATACAGCAAGCTGATAGACAAATGGAGAGAAACTCAATGCAACTCCTCTAAAATCAGGAACAAGACAATGCTGTCCAAACTCTCCATACCTCTTCAATACTGTCCTTGAAGTTCTAGCTAGAGCAATAAAACAGAAGAAGGATATCAAGGGAATACAAATTTGAAAGGAAGAATTCAAACTTTCACTATTTGCAGATGATATGATAGTCTACATAAGTGACCTGAAAAACTCTACTAGGGAACTCCTACAGCAAATAAACACCTTCAGCAAAGTGGCAGGATACAAGATTAACTCAAAAAATCAGTAGCCCTACTATATACAGAAGATAAACGTGCTAAAAAATTTTTAGAAACATCACCCTTCATAATATCCAAAAACTACATTAAAAACTTTGGGGTAATTCCTGTGTTGGAAGAATTTTGAGTCTTTAAAGAAAGAAATTAAAGAAGATACCAGAAAATGGAAAGATCCCCCATGCTCTTGGATAGGTATGATTAACATATTAAAAATGGCAATCTTGCCAAAAGCAACAGATTCAATGCAATCCCTATCAAAATCCCTGCACAATTCTTTACAGAACTTGAAAGAACAATTCTACACTTTATATAGAAAAACAAAAGACCCAGGACAGCCCAAACAACACTGTATAATAAAAGTATGTCTGGAGGCATCGCCATCCCTGACTTCAAGCTCTATTATAAAGCTATAGTCCTGAAAACACCTTGGTATTGGCACAAAAATCGGCAGGTAAACCAATGGAATAGAAATGAAACCCACACACCTACGAACACCTGATTTTTGACAAAGAACCTAAAATTATACAATGGAAAAAAAGAAAGCATCCTCAACAAATTGCGCTGGCATAATAGAATGCTGGCATTTAGAAAACAGCAGATAGATCCATATCTATTGCCATGCACAAAACTTTATTCTAAATGGATCAAAGACCTCAACATAAACCCAGCCACACTGAACCTATTAGAAGAGAGGACAGATGGTACCCTGGAACAAATAGGTACAGGAGACCCATTCCTGAACATAACACCAGTAACACTGACAGTGAGATCTACAATAAATAAATTGGACCTCCTGATACTGAGAAGCTTCTGTAAGACAATTGACACAGTCAGCAAGACAAAAAGCCAGCCCACAGACTGGAAAACACATTTTCACCAACCCCATATCTGACAGAGGGCTGGTTTCCAAGATATACAAAGGACTCAAGAAGCTAGTCTCCAAAACACCAAATAATCCATTTAAAAAGTGGGGTACAGAACTAAATAGAGAATTCTCAATAGAGGAACCTAAATTGGCAGAAAGACAAATAAGAAAGTGCTCAACATCCTTAGCTATCAAGGAAAGGGAAATCAAAACAACTCTAAGATATCATCTTACACCTGTCAGAATTGCTAAAACCAAAACAACTGAAAGTTTATGCTGGAGAGGATGTGGAGAAAGAGGAACACTCCTCCACTACTGGTGGAATGCCAACTTGTACAGCCACTTTGGAAATCCTTATGGTGCTTCCTCAGGAGCAATTCCACTCTTAAGAATACCCAAAAGATGAACATTCATACAACATGGACATCTGCTCAACCATGTTCACAGTAGCATTATTTGTAATAGCCAGAAACTGGAAGCAACCTAGATGCCCCTCAACTGAGGAATGGTTGGAGAAAATATGGCGCATTTACACAATGGAGTACTACTCAGCAGGAGGGGGGAAACAATGAAATCTTGAAATTTGCAGGCAAATGGATAGAACTAGAAGAATCCATCCTGAGTGGTGTAACCCAATCACAAAAAGACAAAAATGGTCTATACTCACTCATATATAGATTCTAGACCCTGAGCAAAGGAGTAGCAGCCTGCAATTCACACAACCAGAGAAGCTAAGAAAGAAGGAGAACCCTAAAAGACACACATATGGTCCCCTGGAAAAGGGGAAAGGGACAAGATATCCTAAGCTAATGGGGATCATGGGGGGAGGGGAGAGGGAGTTAGAAGAAAGAGAAGAGAAGAAGGAGAGGGGAGAGGAGACAGGAGGGAGTAGGAAGATCTAGCCAGGGGAGAAATGGAGGAGAGCAAGAAAAGAGAGATCATAATAGAGGGAGCCATTATAATTTTAAAGAGAATTCTGGCACTTGGGAAATGTCCAGAGATCTACAAGTTCGACCCAACTATCAGTCTAAAGAATAGTTGAGATGCTGCCTTAAAAGCCCTTCTCTGATAGTGAGATTGATGACTACCTTATATGTCATCCTAGTGCCTTCATCCAGTAGCTGATGAAAGCAGAAGTAGACACTCACAGCTAAACACTGAGCTGAACTCTGGAATCTAGTTGCAGAGAGGGAGGAGTGATGAACAAAGGGGTTAAGACCATGCTGAAGAAACCCACAGAAAGAGCTGACCTGAACAAGGAGGTACTCATGGACCCCAGACTGATAGCTGGGATACCAGCAAGGACTGTTCCAGACCCCCTGTAGGAGGAAGTCAGTTTGTAGGTTTGGAAGCCCTCTCCTCATAGAGTGATACTCTCTCAGCCTAAACACACTGGGGAGGGTCTAGGCCCTGCTCCAAATGATATGACACACTTTGAAGATCCCCTGTGGAAGACTTCAGCCTCCCTGCTGTGCAGAAAGGGGTTGGGATAGGGGGTCACTGTGGGACAGGGGAGGAGGGGAGGGAGAGGGAACTGAGATTGACATGTAAATGAATTTGTTTCTAATTTAAATAAAAAAGAAAATGTCTAAATAAAAATTAAAAGAAACAAAAACAAAAGGAATAATATTTAGCTCATATATATATATATACACACACATATATATATATATGTGTGTAAATAAAACATACATAAATATACATACATAACATGTACATTGGACAAAAGCTGAATAAATGAATGTATAAAAATTCCCAACAAAGTACTACACCATAAAATTATTCAGGAATGTATTAGTGTTAATTGTTGAATAAATTCTATTTTACTGGTATATTTTATAGATTCTGTTTGATGTACTGGGCACTAAGAATCAAAGCTTGGATAAAAATATGTTTTTACGCTCATAAAATAAAAAAGAAGTCTCAGGTTCCCTAGCTGCTGAACCAGATCAGTAATAAAGGTTTCAGGGCTAAGTTACAGTCCCTGGCAATGCATTGAAAAACTGACGTCAACAACAAGCTGGTTGTCAAAACCTTTGTTCAGATTTCACAACCTTACAACATTGTGGTTCCTTGTCCGACTCTACAGTTAGAAATGTCTCATAAATTAGGGGAGTCTTCCAGGTTATACCTTTAATCAGATGTTAAACTTTTAAAACGGATAGGATTCTGTGGCCCAGCATAAGCCCGTGAAATTAAGTAGATTCTTTCTCAATAGACTCAAAATCACAAACTGTCAAGTCCTAACTGGTGATAACCTTCCTCACTGAAAAGTAGGGCTAAGAATAAATATGTTAATAAACACTGTAAGTCAGATAAATGTTCAGTTTTCCTATGATGACTTTCTAAGCATGGGCTCCATTTTATTAAACTTATTTCAATGTCTATAGTCAAATATAATTATCAGAGCATATAACACCTCAGGTAAGGCCTTGATTACCTGTCAAATCCTTGAAATAGGGAAGTTTCTTATAGAAGTTACGTATCTCAACTACATATTTATTACACAATCATAAAGGCACCAAAAATAGAGTTAAGTATGAAATTCTTAAATCTTTAATTTCTATTTTCATTGCCATTAATATAAATGACTAAACTTGTATAATATGTTGGTAGTTTAATAGAAAAAAATTAAATATAAATAAAAGTGCTTTTCTTGATTGGCAATGAAAAAAATCAAAAATTTATCTGATACCATAGTCATGATACTATGTAGGTGACATGATATGGTATAGATGATTCATAGCAGTCTTTTCCCTGATTTCCATACCTTATTAATCAGAGTACCAGGAGAGACAAAGCATTCCAAATTCTAGTGAAGGTCATAGGCTTTTAAAGAAACAGCAGACTAAAAGAGTAGCATAAGGTAAGAATTCCACTTACTTGCAACACATGTGTAATGGTTGTTCTAGTTATTGCTTGATCATTATTTTGACATTGCATTCCAGGACGTGGATTATTTTCAATTTCTTTCACCAAGGTTATTCATGCATTGATGTATGTAGTCTAGATGATGAAACTAACAAGTGGAAATGAAATGTGTTGAAGAAAACAAGAGCCATGCAATTGTCTGATTGATAGCATGGGAGAGAATGCATGTGAAGATATTTCTGAGCATGCTTACATGATCAAAGATTACGATCATCTATACAATCAATCTCCTGCAAGAATGGTTATGTGGATCCAAATGTTCAATGCAGTTTTACATATGCTTAATATAAAGACCCTGAGTAAAACAATTCTTTTTTATGCTATACAGTCTAATTTATCCTTTACACATATATGTTTATCAATGATTTTACTAGTTACCTACCTACTGATTGTGTGCTCTGGGAGCTGTAGAAGGCATAATATCCATGTTCAAGAAAGATGTAATCATTATGGGTTGCAAATGACAGGAGTACTTGGTAACCTGTTGTATGGTGTGGTATAAAAATACTACAAGAGTTCAAAAAGGGAGCAATTTGTGCTGACTATAAAGGGAGGGCGTTTATGAATTGCTTCTTTGCAGGTGACATGTTAGCTGAAGCTTGACAGATAAATAGGATTTCAATAGGTAGAAATGACAGGGTTTAGCTATAGCAGAAAAAAAGTGTGAATAAATGAAGGCAATAAATGACAGACAAGTTCCAGAGAAAATCAATGCCTATATGGAACTCCAGATGTAGGTACTGGGGTTAAATCAGATCTGCACTGACTTCATAGAAACCCTGGAATTTCCTCTGTGAACACTCTATTATTTTAAGAAGTCCTCTGTATTTTCCTCATAAAATTCAAAGAAAAATAAAACTAAAATCTAGAAACCTCAAGGGTGTAAGTTCTTGAATTCCTGAAAATGTTTGAGCTTATGGTTTACTTTCTTCTCATACAAATCTTTCTTTCAAATGTTAAACATATCATAGACAGGGTTTTAGTGAATATTTTTCACTAAAATAATAGGATAAATTTTTTATTATTAGAAGATCAATTAAATGTTTTTAAACTCCATTTTAGTAATGAGATTAAAATGTTTACAAAAATTATTCATTGTTTCTATAGGATAATCAACCTCTTATTTTGAAAAGAAACATTTAATGGAGTGATAATAGCCAAGACATGAAATTTCATGCAAATCTCACAATGACTCAGATACAAATTGAAAAGAAGAATACTTAGGAAGTAACACTGATCCCATGTATTGAGATATCAAAATGCAAAGTCATGTCCTATAGCAAAGCACCTTAAAGACCAGTTCTCAGAAATTCCCTGTTAGCTTGAATTCCAACTTTATAAAAATTGTGTTGCTTTAATAAGCTCTGAGTTTTATTTCCATTTATTTATATTGATATTTCCATTTTTCTTGAGTCTATTTTTTTCAAATTCAGAAACTCACTTTAGCATGTCCTGGAAAACTGTAAAATATCTCCAAACATTCAAATTGGCATTTCAAAGTTGTTGTTTCTTGCATTGTACTTTTATTTTAAAAATAAATGTTTTCCCAGTTACATTTTTGTTCTATATAAAAGGAAAGAAATTGACTACTATTTCTTTAATAATATGTCAAACAAGTATTGTGGACAAATAAGCATTAAAAATTATGGATTATGTAGGTGAAGTATATATTGGATATTATTAATATGTTAATGAATATCAAAGGATAAAACATAGCTTATATTCAGACCCCAATAACTGATTAAAAATATAAAGCACCTAACTATTTCTCTCATTGTAGCTTTTTTTATTTGGAGAAATCTTCAGTTTTCTTACCAACTTTATTCTTTCAAAGTGCAAGTAGAGATGAGTAAAATGATAGAAATTACTTCATTTACCCTTAATTCTTACTTGATTTAAAAGTTACTATTGTATTGACCTTTTTATGGTTAGTTGTCAAATATACCATGAAAATAATTATGATACTTGCAAATGCATGTATATCAAAGCAATATAGTGAGGAAAGTAGTAAACCACTTTTTTTTCTTTGTTTTACATAAGAAAGAAATTACTATCTACAAAGTGGTATTAGTATTTTTAAAATATCAGGAATTGAGACATGAACATGAATTTTAACAGAATTGCATATGTGTTTCTTTTTTATTTCTTTATATTTTTCATATGCTTTTGCTGAGCTAAGAGCTATAAAATAAAATTTGATCTGATATATTTTTAGCCATATTACAAATGTGAAACCAATATATGCTAATATGATTTTCCTCTAAGTTATCGAGCTAATTAAAGTATTTCAAGTAGAAATAAAGAAACCTTTTAGAACAAAATGTTGTAAATTCACAGGAGAGCAACCTACTGAGAGTTGAATGAGACCAGATCATGGTAATGTCCTTCCTAGCAGCCACACTGGCAAGAGAAGGACATGCATTAGGAAGATGCTTTATTGTAATACAGTCTCAATTCTTCTTAAAATATATCAACTATGTTTTTATTTTCAACAATGAATAGTGTCATTTGATTTTAAGTTGTACAAATAGCTACTCTGTATTAAGTATATATAATAAAAATTTTATTAAACAAATCATATCTTCAAATAACAATAATTTCAATAATTTTGTAATTGTCAAACATCCTTTTCCTGGGATACCATCAAAATAAAACTAAAACAACCCTAAAAATTAAAGAAACACACAAAAAAGAAAACATCCAAGAAACAATGGATATGGTCACCTCTAATAGGACTTAGTCATTTTTTTAAATATCCGATAAAAAGACATGAATGTGGAAGTAGGATATGTTATGAGACAGTTTGAAAAGCAAAATGGATGGATATGATTATATTTCAATTATAATTAAAAATATTATTTGATGTAAGTATGATGTTTACTAGGGAAGTATTACTAAGAATTTTCTATTTTTGAAGAAAAGATGCTTATGATACTGTAAGACTTCATATATTTTTAATATTAGCAGAAATAGCACTAAAATTCTAAAGATGTAGAGATTTATAGAATATGTAAATAACACTTTTATAAATTTGGCCACCACAGTGATATCAGGGCATAAGATGCTACCAAAACATTACAGTAAGATAGAATGCAAAATACTGTAAAGAGCTTGTTAGATTTTCCTCTAAAAATTTAAGCTACTACTTATTATTTGTTTATGTGTGTGTGTGTGTGTGTGTGTGTGTGTGTGTGAGAGAGAGAGAGAGAGAGAGAGAGAGAAGAGACACAGATGAAACAGAGAACAGTATTCGAGAGAGAGAGAGAGAGAGATCTGGAGATGAGTACCAGAAAACAAAAAGAAAAACTATTGTCCATGCTAGAGCTCAGAAATCTCTTCACCTAGGAGATGGTCTTTATACACATCAGTAAGCACAAAGTCTAATTCATTCTAAAATATGAGTCATCATGACAAATTGAATGCATGAGGTAAACAAGGTAGAAGACCTGGTTCTCTTTATTAGTTACTTTAATCCAGAGTTCTGAATGCTTCCTGCTTAGTAAGTAATGTTATGATTTATTTGAACCTTATAAGATTATTAATCTGCTAGTTATAAGGTGAAACAACTAATAACTATTTGTTTATCTTCTTATGTAATTTCCTTATACTGAAATACCATCTACATAATATGAGCAAGGAGGCATTGTTTTTATTTTCCACAGTTCCATTAGGCTGCAAACTGCAAACCATCTCTTTGACCCATTATACTGAATGCTACTTATCGACAGTCTCTAACTCATTCATAGACACATGCTTTCATGGCAAATGGTTCACCAATTAGAATTTCTCCCTGGACCTACATATAAAAACATATGGAAATAAAACAAAATTTTTAGAGCATTTGCCAAATGATACACATAAACTTAAATTTGAATCTAGTATCAGTAGTATGAGTCTGTATATGCTGTTTATGAAATGAGAGAGCCAGCATTGACTCTTGTGATTTCTTTGCTATCACAGATCATGTTACCACATCCAATCTCTCTGAGTTTGGCTCAACCCTCTACTCTGATGGCAGTTGAACAAGCAAACGAGTCACTGCCCATGTGTATGGTCTTCATTCTTTCCCAGCACTGTTGTAATGATAATGGTGCAAATATTTGCACTGTATTTTTTTTAACTTTAAACAGACATTACATAAATTTCTACTCAAGCTTAAGAACTGACTCAGACACCTCTGGTTATGTCATAGGCACAAATGAATATTTTTGTTGATGCTTTGCAGACTTTTAGGGATGCTGGGTATTGGATTATAGCTAAAGTGACTGTGTTGCCAAAAAAGCCATTTTGATTTTAGACATCAATTTTCTTAGTGCAATTAAATTAAGGCTACTCGAGGGAAATGGATGCATGCCACATATCCTAATCAAATTATGGTTTGAGTAGGTTAGTCTTAGATGCCCTTCTCTGTCTCTGGTAAAATAATCAGGAAAATGGTCCATTGCCAATCTTTTAGAAGCCAGCCAAAAGGAATTGTCAGGTGATGTGAGCATTCTTTCTCCTCTGAAGTCTAATATCCATTTAGAAAAGAATTTGAACTCAAGGATATAATGCTTTTCTCTAAAGTATAAGCATTCCTTCATTAATATTTGATGCCTTTAAAATAAATAATCTGTATTATTAATTTCCCTACTAGGAAATGCTATTTTTGTAGGTTTAAATATTTTATATTATCATGTCCTTAATAATGATATCAAATGGATGTGGTTTTTAAATCTATTTCATTGAGAATTTTGGACATATTCCAATTTCAAGTTCTGACAGATTCTGAAGACCTCTTATGGAAGGCCTCTCCTTCTCTGGGGAACAGAAAGGGTATGTGATATATAGGGTTTTAGTTGGGGGGTGGCAGGGGAAGAGGGGACGGAGAGGGAACTGGGATTGACATGTAAAACAATCTTGTTTCTAATTCAATTAAAAATAATGGAAAAAAATCATGTCTAGTTTGTGCTTCTCACATAATTTTTATCCCTGGCCTTCCATGAAAGCATGGTTGATTTACCATGGGTTATATTCGTTAAGGAAATTGACTGTTCTCCAAGAAGGTATTGATTATCAATGGCACCTCGTATATGGTATTAGAGGTCATTGCTTATTAGTTAGAGTTTACAGTCTATCTTGGCCTGGCAACATTTTCCAAAACCTTGGCTATATGGAGACTTCCTCCCTCCCTTCTTCCTGCCCTTATCTAGATAATGTCCTGTGCCTGGACATGCCAGCCTTATCTGAAAGCTATCTGGAAGTTAGATGCCTGATTTGTCTTTAGCTTGAAACTTGTCACAGATTCTTGCTAGAAGCCTCCCCTGCTGCACATATGTTACCTAAAACTTGTACTAGATGTCTTATGTTAGAACCATGCCACTTAATACAGTAATTTGTATTTAGCCTTTGTCCTTAGGCTCTCCAAACCTATATATTTCTTATACTCTTGAATAAAGCTGAGCTGATTCAATGAAATCTGTTTTCTGGGGAGGGGGCTATCTCCATTGTACCACAGCCATCCAAACCCTATTCTGAACTTTTGCTTCCTCCAACACCATGGATCAATGAAGCCAATGATGTGGAGGAAGAAACAGAGGCACAGCAGGGTAGCAATTGTGCTTATATCCCTTATCCACAGTGGATATATCCCTGAGCTTGCGCGGGTCATGTTCAGGCTGTCATAATCATTGTCAGTTCACATGTGCAGCTACATTGTTGTGTCAAAAAGGCACTAGGTTATTGTATTCATCTATTACCTCTGGCTATTGCACTTTTCTGCCCCATCTTCTGCAATTTTCATTGAACCTTCAGAGGTAGGGTGTGATATATCCCATTTTAGGCTAAGGATCCAGCAGTCTTAGTCTTTGCACCTTGACCAGTTGTAAGTCTCTATGTTAATCACCATATATTGCAAATGGAAGCATCTCTACTGCAGGCTGAGTAATACATTAATCTAAGTGTGTAATGGCAATATATCTGGAATGAATTTAGTTCTGTGTACATTTAGCTAAATAATAGTTATCCTTAGGCCTATTTCCTGTGAAGACATAGGTTCTTGGCCTGCCTAATATGTATGCAAAGCTGATCTGTTTTCAAAATGAAAGCTATGTGTATATTGAGCCTGTTTATGTAAGTTTATAATATTTAAAAATATGAGAAAGTAAAAAAAAGAATATACTTAAAAAGTAGAAGATAGACATATGCTGAGGTAATCAAATTTGTTCCTAATGAAATAAATATCTGGTCTTTGGTTGGCCTTTGTCCTTTTGGAGTTTAAAGTCATTTGTAACGATAACTATTTCTGTCAGCTGCCTGAGTTCCGCCACCAAGTTAAGGCCCCCAAATAACACACAGAGATTAATATTATTTGCAGTGCTGCTGGCCAATGAATAGGGTTTCTTATTTGCTAGATCTGTCTTAAGTATCAACTGTAACCATTTATCTAAATATCTCATAAAGACTTATCGAGGACACCAGCAGCATGCATCCTCTCTTCCCATAATCACATGACAACTCTCCTTTTCCTACATTTCCCAGAATCCTCCTTCTCTCCTAGTCCCACCTAAGTTGCTTCCTTATTTGCCAACAGTGCTTTATTTATCAACCAATAAGACAAACCTATAAACAGAAGGACCTCCTAATCAGTCATCTTCATATTTATTCTTGAACAATATACCATGTATCTTGATAATAATAGCATAAGAGAAACCTTATTTATTTGATGCTTGTTTAAAGCACATTTTTTTATCTTGAAATCAAAATTAATGTTCAATGGTTTTAACTTCACTTGATAACATCTCTCATAATTTCAGATCAATCTACAACTTTTAGTTTTTTGAGACTAGGTCTCATGCAGCCCAGATTTTTCTCAAACTAACTATAAACCTGAGGATGGTTTGTTATTTCTGATTCCTGTGTCTGTACCCCAAAAATAATGGCATTACAACAATCTGATCTTCAAATACTTAAAAACACAATCACAGGAATGATATTATATTTAAAGAATAATGAATTAATCTTAACAGTCTGTGAATTCTCCATGAGATAATAAAAAATAAATTGATATGTTTTTGCAAAATCATAATCAAGTAGTATAACATTGAAATTTTATAAATAAAGTAACATGATATTGAAGGGACCGGCTCCCCCTTTTGGCAGCCATAACAGCTTGTCTGACCTTGTCTTAGTCACTAAGGTCAGATGCCTGCCCCAGTTGGCAGTCATAACAGCTGAACACATGCTTGTTTGACCTTGTCCTAGTCACTAAAAAGGCAGATCCCTACCTTGTGGCAAGGAACCAATCAGAAGTTAGCTGGTGGTGTTATGCTTTATGGCACTGGGTGTGCTTTACAGACAAGTACATAGCAATGACGTGTGGAGCATAACAACCACCTTGGGAGGGCCTATGGACCATAACAACCAGTTAGCCAATCAACACAGGGCAAGCCCTGCAAGCCTGGACGCACACCAATCCTGAGCCTGTGCGTACTCCTAGACACTCCCCTTACACTGCCCTACAAGAACTCTATGCAGTCCGTAGGAGATGTCTTTGCCATGGTGGGTGGGTGAAAGAACCGAGCTAACATGGTGTTAGCTTGTTAAAAAACAATAAATCCTCATGAAGTTTGCATCAAGCTCTCGAATCTGCCTGGTGATTGGGGTGACCGAGGTCATGGCCTGGGACCCCAGATACCGAGTTTTTCTGGGGGTCTAATAATATCAAAATTAGAAAGATATAAATAATGAGGCATAAGAAATGGACTTGTTATATGCATGCTTGCACCTGTATATAGCAGGCAAAACATTGTTAATATACTCTTGTAATTTTTATTTTTATTAGGCTTGGAATAATGATATTCTGTATTTTATGAATAATTACATTCATAGATTTATAACTAAATGTAGTCATGCTATAACTTTTCATTTAAAAATTACAAATACTCTGCTAAATTTGGATGTTACTTCCAAAAGAAAAGACAAGTGTAATCTGACAAACTTTTTTTTCAAGCGATGATCAAATAGTTGGAAATGTTCTATTTTTAGCAAAGGGAGACAACAAAATCCCTGAAACCAAAGTTTTCTTCTATTAAAAAGAAACCAAATACACATGAGTTAAGTTCTAAAATTCCATCAGCTCACTTCTGCTTGTGGACAGTTTCCAGGTCACCACACTGAGTGAAGAGGGTCAAGTGGAACCCACATTCTTCCACATTAAGGAAGACGAGATAGAGGCCATTGGAGGTAACAGCACTTAGAACTTCTCAGAAGAGCACTGGTGAAAGACAAGGTATACAAAGGAAAATACAGTCGGAATATCTACAGGGAGTTGCCTTTGAGCCTTGGCTGACTTCTGATTTCTTCTCCTTAAGGCAGAAACTTACCCAAAGCTATAAAATAACAAAAAGGCAGCAACCTCAATAGTCCCCTTTGCTCAGTGAGAGTGTAGTGTACCTTCTGTTCTTATTCACCAATTCCGAGTGAAAGAATGCAAAATACATACACTAATGGGGAACTATTTGCCTCAATAGTTAGACTACATGAACTTAGAGCTAAGCTAGCATTGAAGATGACTTAGTTGAGTCACTGGGTATCAGATGTTCAACACTAATAAAAACAAACAAATGAACAAACAAAAACAAAAATAAAATGGCCAAGTACTCTCCAAAAAATAACCTCTGACATCTAGCAAAAATGTGAATAGAAATGAAATCAGGAAAGCAGGAAACTTGGAAAAATAAAAGAACTTATTAAAGTAAGTGTAAATACTGGGAGATAATTTTCTTTTGCAAAGGCCACTTATATTTTGCATTTCTCCTGAGAAAGTAATGTTCACAGCACTGAGTTAATCCTATGTGTTCAAAAGTGTTATGTAGAGAACGAATTTTAGTGCTAAGATATTTTTTAAACTTTAGAATATGGGTACATTTATATATTTTTAAAGATAATCTTCCTACAGAACATAATCTAAGCAAATTTAAGCCATAATATTATAAAGACTGTGGTTACTTGGGAAAAATGAGAAGAAGTATATACTAATGGTATGGTTGTCACTCATTTCTGTATTTAGGGTTTCTCACTTTTAATCTAATACCTGCTTCGTGCAAACATCACCTCCATCTCTTTCCATTATCCTGTAGCTGAAGAAAGTAGGCAAATACAGGGAATATGTAAATATCCTCTCTGCTATTGCTATATAAAACTCCTTGTTTATGCCACATGAGCATCATCCATAAGAATTTATGGATTTTTGAAATTACTTTGTTCCTTCTCTACCTCTTTTGTCTGGAACAGCTATAGAACAAAGATTGGAATATGGGATATCTTTCCTACACGACACAGACACTCCATTTCTTATCTATTGGGGATCTGGGGAACTCAATCATTTTAGAAGTAAACTACAAGGTGACAAATATTGCAATTATAGGAAATAATAGAGAATAATCCAAAACCATAATTATGTATGGTAATTTCTAAGAAAAAAAAAGAGCATACTGTTCAACTATAGCAGACACTTAGAAACTGCATTCGCTATAAATGCACTGGCATACTTCGACCCACAAGGTAACAAACACGCAGCTTGATAGACTGATCTCTGCCATCATTTTATGTGTTTTTCATTTGGTTTAATAACTTATTCAATTCTACAGATACTGGCTAGTCATTCAAGGATTGTATGTCTAGAACCTGGTTTTATCGGGATTTTCTCAACAACCTTCAAATCTGAAAGAAAAGAAAAGAGGGAGTAATTGATGTCTTGCTGTCAGCATTTACAAGGTTTTCCTTCAGATCCCCAAATTTACACATGGAATTCTGTAGCTATTGTCCTAAATCACTAACCACCTTGGATTTAGGAGGAGCAAAGCTTGGCACACTAGGCTACCCTCAAATGAGGGTAATTATTTGCTGATTTAGGTTTTATTAGAAACAGTAATAATGCTATGAGAACAACAGTCGTGAGAATGATGATCATTTCTTCAAGTGCTCAAATGTAACCAGAAGCAGGACAGTGTTGAACCAGGCTATGCTTACTTATCTATGCACACAGAGTGTCTAAATACAGCTGCTCCACAAATTGGACTGTAGTCATATATAATCTCTGTTCTTCCATATGTTTCATGTCAATTACAGCTCTTTTAGTGGTTTATCTCTAATATTTTTTGTGTATTTTTAGTTGTACTCAGTTCAAGGACACCCCAACTTGCAAAATCTTGTTCTGAAACTCACTAGCAAAGCAAGCCCTGTAAAAAGGAAACCACGCTATAGAAATGGGGTTATTATAGAACCCCATTTCTATGTCTGACTTCTCACGAGACAGAGTTGACAGAAGGTTCTGTAGCCTTAGAAAGCTTTACAGTCTGGACTGTCTGCGGAGAGATCTTTTATGTCACCACCATTGAATCTTTTTAATGCAGAGGCAGGAAGTTTGTAAGTGAAAGTCAAAACATTGGCTATCTGAAAGCTGGTCAGCAGTCTGCTGCAGCGAAACTACCCAAACCCCTTTGATTCCAGTCTGTCGCTGGAGGTCAGCACAGTAAGGACAAGGGGAATGTGATAACTTCTAAGTTCCCTCAATCCATTCATACAGGGGCAGTCTGATCTGTAGATGAAGTTGTGTTAGAGTAAGGCTAAAGGCTTATTGGACTGTGACAGTTTTGAGCAACGCATTCTTAATTTTCAACCCAATTATCTACCTGATGGTTTTGAACACTAATCAAAATAAGGAAGGGAAGCTTATTGAACTGACTGATTCAGAAACGATTGCTGTTACGTCTCAAGATTTCAGTTCCAAGAATGGGCATTCTGATACGAGTCCGTGTTGTTATTATACACAGCTCTTTAGTGATTCTCAGTCTTTTTTCTTCTGCATTCACTATTGCCTGCCCCTGTGTGCCATGATCAATTAATGGATTGAGAACAGTTTCTAGGGAAGAAACTGCAGAGCCTATTCTGTGTGGAAAACAAAGAAACTGGAATACATTGAAAAGAAAGGACTTTTAGGAGTCTTAGGACCCACAAATAACCTTGAGGACCGGAAAGTTCATTTCCTTCTATTACAGATTTTGAATTGCAAAAAACTAATATAAAAATAATAGTGGTTTACTACTGCCACCCAGTGGTAAATTTCAACAAATGTATATATATATTTTTTTTCTAGTAAAGCTTTCTATCCACTGATCCAAGCTTTTAATTTAATCACTCAAACGCTGGAAAATTCCAATTTCTTATTCCCAAATCCCAGTGAACTCAAACAGCTGATTTATTGTCATGAATATAATGTTTGTTTCAGAATGACTGTCATTATCACATTGCAAGGATCTCAGGTCATAAATAAAATATCTGATTTAAACCCGGCAATAAAAGTGCTCAAGACTGTATATGTACAAATGTAATCTTATGCTAGCATACAGTTTTATGCCATTTCACACAGGAACACATAATTACAAATGGCAATTTTAATGGAATAAACTACATTGTTTTCAGTTCCTATTGTGTAACATGCTCTACTCAAGATTGTTGGAGACTAAATGAAGATACATCAACATCCTGTATTTATATAGTGACATATAGTAATACACATGTACAAGCAGATGCCTACAAATCTTTCATGCAATATTTCTCTTCCACATACAAAATTTCACTCAAGTAGATATACTATAAATGCAGATTTTAAATGGTAATTACTAATAGATTCCATTTGCCATAAGTCATATTCTAACATCCAAGCTTTTCATTAGGTATCTACATAAAAACAAGTGAAATATTGTCACCAATGAGATCATGTAATTTTGCAGTAATTGCAAAGCTCAATGTAGAGGGATGTCAAGAAATCTTAAGAGAGGAAGAAAAGATTATAGCTGCACAAAAGAAGAACAGAGTTCTTTCTGAATTCTAAAATTTGCCTCAATTGCAAATAAAATCCCTTCATTTCCATGTCCTCAAAGACTTTCAATATATCACAGCACAAAGTTTCTTAACCCTCTTTTATTTCTAAGAGTAGATGAGGAGGAAATATTTTACTTCTTGGGAAAATTTTCTTTGTAGAGCAGATTGTCCAAAATTGAAAGTTAACTTTAAGTGTCATCAGTTAAAAGACAGATGTTTAAAGATTTAGTATGCAAAAGTATCTACTGAACAGGGTACATAAAACAGAATTCTGTGGAGACTAATCAGGAAAATCAAGTAGGAAAAATGCACACCTAAAGATGAAGTGTTGTCAATAGCACCATTCATGAACAAAGACAATGTCTCCAGGATGCAGCTACTGACATTGCTGTTTTAGATAGAAACCAAAGACTTTTAATTGCTACAATAGAAATAGACAAAATGTTACACAAGTTAGGTGCAGAGAACAGCTATTGTATGGCTAAAAGCTTGAAAAACAACAACAAAAAAAAAACCTCTGAGAACACTGTTCTCAAGTTAGAGAAGTAGGATTTAGGAATGTTTATTCTATTTGATTTTGTTTTGGTATCAGTGATATATTCCTGAGCTCGTTATGTTTTTTGGTACTTTATAGAGACTTGCAGTTGTAGTCGTATATTTAGAATGTATGTATGCAAAAACAATGGAAAAGAGTCCAGGAATCTGAAAGAGAGCAGGGGCATATGGGAAGTTTTGGGTGGAAGAAAGGGGGAAATTATCTAATGATATTGTAATCTCAAAAGTAAAATGAATAATAAAATGTTACCATTTTTTAAAAGGAGGTATCAGCAGTTTGTGAATTTTAAAAAAATGTTATCATGATTGTATTACAGACTTTTATCTTTGCTTTGAAGATTATTTTATACTGATTTGTTAGTCAGATATTTATTTATGTCTTGTGTGAATTTCAGTTATTAAAGTTTACACTTTTGTGTGATTCCATGTAATGAAAAAAAATGTAGTATTTAAGTGGATGTGTCTGCTAATTCACCCAATTTCAGCATTACAAAATAAATACACAAAGTCACTGCATTCTATCTTACAGATATACACAATGATTATATATAAATTATGTAAAAATATAATAAATACATTATAGACATTTCTTCAGTTATTATTTTCATTTAATATTGATTTATGCTTCATAGATGGGAAGAGAGAGGTAAAGAGCTATTTACTTCCATATGTTGAGAAGATGTATATGTGGATATTAATTCAAATAAAGTTTTCAAAATTATTCACTGTGGATTGATGTCTTTTACATAGTTATAGTCTATAAAGAGTTGCTAACATTAAACTTTGAGGACATTATCTTACATGTCCTCAAATATTACTCTTTGATAAATGTATCTTTTGAATCTTTACAAATGTATAATAGATACTAATTTCTGCTATTTTAGCCTTAAAATAATAAAATACATGGTCACTGTAAACATAAAACCTGCATATCTGAGTCAAATTTGGAAATCTGTCTATCACATGTTTTTTCATTCAAGACTCTGTTATTTTTATTTCAAAATAAGCCAGTAGACAAAAACTTAACATAACGTTTCCCCAACAGTTATTTTGTACTTTATAAATTATTTCACAGTGATTAGTAAGTGCCAGTATTTATGAAATCAAATAGCAAAATGTCCGCAATCATACCATTCATTCTTCTTTCCATATTTTCTAGAATTTTACTCTAACTTAAGAACTTTACCAAAATGTTACATAAATGATTGTATCTCAAAGCACTATTCTAAATGGTATAGAAGTACTCACTCAAGAAAGTGGTCTAGAAATCAATAGACAGTATAATTATTGCCAAAGTGATTCTTACAAAGGAGTTCCTGTGCCCTTGAATAATTTGGCACTTTACATTGTCATATATTTCTATTACTAACCTAGTCTTAGAGATGTAAAGACCATTTCACACTAATGAAAGTCAAATAATGACCCTAGTTACCATATAATTATATTTAAGAGTGGGAAGACGGTGTTATGCTGGGGTTATATGTTTTAGAGCACTGTATAAACTTCTTGCCCCATCATTTTAAAGTGCAGTCTAAACGTCCTACTATAATGTGTGTAGATTCCGTTGCCTACACTTGAAGCTGAAAGAATGTAAAGACACCAAACACATTGCTTTCTTCTTACTGGGCTTTCTTTTTTCTTGTGCATTAAAACAGAAGGTTTGAAGCTTTGATGTGTTTCCAGAAAATCTCAAAGCCCTGAATCTCATCAGAAGAGACCTTCAAACCAGCAAGGGAGTTATTTGTAAAACCCACTCCACTGCATTGAATTGTGTAATGTGTGAAATAACAATATAAGAAGGATGAGTTGTACAGTCCTGAAGAGTGGGGGTGGACTTATGTATGTGGCTTAATAAAAACAGTGTGACTTATAATTTTACTGGGATATTTCAACACCTTTACCCTTGAAATTATAAAACACTCACTTGTTAAGGTTCATCTTTAGTCTTCATTTGAATTCAGCTGTTTCCATTATTGTCAAAAATTGATATATTATTCTGAGAGCTCTGAAAGCATGGATGTATAGCCACCCATTTTTATTGGCTTTGACACAAAACAAAGACTCACCTTTATAAAATATTCTCTCTTGGGATGTTAAACACTTAAAATATCCAGATTTATTTCCAAATTCATTTACATTAAATCTTATTGTTTGTTATAAATGCTGCAAAACTGGATTTCTTTGAGTGGACAAGAAGAGATCGAATTAGAGTCTTTAACTAGATACGGATATTGTCTGTGTAATTATGAGCAGGCTCTCTCTGCAGTGAAATGTAGACCATCACTATCTAAGAATGTCTGACTGCATACTCAACTTTGTAATATTAGCAATGGAAATAAATTGAACAGCTTTCTGCAATAAAACAGTTGTGAACTTTGGAAGCTATATATTTTTGTACACTGTACTATCTGCATTCATATACATATGAATATATATTCAATGTATATGTCACTAGTGCATAACTGTCTATGTATGTATAATATATAAGAACACAAATTAAGTGGGGAATGAAGCAAAGGATTGAGTTCCTTTCTAGATGTGAAAGTCTTATTTTCAATGTTTATATTGAAAACGGATTTGCAAATGATAAATCTATACAGGGTAGCCCACTAGACAAAGTTCAACTTTAACTCCATGATGCAAAAATGCCATAAAATTAGAATGTTATACAAATCATACACAACTGAATACTTGCTTGGCTTGGACTAACAAATCAGAAAACTCAGAAGAAATTTACATCTGTAGGATATTTTGAAAGTATTATGAAATTCTATAAAGTGTTCTTGTGAAAAACAAGTCAAACAAAAAAAACATGTTGAATCATATGTATTCTTTACTGCAAAGCTGGTAAGAACTCTTCTCTCATTGGTGTCTACTCCCAATTAATGCAATAAGGTATATTTTATTTTTCAAACTTACTTAGTATTGAAACTTTATCAAGACGGCTCATGGGTGATCAAACATAAATATTGGGAATCATTGACAGGAAGTTTTGGAGTGTGCCTTCATATGTTTAGAATGCAGTATCAGTACAGTGGCACAGTAGTCATATAAAGTGACTTGTATCCCTGATACTCACATGGTTAAAGTACAGAACTCATGCCTGAAAGGTGTTTTTGAAGTCCACATCTTCTGTGATACATGCATACATGCACACACACACACACACACACACACACACACACACACACACACACACACGAGAATATAAAAGTAATTATGAATGCATTGCAAGAGTTCATGCAGATAAAGTTTTATTTTAAATGCCTATTGAGTAACAGAATAAATCCAAAGACATAAAATAATATCTGATACCTATTTAGTAGTTAATGTATGAGTATTTTCTCTCATGATTATACTTATTTAGTTCCTTGCGGTGATGTAGTTAAATTATTACTATTAGATACTATACATGCATACAAGAGTAAAAATGGCAATTGGTGCAATACTTTCTTGTCTTTTCTTGAAAAACTTACAAGAAGGCTATTTATTTGTAAGTTGAGGAATATTAAAAGAGTGAAATAAGAGAACCACAAAGACAAAATCAGGATAAAACTACAGGAAATGATTGATTTATATCAACTTCATGTTATAAGTTTACTGACCTGTTCTTAGCCATCTTTAGATTTCTATAGATAAATTGTTAAATTACCTTTATTGCTACCAATACCCTCTATTGATTCTATGTGATTTTATTAAGTAATTGAATTCAGTATCACTAATGAGCAATTTGGTAATACATTGAGAATTTTAATTTCAAAATAGCAAAATTACCATATTGTGAATACACTAATAATTAAATATAAAGTGATTTAATATTTCTATGCTCATTAATATACAAACAAGAAACCATGTCTATCAGCTTTCACTATCAGTTATAAAAAATACAGTTGTCTAAATACAAAATTAGAGAACTAGATACAGTATGAACCAAATAACTTTCTACTTATCTTAGTAGAAGTGGGCTTTTAAATCAACTTTAAAACCTGAAGCACTGGAAAATGAAGGAGTTATCCTAGGAATAGTCCCTTAAAAATAATCAAGCAGAAAAAAATGATAACAAAATATGTGACTTGGTGACTTGTTTTCCATGATGAGTTAAGGTCTTGCTTTCGGAATAGCAGCCTTGAACTCAATCCTTTCACCTAAGCATCAGGAAGCATGTTATCAGCACTATTCAATTAGTTGATTATTTCTCAAGAAATGACAACTGTTAGTGGGGCGTTGGTGGAGCACGCCTTTAAATCCCAGCACTCAGGAGGCAGAGGCAAACGGATCCCTGTGTGTTCGAGGCCAGCCTGGTCTCCAGAGCGAGTGCCAGGATAGGCTCCAAAGCTACACAGAGAAACCCTGACTCAAAAATCAAAAAAAAGAAAGAAAGAAAGACAGAAATATAAGAAAGAAAGAAAGAAAGAAAGAAAGAAAGAAAGAAAGAAATTAAAATTAAAGACTGATACATAAGAAAGAAAGAAAGAAAGAAAGAAAGAAAGAAAGACAGAAAGAAAGAAAGACAGAAAGAAAGAAATGACAACTGTTGACCTCTCGTGGACATGCAAGGTCCTATAAACAAAGATACATCTAAAGGGCTTTGATGTGTTTCAAGAAAAAGTATTTGATTTTCGCTTTGAATAACTCAATAGGCATCTACTGTACATAAAAGTGAAAATAGCAGTCCTGGAAGATAGAAAAGCATGAGTGGGTAAAGGAAATATGAGCACTTGTGCCAAAACTAGGTAATAACAGGGAAATTGATGAATTTTCTGTAAAGAAGGAAAATAGAGCACAGGGAAATTTTTCATATGCACAGAACTGGTCGAACCTCAAACAGTATTAAGTAGACTAAGTTATTCTACCAATACTAACATGCTCATGTGTTGTTAACAGTTATAATTTAAATTGTTCATGGAAGTTAGAGGAGGGCTTTAGCCAGACTCACTTGACAGTCTCTCTCTCTCTCTCTCTCTCTCTCTCTCTCTCTCTCTCTCTCTCCTCTCTCTCCTCTCTCTCTCTCTCTCTCTCTCTCTCTCTCTGTGTGTGTGTGTGTGTGTGTGTGTGCGTTAGTTTCAGTTCATTCAAAGAGTAGTCAAGAATGTCTATGTGGCAAAACAACAGCATGATTCATATAAAAATGACTGATACATATGCTTTAATAAATCACATAGCATTTTAGTGACATTATGGATTTGAATAAGTGAGTAAGATTTCTGACATTGAGGTTAATTATACAGTTCTATTTGGTCTTTAAAATTAAAGAAGTCAGTCAGTCTGAACAACTGAAACCTGTACAGAACTAGAACTTTTGATAATACTCCTTATTGTCCTGGAATAACTACGTGGCAAGAAAGATTGGATGCATATCCGTTGCTTTGACTATAACTAATGTCTGTATTGGATTCTACTGACAATTCAATGTCAGAGATGTCTCAGATAGCATAGACAAGGAACTTGGCTTTAAGACCACAATACACATCTATAAATTATTGTGAATTTAAGACAAATGTTCCTTAAAGTGATAATTTAACGTAAGAGTTTGTACGAGAAAATTAAACACCTAATTAATTCTAATTAAGTTTCAACTTTTGCAACATCATTAAATTCACTATAATTATGGAATTATGTTATACAAGTAATGTTTTATTAGTAGTTGCATACACCCTGCACTGAAATCTTATCAACATTTTTAAACTATAATTTTATCTAATATTTTGGAGTAATGCTATCTAAATAGAGCATACTCATTTTTAATGTAATTTAATTTTTTGTAATTTATTTTTTAGTTCAAATTAGGAGCAATTTGCTTCACATTTCAATCCCTTCTTCCTCCCCTCTCCCCAAACCTCCCTCCCACCCTTTCCCCCAACCCACAACCTGCCCCCCCACCCCATCCATCCGCCATTCCCCTAGCATGGTAGGCCCCTAGACGGGGCTCCTCAAAGTCCACCACATCATCCTGGGCAGGGCCTAGGCCCACCCCAGGTGTCCAGGACAAGAATGCATCCCTTCACATGGGATGGGTTCTCAAAGTCCCTTCTTACACCATGGAAAAATAGTTATCCACTGTCAGGGGCCCCCTAGAGTTCGGAGACCTCCTCATTGACATCCATGTTCAGGGATCTAAGTCAGTTGTGTACTGGCCTCCCAGACAGCAGTGTGAGGTCCATGTGCCCCGCCTTGTTCAGGCCAGCTGATTCTGTGGGTTTCACTAGCAATGTACCTTTGATCTTCATTCCTCCCTCTCTGCAACGATTTTCCAAAGTTCAGTTCAGTGTATATCTGTGGATATTGAGCATACTCTTGCTCATAAACAATTATCTTGTGTTTTTCATAGTGGATTCCTAAATCAAGGTAGACAAAAACCTGAAAATGCTGGCTGGAGAAAAATAGAAATCTATAAGCCAAGGAGGGTAACTGCTAGGCACTGTAAAATGGAGCATGTTTGCTAGGGAACAGGTTGCATTTTTAATAGGAATATTTCAGAAGTATGAGCAGAGAGTTAAGGTTACAAAGATTTTGTGAATGGAAAATGTTAAAAATCTCCCCCTGCTCTGAAGGAGTAGTACTATGTATGATATCAGGCACAAGTTTCATTCAGCTGATTTTTTTTTTTGGTTTCTTTCTCTGCTCTTCAAGTTTTCCTTTGATGTGATGGAAAGGTTTATATAGAAAAATGACAAAAGACACTTGTATATAGCAAAAACGGCATTGTAACCAGACTTCAGATATTACTAAGATAGTCTTGGTTGGATTTGACTTTGTCCACATATACAAATAACAGAAAGAAAAAATGTTGAGGAAAATATCTCTAAATAAAAGTAAATAAGAGTGCATATAGGAAAACTGAATCCTGCTTGGTGCTTGTGTCTTTGTACTATGACATCAATGCTAGCTTGGCATTGGAGACTACAAAGAAAGTCAATTTAGCTCTTAGTTCACATAACACTTATCCCTAAAGGTCACAGGAATCTATGAACAGATAATAATATATGAACATTGAATTATAAGAAATTGCATTCTGGATTAACAATTTTTTTGCTCTCAAAATACAGAAACCTAAATAAACTAAAAGTAGAAAATAAAATCAATGTAAAATCCTGCCATGGCTGCATTGGCCTGTAAACCCAGCAATTCTGAGGCTGAACTCATAGAATCAATGAGCAATAATTTGCTTCCAACCTGAGCTATACCCAGACCCTGTATTATAATCCCCCCAAATCCTAAACTCTGAGAACTCTGTGAGTTCTCAGATGTAAAACATTTGCCTCTAAGGAGATACAATAAATGCTGTAGGGGGAAAACAATAAATAATTTGGAACATTGTGGAATACTCCAAGGACTTTGTGTTTCAAAATCTAGTGCTTATTTTTCTCAGTAATGCATCTTTAATGGCAGCACTGCAGGCGAGGAGATGGTCATTAGAGCAGATAGTTGTGAGAAAGAAAGGGTTTCTTGTTGCCCTGTGTGGGGAAGTAGAATCACCATGTTGGTGAATACACAAAGCATACTCCTGCCTTGGGTATTCTGTTGCCTGTTCTAAGGGGCAAACTTTTCTTGTGAGATTAAAAGCCAGTCTTTCCACACAGACTATAGTAATCTCTTACTTTGGGGATGACCATGAAACCTAGTGGACAAAAGCTGTATTAATTATTTCTGCTGCCTTGGTACTATGATATGTAATAAGGATGCTACAAATCCGTTATGCATATATATTCTAATCAAAAACTACAATGATATTTGTTACATTAACATGAAATAAAAATGAATGAATAACAAAATCCTGGGGTGCAGTGTTTCTTTATATATGAGTACTCCTTTCAAATACTAAGATAAAAAATACCACAATCAAATTTCAATACATCTTTCTTAAAGAAGAAAAAGACATTTTCACTTGGTGTTCAGTAAAGTATTTTCAGCATTTCCATCAGCTCTTCTTCCAAGACTAAGTACAGCATTTTATCATTGTGTAAAAACTCAATACACAATACCAAAAATAGCATCTCAATGGAAAAGTCTTTTGCAGTTTTAGACATGTGTACTGTTTTGTTTTTAATGCTGAAATCCCTAGGGCTGCATAGCCAAACCACTGTTTCATTTTCTGGTGCTATAATGACAAACAAAAAGACTACAATCCACTCTAAACAGCAAATTTTAAAAATGCATCACTGTTCCAAAGGGAAATGTACACTAAGAATTATAAGTTCCATTAGGCAGTGCCCCACTTGTAGGGTGACATTTATGGGCTTCCTTTGATGGTATAATTCCTCAAGAGGCACCACAGATAACTTGAGAGTCAGCAGTGACTCATCCTCCAAAACTAACACAAGGAAACTTCCATGGTACTTTTCTTTACTGTCCTTCTAGATTTTGAGTTTGACCTTCAAAAGTAATATATATACATCTTCACTACACAGAATTCCAATACGCAAATTATTTATTACCTATATATATATGACTTTTTGTCTACCAATCTTCTATTTGTATCTACAACTATCTATTACATATCCATTCATTGACCATAACTCTACCATCTATTATTCTTCTAGGTAGTTAGCTTTATATACGTATGTGTGTGTGTGTGTTTCTGTGTGTGTGTCTGTGTGGTGTGCATTTGAATATATATACAAATGAGAAAATGTTAATGGGGATATAGTAAATGAAGATATATCCTTCTTCATGTCCTCTTTCTTTTTTATCAATTGACATATCCTTAACAGGGCGTAAAAATTTCTGTGGAAAATACATTGAAGACTCGACATGTTAAACATAAACAAATTTTGGTTTTGTTTGTTATGTTTCTTTGGTGTTTCGTTTTTGATATTACCTTGAGCTAAGAATTACAATATCTTCAAGAGATATAAACATGGCATGGGAAAACCCTGTTTATTTACTTATTCTTTTTTGATCTTATGTTAACTAACAGCATAATGAGACATTGGTCTATCACAAACACATATACTTCCTAGATGTGTGAGATTTAGTGAATTCTCTGCATCATTTTTTAATTCTCCAAGGAATATTTTTTGCTTTTGAGGAGAACCTTACTAGTTTGCCGTATTAACCTCGTCGAAAGGAGACTTTGGATGCATAAGAAATAGCTTATAACTAAGACTCTGGGAGATATTAATAAATGACAGACAGAAAAAATAGTAAGCATGTCCAGCAGTCCTGCAGAGGTGCAGTAGACAGACTGACTTGACATAGTTCATGTAATTTACCAATGATTGGAGCCTGTTGGTATATACCAATGTTATCAAACTTCCCTAATTATGAGGATCACCTGCATGACTTCTGACTAAAAATACAGATGCTCAGCACACCAGGAGACTCTAATTCTGTGGGTATGGAGGAAAGCTCAGGAAAGTCAATTATTAACAGGTACCCCAGGTGATTTTATTGATTCTGGAAGTTTGAGCTTGCCTGATTAGCCAGCACATGCCATTGGCAGCACTCTTCTTGTTACCCGAAGCTGACTTAAGTAAGGACTCTCATGAAAGCACTTTTCTGAAATTTGTTATACAGTTTAGACATGATTATTCTCTCTTCACATAGCAATCCCATAAACACTTACATAAACCCTGAAGTGAAAGTTTTCCCCATTTCCCTGCTGAATAGGTACATCAAACTGGATCTGTTCTCTGATACCTCTGGGTCACCACATGTTAACTACTGCCTTTCCCAGTAACTGTTGCATTTCATAATCTATATTTGTTTATGATTATGCTCACTGTTTGTTGCATGGTTGTAAGACAAATAGATTTGACTGATTTGGATGTCTTCTTCGTTGCTTCAGAATTCAATCTTATTTTTTGGTTGCTTAGTTTTTTGAGAAATTCATGGTATGTGTTTTCATCTCATTTATCACCCTCCTCACCTACTGAAATTTTTATCATTATTTTTGTTTTATGTATGTTTGCATTTGTTTATATTTTGTTTATTCTTTTAAACATATTAAGTTCAATAGACGTGCCCATATACTCAGATGGGTGGATACCCACTGGATTGTGGGCAACATATTAGGGGCCACACCATTAAAGAAAAGTAACAGGCAATCTTGCAGTTGCTATTGATTCCCAATAGATCCTCAGTCAGGGGTGGGTCTTCCTGATCGCCTCCCACTTTAATCTTGAATTTTGCATTATGTGAGTTTGTAAAGATCTTGTACATCCCGTAACAACCGTGGTGAATTCGTGTGTTACTTCTTCATTATGTGACCCAAAATACTATTTTATTGTAGTAATCCAGAGCATCTCCAATCTAGAATTTAGAGTCCTTTATCTCAAGCACTTCATCTAATCACCAGGAGAATGTGTTCAGAAAATCTTTATGTATTTGACAAAAGACATAGGAAATCTGAGGATATGCACCATACTTGGAATATCACATCATTCTTCTTCCAGTGTAATTTTGTACTTTGTCTGCAATAAACTGGAGCTACTATGTTTCAAGGTGATCTTAGACTCATGTGACCTTTAGTTTTGCATTTAGTTCCAGGAATAAATAGGTGTGCCACCCTTTGCAGCAGCTTAATGCACTCTAAAATTCTGATTATGTCTTTTAGTATTTTAGTCCCTATGCATTAGTTGAAATAAAATTGTAAAAAATTTCAATTATATGTGGAACAAAGAAAAGAGAGTAATTTTAGCCTAAAATATAATTGTTAGGATTTTCTATTTTGAATGGGGAAGAATGAATATTTAAGGTATAATTATTTTTATTTTGCTATACTTTTTAAATTTTTACACAATGTAATAAAGTTAATAATGTTGATGTTTAAGTCTTGCAGTTTAAAAGGCAACCATTTTTTTCCTCTTTTTTTTTCTTTTTTAGTTTTTCCAGACAGGGTTTCTCTCTGTAACCACTGTGACTGTCCTGGAACTCACTTTGTAGACCAGGATGGCTTTGAACTCATAAAGATACTCCCTGCCTCTGCTTCCCAAATGCTGGGATTAAAGGTATGCACCACAAATGCCCAGTCATTATCTTTTTAAAAGAAAAAGGGAGATGATAGCCCCACTGTTAACACCACCACACAGACTACCATGGATGTCAACATCCAAAGACTAGTCAGAGAAAAGGTTGCTTGAAGACATCAGTGACTATAAATTTATCCTAAAATTTTCCTGAATACAGTATCATTTGAATTTCTTTCTTTTTGCCTTACTTCTACACTTTTCAAACCATAATGTTCAAAAGAAGTATGTAACTAGTAGACTTTTATTCATATGGAATATTTTACCATTCTTGAGGAGAAAACTTTGGACTCTTCCTGAAACAAAAATTACCAGGTATGAACATTTAGCAATGTTTATCACTATAACATGCAACTGAAAAATTCAAGCAGTTTTATTGTACTTTTGTTTAAAGATTTCATTTATTTCTATTTTCTAAATAATTGAGCTGTTCTAACATTAAGGAGAATAAAAAAATCTGTGACTTCATGTGTACAAACTAGAGAATACAAAATTGCCATCCCCATATTTATCTGTATTAAGAAATTGCTTCCTGATTTCTACAAATCTCTTTAACCAAAATAAAATTACATTTTTTATTATTTTGTTACATCTTTCATGCCTGGAACAGTTTCAATGGTTATTTCTTTTTCAGTCACCTTTAATCTGTTTTGCCATTCTGTCTGCCCTGTTTTGAGGAATGCTGATTACTTCATATTCTTTAACCTAGAAGTGATATTTTTGTTATTTTTAGACATGTTATATCCAAGAGTTTCTACACCACCATTAACACTATATTTGATGTAGAGATCTTTCAACAAAGAGAGACAACTTGGAACCCACAGCAAAAAATATGAAGTCACAATCAAATCACTCCCCATCAGAGCTTGAGGAACCCCAGAGAATAGGAGGCAGAGCTAGTAGTGTAAGACCCAGAGGTTGTGGAGGACACCAGAACAAGACAATTTAAGTCAACTGAGCCAGGATCATATGAACTCAGAGACTGAAGCAGCAAGCTCATCACTAACCATTTCTATACCATATCCTCTGCATAGATAACTTTCAGCTTACTATTTGCATGGAACTCCTAACTGTATGAGTGACTTGGTCTTTGATTCTTAAGACGTTTTTGTTGCTCTTTCCTTTCTGTTGGCTTGCCTTTTCCAACTTAGATATTATAGTCTTTGTTTTATCTTACTGTATTTTATTTTGTTTTAAAAAGTAAACCATGTATAAATATTGATCTCTTTTTTTTTAGTTTTTGATTTCATTTTACATTCCAACCACAGTTCTCCCTCCCAACCCTCCTCCGACCTCCCTTGCCTCCTCCCACTTCCTTACCTCCCCATTAGCCCATCCTCAGTCCACTCCTCCTCATGGATAGGAGCCCTTGTGAAGAGTCAACATAGTCTGGCCCAATAGGTTGGGGCAGTGCCAGGTCCCTCTCTCATGCATTAAGACTGAGCATGGCATCCCACCATTGGGAGTGGGCTCCAAGAAGCTAGCTCATGCACCAGGTTTGTATTGTGGTCCTACTGACAGAGTCCACTCATCTAGTCCAAGGTTCACAACTGTCTCTCATATACGGAGGGTCTGATTCAGTTCCTTGGAGTTTCTACAGTTGTAGGCCTTCTTGGAATAAATGTGTCTCTATGAAGGCAGGCTTTGAGATCTCATGTGTGCCCAAGTCTTGTACAATGTTTCAGACCACTTCCTGCTGCCTGGGAGTCAAGATGTAAGCATGCTGCCTTGCTCCCACGGTGAAGATTGTGGATTAAACACTTGAACTGTAATGAAGCAATGGCAAATAAAGTTTTCCTTTATGAGGGTTTCAATGATCAAGGTGACTTTTTACAGAATAGATATCCTTACCAGGACAAATACAAACAGCGTGTGTGTGTGTGTGTGTGTGTGTGTGTGTGTGTGTGTGTGTGTGTGTGTGTGTACACATGTAAGTGTGTGATGTATACCATGGTGTTTACAATTTTTACTATAGTTTCATTGAACAAAGTTTACCTTGAAACATTAAATGTTCTGCCCCTTCAGTGCATAAACCAGCAATGTTGTTGGCAAGGATAGAGAAGAAAATATTTGGATATAGGTGATATGAAGGAAGATATGGCAAAAAGGCCAGACGGGCTTTAATTGGGAACATTGATGGAGGTTAATACACAGAAGGCAGAGATAGAAGGTGCAAATAACACCAAGGATGTTTGAAGAAGCCATATAAACCATATTATGTTTCATGAATTAAAATCACATATAAAATACTTATTTATCTCTTCCCTTGACATTCAGGGTAATGACGTCAGCTGCTTGAACTTCCGCCTTCACACCCCTTCCCTGATGGACTATAACCTAAAATTTTAAAACAAAGTAACCCTTTCTCCCCTAAACAGTCTTCTGTCTGACTATTTTATCACAGAAAAAAAAAAAGGAATATAGACCACAGTTATAGGACTCAGTTTTTTGTTGTGTTTTCATGACAGGGTTTCTCTGTGTAGCTTCAGAGTCTGTCCTGGAACTTGCTCTGTAGACTAGGCTGGCCTTGAACTCTGGGATTAAAGGAATGCACCCCTCTCCCCATGACATAGGACTTATTTTCTAAGAGAAGTCAGATGTCTATTTAGGTCAACAGTTTGCATAGCCAAATTTTGTTACTTGTATTCCAGCAGGATTAATGAACACCTACTAGGAAAGGATCAACAGCTAGTGACTCTTGTGTTCTCGCTTGAGTCTTGGACATCAACAACAAAATCCCATGTGAATCCATGACCTGTGTCATGTTGGTAAACATGACCTCATAAAATTAAAAATAGCAGTATATTGACTAAATGTCTAAATATTTGTTACAATTTGTCAATCAAATAGATTTTTTGTAGTGTGAAACTCAGAGAACTTTCTTTTTAAATAAACACACACACACACACACACACACACACACACACACACACACACACACACACAAATCATTTCTTCCTTAGAACTTTCCATGTAAGTTTTGTGAACAGGTCAGTTTATGAGGCTGATGCTTTGCTGAGCACTACTTAACCCTAGAGTACCGCCCAATTACAAGCCTTTGACAAGTCATTTCATGTGGAAAGGTCAGGCCGACCACTATTAATAATGTCACTGAAAGAATAATCTTTAGAATTGCTCCTTTTGATAACATTTAAAAACATAAATTGGTTATAGGAAATGTCCAGCTATGAAACATATAAATGATCATACTTGTAAAAGCAAGATTTTATTTCCCATTATGGACAACTCCCTGTTAATATAGGGGGAAGAAAATAGGATGCCCAATATTTAATCTTAAATAAACTTCAATCCATTTCTTATTGCCATTTTATATAAGACTGACAGTTAACTCTGTACTTCACAAGGAACAATTCATCAACAATGCACAGATTACTTTTGGTATACATTTTCATCTCCTAGTGTATATCCAGTTTTCCACGGGTAAAACTCAGAAATTTCACTGATAAGTTTCAAAATCAATAGATTACAAAAACCACATGTTCATTATCTACCAAGGTTTTCATTTGTCTTCTTGATCTATGTATAAGTGGACATCACATATAAAATACTTCTGGCATTTAGCCTTTGGTTTCAAAGTGCTTCCCATTTCCCATGATGCTTTTATAGCTACAGTTTGTTGTGTAATGAAGTTGCAATGACAGCTGTCATCAAAAAGCTTTCATGAAGTATCTGCTGACATTTCAACACTTCCTAGAACACTGTTGTACAGTCTTTAGGGTCTTGCTCAGGAGTTTCCTTATTCAAAGGTGTTTCTATATAGTTAATTTTTGAGGTACCTGTAAAAATCAAGTCATTCATTTATGTTATTTCTGTTCTCTATCTTTATTTCTAGAAGCAGTCACTGAGTACCTAATTTATCACTTGGTGTTTATAAAGCCCTAGATAGATGGTGATGAACAAAGCAGACATGCATTATTCTTTTGAAAATAATACGGAACAGCCACTGGAACAGGAATAAATGTACTTTGATATAGTGATGCCATTAAAATGTCATAATTTTACAAAATTAATCTGAGGTGTAATGAGTGATAATAAAAGAGAATAAAATTTACTTTGGAATTAAAATCTTTGAGAACACTAATGATTGCAAAACCTACTCTTTCCATGAAGACTAGACAGAGAAAAGTTATTTAAGTTGAAGAAAAAGGGAGATATGTTTTTAAACGTATAATGCTCTATCATTTCAAAAATCTCGGGCAGCACAAACTATAAAATTGTGTTATTAATAATTTAGTTTTTCCATAGTAGTGTGTACCCCAACAGCCCAGTATTGGAAAAAGTAAATATATTTTGAAAGAAACAGAGTTGGGTTCTCTACTGGCCAAGCTGAAATTCAGTGTTTTCTAGGATCACAAAACCTTATTAGCAAATAATAGGAAAAATAAACTTTCAACTCATTTTCTCAGAGCAACTCTCTGTGTTTTATTTCATCTGTCCCTTGAACTCAAATTCATTAGATAATTGTACATGGTATGGTCACACACTTTAAACCACCAGTGAGTTGCAGGATGCAGTTGGATCAAATTTAGGATGATATCATGGAGGTTGGTGGTATCTGTAGAGGATAATTTCTACCACAATAGTTGCATAGCTGGGAAAGTCCCTGTTTCATTGTTTTAGTTCTGGTCTATCAATATTTTCACCTATCTGACTTCTTATTGATTGAAAATATGCCCATTTCAGGATTGATTCTTAAATATATTGCAGTGATTCAGAATATGGTCTTTCAGGTTTGAGAGATGGCCCCTCAATTAATAGCACTTGCTGTCCAAGCAAACGACCAAGGTTCAGGCCCTATTGCTCAAACATCACACAACTGTGCATAACTCCATTTGTAGGATATTGAGGGATATGTGACCTCTACCGGCATCTTTGAGTAGTGTACAAAGAAACACTCATACCCATGAAACAAAACCATTTTAAAACTATTTACAAACCTATATAATCTTTTATATCTTCAAATTGTCTTGAATCAATGTTAAATTTCCATTAACTAAAGCCCATGTAAAAGTCAATCATTATAGCAAAGATATATATGTTATAAAGAGTATTCAAAATTCAAGCACATTTCTGATGTAAGTCCTTATTTTTACATCTATTCTGTGTTACAGTTGTCATACAGAGTACCCATACATAATATTTGTTCTAATATTTCTTAAAATGATTTCATTTATGTCTAAATTACCATGATCCTGAAACACTACAATGGATTACATTAATCATATAATTTATTTCCCACTATTCCCTTCTAACATTATAGTCTCTGTCAGAACATATCGATAATTGCTCCCGAGGAAAGCAAGTTAACTTTCATTTATTAAAAACACCTTTTTCCTATAGAAATTAACTTCATTTGGTATGAAATAAAATGTTTTCCAAAGTTAGTTGTTTTCTGGAAATAACATGGATATTGTACTTATGGACTCATACAAGACCTACAAAAGATCAAGCTATCTAAAATTATTGCATAATTGATGATGTTCCTCATGCTTAGCCCCCATCAAGAAACTTTATAAGCTGTTTGCTATTGTGGGAGAGATCATTCTTGTAGAATATGGCTAATTCTAAGTTTACCGTGGTCCAGTGAATGTCTCCATACCTACTGACATATGAGCAGCACTGCTTGGAATTAGTTGGTTTATGAAGTTAGGGACAGGAAGTGCTTTGGGGAATAGTTTCAGAAAAATTCTTTGGTGAAAGTGGTACAGCATATTATCATATTTCATTGTTTATTTGAATGCAATTATTAAAGAATTTTTATCATTTAATTTCTTCATGAAGGAAACTTTTGAACCAGCAAAGGGTGTAAAGAAAACCTTTAAAATATCTGTCAAAATTATACAATAAAATACAACGGAGGACAATAGATAGATTACCCATCTAATTCATGTTTGGCTTGCCCAAATTTTTAAATTATGCCTGACATAGCTTGTGACACTCTGATGAAGTTTTAAACCATGATTTAATCTAAAGGAAACTACATGTTGCTTTTGTTTTTCAGGTTTCTTGTCTAATTCCTTTCTCCCTGATGACTTTCTAAAGAGTTTTGTGTCCTATTTCAGACTTAATCAGTTCAGCATCTTCCCAGGCCTCATGTGAACAAATATGAAAGATCTGAAAAGTGAAGCTTCTCAATACAATGGGGGCTCATTAACATTGTTTTAACAAGCCTTAGCTTATGCAAGCCCTTGTCTAACATGCAGCTCTAATTTGAATCCACACTTCTCAGCATGGTAATGAAGGCTCTGCTGAATGCCAGTATTTGTGCATATACATGAGCACTCTGTATTTAATTCAATGAGAAAACAGAAAGTTTTCTCTAACTTAATTTGGATTTGGATGAAAAACTCCTTTAGGTAATACTAAAATGATCTGTAGTAACTAGTAAACATCCAGGAAGTTTGTAGAAAATATGTGGTGGTGTGTGGCTATGTTTATTTTAAAAAGGGAAATATCCAAATTTCCATTTTGTTTATAACCAAAGCTAATATGATTAAAGGAGAAGATAATAAAGTGCATCATGGATTTCTATTTTTTCTGCATAGGATTATATGAACTTCATATGTTAAATATGATTTTTTTACAGCTGCAAAGAAGAATAAATTATATATTGAATGTTTAAGATAATTTTCATTTCATTAAATAAGTGAGTCTATGAAGCCACATGAGGATAGTTGATACCTGTCTTGAAATATGCACTTTAAAATCATAATTATTCCAATATTTATTTAAAACTACATAACAATAAAGTCTGTATTTCATTGGTTTTACTACAAATTGAGCTAAGTTTTGTTAATTTTAAGAATGTGTGTATTAAAAAAGTACCATTGGAAATGAACATGAAATTAACCTTAGATGCATTCCTAGCATTGTAAACCTTGTCAAAAATTCCATGACAGGGGATGCCAATGCTCTATGGTAGAACTGAATACAGTTGTTTGACTAAATTGATACAGCACCAACCTGCCCTCTAAATATTTATGTTTATGCCTATAAATAAACACTAAGCTTTTCTTCCCAGAGAGCCCTGGTGAATCTCGAGCCTCAGACTGAATGCTACTGAGGATAAATTATGGATGAAAGCTCAGCCCTTAAAAGTCATTCATACTATTCTTCCTTAGACTGAAGGGACATTGGAGAAGTGGTGGAAGGAAAAATGGAAGAGTCCAAAAGTAAGGAGAAGGCTGTGAAATGACATCTCTGGTGTGGTGGTTTGAATAAGAATGGCCTTAAGATACAAAAGTAAAGCCATTCTGCTACCTTCCCCCATGTTTTAAGAAAGGTGCTGAGGCCAGGCATGTATCAGGCAATTCTTTGTGTGACAGCCATGAATTGTCTTGGAGACCTCAAGATGTTAGAGATGACACAACTATGTGGTGTCTGTCAAGGAGACATTTAGACTGAAAGCTGCACTAATGCAAGGAAAGAAGTGTGCAGCAATCAGCAAATGTAGATGGGCAATGGTATTTATCCTTTTCACATCAAACTCGTTACTGTAGCATATAGTTTGCCCTGCTGGGTTTCTGGGTTTCAGCAGTGTTGCTCAGGTTCAGTATTTCGTCACTATGTCCCCTATTATGATTTTTTGATAATGTAAATTATATTATGTGTCATTGTGTGTTGGAAGAATGTAAATTACTTCTGGTTTACAAAACAAATTGATTGGAGTCTCAAAAATAATTGAGACTAAAAACAAACAAACAAACAAAAAGTGATTGGGACTCCATGAAAGATTATGGGTGCTAATAAAATCAAATTCAATGTGTTTACTATGATATGGCCATAATCCCATGGTAGTGGAATGTGATGAGTGAAGGCAAATGCTGCTATACTTGACACTTGATGGAACTGTTTGGGATTAGGAAGTTTAAACTCGTTGGAGTAGGTGTGTTGCTGAGCTGGGATTTCAGTTTTCAAAGTGCCATACCATTGCTCATTAATTTTCTGTGTCTTCAGCTTGTGGATTAAGATTGATCAATCATCTACTGGTCCACCACTATGCCTGCCTGCTGACTGCTATACTCACCATCATTGTGGATGAACATGAACTCAATTATTTTTGGAACCAAGTGCTCCAAAATTAGCACTTTCATTTATGAATTCTTTGGTCAAGTTGATTTTTCTCAGCAGGTGAAAACTAGCAAAGACATCTGAGCAAGACACATTTATTCAAACTATAAATGCACTGTAGATATAGAGCTTGATCATGGAGCTCTACCTTTTAAAGAAAAGCTCTATGCTACTGACATACTCACAGAGAAGAGAAATCATAACTTTCAATTATGTATCAATTGATTACCTGCATCAGATAATAAAATATATAAAGGAGACAAGAAACTGAATTTGAAAATCAAATTAAAAAGTGGTCACAAATCTAAACTGAGAATTCACAATAAAGGAAACTCAGATGGCTGAGTAACACTTAAAGAAATTTTCAATGTCTGTGGCCATCAGGGAAGTGAAAATCAAAATTACTATGAGATTCTATCTTACACCTGTCAGAATGGCTAAGATCAATAACACAAGCGAAAACTCTTGCTGTTGACAATTGGGAGCAAGGGGAAAACTCCTCCATTGCTAGTGAGTGTGAAAACTTGTACAGCCACTATATAATAATGTGGCTCCCCAGAAAACTGTGCATCAATCTATGTGAAAATCCAGATATACCACTATTGTGTATATACACAAAAGATGCTCAATCAAAACACAAGGACAATTGCTCAACCAACTTCACTGCATCTTCATTCTTAATACACAGAAACTGGAAACAGACTATATGTCCCTGAATAGAAAAATAGATAAGAAAATGTGATACATTTACACAATAGAATATTATTCAGCTTGTAAAACATGACATTATGTAATCTGCAGGCAAATCGATTGAACTAGAAAAAAAGTCATACTGAGGCAACCCAAACCCTGAAAGGTAAATATGGAATGTATTTACTTTACATCGTGATAAAAGTGACAGCCAACCTATAATCTATAGATACAGAAAGGTTGGCAAAGGGAAGGAGCCTAGTGGCTGTGCACAAATATCCATGAGATGGCAAAATAGGATAGATTTCACAGGCAGACTGGGGGAGGGTAAAAATGAGAGTAGGAAAGTATCAAGTATAGGGGGAAAGGAGTGGAAGGAAAGAGTACAGGAAGAGATGGATTGAATTGGGGATCTTTGGAAGGAACAGAGTAGAGTGGAAACTTCCTACAATGTATAAAAGTGATCAAAATGAAATTATTAGTAATCAAGAATATCAATTCTCAGCTGGTTTCTTTTGTCTCCAGGACAGATTCCAGTTTAAAGACTAAGTGACATTCAATTAAGTTGTTTACAAAGGGGACCCTACGAAAATTTTTAAACAACTTAGGCTTTGCTAAAACAAATAACTGCTCTCCAATAACCAAAAATGGTCTGGCATTGTTGAAGATGACACTTACGGAACTCATTAAAGAAGGCAAAATCTAGGTGGTGCCTGCATGAATTCTTCACCCCTTTATCCTAGTCTGTTTGGTGAGGGAAGGTACTCTTAGGATACAGAAAGAGAAACAAGGGAAGCAACAAAACCACAAAACCTTTCAACTACCATCTGATCTGCCTGCAAAATATGCTAGGGCAATAGTGGCACTAAACTTTTGGCTTAAAGTTTATAAGAAATGACTTTTGCTAGATAGTGCTTGGGTAACCAACAAGACTAGGTAGCCAAGAGATCTAGTCCAAAACCAAACTCTACTAGTTTTTTTTTTAAAGGAGAGGATCAATATAATGAAATTTATTCTGAGAGATCAAGACCTTATTCTGTTATCATGAGAGAGGCATCTTTCAGCAGCAGATGAGAAGAAATGCAGAGATCCAAAGCCAGGCATTGCCTGGAGAGAGACTAAATGCAATGTCTCCTTTAATACCTCCCATCAGAACTCAGGGAGTCCCACAGAATAGGAGGTGCAAAGAGTTTAAAAGCTGGGAGAGAGAAGCCTAAGCAAAGAACTTATGAATTAACTAAGCAAGGTGAACATGAGCTCACAGGGACTGAAGCAGCAATCATAGGGCCTACATGTTTCTACATCACGTTCTCTGAGTATATATTATAAAGCTATTAACTTACTATTTTATGGAACTATTGGGTAAACCTTGTGCTTGCTCATAGGACTACTTTCCATCCCTAAAGTCTCTTTTGAAACTTCTGCTTTTGGAGATCATTAGTTGAAGAAACCTGAAACAGGCATTTACTTGCTTGACAGCCTTCTTCCTGGTGCCCTTTCTTATTATGATGCTTAAATAGGGCTCATGGACTCCTGTGTGACACTTTTGCTCATCTAAAGGTAGGTTGATGCCACAAAGGTATTCCATGTAATGTGTCTGCATGGAGATGATCACTGCCCCACCTCACTCGGCTGTCACCAGGCTTTCACTACTCACAGTGATTAGTCAGCATATTAAAAATAACTCATGTTTAATTAAATACATAAATTTTGCTTTCATAAAAGAGCTCAATAACAGCACTTCCTTTCTAAGATATAATTGTGAATCTTTGCTTTAAATTTTTAAATGCTTTATGAAATATGAATTACTTGAAAGACATGTTTTATATTAAACAGTTTCAATTTGTTAACAAAAGTTCCCAAAGCACAGATTCAAATAACCTTTTGAAAATGACTTGACCTCTTATATTTCCCAAAGCAATAATTCAAAATGAGTATTTGAAATACCACTGAAAATCCAATGTATGGTTTCAAAAGAATTTATTGATAATCCAGTTTCAAGATATAATATTTTTATCATTATAATTGAAGTTTATAAAATATTTATAATTTGAGTTAATTGTACATTGAATTATTTGTATATCTTAGTTCCTTGAATCCTGAGTTCTGGAGCACAAAAAAAAAATCTCTTATCTCAGACTTTCAAGGAAATCAAGTCTATTATCTTCTGCAGTGTTGGCAAAAGGATCAGAAGAAAATATATGATGGAATATTTGTTAATCTATTAATCAATCCTGTATGTGACTAATGTTTATGTTTTACCCTGCCTTTGAAGATAAAGTAGCATTGAGAATGTTATTCAAGAGCAATTACCAGCAGAAAAGAGACTGATCGTGGCCTTGTAGTACCAGCATTAAGCTGTTTTATGTATAAATATTATCATATTCAATACAGTCTGTGTAAAAAATGCAGGTAAGTTTCTTAAATTCCTAATAAGTCCTACAACAAAATCATTTCAAATTTTTGTCTTTAATTTATTTTATGTTCATGGGTGTTTTCCTTTATACAAATCTCTGTCTCAGTGTAGGCCTAGAGCATGGTGATTGCAGAGGACAAAAGAGGACTTTGAAATACTGGAACAGGAGGTAAAGATGGCTGTGAGCAATGGTGTGGGTGCTGGGAATCAGTCAAGAGTCCTCTTCAAAAGCAGCCACTATTTTCTAACTACTGAGCTATTTCATCAGCCCCATAAACATTACTCTTCATTTGTAAACCTTGATAAGTTCTTTCTAAATTTTATGAATGAAATGAAACACAAAAACCATAACCACGTGATTATTAGGTGTGCAAAATGACCATATCTGAAAATGAAAAAAATAAATCCATTATTATTCACAGTAGATGGCAGCTTAAAACATGAAGAATTTCAATAGAAAGTAGAAAGTTTCTCTTTTGCCTGTGATTTGGCATATTGATTACAGAATGCCAGTGGAGATAGGATCACACCTAATGTGACATATTTATGTTAATGTATATTAAAATAGAGACCTGAGAGTTTGCTGGGCAGTAAAGAGGACTCTATGACCTTGCTCAGAACCTGAATTTGATTTCCATCACCCACGTTGTTCTCTCAACCCTCTGCAACTCCATTCCCAGGAACTCTAACATCTCTTTATGAAATTAGCAGGCCCTGCTTGTATATACTCCATGGACATGGATGCACCTAAAACACCTTTACATATAAAAAATTTAAAATAATAAATAAATGTAAAAGAAAATAGTATTATATGTCATTGAAATTATTAGGTAAAACATAACGCTTGTCATTCTCCTAGATCTTTTCTTTATGAGCTGTTGAGCATATTAGGCAAGAACCACACAAACTAGCTAATGGCCTTCAGATTCACAATGAATAATGCCAAAGGCAGTTTGTAATATTTATTCATATAAATCTTCAAGTATTCTAGCCTTAGGCTTTCATGCATTTGACAAGCATAACTTTTAGGCTCTTCTGGAGGTTTCTTTTTTCAATTTAATTTTGTAAGAGCCACAGATACATTATGTATATATACAAACAATATATGATTTTTGGATTCTGCAAAATAAAATGCCTTTCCTACTGTTTGGTTGTTATGGACATTGTGCACATAGATAATTTAATACTCCAGTGTTGTTATTGTTATCAGATGCTATTGCAATCGCTTGAAGTGACTACAGAAAGGCTTGTGTTTTAGGGTCTCCGTTGATGTGAAGAGACGTCACGGCAACTTTTCTAAATGAAACATTATTTGGGGCTGGAATACAGATTCAGAGTTTTAGTCCATTACTATCATGGCAGGAAGCATAGCGGCACCTAGGTTGACCTGGTGCTAGAGAAGGATCTGAGAGGGCCACATCTGGATTGGCAGGCAGCAGGAAGAGAGAAAGACACAAACCTGGCTTGTATATTTGAAACCTCAAAGAAGAACCCCAGGGACACACTTCCTCCAACAAGACCACACCTATTAGAAGAAGGCTACAAACTCCTAATAGTGCCACTAATTTATGAGCAGTCACTCAATCAGTTTATGAGGGCAATTCCTATTCAAATCACCACATTTTTTTGTGAGAGTATGCGAATCTTAAATATGCTATCATCTGCAAAATACAATTGCTGTAGAATAAACAGAAAATTTCAGTTTTTTAATCAGAAAACCATTAAAACAAACCAGTATTATACTACTTCTTAATACATTGAAAGTTCTGAAATCAGTAATGAAGGGCAAAGTTTGCTCTTGTTTTATGACATTCCTTAATAATTGGCAGTAGTTTCAGCAAATAAGTAATGAATTCTTAGTATAAGAATTTCACAAACAATACTTTGAAAGTTCTGCCTACTTTGAGAAAACAACTTTCTGAAATGTATCATAATGATGATCTTGGCTCTTTTGAAATAGGTCAGGTAAGAATTTTCCTGCACGAAGTGAATGATTTAATGTGTACTTGCAAAATTCAAGATAATATTGAACTAAAAATATGTGAGAATATAATAGAACTATTGTACTTTAGGGGAACAAGATGCTTTGCAAAACATTATTGATAAAAGTGGAAAAATCATATATAAATTCTGAACATAGAAATTTAAAAATATTGTATTAATTAGTTGAGATATAAAATTACTTCTCTTTCTCTGCCAACTTCAAGTCTTCATTTGTTTATTCAATTCTGTTTTCCATATTTTTGCTGGAGTAGTATCAACCCTTTAGGAACCAGATCCGTAAAAAAGCTAACTTTCTCACCCAGCGATAGGATAATGGTATACAGATGCTTAGTTAAGTATGAAAGCTGATATTTAGGCTGAGTGACTATATATTATTCTGATAACCTTTAGCTCCCTGCCTCTCTGAAACTATGACTATAAAATATGAACAACAGCAGGATGAACCTGTAGATTTATTGAGGCAATTTGGTCACAGATATTAATTTAGTCCAAACCATCTATATATTACATATTTTTTTAAATTTCATACGTGTATACTATATTAAATTTTTCTTCCCTCTTTCCCTTCCAACAACTCATATGCCCATTCACACTTTCTCTTGAAATCATGGTCTCTTCTTTCTAATTAATTATACTACATATCTTTTAATTATACATATAATGCTTAAAATAAATTTGACCAAATACTCTAGAAGTTAGCAAGAGTTTGTGTGTATGTATATATGTGTATGTAAGTGCTACATTCATGTGCATAGAAGATATTTGTTATGAAACTACACTCGAATTCAAATGTTAGCAGTATATGAGCAAGGTGTTTCATTAAGCCTTTCTTCAGAAGACTGCACTAAGTGGAACTGATCTTACATCTCTCCAAGTCATTCGTGTTACCTAACACCAATGGTTAATGTTGAAAGGACCTCTCCTCTCCCGGTCTAACTTAATTAGTTTATTAAACATCCAGTTTGTCCTGATTTTCAGACAACTATTAGGATCTCTTTTAGTATGTTAGTTCTTCTATGATGTCTGATCCTCTCCTTTTGCTTGTTCACCAAGGCTTTACCATTGGTTATCAAGAATAAAAGTATGAGTTCAATCCTTTACTAATGGACATTTTGGTCCTCTGGGCTGGTCCACTGAATCAAAAGCTTGATTCATGTGATTCAATGTGACTCAGATTTTCAGTTAAAAATTGTGGAATTAAAACACACACACACACACACACACACACACACACACACACACACACACACACACACACAATCTACCTGTTCTTTATCTAATCCCATCTTCACTTTTTTCTATATCTAATCCATAATAAAATGACTTGTTTCTCTGATTCCACTCAGTAAAGCAGCCTTATTTCAAAGCAAAACTTAATTTTACTTTAATATTTTCAATATGATTACAATGAATGAATGTTACAGGACAAAATTTGGGCAGCTGATAATTTGTACATTAATTAATCACTGTTATGTTTAGCTTTGAAGACTCAAGTCTGCATAATTTTACATTAAATATTAATATTTTATTGTTTCTATTGAAGTCCTTTTCATAGTTTGTAATTTCAAGCATTCTTTGCTATGTCTGTAAAGATGTCTTAGTAGCTCAGAATATTTGGTGTTCTTCTAGGGAATCACATTTGGTTCACAGCACCTACCTGGGAGGTTCAAAACCTAAGTAGAGATCTGGAGGATCCAACACCTCTAGCCTCTGCAAGCACCTGCAATCATATACACATAACCACATACAGAAAACAGACATGTAAACACACATCACAATTTTAAAACAATATAATAAGTCTCTTTTGTAAAAACGAAAGATTTTCTGCATATTTATTCATTTTGGCTTAGCTGTAATTATGGAAGATAGCTATATTTCAAACTTTTTATAACTAAAATTTGCAGCTATTTTGTAACATTTAGGTTTAGAAAATCTTTTGACAGGTCTATAGCAATGGCTCACTGGTGAAGATTGGTATGTGTCTCATAATTGAACTTATTTGGCCCCAAGAACCCATATAGGTAAACGCCAAAGATCCAAACCCTCTCTTAAGGTTATAAAGACATCATAAATATTTAGAATTATAAAAATACACACTAATATCAAAATAAATTATTTCAAAATGCTTTCTTGTTATCCTAAATGACAAAATTGTCATGGTAGTTTGCTATTATTTGTATAAATAAATTTAATAAAATGATTTAATATGATACTGTTAATTAGTAAAGGAATCTACTAATGTTAACTTAAGCATATGTATCAATAAGAATGCATCATTTAAATAATGTTGTGAGTATTTTCTAACAGCATAACCTATTCTTGGATTTATCCCGTCTATTTACATGGAACCATACATAACTCAGTGTAGTGTGTAATTTAGAATTGCTCATAATTTCTGATGGAAATGTTTAAAATGTATCAAAAACACATGGTTGTCATTGAAGATTTTAGAAAAGTCATTTCAGCTTACACTGGAGAAATGTTCAAACAACTGCAAATAAGCAAAAGAAAGTAAAATTTAAGACTGATATCATTTCTATACAAATATGTCATAGGTTATCCAACCAAAATGGCATTTTTTTCATTAAACTTTATTGACAAACTGGGTAAAGCAGCTATATACACAGGCATACAACTAGAATTTAACACAGCACTAGCTACTGAACTTCGTTGAAGGCTGTGTTTAAATACCAAAACTGATGCAAGAAAATGGTTAAAATAATTACAGATTCAGTCATTATTTTTAAGAAAATCTATCATTTAATATGACTAATGAATGATCAATTATAGGAAAGAAACAGTACAATAAAACATACAATCATAAAGAAGAGAGAAAGAAGAAAAAGACAATGGAATATGAGATGTAAGACAGCTTTTCAAGTCGTTTCTACCACTTTGAATCAGTTAAAAGTGGATGAACCTGAGATTCAAAGGGAATTCAGCATGAATGGGGTGGGAATATTAGAATATTTGCAAGTTTTGGTATCAAATCCGAAAAACAGGCACACAATCCATAATCCAAGACCCAATATGTACACAAAAGCTCTTTAAGAAGGTCTGGGATTAAGCATAGCTATTATGATAGTCTAACATTCATATTAATCATCAGAAGAGAGTAAAACAGCATTACTAGACCAAGATGTTTGAGGACCCGCAATTACAATTAGTGCCTTAATTCTGAGGAAGTGTTCATTTATTTTTAAGCTATTTGATTCAAATACAAAGAAGTGTGTTTTATTACATACAAATAATCTAGACAATTGCATAATTTCGTAAATTGATATTTGAAGTACAAAATGGCATAGCACATATGACAAACTAAATTTTAAAACAGCAACATAAAAGTATGTTATCATATTTGACACTCTATTACAATTAAATGCGATTTTAATGGGTACATTGTTTAACAGTAACTATGTCTGAAAAAGCAGAAAGCTGTGCAACCTTGATAAGATTTTTGTGGAATTAAGCCATGAGTCCCTCATGACATCTTCCATGATTACTCTGAAGAGATATGAGAACATCAGCTTAATTTTAAAGACGGTGAATTCACTCTCCTGTCAGATATTTGAAAGAATAGAGAGTGTGTTATTCTATGGCACAGATAACAATATTGATGAAATGAATCTTCTATTATTATTACAAAGGGTAATAATAAGAACCTCAAATGACCATTGCATTTCAGGCAAAACTACAGTGAAATATGTAAACAGCGAAATGGTCAAAATAATTACATTTTTAGGACTGAATACATCGAATTCTCCATGATCGACAAAAAAAATATTACTAGTGGAAAATTAAGATTATACATAGTGTTTTGTAATTAGAACTTTTGCATTATGGAAGTTGAAGTCCTCTTCTCCTAGAACTGGTTGAATATTATATTTCTATGTTTGTTTCCATGTGTACATTTTATATTTTAAGATAAAATAAAATAGCAGATGTTATTGCTAACCGTAAGAATGTAAGAATAACGTCTTACATATGCTTCTAAAGTAGATTACATTTTGTACTGTGAAGAATTTAGATGATTTATATAGATATTTAGAAATGTGTTTTATAAAGTATATATAAAATAGATGTAGGTTTGTTTATATTTATTTATATAGATACATAGAGTCAGGGGTCATTGATATTTCAATAATTTATATTCTGGTGAGGTACACTTGGTGTAAACAAACACGAAAGGCAGTGGAAGCTGAAAATGAGATCACTGGTGCTATCATTAGAAGTCTAAGAACTTGTGAGTCCGTAAACATTACCTCCATAGTAGAACAAGCTACATGTGTTTGAGTAACATAATCCACTGAAAAAGTTTTGGGAAAACTTATTAAGCTGTGTGTTAAATGTAATAAAACATTCAAAAATGCATTTAGGTAAACCAGGGGGAAATATGAAACTAACAAGAATATGGTGCTGGAATTTTCATATCAGAATTGCCATTATACTATGCTATGTATAGTATAAACATATCCACCTGTGTACACCTGTAAATGCACAAAATGCATGCACATGTACACATAAATGCACACACACATACACATTAATATAAACCCATTATAAAATTGTACTTATGTTTTTTAGTATATATATATATATATATATATATTATCCTTATGCAATATAATTATCTCTGTTATAACACATATGTCTCAAATCAAGGCTGTGTGAGATATTTCTAATGTAAGCTTTTGTAAAAATTAAAGAATCTTTTTTCAAAGATACTTCATTATTCCTCATTTCATACATGTGAAACATATTTCAAGGGCTCAGTTTTTGTTTCCATTTTCCTTAATATTGATACTTATATTGATAGTACACAAAAAATGTTTAAAGTGCGTGAGTTCAGTATTATTCAACAAAAATACTATGAGATACCTGTTGATTTACTAGACTCTCAGTTTGCCATATTTAATGCACTTCCTTCACTGTTTGCTATCTTAGGAATTCTTTAATTAAGATGCTTATTATAATAACTAAATAATGTTTCTTATTGCTATATGCTATATATTAGTCTCGTATATGGATCATCAAAATACCCAAAGATTTCAGATAATGCTCTCTTAGCACTTACTTCATTGGTCACCTAACACATATAAAACTTGTGCTCAGTATAAAGTTCGATTTTTTTTTTTTTGCTTTCTTATGGAACAAAGGTAGGTTTGGTCAGATTTTATTGCTACTCAATACTTCTATAACCCTTAAGTCTTTAATTCTTTTATTCATTTGCAAATAGAGGTTTCAAAATTGTATTTACTCTCTGTTCAATGTAACTGAATTTGAAATAACCATTAACAAACACATACACACACACACACACACACACACACACACACACACACACACACACTATATATATATATATATATATATATATATATATATATATATATCCTAATGGCTTTTAGAAATATACTACTGTAAGCCATTACATTCAGAAACTCATGAATTTTAATTTTACTCATAATTGTTGCTAATCCCCTGTCTATGGAATATGATGAATTAGCTTCATAGTATGTTATAAAAACCTTAGGTATTTGAAATGTGTCGAAATGAGCTGGACACAAACTTTAGTTTATTGGATGTTTAAAGGCTACATATTACTGAATCATTAGGAATATCTAATAAATATTGAGCTTGTATTGGAATGAATTATAAATAATACATATACTAAATAAAATTAAATAGTTTTTAATAAATACACATTTCATCATGCCACCAAGATGGGTAACTGTAATCTAGTGAAGCTAGGTATATAATATTTTCAACATTTAACAGTAAAGCATTATTGTTTATTATGTGTGTTTTATTGTCAGCAATATGTAGTTAGTTAAGTGATTCCCAAACTCTATTCAGGAAAACATACATTGAAAGAGAATACGTAGGAAAACAATGGAAATGCTACACTTTAACTTGAGTTACTGCACACAAAGCATTTCCTTGGTGACAGGTAACTATTATTTATGAGAGGATGATATATTACTTTAAGTTCCCCTGACAGTCTTTATGTATATTTCTTTTACCCAAGACAGTTGCAATTTAATAGTGCATTAAAAGACCATGTGCTGTGCCATTTGTCATATGCTAAATTTATATGAACTATGCTATTTTCTGCTTCAGTTCTAATTAATCTAGCAAATAGCTCATTACCTTTTTAAAAATTTGATTTTATTAAGGTTAATTATTAAAATATTACAACATCACTAATGTATGTATTTTTATTGATTTACAGAACAGCACTTTGGTCAATTTTAATTGTAGACTTTGATTGCTAAATTCCTTATCATCTTGGTATTGAAGGACAATAATATGTATTATTTAAATGAACAATTCTCTCATCCAAATAAAACCTAGATTAGATAGGAAATGCATCCTAAGATGTTCTGCTTACTCAAAACAACACCTAAAGCAGATAGATAAGGGTCTCTCAAATATATTGCCTCCAGCATAGACTTCCTTATGAAGTCAATATCCAGAACATTTAGGAAGGGAGACCTGAGCATTTTGCCTCTGAGACACATATGTTCTGCCTTGGCAGGTATGTAGTTCATTGGACTCCTGTTTCCTAGACACATATCCAGTATCATCTGGCAACCAGGCTTGGAAAGATAAGTTATTCTAGGTGTCAGGTATAATGTTAAAAGCCATAATAAACCTCCCAAATTAACTCATAAAAAATTCAAAAGCAAAGATATTGAATAATCTCCCAAATGAGTTCCAAAAAAACACAAGCAGTTGAATGAAACAGGGAAGTCAATTTAGATATAAAAATAGAATTAAACAAAGAGACACATTAAGGGTAAACAATGCTGAAATGATTCTGTAAAATAAAGTATTTAAAAAACAAAACAAAGACCACCATGGAAAATTTTTCTAACAGAATAGATCATATGAGGGACAGACTAATAGAATTTGAATTTATATCATGGGTTTATATCAAGGAAAACAAATCTAGATATATGGTACGAACATACAAACTATATTAGACAATCTGAAAAGAACAAGTTCACACAAGGTAAGTATAGAAGAAAAATAGTCTCATGTTAAAATAATAAAGAATATTTTCAATGAACTCATAGAAAAAGTGTTTTCCAAGAGATGCTTATTTGGGTACAAAGGCAAACAGAACAACAAATAGACAGAGACAGAAAATAAGTATACAGTATTGTAGCTAAAATACTAACTGTATAGAACAAAAAAATTATACTTCACACTCTAAGATAAAAGGACCAAGTCACATATAAACGCGGACTTCAAAAAGTTTAAAAATTTGAAAGATTTGCAAAAATACTTTTCAAAAATTAATGACCACAGCTCTCAGTGTAGATTATTATACCCTGAAAAACTATCTGCTGTAATGTGGTAAGAAAGAAATACTTTCTATCAAGATAATAACCTGAAGCAATTTTGTCCACTGACAAAGTTTTACAGATTATACAGGAAGAAATACTTCAAATGCAAGGTACTTACAAACATACTGAAGTAGCTATAGACAACAATGAAATAACTGTTGACATTTGTTATACAAATGCAAACTAGGAAAACACTGAACAATACAAAAACAACAAAACAACAGATTACTACACATCTCAAAAAATGGTCCTGTATGGTGATATTTTGTTTGTGATCTAACAAATAAAGCTTTTCTGAAGTTCAGAGTTCACTCTGCAGAGTGCAGTTAGCCATATAGGCCAGGTAGTGGTGGCACACAACTTTAGTTCTACACCCTGGAGACAGATGTAGACAAGATTAGTTCGAGGCCACCCTAGGCTACACGAAATTGATCCAGTCTGAAAAAGAAACACAGCCAAGTAGTGGTGGCTCACACCTTTACTTGGGAGTCACACGCCTTTAATTCCAGCATTAGGGAGTTTGAGAAAAGAAGGGATATGGGCTGGGTAGCGAGAAGAATATAAGGCAGGAGAAGCCAGGAGCTCATAGCATTCAATCTGAGAATTCCTAGAGACAAGATGGCCCATTCAGTCTGAAGATTCAGTAGAGGTAAGAACTAGTGGCTGGCTGCCCTGCTTCTCTTGTCTTTCAGAATTTTCCCCTGAAAAAAAAAATAAAAAATAAATGCTGGATTTTGCCAAAATATTAAAGAAGAGATAAAACCAATGTTTCACAAATTATCTCATTAACAGAGGAGTAAAGATTATATATAAACTCTTTGTATAAAGACAAAATTTCAAAGAGAGATAAAGTAAAAACACTCACAGAAAGAAAATACAGCCCTGTTTCTATGATGAAGATATGTACAAAAACCTTAATAAAATGTCTTCAACATGAATTGAGTAATATATGAAAAAAGAATTATCCACTACTCTATTTAATGAAGAAATACTTTCAGGTGTGGATTGTAGGCTTGTATTCCTTTACTCTCTGTCTAAAATCCACATATGATTGAGGACATACCATGTTTGTCTTTTTGTGACTGGGTTACCTTGCTCAAAATGGTTTCTTCTAGGTACATCCATTAGCCTGTGAATTTCATGATTCCATTTTTTTCCACTGAGTAATACTCCATTATGTAAATGTACCACATTTTCTCTATCCATTCTTCAGTTGAGGGGCATCTAGGTTGTTTCCAGGTTCTGGCTGCTACAAATAATGCTGTGATGAACATCATTAACAGATGTCTTTGTTGTATGAATGTGCTTATTTTGGGTATATGCCTAAGAGTGGAATTGCTGGATCTTGTGGTAGACTGATTCCCATTTTCTTGAGGAGTCACCATACTGATTCCAAAGTGGCTGTACAAGTTAGCACTCCCACCAGCAGTGGAGGAGTGTTCCCCTTTCTCTACATCCTCTCCAGTATGAACTGTCATTAGAGTTTTTTTTTATTTTAGCTATTCTGACAGGAGTATGATGGTATCTCAGAGTTGTTATGACACCCATGAATGTGGTTGTCAGTGAGGAGAACTTGGAAATCTATGGGGCCCCTTGTAGTGGAACAGTACTTATCCCTAGCATAGGAATGGACTTTGGGAGTCCATCCCACATGGAGGGGTACTCCCTGAGCCTAGAAACATGGGGATGGACCTAGACCCTATCCAAAAGGATATGACAACCTCTGAGGACCCCCTATGGAAGGCTGCCCCCTAACCTGGAGAGCAGAAAGGGTATGGAATAGGTAGGGTGTTAGTGTTCGGGGGGGGGAGGCATGGGAGGAGAGGAGGAAGAGGGAAGTAGGATTGACATGTAAAATAATCTTATTCCTAATTTAAATAAAAACACTTTTTTATTATATAGCTTTAAAATCATGTTTGTTTACATTAGAATATTTTTAATATACAATTTTATTTTTACCCCTTAACTCCTTCCGGATGACACAGGAGAAAACTTTATGTTTTCTCTTTAGAAAAATATCAATATGGAAAAACATTTTATAATGAATAAATCATTTACTTTTTCCAGGTACACGCATGACAATCTGAGGGGTACAGAGATCCAATAATGAATAGGACTGAAAAGGAAGTCACAATACTTAAAATCTGATGGTTCAATGTGTGTTTCTCATTAATAGAAGCACTAGGAATAAATTGTAATTTGGGTAATTATGGATTTTCTATGTATTAAGAACTAAGACTGGAATTCTAGTAGCTGATAAATTATCATATACTCATGTCTTGTGATGGTCTTCCTGATTTTATCTCAATTTAATATGATAATAGAATATCATAAAAGCATTACTATGGTCTTTTAATTTTTATTTTCATATATTTCAAATAGTTTTAAATATTTCAGGGAGAAAACATTCATATCAAACTCATATTGATATTACCGGTTACAAAGTCTATTGTTGCCATCTATTTGACAAAGGAAAATATAAAACACCATTCTCAGTAAACATAAAATTATTCAAAGGAATTTGAGGGGGAAGGTCCTTCTGTGTATATGTTTGTCTTACTGGTTGATTATTGAGGAGAATAACTGATACAAAATCCATAAGGTTAGGATAAGATTTAATAGATAAATGCCAAACAACAGCAAGCCAGAGAGTGCCAAAAGCAGCAAGGCAAGAGAGCACCCATGTGCCTTGTCTGTCCCTTTAAACCTCTCCCACATCACCCTGACATCACCTTGACCACACCCTGACAGGCACACCTGTAGCCAGTACTTAGCAGGCATGGTTTTGGTATCTCCCTACAGTTGATAATAAAGTACTATTGTCCAATAGGAAAGCGAGAGGTGCGACTAGGAGTCAAGGAGGATTCTGGGAAATGTAGTTGAGATCCAGGCAGGAAGTAACATAGCAGGCAGATTCATATATAAGCAGGGAAAAACAGGTAGTCACTCCCTTGTGCTTGTTCTTCTCTTCCTCCTGCTCTCTGCTATGGAGCCACCATGTGATCCCAGGAAGAGGACACCAACTGAAGGTGTCCTTGATAATTCTTATAAAATATATAGATTCATGATAATTAAAACTTAGATAGAATATAAGAAATTCTAGTCAATTTTCCAGCAGCATTGTAAACGAATATAAGACTCTGTGTTATTTTGGCTGCCCACAGAGGTCAGGGGGATGGAGTAAGATTTATTGTTACAGGAATTCACTTAATTTTATAGAAAATTAAACTTTTCTTGGTATTTTGAGACTGATTGTAAAATTTCCTTACAATAACATAATATTTAACAAATCTGGATTTGAGACTAGAAATAACTGAAACTATTGAATTAAAATTCATAAAACCTATGATCTAGGATATTTAAATTTTATTCATGTTTTCAAAAATATAGCTGGAAGAGTTGGTAGATAATAAACTCAAAATATTGAATTTCCCCAGTTATGAATCAAGTATCACTATGAAGAATAAGAGATATTACCAATGATTGCAATTTATAAATAATAAGTTGATGGACTCCATATTTGCCATATGACATCTTACAAATTAAGTAAGAACAATGAAATAAAAAGAATCCATGATTGTTTCACACAGTCATTATATCCAAAATGTGAAAAATAAAAATTAATATTCCTGGGATCACATACAGATAGTGATTTTTAAAATAGATCTATTATGATCAAAATAAAACATGAATGTTTATAGTAGCTATATAATAAGAAATATCACATATTGACTTCCAGTTGAGGAAGAATTATGAAAAACAATCTCAGATGACTGTTAAAGAAAGCTTTTATAAAAAATAAATAATTTGGAGAAAACTATGTCATATCAAATAATAAACACAAACTAAGTAATAAAATGAGATTAAATAAGAAGTAAGTATATATAGAAATATGTGTGTGAAAACCACAGAGTATGTTTTGCAAATTTTATTGCAACTGATTTCAGTTATTACATCAACTACCTGGAATGGAATAACCTGATCTTTTTCTATGGAAATTTTGATTTATTACTTAATGGTTTGTGAATGAAAAGGAATACATTAATAATAACATATTATAAAATCAGTTCTAAGAATCCAGCTGCCATATGTTACGTCTAATATGTAATTCACAGTGAGTGTAGACATAAGTGGAGGATTTTCCAAAAGTAACTAAGCCTTGACAATCTCTTCCTCCACCATCTAGTTAGATATTATAGAAGTACTGAGTTTTCAGTAGTTCAAAGTTAAAGAAGAAGGTATGATCATTAAAGGATAAAGAATTGGAAGACTGCCAATTATTTGGGCAGTAACACTAGAGTAGGTGGTTCAAGTTACAGAATACCTGGGGCACCTATAAAGAACAGAGTGCCCCATATTGAGCACCGTTCTTTCTGATTGACTCATTTTCAAAGAAGGAGGTACACTACACAGAATAGCACAATCTACAGTAAGTGAGTGCAGCTGATGTAACAGGATGGTAAGAGTGAATGGGAAGAGGCCCAGTGTACATCTAAAGTCCCTGATGATGAGAATACAAACTCTCTATTTCCAAAAGTCAGTCACTTGAATGCATGAGAGTTTTATTTGCCTGGACTACTCCATACCTGAAGCATGGAAAAGTCAAAGGTTTCAAGTAGCTTTACACTAGAAACTAACTGAACAATGAACATTATTGCAAGGATAGAAAGGCAGTGCAGCAAAGGAAGAGAGCTCCTAAAGCTTGTTGGGCCAAAACAAATTAGTGTCCATTAATTTGATTCATGGTATTAAAATAATGGCTTTAAGTTTAATTGAGCCAAAGCATGTTTTTAAATCGTGAATAATGAACAAACAACCAAATAAAACTGGGCATACAGAATACACTGAATGTCACTTTTCTCTCACCTTTCTTCTTACTGTGCACTAAACCAAAACACAATAGATATTCGAGATGACATATGAAGTGGTTGAGTTTTTATTTGTTTTTTGAGTTTCATACATGAGTGGCATAGAATAATTTGATCAAATCTATCACTGACTCCCTCTTCCACCTGCTCATATATACTTCTACAAACACTTTTCCCAACCAGTGTTATGCACTTTTTCTTAACCCAAGGGAGACTTCACCTATACCTCCCCCTTTTCACTCTGACACAAAATTTTATGCCACAGTTTTGTATAGTTTTTCATATGTCACATGATCTGTTGCTAATAATTCACAGAATATATTCAATGCTTTAGACTACTTGTCATCCACTGTATCAGTTTTAATTTCAATGGAGAAGCTTAAAAATAATGGATGCCTTGTTAAGAATTCAAGCATAACTTGGATTTTAGGGTACTTTAAAGTTTTAGATAAATATAAGACACACTTCTCCACATGTGAGTAAATGTGATATTCAGACACTAAAACATTGTTTCTCATCAGGCAGGTTAGCAGTCACATCTTTTGATCCTGTATTATGAAGACGCATAACTATGATTATCCCCAGACTCTCCTAAGTATGATTCAGAAATTGTATGTCCTGGAGGAGCTTTGGTGTGTAACTTATACCTTGACTCAATTATTTCTCATTTTAGGTGCCAAAGGCTGGAAATGTCTCAAAGGGCTCCTCTTCATTTCCTTCTACTTCAGATTTCACTGTATGTGTCCCTCCAGTCTCCCTGTTTAGTAAAAAGGAAACAGTGGTAAAATCCACACTTGGATTACCACACTTCCTTCCCTCCATTGTATTTCTTAGTTCACTTTGTATTGCTGGCTTCTGATTTAGTTGTCTCTTCTTTTCACTCCACAATACATGCTGAGTCATTATTTGTTATATGTGATAGGTTTTCTGATAAGTCTTATGACTGTACCTGATTTAAACCATTCTCTAGCATTGGTGTTTATATATAAATTTAGCTGCTTTCAACTGTGAAAAGTAGTTGGTGAGGTAGTGAGAAAGAGGTAGTCTGATTATGTATCTGCTTCTTCCAGTTTATTAATGATGACTTTGAAACAAATGCTATCTGCCTTCTGGATGACCTATGACATTTATATTGAGTAGATGTCAGATGTAAATTTCATTGCATCCATTTATTTTTATCTCTTTGGAACTTTCCCAGTAATTATTTCTTTATACTCCAGATCATTGGCCTGAAAACATGAATGTCAGCCACTGGTGTGTGATATTTTAAAACTTATTTCCAACAGAATTACCAGAATTTCCAAATTGCTAACAACACTGACATATGATAGTATGTTAGTAAGAAGTCTGAAAAAAAGACAAAGTGTTATAACATGTTATGTTGTGAGAAAATAAACATCCTATTATCAGAAAAAATAAATTCTTATTAAAGTAGATGCTTACAGTAATCTTACTAGATTATTTTACTGATTAACAATGGTGTTGACGTTATTTTATAAAGTTTCATTATACAGTAACGCTAGAACCCACAAAAGTATAATAACCAATTTATTAAGGGTGCAGTGAAAAAGACAGTCTCACAGATACAGAGAAAGCAGACATCACCACTGCTTCTGCTGCCTTAGTCCAGCCTGTCTGCCCAGGGGTCAAGAGCACCAACTGTGCTTTGTCTCAGCATCTTGTTGTCTAACCAGTCAAAGCAGTAACAAGAGCAAGGGAGCAAGAAAGTCTCCAGCTGCCCCCATTCTCCACCTCCCATCCCCCACCCCAGCTTATCTGTTGTCACATAACAGACAAGACCATGCCTATGGGCAGGTATCCCAAGGCTATAGGTAGAAGAAACTTTCACAACAAAGTGAATAGGAAGTCATAGCACACTTTTGTACTCTGATGAGGAGGCTGAGGAAGATGATTAAAATATTTTATTAATTTATTATATTTATTATATGTATTTTAAATTATTTTGTCTCTGTATATTTGGGGATGTGAGTGTAGAAACCAGAGATCCAGAAAAGGGCCTAAGAGCTCTTGGACATGAAGATACAGTAGGTTTATAAGCTGCTAGATCTGTATCCTGACAACTGGACTCTGGTCCTTCCACAAGTGTTCTTAAATGATGTGGCATTTCTCCAGAAAATTTTTCAGCTTTCTCAATGGCAAGCATCATACATTAAACACAAGAAAACATTTAGATAAGCACATATTCACATATTAAAAGAGTAAAATCAGAATACATTTACTGGAGGTATAGAGACTATTTCATGAATCAGTAGTTGAGCTGTGAGTTGAAATAGAATAGAAGCCAATAAACATACTAAAATAATACAATGGACTTAATTTCAATACATGCATACTGGCAAGCTAAACATGTTAATGATATACATGGTGTCACTATATTAAATGAAGCTTTATAGTACAACAATTTTTCCCAATTATCACACTGGGAATCCTGAAGTAAATCTAAAAATTGAGTTTACACAAAATAGTGAATGAGACCCATAGCAAAACCAGCAATTACATCTGTCATATCCAGTATTTGTGTGTTCAGTTATTGGTGTACACTAGGCAATATAAAGAAATAAAGTTGAATTAAGGAAATGATCTTATACATACTCTCTGATATCATATGAATTCCTCAATGGTTAAATGGACACCAATTAAGTAAGAAAGTAAATTCAGCTTTTTAACCATAGGACAACCAAGAGAGGCAAGATGTCTATTTTTAAAGACTATGGGATTTACATTTGTTGCTGATGTTTGGGTGTGTGCTTTTTTATTTACTTTTCAACATTTAAAATACATCTTAAAAATTAAATTTAAAAAATATCACAATCCAAATCTGTGGGAAGAAAATACTCCCTAACTTTTTCTTTTGAAAACTAAATAAATGTAATAAATAAAACCCAAATGTTTACAACATCAAAACCTGGATTCCAGCTTGACTATTATAAATCTACATAATTCTAGATCTAGATATGTAGGGTTGCTGGTGGATGTTGCTATTGCAAAACTATGGATATGAGATATATGAGTTAACCCAAATCAAGATGTCATCATCTCGCTAGCTACCCAATGTGGAACAATTACATGAATGTATATGTTATAAGTCAGCAATAACAATTTATCCCTTGGTATGTGCTAAAATGGATTCAGAACAGTTCACCACAGATAAACATGAGCCCTGGAGATTCTCGAAGAAGTTTTGGCCATAGATGTCTTGAATTTCTGTATTTGTGTAATAGTTCTAACTCACTTTGTAACTTAGAAGAATTGACATGTGCCAAAAAGGATCTCAAGAGTTATCTGGAAAGTAGGATAAACAATTTGTGGAGTAACGGGAATAAGTTACTTATTACATGGGGAGTTAATACATGGGGAGCAGCATGGCGTGATAGGCTTTTCTCAATGTTAACATATTGCCACCTAATAAAAAGGGTCATTCAGAGAAAAGCATGATCAATGCCATGTATGTTAGATCAAGTTCAGGTGCTAAAGGAGATAAAATAAGAAAGCTTTATAGTCATGTACTGCTAATACTTGAAATGTAGAGTAACTTAAAAATGGGTTAACCAGCGTGAAAGAGTCATTGTGACTTGTGAATTTGCTAAAGATGCTAATTATGTGAAAATCTTCTCGACCTAAATCAACACCCATCGTGTTATTTCTAGTCATCTGCTTTAACTGCTTTAATGAGGTACATCAATGACTGCTATATTTGTTAATGCTAGAAAAGTATTCTTTAAGATGAAAAAATAAACATTAAGAGCATAAATAAAGAATATATTCTAAAGAGTATCTTGTAAAATAGTGACATTTCTCAAGAGTTATTTGTTGTTATTCTGTTACTTGAATTACTTGATTTCCTTTATCCATAAAATTACTTATTTATATCTGTCAATTAAAGAATTTCATATATCTGATTGTAAATCTTCTAAAGAATTTATAAAAGTAAGTAAGAGCAAATTTTGAAAACAAAACTTGTGAAAAATAGTGTTTGTTTGCCTATTAAAAACACTGAATATATTTGAAACATTAAACTTTTTTCATCTGGTTTTACAATTCTGCTAATCATTAAGTAAAAACTTACAGCATAATCTAAAGTCAAATCCTTACTTCTGGTCATTTGACAATTTTAAGAGTATTGAGGATTTTAAAATCTTATTGGTATATATTGAGAAATGATATGACAAAATCTGTTTACATTGTAAGAATATTTCATGTGTTTATCATACAATAACTTGCGTATTGCAATTTGTGTTATGCTCATTGTTATGTCAATCATAGAATGAAACACTTTATTTTTAAAATACTGTTTTCTGCTATAACATATAAAAGTATATAAAGAGAATGCTATTTTGTATTTGTTAGCATAAATTTAACACAAAAACAAAACTGTGTTTGCTTTAGAATTTTCTTATACTGAGAAAATAATGGAGAATGATGCATCTTTTCGAAAACATGTTAAGATTTTCCTGTTCCAAACAGAAACTATAGAACACAGGATTTGGGTTAGTAAATCATCAGGAAATAGCTGAATGTTTCATGTCTGTGATAGATGACAAATTACTGGTGGAAAACAGCATCTGTCAGGGACAGTGGCCGCTGACATCGATCACATCCTCGGTGCTCAGTTATGCAATGACTTACAAGGATACAAGAAGCCCCATGGAGCTGGAAGCTGGGGAAAAGTGAGATCACAGAGCAGATGTTAAAAATCTTAGTAGCTTTGAAATTGCTCAAGGAGAAAAAGAGACTCTGAGGTGACTTCAATTAGAAGCCATTATTGGATTGTAGAACATCATGAGGTACATACAATCACAGAACTAAGTAGAGAAATTCGTCAGGTTCTTAGCTTTTGAAACTAGGATTCAGCTCCATAGCTTTGAGACAAATTAATTAAGATTATATCCAAAATAGTGTAGGATCTGAGTTCCAATGTTGTTTTCAGAAGTGGAAAGATTGGTCAGCAATTATTTGCTGCATATGAAGAAGACACAGTTTATTTCTTTAACCCATTTTTGATGACTCATAACCTGTAAAAACTAGAGTGTCAGAGAATCCAAAGCCACCTATTGGCCTGTGTGATACCAGCACATACACAAACACTCAGTGCACACACACAAATACATACACAGAAATACATATAAATAAAATAATATAAATCTTAAAATCTAGAATGTTGACTTAGTGTATTTTTGCTACATAATATTTCCGTTTTCAAAAATATGTGCAACATTAATATTTCATGAAATTATTATTTTATACATTATTACCAACAGATTTTGAGATAGTTTATAAACTTTTTTAAATAATTTTTGTTTCAGTTCTATATATTTTAGTATTAAAAAAACCTTCAAGACATTCAATAAGATCTTAGTTTTCCTTAGTTAATTATTTTCCATATGCACATCCAAGTTAGCACTAAGCATAAATGTACATGTTTGTGCATGTTAATGACTGTGTGTGTGTGTGTGTGTGTGTGTGTGTGTGTGTAAACTCTAAAATTCTTGACTTCATCCTGCCATGTTTCTGTCAATATTATTTCTATTTCTTTTTGTGAAATAATTCCCTCATTAAATTTTCTTCCTTTCTAAATATTTGTAGTTAACTTTCTACACTTGATCTTAGCCAAAAGGCCGAGAAGTGATGTAATTAACTTTCTAATATATGACATGGCATTACATTTCATTTTCTTTATTTCTTTATACCTTATTATTTAAGTATACTTGTGTTTATACAGACATTCTTTGCTTCAAATGTGAGGTGCAAAGCTTCATAACATTTTTAAACCTGAGAAATGCTTTAGAAATTAAGATGTACTTTCTTAGTATCTAGTTTCATTCCCAATGAATTTTAAATATAAAAACAGTGTCATGTTGGGGGAAATCCACATAAAACAGACAAAGTATTGCTATTATTTTGTAGTCATAGCTCTATATAAGAATATTTGCAGAGACAAAGGGTGTTTCAAGATACCAAGCAAGTCAACACAGTTTTATTGATGCTAGACTGTCTTTACAATGGAAAAACATTTTACCCAAATGTCAATCATATAGTAACTGTAAAGCCTTTATTATTTTTCACTAGCTTATTACTTTCTTCTCATTTTAAATGGATTGGAAAATTGAAGCACTATTTTACATTTTCTGCTTCTAAGACAAAAAGGTAAAACTAATCTAAAATGAGGCAGCCACAATATATCAACTTTGTCAATCACTATTGACATAATATTCATTTCTATCTATATGCTAATATCAATTTATGTCTGGAAATGTATTTTTTGAGTGTAAGTCAATCAGGAACATACAACACTACAATTCCTGAGGACAACATTGTATCATTAATTTTACTTTAGATAATTTTACACAAAGCAAAAGCTGCTAATTAGGCCTAATTTTTCTATATTCATGTTGGGATCTTCACTAAAATTACTAACCTTTAAGTTATAAACTTTGAATAAACAAGAGAAAAATTCCTAGTCACTATTATTCCATTTTAATTTTTATTTTCCTGTCCTAAAGATGTCCTGACCAGAACCATACCACCACTTGCTTCTTCCTCAAATTTCCATCTGAAAAGTTTATCATTTTACTAAGAATGAAGAAATTTTACCCATGCATTTTATATCTAATTTTCATTGTAAAATATTATTCCATATCAATTACATTGAATTAATCCTTCTGTTGTGATAAAACATTCTTTGTGTTGGTTTCTTTAATTGAGATTTAAAGCTGAAATTTTACTACAACTGCTTTATTTCTGTCTTGGTCCTTTTCTATTGGTACAATAACATAGCAAAGAACTGAATTGTTTATAAAAAATAAGCATTTATTTCTCATAGCTTAAAGGCAAAAAGTTTATGATGGCAAACAGAAAACTACATAATTGAAGTTAAGATACCATTCAAAATGAGGGAAACTATGTTTGGAACTTGAAACCTAGAAAAATACTAGGGCCTAGTGAAGACATTAATTTTTGAGGAGAACCACTAACTGCCCTGTAACAGAAACTTTGGCCAGCCTTCTGAAGCTACAGTCACCCTGCTCCTGGTTCCCAGGCCAGCCTGGATGTGTATGAGCAACACATGAGCAGCAGGAACTTTCTCCCTGAGCCAACTTGCCAAGCTGCAAAGCCTGCCTCAATGCCCAGAGACACTGATGGAGAGACACATGACCCAGAGATGACAATGAGAAAAGGCAGGCCTAACTTCTTTAATAAATGACTCTGCAGAACACTGTTACTCACTGACTCCCAGTGCCTGAGTTGTCGACGCTGTGTCTTCTCACCCCCTCACCCAAGAGATGTCTAAGCAGGGTGACCTGCAAACACTGCCAATTTACTAAACCCATATATCTCACAGTACACTGCCATTGTCAGCGGAGGAGGTAGTTAAAAGAAAGAGTATTTTTCACATTAAAAAAAAAATGTGAAAGACGGGGGCTGGGATCAGCTTAGTGGTAAGAGCATGGGCTGCTTTTCCAGAAATCTCAGGTTCAATATCCAGCACCCATGTGACATCTTACAATTGTCTGTAATTCCAGTTCCAGGGGAGCTGACCCCTTCACACCAATGAACATAAAATAAAGTTAAAATAAGTTTAAAAAAAAGCCAGGCGTTGGAGGCATATTCCTTTAATCCCAGCACTCAGGAGACAGAGGCAGTCAGATTTCTGTGAGTTCGAGGCCAGTCTGATCTCCAGAGTGAGTGCCAGGATAGCTCCAAAGATACACAGAGAAACCCTGTCTCGAAAAAGCAAAACAAACAAAAAAAAAGTGAAACACTATTATGATGGAGGGACTTAGGTCTCTGAAGAATAATATGCTTGATGATTTGAAAAATGGAACAATTAAAAGAGAGGATAAATAATTTAGATGGGATTCATGGAATGTCAATTATAAACATTGTCAGTTTTATAATTTTTGTTTTATCACTAAAATACTATTTAATATGAGTGCTAAAATACATGTTTTAGCAAAAATAAAACAGATCATAAAGATGTTCAAATTCAGACAGGGGAATGTAATGGAAATCCATTTTCAGCATTGCAATGTAAGGTTACAGAGGGATGACCTAATGTATTCTAACTTTAATTTATCCAATCACCTTACAGGAAAAACTGCTAAATGATGTATATAGCCAAGGCCGTGTAATAGTTAAATGGACTCATGTGGAAACATTAGATTTAAGGAGATTCAAGGAAGTTATAGTCTCATATGTCATACATTCACCTTTTATGAAGCAGATGACAAACTCAGGGTCAACTTGTAATATAATTATCCATAAACACTGGAGAGATTTGGTTACACGGGTCTTGGAGCCTGGCCTTCAATTACAATAGAAAATCTGGTAGAAAGATAAGTCTAATAACATCAAACAACAAAGTAGGACTAGAAGTATGAAAATCTCCCAAGACCAACTTCTTGGAGAGGAAGATTATGTTGATGTGCAAAGGAAATCTCCATATGATGACCATGCCCTGGATTTGTTCTTCACAGCAGCTTTGAATGCATGGGATGAGAAGCAGGAAAGGAAACTGAGTCATTTACTGAAGTTATACAGGGCTCAAAGGAAGCCTTCATGGATTTCTTATAAAAAGATTGACTTCAACAGTAAAGAGAATGGTATCAAATTTAGAAGTTAGACACATAATGATTGAATCCCTGGCTTTTGAAAATGCTAATGAACAATTAAAATGGTAATAAGGCCATTAAAGGCAAGATCATCACCCTTGAAGGAATTGATATGAGAAACAACATTGAATCTCATAACTAGGATGATGCTTGGAAAAGAAAGGTGATTTCCAGAGTTTGAAGAAAAATTGAAATGTCAGGTGTTTCAATTGTGGCAAACAAATTCAGCTAAAACAGGGCATTCCTAGAACAATGGATTGTTTGTTTTGTTTTTTTCCAATTACATTAAAGCAGAACACCCTCCCTTCTGGATTAGGCAGAGGTATGGCAAAGGCAAGCATTGGACTAATAAATGTTCGTCAACATGGGATAGTCAAGGTAACAATTCACTGTAAGGAAATTCATAGAGAGGCCTCTTGAAGGTCCTCATACCAAATAGTTTTCTGTAACCATGGAGGAAACAACGTCCCAGAGCATTAAAGAACATAATGACTGATGTAAGAGAAAACACTGCTCTGCATGATAGGAAAGCAAAAGATGATGGAACAAAAAATTCAGGAGAATCTCAAAAGGAAACATTTTGGTAAATTTCAAAAATGAACAAAGACAAAAATTAAAAAATACAAATAAATGACATTTCATTGAAGGTCTTTTTTCTTTGTTTCCCCATTTTTAAAATTTAAATTAAAAACAAGATTGTTTTATATGTCAACCCAAGTTCCCTCTAACTTCCCCCCTTCCTATCGCCACTAACACCCTACCTATCCCATACCCTTTCTCCTCCCCAAAGAGGGTGAAGCCTTCCATGGAGGATCTTAAGAGTCTGTCATATCATTTGGAAAAAGGCCTAGGCTATCCCCCATGTGGCTAGGCTGAGAAAGTATCCTTCTGTGTGGACTAAGCTCCCAAAGCCAATTCCTATGCTATGAATAAGTAGTGATCTACTACCAGAGGCACCATAGATTTTTAAGGCCTCCTCACTGACACCAATGTTCATGGGTTCTGGATCAGTACTATGCTGGTTTCCCAGCTATTAATTTAGGGCCCATGAGCTCCCACTTGTTCAAGTCAGCTGTTTATGTGGATTTCACCAATCTGGTCTTGACCCTTTGCTCATCACCCCTACCTCTTTGCAACTGGATTCCATTTTGGGATAAGTGTTTAACTGTGGGTGTCTGCTTCTACTTCCATCAGCTACTAGATGAAGGCTATAGGATGGCATATAAGTTACTCATCATTCTCATTATTGGGGGCGGGGGCATTTAAGGTAGCCTCTCCACTGTTGCTTACATTGTTAGTTCTTGTCATACTTGTACATCTCTGGACATTTCCCTAGTGCCTGATTTCTCTTTAAACTTATAATGTCTCCCTGTATTATGGTATCTCTTAGCTTGTTCTCCTCTATTCTTCTCTCGCCCCAATCTTCCTGAACCCTCATGTCTTTTTCTCCCCTTCTCTTTTCCCCTTCTCATTCTCCTAACTCCCTGTCCCCTCCTGCCCTGCTTCCAGTTTGCTCAGTAGATCTTGTTTTGTCCACATTTTCATTTCTGATTTTGTTAATTTTCATGTTTTCTCTCTGCTCATTGGTTAGTTTGGATACAGCTTTTTCTACCTTTTTTGATTTTCTGGAAGAACCAACTCTTTGTTGCATTGATTTGTTGTATTGTTTTCTTTGTTTTGACTTGATTGATTATTGCCCTCGGTTTGATTATTTCCTGGCATCTAGTCCTCCTGCATGACTTTGTTTCTATTTGTTCTAAAGCTTTCAGTTGTACTGCAACTATTCTCTAGTTTGTTCATGTGAGCACTTAGAGCTATGAACTTTCCTCTTACTACTGCTTTCAAAGTTTCCCATAAGGTTGGGTACATTTTCTCTTCATTTTCATTGAATTCTAGGAAGTCTTTAATATCTTTCTTCATTTCTTCCTTGACCCAGGAATGGTGCAATTGCGAGTTGTTCAATTTCCACGAACTCGTAGGTTTTCTGCAATTTGTGTTGTTGTTGAATTCTAACTTTAAAGCATGGTGGTCTGATTAGACACAGGGGGATATTCCAATTTTTTTGTACCTGTTGAGGTTTGCTTAATTGCCAAGTATGTGGTCAGCTTTAGAGAACATTCCATGTGGTGCTGAAAAGAAGGTATATTCTTTTGGGGTTGGATGGAATGTTTATAGATGTCTGTTAATTCCAATTGGGTCATAATTTCTGTTAGTTCCTTTGTCTCTTTGTTAAAATTCTTTCTGGTAGTCCGTCTAATGGTTAGAGTGAGGTGTTGAAGTCTCCTACTATTAACTTTGTAAAGTCTTATGTGTGATTTGAATTTTAGTAATGTTTCTTTTATGAATGTAGCAGAATGTTTCTTTATGTAGCAGAAGGATGGATTCTACCTTCCTATCCATTCTGTTTGCCTGTGTCTTTTTATATGCAAGTTAAGACCATTAATATTGAGGGAAACTGAGTACCATTGAGTGGTAATTCCTGTCTGTTTTTGATTTGTTGTTGTTGGTGGTATTGTGTGTGGATTCACCCTGATTTTTATTTTGGATTTTGGTAAAGTGGGATTATCTATTGCCCATGTTTTTGTGAGTGTAATTAACTTTCTTAGATTGGAGTTTTCCTTCCAGTACTTTCTGTAGGGCTGGATCAGTGGATATGTATTGTTTACATCTGGTTTTGTCATGTAATATATTGTTTACTCCATCCATAGTGACTGAAATTTTTTATGGTTATAGTGGTCTGGGCTAGAATCCATGGTCTCTTAGTGTTTATAGAATATCTATCCAGAACTTCCTGGCTCTCAGAGTTTTCATGGGTTTGCCATTATATGTTACTTGTTTGTTTTCCTTTGCTGCTCTTAATATTCTTTGTTTATACTCTATTATTGGTGTTTTGATTATTATGTGGTGAGGGAAATTTTTTGTGTTCCATTTTATTTGGTGTTCTGAAGCTTCTTGTACTTTCATTGGCATATCTTTCTTTAGGTTGGGAAAATTTTCTTGTATGATTTTTTAGTATGTTTTCTGCAACTTTGTGTTGATTTTCTTCATCTCTTTCTATACCTATTATTATTAGCTTAGACATTTTCACAGTATCCCCTATTACTGGATATTTAGTGTTAGGGATTTGTTGGACTTCATATTTACCTTGGTCGATAAATCACTTTCTCCTAGTGTATCTTCAATGCCTGAGAGTCTCCCTTCCATCTCTTGTATTCTGTTGCTTATGCTTGCATCTGTAGTTCCTGATCATTTATCCAGCTTTCTTATTCCAGCATTCCCTCAGACTGTGTTTTTTTGTTTGTTTTTTGTCTCTATCTCAGCTGTCAAACCTTGCACTGTTTGAATTGTTTCTTGGGTTTTATTTTCTTCCAACTCTTTGGAGGATTTTCTCATTTTATCTCTTAGGGTCTCTATCATCTTCATGAAGTTGTTTTTAAGGTGGCTCTCTCCTCTTTATCAGTGTAGAGATGTTCAGGTCTTGCTGGTGTTCAGTCCTTAGACTGGTGGTGTCATATTGGTTTATCTGTTGTTGAATGTGTTCTTTTAATGTTGTCTTCCCATCCCTTCTTTCAGTGGGTGCAGGTGATGTCTCTTCCTCCCCTGTGTGTATGTGTCCAAGATTCTCTTCTGGTGGGTGCAAGAGGGTCTGATATTCTTATGGTTCTCATGGTGGGTACAGGTGGGTCTGAGATGCTCCCTCTCCAGGTGGGTGGGAGCTGGACTAGCACAATGATCTCAGCTCATTCTTGGTTGTTTGGTATGTTGGGGGCAAGTTGACCTGCTTGCAGTCTCCAGGTGGCAGTCTGGCCCAAGCCAGGGGCCAAATCTCACCTATGCACTGAGTGAGCAGGGGGAGCAGCCCAGTGATCTCAGCAGTCTTGTGCATGCTTGGTCTAGTGTGAGGGTGAGTTGACCTGCCTGCAATCCCCAGGAAAGGATTTCCCAAAGTGGGCTGTCATCAAATGTCCTGAAGATATAGTTGCACATGTTTGAATAATTGCACCAGAATCTTGGCATCCAAATTGTCTTCTTCAGGAGGTAAATGTTCAATTTTTAAGATTGGAATTTTATCTCAGATAAGACAGAGCATGAGATGGGTCAAATATATATTACTAGAAGGAGAAGGACATAGAGGAAAATGAAAGCCTTATTTGCCTAACAGCAATTAATTTATGGGGACATGATTAGTTATTGAAATAAAATACTCATATTAATATTCCTTCAATCTTAGAAACTAACCACAAATTAACATGTTTCTGGAGTTATTATAAAGAACAGTGATTGACCATTCAGGTTATACCAGAACATGGTACAACAGCTGCCTAACTTTCAAAGACACCAACAGCCCTACCTTTAAAATGGTTGACAGGCCAACCTGTATGGGCCTTTAACAACATGACCTTTAACAACAGAGAAACTGCAAGCCTAAGAACAGCTGGTACAGGAGCAGCTAAATATTCTACATATTGAAAACTCAACAATCCTGTGTATGTCTTCTGTGTTTGTTATCCAAAAGAAATATGTAAAATGGAGAAGGGTAACAGATCTTAGAGCTATTAATAATGTGATGCAGCCAATGGGCTCTCTACAGGCTGGAATTTCTTTGCCTTCATAAACTAAAACATAACATCTTATAGATACAGATTTAAAATATTATTTTTCACTATATCTTTACAAGAAAATCACAGAAAAATTTCCCTCATGGTGTTTAGTTATAATAATTCTCATCCTGTTCAGTGATATCAATAGAAGGGTCTTCCAAAAAGAATTTTTAATAACCCCACCCTGTGCCAATATTTATTATGGAAGCTGTTGGAAATGATTGTAATCAATTTCCTCAATCTACCATTTACCATTACATGGAAGACATTTTCCTAGTGATTCAAATGTGGATACATTAAAATGAATGTTAGAAAAAGTAAAGGAAATTTTAATTTTGGGGGATTACAAAATGCCCCTGAAAAAATACAAAGAGGAGATTCTATTACTTAAGCTATAAAATATGTCTAGAGAAAATTAGGCCCCAAATGGCACAAATTAGGAGAGATAGAATGCTCTTACTGACTTTCAAAAAAATGAACTGAGTAATTTGCTAAAAACTTTAGAGAGTGACATGGACTTATATAGTCCAAGAGAATTACCAGCTGAAGCTGAGGGAGAATTTGCTTTGGTTGAAAAGAAATTACAGGATGTAAATGTTGATAATTTGGATATAAAGCTTGATTGCATTTTGGTTATTTTACACTGTAAGCATTCTCCTACAGGAATATTAATGTAGATTCATTAATCAGCAGAAATAGATCCAGGAGAAATTGTAGTACCTTTTTACTAATGATGGAATTGACAAATAATAGGCAGAAAGTAAACCTTGGCAAGGGCTTGCAGTAACATTTTTTTTTCAAGAGATTTAACAACAATTAACCCAAAAGCAAGAAAACTAAACTTATAAAGAGAATTAACCAGATGCTACCTCACATTGTACATGAAACACTAGTATATGGAGCCCCAACATTCTATACTGATGCAACTAAATGAGGAAAGCCAGGTTAAAACCAGAAATTTTTTACTAAGTTGGACCAAATCCCTTATAATTCTGCCAAAAAGTCAGAATTATATGATGTCCTCATGGTATTAATGGATTTTATGGAACCTCTCAACATAGTTACTGATTCACAATATTCCAAAAGAATTGTTTTGCATATTGAAATTGCACAATTTATGCCTGATGTTACTGAATTGACTTTATTATTTATTGAGTTACAAAAATAATCGGGAATAGGAATTATCCTATCTATATAATATGCATCCAATTCCATAAGGGTCTTCAATGCCCCCTAGCACAATATAATGATGCATATGAAATTGTATTAAATAAACCACAAGTCATTTGAATATACCTTTAGTATTCACATATCTTTTTCACTTCTAATTGGAATACTGCTTTTGTTTGTGAGCATTTTTTCTTGAAATCTTGAGAGCATGCAATGAAAGTGGGTGTCTTTAAAATCAGCTGCAAGTATAAGAGGAAATGTTCTAAGTTCATAACATATCATAAGTGTACATTCTTCCTCTGAGTAAATATTGAGGAATTGATAGTGACAGAACTCTGGAGGAGTCTACTCTTAGTGTAATAATGTCAGAAGTTACATGATTTTGTACTATGAGCTCCAGTAAAATTCCTGCCTACTATATCTTGATTTCAAAATTGATCAAAGGAAGAAACTACAGAACTTATTTCAATCCACTAGAATTACAAAGAGATTGAATTCTGCAGGTTTTCAAAATGTAGTCAAGTTGAAGATTCCTAAAATGTTTGCAGGTCATATGTATAAATAAGATGTGAGGGCATCCAAGAAACCACATCCTCCTCATCTGTGAGATTTAAATTCTTAGTGTGGGTAAACCTCTCATCACTAATACCATAAAGGAAATGGATAAACAGTATACAGTGAACTTTAGAGGACCGTTTCCACATTAGAAGTGGCTATGCAGAGAAGTTTCACAACTTAACAGGACATCTCCACCAAAGTGAATGAAATTCTATGTCTCTTATCTCAAGAGATATTACACTTATACATATTCAAAATAAGGACACAATGTTATCTGTATAAAGGGAACTACAATGGTCCCACTTAAAACTGAAAATTTGCAGGAAAATCAATTGAGTCAGAAAACAACATTACATTAACTAGAGTATGTCAGACTCAGAAATTAGAACACAGCATATTTCCTCTCACATAAATAATTGGGGTGTTGTGCTTGTGATTATAAAGACAACTAGGAGAGGAGGGTAAAAATGTCACAGGAGAAGGAAACAGAAAGCAGAAGCAGTAGGTAGGGGAACAGAAAATGGCAAGTCTAGGGAGGAGATTGGAGAAATTGCATGAATAAGGAAAATGTAATAACAAAAATGTATGAAAAGGCTTTTATAAACCCATTATTTTATGTACTACTTGAAAAAATTAAAACATATTTAATTTAAAGAATGCAAATTTTTGGATACACAGAAATATAATAAAATTTCATTTTAAAAGCAAATGATAAAAATATATATTCTGATAATTATAGTTCTTACAAAGGAGCATAAGAATTTCCCATATAAAAGGTAAGAAGCAAAATTGTTAAAATGAAGTAGCACTGAAGGAGATGAAATCATGAATATGAATAACATTATCATCACAAACAAATCTCTATTTTAAAAAACATGTTTTATTACCAAGAAAACATAATAATAATATTGAACAATGATGTTAAACACTTCCATGACAACCATTGCTTAAAATACCCATAAATTATCAGGCAACTAAATAAGAATACTTAAAGCAGTCTCAATGAAAAGTCAGCATTCTGGTAATTGTTTTCTCTCCCTTAGCTAAAACATTTTTTTGAAAATCAGAAACCTGAGAATGCTGTAGATAATAGGTTACTCTTCATGCAGTATTACTTTAATGTACTGTAGTCTGAATACTATGATTACACTAGTTCCACTCAGAACTTGAAATGGAGGCATGTATTGTATAGATTCCAATATAAACTAGCATGCAATCACAAAAAACAACTAATTATTTTTGTGGAATCAATTACAAGTATTAAGAGTCTGTGTGCTGTATGGACAAACAATATATTTGAGCAGTATTAAGAGTTGTATTAGGTTTCAATTCAACAATCATCCTACATGTGGTCGCTGATAGAATTCACATTATAACACAAAACTCCAACTTTCCCTTTTAATTATGGTAGCAAAGATTTGTTTGAGACACTACATTTCATTTATTTTAAGCACAACCAAATATTTGCAGGATTGTGTATTTGTTTACTGATTTGCTTCATTGTAGTTTTTACATTCTTTCAGACACATGTGGAAATAAGTCTTTTGGAAAATTATTTCTCTTGGAAGAATGCAGTCATCACCAGGTTTTGAACAGTCCTTTAAAAATGCTGTCAGAACAAATACATCAGGTCACACAGCAGGTGGTTTATCTCTGCGAAAGTGCAAGCATTAAAACAGAGAAAGCTGCAGACTTGTAATTAGGTATTGATTGGTTTATCCAATGCATTCTGCACATTTCTAAACAGATGCAGCATTGTTTCTATTTTTCTCTTTGAAACCTTGAAATTGGTCAGCACATTCGTTTCAAAGATTACAAAATATGAAGTGCTGGGCTTTTTCACAACTTATTTGGTGATCTCATTTGAACCCGATCAATACATTTCACAAAATGATTCTATTCTTAGAAAATATCACAAAGATCATGAGAAAAATAACATCTTCAAATAACTACTTCAAGTTATAACATCAGTTATATATATTTTAGGTATTACAAAAGCAATGCAGTTCTCTTAAAATCACACAGCATTGCAAAATGCTACAGCAGTAAGAGTGTAAGTTCATAGGGAAAATGAGCAAAGATCTCATTAAACAGGGCAATTCACTGAACAAAAACACAGCTAATAAAAGAGAAAATTAACTTTTGGAGAAATAAAGATGTTAACTGAGCAAGTTAATTGTGTAAATCAGGTCAAGTTGTAGCAGAATTGAACATATGTACAAAATATAAGAAAACCTGATTAAAAATTATTAAGAAAATTGATGTTATTCAGGGTTTCCGAATTTATATTTTGTTTTACATAACCAGTGCTTAAGTTCTTACAAGATCAGAACTACATGCTGAAGAAGGAAATATTTGACTGACTTTTTTTTTTAATTTGGAAACAAGATTCTTTTACATGTCAATCTCAGTTCCCTCTCCCTCCCGTCCTCAACTGCCTCCACTGACCTTCAATCCCAACCCCTATCTGCTCTCCAGGGAGGGTGAGACCTTGCATGGGGGATCTTCAAATTCTCTCATATCATTTGCAGCAGAGCCTCCCCCATGTTTCTGGTCTGAGAGAGTATCCCTCTATGTGGAGAAGTCTCCAAAAGTCCATTTGTGTAACAGGGGTAAATACTGATCCACTACCAGTGGCCCTGTAGATTGTCCAGACTTCCAAACTGACATCCTCCTTCAAGAGGTCTGGAACAGGCCTATGCTGGTTTCCCAGCTATCAATCTAGTGTCCGTGAGCAACCCGTAGTTCAGTTCAGCTGTTTCTGTGAGTTTCTCCAGCCTGGTATTGACCCCTTTGCTCATGACTTCTCCCTCTCTACAATTTGATTCCAGAGTTCAGCTCAGCAATTTTCTGTGGGTATCTGCTTCTACTTCCATCAGCTACTGCATGAATGCGCATGGATGGCATATATGGTATTCATCAGTCTCATTATCAGAGAAGGGCATTTAAAGTAGCCTATTGATTATTGCTTACATTGTTAGTTGGGGTTAAAATTGTAGATCTCTGAATGTTTTCCTAGTGCCAGAATTCTCTTTAAAATTATAAAGGCTGGTCTCCAAAATTTGCAAAGAACTCAAGAAGCTAGCCTCCAAAACACCAAATAATCCAATCAAAAAGTGGGGTACAGAACTAAATAGACAGGTCTCAATAGAAGAATCTAAAATTGTTGAAAGACACATAAGAAAATGTTCAACATCCTTAGCCATCAGGGAAATGCAAATGAAAACAACTCTGAGATCCCATCTTACACCTGTCAGAATGGCTAAAATCAAAAACACCAATGACAGTTTAAGCTGGAGAGGATGTGGAGAAAGGGAAGCACTCCTCCACTGCTGGTGGGAGTGCCAACTCATACTGCCACTTTGGAAATTCCTCGGGAAAATGGGAATCAGTTTACCACAAGATCCAGCAATTCCACTCTTAGGCATATACCCAAAAGTAGCACTTTCATGCAACAAGGAAAACTGTTCAACGATGTTCTTCGAAGCATTATTTGTAAAAGCCAGAACCTGGAAACAACCTAGCTACCCATCAACTGAAGATTGGATAGAGAAAAAGTGGTATATTTACACAATGGAGTACAACTCAGCAGAAAAAAATAATTGAATCTTGAAATTCACAGGAAAATGGATGGAACTAGAAGAAACCATCCTGAGTGATGTAACCCAATCACAAAAAGAAACAAAAAAAGGTATGTATTCAGTCCTATGTGGATTTTAGACATAGAGTAAAGGATTACCAGTCTACAATCCACACTGTCAGAGAAGCTTACTAGTTTGTTAGCTTACTAGGAGGACTCTAAGAGAGACATACATTGTCCCCTGAAGAAGCAGAAAGGGACATGATCTCCTGAGCAAATTGAAAACATCGGGGGATAGGGAACTAGGAGAATGAGAAGGGGAGAAGAGGACGAGTTAGGAACACATGATGGGGCGGGGAGGTTGAATTGAGGGAAGAACAGAAGAGAGCAGGATAAGAGATAATATAATAGAGGGAGACATTATAGGTTTAAAGAGAAATCAGGCACTAGGAAATGTCTGGAAAGCTACAAAGGTGACACCTACTAGCAATTTAACAACAGAGAAGAGGGTACCTTAAATGCTCTCTCCTAATAATGAGATTGATGACTAATTCCTATGCCATAGTATAGCCGCCTTCATCCAGCAGCTGGTGGAAGTAGAAGCAGACACCCACAGCTAAACCTTGAACTGAACTGGAATCCAGTTGCAGAGGAGGAGGACTGATGAGCAAAGGGGTCCAGACCAGGCTGGTGAAACCCACAGAACAGCTGACCTGAACAAGGGAGAGCTCTTGTTCCCCAGACCAATAGCTGGGCAGCCAGTATGAACCTGACCCAAACCCCCTGAATGTGGGTCTCAATGAGGAGACCTTGGAAACATATGGTGCATTTTGTAGTGGATCAGTACTTATCCCTAGCATATGAATGGACTTTGGGAGCCCATCGCACATGGAGGGATACTCCCTGAGCCTAGACACAAGTGGCTAGGCCTAGGCCCTATCCCAAAGAATATGGAAGAATTGAAGACCTCCTGTGGAAGGCCTCATGCCCCCCTGGGGAGCAGAAAAGGTATGGGATAAGTAGGGTATTAGTTGGAGGGCAGGGAAGGAGGCAAGGGAGAGGGACCTGGGATTGACATGTAAAATAATTTTCTTTATAATAAAAAAATCCATCACCCCTTCCTGATAAATATCCTGGAGAGATTAGTGATAACAGGAACATACATAAACATAATGAAAGCAATATACAGTAAGCCTGAAATACACATCAAACTAAATGGAGAGAATCTCAATGAGATTCCTCTAAAATCATAAGCAAGACAAAGCTGTCCACTCTCTCCATATCTCTTCAATATTTTGCTTAAAATTCTAGCTAGAGCAATGAGACAGCAAAAGGAGATCAAGGGAATACAAATTGGAAAGGAAGAAATCAAAATTTCAGTATTTGTAGATGATATGGTACTTTATATTAGTGGCTCAAAAAATTCTCTCAGGGAACTCCTACAGCTGAAAAACTTCTTCAGCACGTGGGAGGATATAAGACTAACTCAAAAATATCAGTAGACCTACTATATACAGACATTAAATGAGCTGAGAAAGAAATAAAAAACAACTTACACTTTACAATAGCCACAAACATCAAAAATATCTTGTAAAAGACCTGTATAGCAAGAATCTTGAATCTTTAAAGAAACAACTCACAGAAGATAACAGAAAATGGAGAGATTTCCCATGCTCTAGTATAGGTAGGATCAACATGGTAAACATGTCAATCTTTCCAAAGGCAATCAACAGATTCAATGCAATCCCCATCAAAATACTGGAACAATTCTTCACAGACCTTGAAAGAATGATACTAAATTTTATATGGAAAAACAGAAGACCCAGGATAGCCAAAACAACCCTGTACAATAAATAAGCTTCCAAAGGCATCACCCACTCTGACTTCAAGCTTTATATAGAGTTATAGTCCTAAAAACAGCTTGGTATTGGCACAAAAATAGACAGGTAGACTAAAGGAATAGAACTGAAAACCCTGATATTAACCCACACACCTATGAACAGCTGATTCTTGAAAAAGAAGCTAAAATTATACAATGGAAAAAAAGAAAGCATCTTCAACAAATAGTGCTGGAATATATGGATGCTGGCATGTAGATGACTGCAGATAATTCCATATCTATCACCATGCACAAAACTTAAGTCCAAATGCATCAAAGACCTCAACATAAATCCAGCCACACTGAACCTCTATGAAGAGAAAATGGGAGGTACCATTGAATGAATTGGTTCAGGAGACTTTTTCTTGAACATAACACCAGTAGTGCAGACACTGAGATCAACAATTAATAAATGGGACCTCCTGAAACTTAGAAGCTTCTGTAAGGCAAAGGACACACTCAACAAGACAAAACGGCAGCCCCCAGAATGTGAAAAGATATTCACCAACTCCACATCTGACATAGCACTGATCTCCAATATATACAAACAACTGAAGAAACTAGTCACCAAAACACTGAATAATCCAATTAAACAGTGGTGTACAGAACCAAATAGAAAATTGTCAGTAGAGGAATCTAAAATGGCTGAAAGATACTTAAGAAAGTATTCAACATAAGTAAATCAAAACAACTCTGAGATACCATGTTGCTTCTGTCAGAATGGCTAAAATAAAAAACACCAATGACAGTTTATGCTAGAGAGGATATGGAAAAAGAGAACACCCCTCTACTGCTGGTGGTGTGAAGGGGAATGTACTTTTGTGTATGTTCATCTTATTGATTTTTGAATAAATAACTGTTTGGTCAATGAGGCAGCAAGTTAGATGGAACTAGGAGTCAAGGAGGATTCTGGGAAATGTAATAAAGAAATGGTGATCCAGGCAGGAAGTGACATAGCAGAGAGACTTATATTTAAACAAAGACAAGCAGGAAGTTGTTCTTTTTTCCCCCGTTCTCTTCCTTTTGTTCTCTGCTCTGAGCCACCATGTGATCCAGGGGATGAGGATACCAGTGGAAGGCATCTGGTAAGATAAGTCTTATAAAATATAGAGATTTATTATAATTAAGACTGAGCTAGAAGATGAGAAATCCTAGTCATTGGCCAAGCAGCATTTGTACCTAATATGAGTCTCTGTGTAGTATTTTGGCAATCCACGTGGCAGCCAGAACTCAAGAGGGTGTCGGAAAGATTTATTGTAACAGTGGTGGTGTGAACTCTTACAATCACTTTGGAAATCAGTGTGGCAGTTCCTCATGAAAATGGCAATTAGTCTCTCTCAAGGGATAGCAATTCCACTCTTCCACATTTACCCAAAGGATGCACACTCATACAACAAGAACCTCTGTTCAACTATATTAATAGCAGCATTATTTGTAATATCAGAAGCTGGAATCAACCTAGATTCTCGTCAACTGAAGAATGGAAAATGAAAATGTGTCACATTTACATGATGGAGTACCACTCAGTGGAAAAAAGCAATGGAACCTTGAAATTCACAGGCAAATGGATGGAATTAGATGAACCCTTCCTGAGTGAGGTAACCAACACAAAAGGACAAACATGGTATGTACTCACTCATATATAGATATTAGATATAATGCAAAGGATTACCAGCCTACAATACACACCACCAGAGAACCTAGGAAGCAAGAAGAACTGAAAGAGAGATGTACATGTTCCCTGGATGTTGGGGAAAGTGTCATAATCCCCTGTGCATATTGGGAGCATGGGGGCAGAGGAGAGGGAATTAGAAAGAGAAAAGGAGAAGAGTAGGGGAGAGGAGGACATGAGGGAACAGGAAGATTGATCCGGGTGATAAATACAGGAAAGCAAGAAAAGAGGTACCATGACATAAGGAGCCATTTTAAGTCTAAAGAGAAGTCTGGCAGTAGGGAAAAGTCCTGAGATTTATATGTATGACCCCAACTGAGGATCTAAGCAACAGTGGAGAGGCTACTAATATGCCCTTCCCCTATAATGAGATTGATGACTACCTTATATGCCATCCTAGAGCCTTCACGCAGTGTCTGATGGAAGCAGAAGCAGACACCCACACACAGCTAAACACTAAGCCAGAATCCTGGAATGCAGTCGCAGAGAGGGAGGAGTAATGAGCAAAGTGGTCAAGACCAGGCTGGAACAACCCACCAAAACAGCTGATCTGAACAAGAGAGAGCTCATGGACCCCACACTGATAGCTGGGAGACCAGCATAGAACTGTTCCAGACCCCCTGAACATGGGTGTTAGTTAGGAGGCCTGGTTATCTAGTGTACAAATAGTCTTTGGGAGCCTATTCCATATGGAGGGATACTCTCTCAGTGTAGACACATGGAGGATGGCCTAGTCCCTGCTCCAAATGATGTGACAGACTTTGAAGTTCTCCCGTGGAAGGCATCTCCCAACCTGGGGTGCAGAAATGGGATGAGACATGCAGTCAGTGGGAGGCAGGAGAGGAAGGGAGGTATCGGGAACAGTGATTGACATGTAAAACAAGATTGTTTCTAATTTAAATTTAAAACATTGTATAAAAATAGGGATGTTCCATATTTGATGGAAACTATATATAATAATAGTAAGCTATGTCATATTTTATTAGATTTTCAGAAGACCCAACTCTAATTAAAGATATCATTTAGTTTGCTGAGTAAATAAAATCTTTCAAAATTAGACTTATGTGAATGTTTTTAAACTGATACTTTCAACTATTACAATTAATATATTCTATTATTAAAGAGTAATTTTTACAACTGACAAGTAAGTCTTTTAGACCAGAATACATATTCACTTTCCATGAAAGCTATCTTCTCTTCACATATTTTCTACCTTGTTGCTAAGTGGAAGGGGGAAAAATATACTGTGTTTTGAGTGTGACTATGTGTTTCATTTTTAAATAAAAATAATCATATTGCATGACAAAGTTACTTCAGTCTCCCAAGACATAATAGTGTAAAATATAGATAAGGTGGATCATTTAGACAATTTGGCTGTTTATGAACGATGTTGTTCATATCTACTTTTCCTCTATACTCATTTTCTGAACTGTCTTGATATTGTCATTGCAGTATAATATTTGAATTCATCTTCTAAAACAATACAGAGATATGCTAAGTAAAACTGTGGAATTTAATATGGTAGAGACTTAGAAAATTACTTCTGTTCACTGATTTCATCCAATGTGTTATAACATTTTATTGTTTACTTGCGATTTGTGAACCCAGGGAAAGTGAGATATAAATATTTAAAGGGTTGCCAGGAATGTCATACATTTTAATATAAGAGAAGTATACTGGAAAAATACATTGAAAATCTTCTACCTGTAACAACCTTATTCAGGGCAATATGAAACCATGTAATGTGAAATAACCATCCTCACTGGTCTTTTTGCTATGGCTGAAAGGATGAACAAATTACGGCATCTTCATATAGTAACAATGACTAGTAACTCTCAAATTTTCATGCATAAGGCAGATGATCCTTTCACTCTGCACAGAAGTATATACACACAGAAGCTATTATGAGAAAGTGAAGGCTACTTCACCTTCTTAAGCTAAAATATGTATGAAGGTCAGTTTCTATGAAAGAGTAAATTATAGACATGTATTTTGTAGGTCTATTTAAATGAAGATGATACATAAGACACTGATTTATGTAGCATATTGGAAGAGTATAATATAATGTGGCCAAGGAAATGTGTTGATATATAAAGCCCATAAAATTGATATCTAATAAAGCCATGGTAACTCAATGTTTTTATTTTAAGGAACTTATTGTACCAATATATTCATGATTACTTGCTATAATTCATTTTCTCAAGATGCTTGAGAAACATCAGGAAAGAAGAATGAGAAGACAATTTTGTGGAGCAAATATTCAAGAACAAACTTCTTAAGTGTGGAATCTAGAAAATATGTTGCAACAAAGACAAAATTTAAGTCAATATTTGATAGAGTGACTTTTAGACTCATAAATCCTGATATTATAGAGTATGAATTGTGAGTATAACTAGATTTACTTACTAATTTATTATTATCACTTTGTTCTAAAATATCAGTTGAAAATGTAATTGAAATTAGTTTATACATACTGGTATTTTCACACACACACACACACACACACACACACACACACACACACACACACACGTTTAACACAACAAAAATAAATATGTTGGAACCCAAGATATAGTTCAGTGGTTAAGGGTGCATATTGTTCTTGCAAAGAACTAGAATTTAATGTGCAGTGCTTACACTGGGTATCTCTCATCCACCTGAAACTCTAGCTCCAGAAGACATGACATAATATATACGCGGAAGACCTAGTTCACAGCTGGGCAGGCCATGTGCATCCTGCCTCACATCCATTCTGCTAGTCTGTGTCTTTTATTGGGGAATTGAAACCAATGATGTCAAGAGTTAAAAATGAGCATTGTCTTTTGATATGTGTTTTTTGGTTTTGTTTTGTATTTTTTTCCTGTTTTTGAATTTTAGAAACAATCTTATTTTACATATCAATTCACCCATTCCCTCAATCTCCCATCCGCCCATGCCACCCACTGAACCCCCTAACCCACTCCCCTAAAATACTGAGGCCTTCCATGGGGAATCACCAAAGTCTGTCACATCATTTGGATTAGGGCATAGGCCCCTTTTCATGTCTCTGGGCTGCAATACTCCATAGAGATACCCCCAAATCCCTCCCGAATCCATTTGTACACTAGGGATAAACACTGGCTCCACTGTTATAGGTTCCATAGACTGCCCAGGCCTCCTACCTGGCACCCACATGCAGAGGGCTTGGTTCAGTCAAATGCTGGTTCCCCAACTTTTCCACTAGGATCTCTGTGCTCTCATTAGTTCAGGTCAACTGTTTCTGTGTGTTTCTCTAGCATGTTCTTGGCTCATTTGCTCACCCCTCCTCCTGCTCTCCAACTGGATTTCTCAAGGATGGCTCAGTGCTTAGCTGTGGGTGCCTGTTTCTGCTTTGATCCGCTATTGGATGAAGGCTCTAGGATGGCAGCCAAGGTAGTCACCAATCTCATTACAGGGGACGGGCTTCAAAGGCAGCTTCTCCACTACTGCCTAGATTCTTAGTTGGGGTCATCCCTGTGGATTTTTTGTTGTTGTTGTTTTTGTTGTTGGTAGTGTAGGTGGTGGTGGTTGTGGTGTGTGTGTGTGTGTGTGTGTGTGTGTGTGTGTGTGTGTGTGTGTGTGTGTGTGTGTGTGTGTGCACGTTTCTCCACTTCTGATTGACATTTTGCTTTATTATTATTATTATTATTATTATTATTATTATTATTTAAATAAGAAACAGTCTTGCTTCACATTTCAATCCCAGGTCCCTTTCCCTCCCCTACATCCCACCCCCCACTGACCCTCCCAAAGCCCCATCCAAACCCCCTCTGCTCCCCAGGAAGGGTGAGGCCCTCCATGGGGGATCTCCAACATCTGTCATATCATCCTGGGCAGGGCCTAGGCCCTCCCCCATGTTTCCAGGCTGAGAGAGCATCCATCCATGTGGAATAGATTCCCAAAATCCACTCATACACCAGGGATAAATACTTATCTACCACCCAAGGCCCCATATATTGCTGAGGGCTCCTCACAAACACCCATGTTGATTCAGTCCCATGCTGATTCAGATAGCCTCTCAGCTATCCATCTGGGGTCCATCAGCTCCCCCTTGTTCAATTGAGATGTTTCTGTGGGCTTCACCAGCCCACTCTTGACCCCTTTGCTCATCACTCCTCCCTCTCTGCAACTGAGTTCCAGGAGTTCAGTTCAGCATTTAGCTGTGGGTGTCTGCCTCTGCTTAAATGAACCACTGGATGAAGGCTCTAGGATAGCATATAATGAAGTCATCAATTTTATTGGGATAGGCATTTAAGGTAGCCTCTCAACTATTGCTTAGATGACAGTTGGTGTCATCCTTGAAGATCTCTTGAAATTTCACTACTGCTAGATCTTTCTTCAAACCTTGAATGGCTCTCTCTATTATGGTATCTCTCATTCTGCTCTCCTCTATTTTTTCCCTTGACTTAACCTTCCTGCTGCCCCATGTCCTCCTCTTCCCTCCTCTTCTCCCCTCTCTTTCTCCCCTCTCCCCTCTGCCCATGCTCCCAATCAGTTCAGGAGATCCTGTCCCATTCCCCTTCTCCAGGGGACCATGCATTTCTCTCTTAGGGTTCTCCCAGTTTCCCAGACTCTGGATTATAGGCTGGCAATCCCCTGCTCTATGTCTAAAATCCATATATGAGTGAGTACATCCCATGTATGTCTTTTTGTGGCTGGGTTACCTCACGCAGGATGATTTCTTCTAGTGTCATCCATTTGCCTGTGAATTTCAAGATTCTATTGTTTTGTTCTGTTTTTGTTTTTGTTTTTCTGCTGAGTAGTACTCCATTTTGTAAATGTTCCACATTTTCTCTATGCATTCTTCAGTTGAGGGGCATCTAGTTTGCTTGCAGGTTTGGGCTCTTACAAATAATGGTGCTATGAACATTGTTGAACAGATGTCTTTTGGGTATACCACTGTGAACGTGCCCAATCACTTCTGACTTATCTGCTTTTTGTAGGGCTGTATTTATAGATAGATGCTGCTTAAATTTAGTATTATCAGAAAATGTTTATTTTATTATTATTGATATTAGAAATATTTTCTGGAAAATAATCTAGACCAAGGTATTTGCAGTCTCTCAGAGTATGCAAAATATCTATTCAAACCCTTCTTGATTTTAGCCTTTATTGTCAAAACAGATGGTATCCTAATATGTCTGCCTTTATGCTAATAGGTGTTTTCCTTTGCACTTTTTAATATTATTTCTTTGCAATGTACATTTACTGGATTTTTAAATATGTGCTAGAAGAATTTCTTTTCTGGTCCAGTCCATTTTATGTTCTGTATGCTTTTCTTCTTTGATAAGTATCCCCTTCTTAGGGTGAGGGAAGTTTTCATCTATAGTTTGCTGAAAATATTTTCTGTGTCTTCCAAATAGATTTCTTCTGTTTCCCCTATGCCTATTATCCTTTGATTTGATGTTTCTAGAGTTTGCCCTATTTCCTGGATTTGTGTGTGTGTGTGTGTGTGTGTGTGTGTGTGTGTGTGTGTGTGTGTTAGTTTATATTTAACATTTTCTTGGAAAGAAGCATTCATTTCTTGTTTGCTTCTCCAATGCGTGAGTATTTATCTTAAATCTTTTGTTTGCTATAGGTAAGTCTTACCTTTGAGTGTCCTGCTCAAATTCCTAAATTTTTTATTTTCAAATTTCCCTCAGTTTGTTTCTTTTTTTAAAAATTCTATTTCCACTTTTAGGTCTTGAGGTTTTTTAATTTTTTTTTTCATTTTCTCCTACTGTTTGTTTGTGTTTTCTGTTTCTTTAATGGACTTACCCATTATCATTTTAATGAGCTCTATTACATTCATAAAGGCTACATGAATGTCTTTTTCCTGTGCTTCAGCTGTGCTGCAATACTCAGGGCCTGCTGAGATCAAGTTGCTGACCTCCAGAGGAGCTGTCCTGGAGGACGAGGATTGTGTTTTTGTTGTTGATGTGTTTGTTTGTTTGTTTTGTCTAGGTATCTGGGATTGAGAAGGTTGTCATTCTAGGTGCTAATGTTGTTTTCTCTTTTGTGGGTAGATGTTTTCTTCCTCAGTTTCTGCTGTCTGAGGGCACAGTGTGTTGCCTGAAAAGAAGTATTTCTGGAATTCAGATAGGTGTGGCCACTGGGATTCAATTAAAATATGTTTATAAGTTGTGGGAATGGACTCTTACAAAATGAAGATGGGAATGAAGTAACAGGGTCCACAGGAAGGATAGGAACAGAATATCCTACCAGGGTATACATTGTCCCCTGGGAATTTGTATAGAGAGTGAGAAGAGACCACAGAAAAGTTCTTCTACAGACCTGGGTATGAGATTCTGGGATTATACTGGAGTCATGTAAGCAGATTTAAAGCTCTGCAGTTAGCAAATTTGTTTAACTGACTCAAGTGACTTCTGGGTTCCCAGGGGCTTCCTGTTGGTGTTGACATCTGGAATTAATCAGTGAGTAGCACAAAAAAGTTTGAGAGTAAGATCAGTGTGATTCACTGGATAAGGGAACTAGGGGGAAAAAAAGGAAGAAGCCTCAGCTTGTGTTCTGATGCAGATTTCCGGATGAGACTAGGAGATGGGATTTGGGCATGTGGAGGCAGCTTTCTTGGCTGGAGTGACAATCTTCATCTATAGTATAATTATAAATAGTGGATGTAATTTTATGTAAAATAATGCTATAAAGGGTTCAGTCTTCTTTAAATGAAGTAAAAATTAAAATTCCGTACAACCCTATAGAACAAAGTCCCTGATTACAGATTTAATCTAAATTCATCATCTTTTTTATGTTCTGTCAGATGCTTCATTATAGCCACCTAAATAAAATGTTGGTCTTATGGCCCCTATGTTTACACCTGAAAAATAATGCTTTTGACACTCAATTCCAGTCTTTTCTTTATCCTTGAAGTCAAAGTCAGGTTTCTTTTATCTTTATTACACAGCAGTATTGAATGTAAGTTGTGCAAAGATACAAGTTCCTGGATTTCCCTCATAGGAAAATATGGATTAGGCTATCTGGAATGGAGATGGAAAACTTAAATTTCTTATAAGCTTCTGAGTGTTCAGGGAATTATACTTTGAAAAGATAATTGACTACCACTCAATGTGTACACAAATTACACACACACACACACACACACACACATATATACATATACATATATATATATATATATATATATATATATATATATCATGTATTTACAAATTTATCTTCATCTGATCATTGATTACATTGATCATTTAACTGATTAAAGGTATGTAACCCTAGTTTACAGTTTTTGAAAAAGCAATAGTATTATCTATCAGTGATCACCTCTGTATCAAAGTACTGAGTAATAACTGGCAATGTTCCATTATTTTAAATGAGTAGATCAAAGCAAAGTTTAATAGCTTTTCAAAGCTGTAAATTCCTGGCCCTGGGATACATAGATTCAGTGGGTATGTCTATATAACAACCCTTGAACCTAAAGCTATATCGAAGATGGTGTAATGGTACACAGAAGTTGTAGGAGGCAGAGGACCAAAAGTCTGTTCTGTGATTGTGCATTGTAGCCGTGACAGAAAAGCTATGCCCATGAAATATCACCACTATTGCTTAAGCTAGACCAGAACCAAGTAGTGAACAATAATTCACATCCCAATGTAGATCAAAAAAATCTCACAGGGCTCCACTAACAGTTGCAGAGCTTTAAGAAATTAGCAATTGCTAAAGAAGGAGAATTAGTCTTTCCAGGAATTAGCCTACTGATTGGTTATCCACTAGGAATTGTCCAGCCCTACAGTGAACACTGGGAACACAGAATAGAAGCAGCAAATTTCATATATATTATATATAATATATAATATATATATATATATATATGTGTGGTGTGTGTGTGTGTGTGTGTGTGCGTCGCGCGTGCGCGCTTGTGTGTGTAATTTACATATATATATATATATATAATGTATAATTTGCATATATATCAGTTGTTAAAGAAAAGTAGGTATTGAATGAATTGGGAGAGAGCAGTAAGTAACTGGCATAAGAAGAATAGAGAGAAGAATAGTATTGGAAAATGATGAAATTTTATTTTAATTAAATTAAGAAATAGTAAAATAGTTAATTCTTTAGTAAAATCAAAATGTTGAACATGTAGTAAATTTGTAATAAATATAAATTATATCTAAGGAAAGGAAAACACCAAGTTATTTCTATTAGAAGTGAAGATGATCGCTCTAATGTCTACACACAAAAAAAAATCTGTTAGACTTGATAATTATTTAAAACTGAGTTTCAGACTGTAAATTTAACAATAGACTCAGTGATAAACTGAATGCCAGTAACAATCATGATCTTGGTAAGAAATAAATTAGGAAAAGAGCACCATTCATGACAGCTTCTTTTAAAAATAGGAATAAATTTAATCAAGTATGTAAAAGACCTTTCAATTAAGCCTAAAGACACAGAAAAAATTAAAGACAATAATAAGAGATGGGCATATTCTACATTATCAAGAATTATCAGAATTAATATTGTGATTGTGGCCATGTTCCTGAGAGAAATCTATAGACTCAAGTCAATCATTAAATTCCAATGTGACTTATGTCAGATCTTCAAAAGGACATTCTCAACCTCATTTGTGTGAAATAAAAAAGAACAACAGATCACCATAGCAAAAACCATAACATACACCTATTTCTAGTTCAATACAGAGAATTATAAGCAAAAACTATATGCTACTGGAAAAAAGGAGACACATTAATCAATGAATAAAATACTGGAGCAAAAACAAACAAACAACTTATCAATCACGAAGGTGACAAAAATTACAAAGATTACCATGAGGAAAATTTTCTACAGGAAATGATGCTGCGCAAACAGTATATCTACCATAGAACAATAAAACTAGACCCAAAACTAGTGACACACACACACACACACACACACACACACACACATACACACAATTGAAAATGGATTGACGAACATAGTATGAAAGATGAAAGGCTGAAATTACAAGATAAGAACATATCTTATAAGTTTATAAGTGAAGGATTTAATTGGGAGACAGAAATAAGCAGATTGTGAAAAGAAATCAAATAATACAGTAAAAAATTTCAAGAAATGAAATATATCAGTTTTTGAGAAAAATAAGAGATTCCTTTGTATCAAAAGGAAATAATGGATCATGATATAAAAAATTTGTGTTAATGAAATATTTGTCTTATGAGTTAAAATTTCAATACACAGATATTATACACAATTAAATTTTAGTAACTATAATTACATTGACAACATTTATAGTTACTGTTGTGATTTTGTTCATTTGCCATTTTTATGCTATGATATTAATTTCCAATTTTTAATAAAATAAATGTTAGTTAGAGAAAAATAAACAGGTCTGCTGAGAGGGCTCAGTGGGCAAAGGTGTTTCCACCATACTTATACTTAATGATCTGAATTCAATCTTCAGATCCCACAAGTTGTCTTTTGACTGCCAGGCCTCCATGGATGGAGCCTAATAACTTCACTATGTAAATAATTTATTCAGATGCATTCAGAGATTGCTCATATTGCTGTTAATAAAAAAATTGTAGTATGAAATATCGTATACCAATTCTCAACAACATTGTGTGAGTGAGTGTGTATGTGTGTGCACGTGTGCATGTATATATGCATGCGCGCGCACGTGCGTGCGTGAATGCGTGCGTGCGTGCGTGCGTGTGTGTGTGTGTGTGTGTGTGTGTGTGTGTGTGTGTGTGTTAGGACAGATTTTCTGGGATTGTCTCACAATAATTCTCTACACAATGCTAGGCTAAGCAGGGATTCATGATTTTTGTGGCCCAGCATCCTAATTTCTGTGGCATACGCATGTATGACCATACCTGTATCAAATCTTTTAATTCAAAACTATAATTTTACTAAATAAAATATTTACTGAATTTTGATTTTTATCCCTTAAAATATTTTTAAACTCATGGAAACAGATGCAGAGAACCACAGCCAAACATTAAGCTTAGCTCAAGAAATCCTGTTGAAGACAGGAGGAAGAATTAAGGCCTTCTCAATAAAATCAACAGAAACAACTAACCTGGATTTCCAGAAGCTCAGAGTCTGTGGATGGACAGCTAGGAAGCATGCATGAGACAACTGTATAACTTGATCTACTTGTGGGACTCCTAGCTTTGGAATGAAGGCCAATCCCAAATGCTTGAGCTGGCTTTTAGGAACCTATTCTCCATACTTGGTTGTCTCAGCTTCATGTTTCTGATATATAATGAAGAGCAGCTGAGACATCCCATCCTTGTGGACTGAAAAATAGTTGGACTCCTGGACTTTTCTTTGGGAGACAGCAATTGCTACAATAGGATATCCACAGACTCTTAGCCACTCTAATAAAAACCATAAACAAATTCTATCATTTCTGGTCTGTGCAAACCCTGACATGGTCATGCTTTGGGGTTATTCTCTATAGACACTAGGAAAATCAGTCCAATATCTTCATTGTTACTTCCAACTACACAGCATATGAATCTGCTTTGCACAGAGCAATGTATTCTTAACTAATTCTCACATCAACACAAAAAGCTAGAACATTTTAGATAGATCCCACAAAACCAAAAGAAAAACATTGAGCAAATTCTTTTCATAAGGACTATGCTCTCAGTTTATGCAGTATGAGCACATATAGTTTGGTTTACTGACTCACAAAGTAATCAAAACATACAAAAACAAGGCCCAGAAGATTATCATGAGTTTGAAGCTAAATGCTAGTTGGACTACATCATGAACTCTGTAAAACATGGGCTACAACATTAGACATGTAGAAAAGATTTACGAAAAAATTAAAATTTAAAGATACATTTAGATCACTCCTTATGATATTCTGCTAAGCCCATAGATGTATGCCTAGCCCAATTGTCATCAGAGGGCCATGATCCAGGAACTGATGAAATCAGATTCAGAGACCCACAGCCAAACACTAAGAAGATCCAGGGGAAGCCCACAGAAAACAGAAAGGGAGCATTGTAGAAGCCAGAGGGGTATAGGACACCAGAAGGGCATGGCCCACGGGATCATAGCTAAAGCATTATACACAGACCCTGTACGGGACTGACATAGGTCCTCTGTGTACACCTTATGGTTGAGTAGTTATGTGTACTTGTGAGACTCTTAAAAGTGGGAGTATGGGTGTCTCTGACCCTTTTTCTTGAGCTTTGGAACAATTGTTCTCTTATTGTCTTGCCTAGCATTGGTAGGAGAGCTTGTGCCTCATGTTATTGCAATTTGTTAGGCCATGTTTTGTGGATAGACCTGGGAGACCTGCTTGTTTTTTTAAAGGCAATTTGAAGATTAGTAAATCTAGGACAGAGGGGAGGTTCAAAGAGGTTCTGGAAGGAATAGAGGGAGGGGAAACTGATGTAAGAATATAGTGTATGAGGGAAGAATAAAAGAAAATGATTTGCATTTAGAGTGTGATATAAATTTCTGGATGATTATAAATCATAGAGAATTAGAAAAATAATGCCATTATATTTACTAAGTGTATACCGTTTCTCTAACTTGATATGTAGAATATCATATCCTGATGCCATAACATTAATCTAGAAAACATAAGATGATGCTGCCCTTCTATACTACTAAAATGAGAGGGAAAAATAAAGTGATCATTTTGCAACAAATTAACATATAAATAAAAATATTTATATCTAGATTTATTTACTGTTTTATTAATAAATGTGCTTTGGTATAACCTCAATTTTGGAATGACACCTTTATGGTAATTACTTTTATTTTTTGACTTAAAAAATCCAATATGGTAAATTATTTTAATAAAATTCTGATTGAGCTTCCTTCACCCTCCACTGGCCTGACCCCTACCGAAGTGAATCTACACTCTACTCTTTTGACCGACTCCTGCGAAAAGTCCCATTCACCCAGGATCTCTCTGGGCCTAGCTTGCTTAGAGAGGACCCGCCCAGCAAGGGAGGAGCTCCCTGAGTCTGTAAACACAACACTCATCCTTCTCCCTCCAAAGGCCTGACCCTTACTGAAGTGAGTGTACCCTTTTCTCTTGCCCTACTCCTACCCAAAGTCCCATTTACCCTGGATCTCTCTGGGCCTGCTCCTGCTTGGAGTGGATGCACCCAGACAGGGAGGAGCTCCCTGAGTCTAGAAAAACCTCACACTTCCTTCCCCTCCACAAGCATGACCCCTACCTAGGCCCTACCCCTACTGAGTGAGGGGACTATACCAGACAGAAACTTAACAAAGAAACAAAAGATCTAACAGAAGTTTTGACCCAACTTGGCTTAACAGATATCTATAAAACATTCCATCCAAACACAAAAGAATATACCTTCTTCTCAGAGCCACATGGAACCTTCTCTAAAATTGACCACATAGTTGGCAACAGAGCAAACCTCCACAGATACAAAAAATTGAAATAACCCCCTGTATCTCATTAGATCACCATGCTTTAAAGCTAGAATTCAACAGCAATACAAATTGCAGAAAACCTACAAACTCATGGAAATTGAATAACACCCAATTGCACAATTCCTCTGCCTCTGGGTGTTCAGTGTTCGCAACCTGCCACTGCTGAACTTGGTCCAGCATGCAGATCGCTTGTGTCAGATGACTCTGAGCAGCTACGATGACGAACCAGAAGGGGAAACAGTTCCTGGTCTACCTGGGCCAGCAATGGAAGCCGGGCTGCCTCAACCATGTTCATAGCAGCATTATTTGTAATAGCCAAAAACTGGAAGCAGCCTAGATGCCTCTCAACCAAAGAATAGATAGAGAAAATGTGGTACATTTACACAATGGAGTACTACTCAGTGGAAAAAGACAATGGAATCTTGAAATTTGCAGGAAAATGGATGGATCTAGGAGAAACCATTCTGAGAGAAGTAACCCACTCGAAAAAAGACACACATGATATGTACTCACTCATATGCGGATTTTAGACATAGAGTAAGGATTACCAGCCTACAGTTCACAGTGCCAAAGAAGCTAATAAATAAGGAGGTCCCTAAGAGAGACATACTTAGTTCCCTGGAGAAGGGGAGAGGTTCAAGATCTGCTGAGCAAATTGTGAGCACGGGAAGAGGGGGGAGGGAGCTAGGAGAATGCAGATGTATTTTTTGAATGAATTTATTAAACTTTATCTCCCTGAAGGAGAGTGATGTTTTAAATATGGACAAATAATAAATTTGTTCTCCTTTTTTGTCCTTCATTTGGAGAATAATTTATTAGTTTTTGAAATCAAATTCAAGTAAATAACAGCTTACATATTTAGCAGTACATTACACATATTAAATGGAATATATGTTTGGTACAATTAGACCAATGTGGCTGCTAATTTCCTTTTTTCTATATATGTGTTTTTATAAAACTTTTTACATATGTGCATCTGGAAAAGTTTCTGTTAGTGCTCAGATTAGATAAGAGTTACTTTTACATGAAATATCAGGATTGGCAATATAGTTTCCCTGTTTCTGTTTCTGTTTTGTTTTGTTTTACATCCTTCTGTGAGAGAAGTTTTTGATTTAAGATGATATTTTCTTGAAATCCCATAGGAGTGGTAAGTTTCTGTGTAAACTGAATCATCAGTGATCATCTTCTCTGTCAAGGACCTATAGATGATATTTGTATCTAATTAATTAGATGTCTTCTCCTGAATAAAATAGTGCATCATGTATAATTAGAAGAGCCATCAAGGTTGGATGGGACTCAGTAATTTAATGAATCTATGCTATAGAATTTATAACACTCAGCAGTGGTGTTATTTTATTTTCAATTAATAATATTTGATAGAAAACGCTAATTCTTGTTGAAGAACATAGAAAGTTTAGCACACCACTGGACTATTTCTGAGGCTAAAATTATTTATATAAATTAAGAAATATAATCATTTACATAAACAATAAATATAATTGTGTTATTTTTCAAGCTTTTTAAAAATGAATTTGAATTAATTTGCATTGGGACAGGTTTGATCAAACAATGCATATTTGAACATCTCCTATGTTCTTTAATATATTCAGAGGAAACTAAACAGAAGCATTAAGTAAAAGTAAAAACAAGATAATTCTATTATCTTGGGGGGAAATCCTAGTTGTTTTGCATAGAAAGTTTATTATAACTACTAAATAAATAATAGATAAAATAATGTTTTCCAATTCAAGAAAAATGTTGCCTTTGAAACCATGTATGAAAGATTGAAGGGGAGCCTGTATCAACTTATGTTCACAGTCTCTTATTTAAAATACAATAAAGAGTTTTAATGTATATTTTAAGTGAGAAGTAAATATATGTTATGTTTCAAAATACTGACATTGTTTTGAATCAGAGGTACTCATCTTTCTCTTACTCAGGAGGACATACACACATATGGTCTTTTAGAAATTCTATTTACTATAAGTAGTAAAATCAAAGTCAGCACATTAAATAAAGTAAGATGATTTCTGAGAAAAATTCAACTAGTAAAAAAAAAGGGAAGTGTTAATGTGCTTAACAAAATCAGGAAGAACATTTTTGAAGCATTTACTATCAAAGCAAACTACTTTTGATAGATTAAAATTCATAACCAAAAAACTATTGAAAACACTTAAATGTAATATAAAACAGATTACTTGATAATCAGATGATGCTTAATTTAAAACATTACAACTGCATTTTAAATTAAATGTATTTAAATTATAGCATAAATATGAGTTATGATATAATTACAAAAATAGTAAAAAAGGAAAATGATTTATCATTTAAAGTTGAAACTATTGGTTACAGATCTGGCTTATGTAAGTTGAATGTGCTTCAGATAAACTTTATAAAATTAACAAGATGTTCCAAAAATCTCCTATCAGATTATAAAATTTTCTTCCATCAAATTATAAGATAATCAACAGATAAACTAGGACTTAGGAAATACACAGGCTCACATATTAAAAAATATTTGTTACCCAGCATCAAGTTAACTCCTTTGCCTCTGGTTGCTCTGTTTTTTGTTTGTTTGTTTGTTTTGGGATTTTTTTGTGTGTGTATTGAGAACAGCATCTTTATGAAATTATTTCACATAGATTATATGTGTGTAATGTGTGAAGCTACTAGTTTTGATTTCAAATGAAAATTTTCATTTTTTGAGCAAATCATACATTGTCTCTTATTTTCTATCACTATTTGTTGACTAGACACTTACATTCAATGAGAAGTAAACTTCTGAATGTTGTGTTTTAGTCATTAAGAGTGAAACTCATTGTTCATTAATAATAAAAATGTACAGGTGTAAAGCTAATAGAATGGGAAATTTCAAGTATATATCTGTTTTTATGCACTTCTGAAAGAGATATAAGTTTAAAGTTCACTAATATATGTTAATGTTTGGCAAAGAACAAGTCTATTTGAAATGTTGAATAGATTGGGAAGACTCAGTTCATAGCTTCTGCTATAGTATATGGAGTGTGAATTCATACCTAATTTCCAAGGGACATTCAGCAGGAGAATATTAAGACATGAGTAGAAGGATTGTAAGTTGTTATTACTAATTGCAATGCAAGAAGTAAACGTATTTCTGTCTCATAATGAAAGACCCCTGCCCCTTAGCCCGCCCGGCCCGAGAACGAGCACCAGGTGGGCCGGCACAAGGGCGAGCACCAGGTGGGCCAGCACGAGAAGGAACACCAAGTGAGCTGGCCTGGAGCCCTGCCCCTGAGCCCCCGCCCGATGAGAAACACTCCGTCCCAAGGTCTCCGCCCCCAAGGTCAGCCATCTGGACGCGGAGGGGGGGCGAATTGTGTCTGTTGTACCAGACACCAGACCTTGAGAATATGTTGATCTGGAATGGCTCTGTGTCTCATTTGAACCATCCAATAGAAATGATTCTGTATTTCGCCTCATTTGAAAGACTCTGTGTTTCACCTCATTTGAATAACCCTGTATAGCGCCTCATTTACATTGACCAATGAGAATAGCTCTGTACAATGTCTCATTAGAATTATCCAATAGAATCCCTGCACCTAGCTTGCGCCTTTTTCCCTATATAAGGACCCCTTTCCCTTGGCTCGGGGCGCTTAGCCACACAGAAGCTAAGTCGCCCCGGGTACCCGCGTCTCTAATAAAACCTCTTGCAGTTTTGCATCCAAGTCTGTGGTCTCGCTGATTCATGGGTGCGGGTCTCCTTCTACGAAAGTACCTCTTTGGGGGTCTTTCAATAACAGGACATTCTACTACTACAACAAGGTAGTCATCTAAGTTAAACCTTTGCTGTCCCAAGGAACTTGAATTAGGAATGCCTTCTGCCTGGATGATATTTGAAAAGATAACTTTCAGGATATGAGGAAGACATTTCTGATATTCAAAAATGGCAACTGGCTTTTTAGAGGGACTTGCAGACGTCTCTAGGGGGGGAGTGAGAGAATATACATAAGTTTTCTAGGAAACATACTTGAAGAGAATGGAGGAGAGGGCCTTTCATGATAAGATCACCAGAATACTCTAAGATCTGTGTGGTAAAACTGTCCAAGGTGGAAAGAAAGCAAGAAATCTACACAAAGTTTTCTTAAGCTTAGGGGAATTAAAGGCTGCCTTGCACATTACATTTGTATTAAATCTCTAAATATAGCAACTCATTTATTTTAATACTTTGATATATGAATAATAGGGAGAACAAAACAATCACAGCCAATAATTTAAAGTTATATAAATACTTCTATGAATTTGAATGTTAAGGAGATAAAATTTAAATGTCCTTGTTATATACATATGACATCTTTTATTATCTGCTTACCATTTGCTTCTCATGGATTTATCATTCGCATTGAAGCCTACAGAAATTTTAATTTGATTCACCATTATTCATTTGCCTAACAGTAAGAAACTTTTCAAGCACTATGTTGTAATTACTTGATAAGATATTTTACATAGGATGTAAATATTTTGGCATGTCAATTTTTTGAGGAGACAATTCTAAAGTGTTGAGGGCTATACAGAAAACCTTATGTTCTGCTGCACTTAGGCTACAACTAAGCAACTATCAAGGTCATTATAATGTTCATGATGTAACTAAGGGAAGAAAATAAAAGAAGTGGAAATGTGAGCAAGCTGAAAATATCTGTCTTTGATAGTGCTTTCTTGTCAATGCAAAGTTATCTTTAGTCCAAAGTGTCATTCTTCCTTGGGTATATAAGTATTATATACATGTTCATATGTGCCTTGTATGTGCATATGTGCAAATGTATGCATATTTTGTAGGAATATTTCACAGCAGACCTCTTAAGAAAATACATAAGACTTAGAAAATATGCTTATTTTTTTTTAGCCCCAAGTGGTTAATTCTTTATGATTATATGGTTCATTGTAGAATTCCTGTTTTGTATATGAATGCTTTTTGTATAATGTGTCATAAGGAAAATTTTCCAAGTTCATCACAACAAGGAGGCACTATCTGGGCAACATTGTGCCAAAATATTGGGTTATAATTGAAATGTCTCTTAGAAGTCTTTCCTGTTTTTACACCTTAGCACAAGTATGTAGGATTTGATTCCAGGACATAAAGAGGCCTATTTTTTCTGAGAGTCTTTTGATCAGGAAATGGTTGTTCCTATTTTAAAATATATATTTTTATAAAAGGCAGCATAGACATTGCAAATGTATTTGGATCTAAGTATAGAGGAAGTTCTAAATTCAGAATGTAAAGTACATTAGCATGAGCAAAATCTGTATGAAACTCGCTTAACTCAACCATAAAGAACACCATTAATTAGGTTCAAAAGTCAGTTTCTCATCTGATACTGAAACAGATGTTGTCCATAAAGCAATGAAGTTAAAATTAGTACCTAAGATGCGAAAAAAATGTATTTCACAATGTGAATATGAATCACAGGCTACATTTTGAGATTCTCAAACTAGCATAAAACATTCAGCACAATGCAAAAAATCAAAACAAGTTATTTGTGTTCAGCCTCACATCCATTTACTTAGACAAGACAGATCATTCATGTTGTTCAACCAACTTATTCCATCTCCACCATTTTCTTAGATTTTTTTCTTTCAATCCATTTTCCATCCTCTGCCTAGGCAGATGGCATCATAGCTGCCTAAGTTGAGCATATTTGTATACACATGATAAATTTCACTATCAGGTACTAATTCTTACTCTAATCTCATATATTTGATAATATATACAATTATGTATCAACAAAGTGGCATTTCATCGACTCTCAGGCATCGTATAATATAGTGGTCCCATTTGAATTTGTCAATCAATTTTATCACTATCTTCACCTGATGAACACATTCCGCAGTGTCCACATGATGAGAAAACCATGTCACTTGAATATTTTTTTTTAGATCTTAGATATAGTGATAATCTGTGTATTGCTCTTTCATTTGTGAAGTATCAGCCTTTCCTGTTATTAACTGAAGTAACATTAAAAACAAAATAGATGAAAGGACACAATTTCATATGTGAGAAATCATTGTTAGTAACAATCGTATCTAATTCTGCAGAAGTATCTATCTAATTAGGTAAGTATTCTAATAGGTATTCTGATTCTGTAGTGTCTAGTTCTGTAGAAGTATCAGGGCAGTTGTTCTTAGTTGTGTTTGACAAGGGGTAGATTATGCACAGAGATTCTACACTTGCTACTGGATGTGTTGGTGAAAGTTGCCAGAAAGTATCAACTGAGTAAGGAAACATACACTGAATGTGGGTGGACTGTAGTTAAGACTGTTGTCTTAGACTGAATTAAAAAAGGACAGAGAGTGGAATACCAACTTTCATCTCTTTCTGCTTCCTAACTATGGATACAATTATTTCAGTTTCCTATAACTGTGCGTCTTGTGTCATTATGTACTCATATCTGACGGTACACAGAATTTAAAGCTCTCTGCCTTTAAGGTGCATCTTGTCAGATAACTTGTTTTTGTTTGATTGTTTTATCACACCAGAGAGAAAAGTATCTAATAAAAGTACAATGATGCCAATACATTAGATGGTTGGTTAAATTCCAAATGGTTTATCCAAAAATTGAACAATTATCTTCATAAAATCTAAGTGAAAATACTCTCATAAATTATCAGTATTTTTTATGAATGACAGAATTTCCATTCTGGTTACTTATGGCCAAGATCTTTTAATTGTGAAGCATATGCAAAGAAAGTAAGATGAAGTGACATTTTCCCATATGAATAGTATTAAATTATCAAATAATTTCTGTGAATGATATTCCTGAAGTTAATATTTTGTTTGGTCCATAAGATGTTGCAATAAACTAACTGTGATATTCAGCTACACACGAAACCTCAGACTATATCCCCACTACATTCTATTATTTTGGTTGGCCTGATCTTATGTAGGTAATATGACAACTGCTGTGAAATGATGTTTGATACTGGAATGTCCTGAAGTCAACATGTAGGCATTCACCTGCCCTTAGGCTATTCCTTGAAGCTTCCTGAATTTTTGGATGATGGGGGATTGTTAGAGATTATCATATCTGAGTCATTTGTTATCAGTACTTTGACAACATATCACTCTATATTAACTGTCATCCACTGAAAAATAGCTTCTCTGACCATGATTTAGAGAAACAAAGCCTATGGTTATAAACAAATATTTAGAATGGGGTTGGACAGAAAGCATGTGTTTTTGACAAAACAATGGTAAAGATTCTCCCATAGGTCTATGATTTCCCAAGACCATGCAGAATGATACATGTTTTCAAAGTCACATAAGATGTATTATTACAAATTTCTATATTTTATACTCTAATGCTCTTTAAATAATCTAAATTGATTGAATCTTTGCTTAAAAGGTAATTTTGAATGATGAGCAGTGGTGGCATATTCCTTTCATCCCAGAACTTGGAAAGCAGAGGCAGGCAGAGCTATATGAGTTCAAGGCCAGCCTGAACTACAGAGCAAGTTCCAGGACCAGCTTCAAAGCTACACAGAGAAACCCTATTTCAAAAACCAACAAAAAAAAAAAAAAAAAAAAAAAAAAAACAGGAAAAGAAATCGTGGTTTTGGAAATGATCAAAGAAAACATCACTGGAACCATTCTAAATTTTTAAAGATTAAATATTTTAGGCAAAATCAATCTGCAATGATTAAGTGTCAATATAATGTTTGATTTTCACAATGGACATTGGAATTATAATCACTAGCATTGCTATGTTCCCATGATTATCAGTAGCAAATGATCATAAAAATGATTTACTATAAAATATTTATGGAAATCCATATGAGATTAGAAAATAAAATCTACATTTTGTTTTACAGGTCTAATTCACTCATGTTCTAAAGTTATTGGTCCATTAAAAAGATTAGCTGGCTTAATATTCAGCTGTTTTAAGAAAATAAATTTATTTTCCTTTATACCAATATTACACATATTCTTAAAAATCCCCGTGATTAGCCCTCAAAATATAGAGAATTACTTTCATATATATATATATATATGTGTGTGTGTGTGTGTGTGTGTGTGTGTGTGTGTGTATGTGTGTGTGTGTGTGTGTGTGTGTGTGTATGTGTGTGTGTACTTGAAAATGACATTACACTGACAATGTTGTATTTAGATACTCAGGAGTATGTATATGTTTGCATGTAACAACAATGAAAGGAGGCCATCACTAGGAGAGACTCCATAAGGAAGGACATGGAAAGGGTTGGGGAGAAAAAGAAAGGGGGAAATGATGCATTTAAAATTTTATTAAACATTTTTATTGAAAATAGAATTATTTCATGCAATATACTATGATTATGACACCCTCCCCAGTTACCTTCCAGATTCTCCACACCCCCTATCCTCCCCATCCTACCAAATCCACACCCTTTTCTCTTCTGTCTCATGAAAAGTGGTTTGTAAAATAAAAACTAGTATAAAGCAAAAAATAAACTCAATTAGTACAATATGAGCAAGTGAACAGAAAAACAGGGTCAAAGTAAAAGCACATGATATGTATATAGACATGAAAACATACATATTGGCAATCACAGAAATCCCATAAAAACAAAAAGATCTGAAACCATTATATATAAATAAAAGACATATATGGTAAGTTAAAAAAAAGAAAAAAAAAAGTCATCAGACAAACATCATGAGGCAAACTCCAAAAATACTAACTTTGCTTTGCATTGGTCATGTACTGTTGGGTATGGAGCCTTCCCTTAAGAGTAGATTGCATTCTGAAATAGAATTTTACAGAGAACTAATTTTTCATTTGCAGGTGGTTATCATGTGGAGATAGCTTCTGAATTGTGGATTGCAGGTTAAGTCTACTTCTTCTCTCAACCATGGGAACCCATCGGTTGCAGACTGCAGGTCCTATGAATGCTCCCACCATCTCTGTGAGTACATATGTACATCAGTCCTGCTCTTTAGACGGGTTTATTTCCTTAATGTCCTTCATCCCCATGGCTCTCATTCCACATTCGCATCAACAGAGTACCATGAGGTGAGGGATTTGATGAAGACATACCAATTAGTAGTGATTGTCCCAAGATCTTTCATTTTTTGTATGTTATCCAGCTGTGAGTCTCTGAATTTAGTCACTTCTGCAGAAGGAACTTTCTCTGATGATGACTGGGAAAAGCACCAATCTATGAGTATAGCAGAATGTCTCTAAGAGTCATTTTGTGTTTCTTTAGTAGAACAGTAGTTAGGCTTTTCCTTGTTTCTGGTTCTTTTGTTTGGGGGACTGGGGGAGTTTTACACAGGGTTCCTCTGTGTAGCCTTGGCTGTCCTTGAACTTGCTCTGTAGACTAGGCTGTCCTTGCACTCAATGAAATAGGTCAACCTCAGGCTCCTGAGTGCTGAGATTAAAGGCCTTATCCACCACAGCTGGACAAGTGTCTGGTTCTTGACCATCAAGCAGTGCCAGGAATGGGCTGCATCTCATGGAGTGGACTTTAAATCCGATTGAATACTGGTTGTTTAATCTCATAAATTTGTGTCACTAGAATGCCAGCATTATAGACTGAAAAGTTGGTAGCTCTGCTGGTGTTTAACTTTTTCCTAGGTACCCCTAGTACCATGGAGATTCATCAGCGTGGCAAAGCTTCTAGGAAGGCATCAGTCTTCCTAGAAAAGAAGACTTTTCTGTCTTCAATGAGTTGTTTAGATTTTGTCTTCAGCAACAGAACCTTGCCACCAGCTGGTTTAGGACAATCAATAGCTTTATCTATAACATGTGATATTTGGAGGTTCCTTCACATTTTAATTTAAAAACAAAATAAATTGTAAAAAGCACACATCACAAATTTCATGAATGATCTCTTGCCCCGAGGTTCTCCTTTGACTTTTCCTTGGAGAGAAAAATTAAATACTTCCATGTTAGTACACAGCAGCAAAGACTTTCTGTTTCCTAATTTTAGTAGTGGGATATCTATTAAGGTAGATAAAAGCTGCTTTCCTTGATGAGCAGAAACAAAATCTCCTACAAGGCAGGATGGATGTTTTGTTCCTTTCCCAGGAGGCAGAACAAAGTACAACTGGACAAATATATTTTCATTGTGAGTGAAGCTTTGTATCCTCCACTGTCTCCACTTTTTCCAGTTTTATAATTGTCACAAATAGATGAAGCTTGTCCTTGCCAGTCTTTAGTGACATCTCCTGGAGAGAGTAAACACTGTCATCTACAGTAATTGCTCCTGAGCTGTGACTGGGGCATGCGGCTCTTCTCCATGTGTCTGAAATCCCACTGCTGCTGCTTGTAAAGAATTCAGAGAGCTGAGCAGCTTTTTCTTTTTTTGCATTGTGCCAACATGAATAAAAACTAAAAAAGAAAAAAAAAAGTACAACTCTCACTTTTAACATTGACAAGGTGGGTGAATGAATTTTATTCCCTTGGCAGGTAATATTGTCACAGATGTGATTTTCTTCCTAAATATGTCTTTTATTTTTTTTAGAATATATATATTATATATATATATATTATATTATATATATATGTATATATATATATATATATATATATATATATATATATATATGTATATATATAAGAAATTAACACACAAAAGAAAAAATACTTTGGATTACTGACATGTGATGTTTATGGGATGACCTTTACCAGCAATGTGAAAGATCTACGTGGAATAAGGTAAAGCGTTTTAAGTGCCAGTGGTAGTAGATAAATTTTAGGGACCTGTGTTTACCAAACACAACAGGCAGGTGCATACATGAACAGACAGAGAGTGTGATAATAGTCCCAAGATTTGTGCAAGTTCATTCCAGATTTTTTAAAAGTCATATCAAGAAGAACAGGAGGCATGTGCAAATATTTGTCCCTGGTAAGGAACTACTGTCATTTTCTTCCTGCAGGGAGAGGGAAAGTCACTTATCATGAAATTACTAACACTTGTGCATCCTCCAATCTCTAGGTAAATTCTCATGTTCATGAATCATGGGACAACACTCACCAGAATGGATAGGTTTTGATTGTTTTCATTTTAAGAGGGTAATTAAAGAATATTAAATTATTAAAATATTAAATTATGTTGTTAGAGTGAATGGTGGACTTGAGTTAAAGGACAAGAGTGAATATGATCAAAATACATTATATAAAACTCTCAAGCAATAAACAAAAGTAAATGTGAAAAATAAAAAAGCATTAATCATAACAATAAAAGCTTTTTAAGTGATATAGACATGGTTAAAGGTAAAATCCAAAGTGGAAGAGAAAAAGGACAGTTCTATTTCTGATTGACAGACAAATGTAATAAGAACACTGAAGACTGAGTTGTAAAGTCTTTGCCTTCAGCAAGCTTCAATGATGTCCCTTTCATCTCCTCCATGACATTAGCAAACTCAGATGAACAATTCAGTATCTCAGTATGAGATTACTGAAATCCGATATATAGGTAGATAGATATAGATATAGATAGATGTGTGTATGTATATATACACATACATAAACATATATATACATATATATATTTATATATATTCAATTTAAATACATATATTTGAATGCTTAACTTCCTATCTGGATTTTCACTGGGCACCAGAGAAGAATTAGTATCAAACTAAGAGGGAAGGAAGAAAGATGAAATTTCACAGAATGTCTGTTTGTGAAAATGTGGGACAAGCTACTGCCCAACTCAGGTGTTCTGATAACTAAATTGTCTGGAGTGCTTAAGATTGAACATAATATGAAGTTCACTCATTACCTTTGGAAAAATAATAAATGAAGACAAACAAAAAGAAAAAATCTGCAAAGAATTAAATGGAAATCATAAAGATTAGTTATGGAACTTGGTTTTAAAGATGAACATTGGGAGAAAAAAATATCCAAAGTAAAAAAAAAAAAATTCAAAGTGCTAAAAACTTTGAGAGGCCAAAAAATTATTTTCTAGGTGTAAGCATTCTGTGTCTCTTAGTGCCAGTGCTCTCTGCATTCATGGGGTTATTACTGGAGGCAGGAACAGGAGCCTCTTCTTGATCCTCTTTGTCAGGAAATTTTCAACATTAAAGCCCTGTCATGTGGAAAAATGGAAGATTTACAATTCTGTTTGATACTTCGTGTGTGTACATTTTGCCATGCTCTCACTTTTTTTTAGCCTAGAAAGTCACTATAAAAAAACATGTAAGTCTTTTCTGTAAGCAGAATAAATGGTCCAATTCCTTTCCTACTTGATGGATTTTCCTCCTCAATTCAAAATTGTGATGAAGTAGTCTTTAAATTGCTAATCCCTCTAGGACCTTTGTTCCGCTTTCCATTACTAGCCATCTATTAACTTCTACCCTCTCCTACTCCTGAAGGGTTTCTAATTTTCCAGGTGCTAAATCCTCCATACAGAAGCATTCCTGAGTTCCACAAGCCCACATTAAATTATTCCTGCTGAATCCTTTGCTGTAGAGTTTTAAAAGGATGTGCAGGGCACATGAAACCAGCATGTAGGAAATTCCTCGACTTCAACTCTTGCTCTAAAGCACTGAAGCCAACAGCACAACCGATTGTGCCTTTCTGACCATATTGGGAAGCTACATGGCTTCACACATGACTTCCTGTAGTCATCCTTCTGCTGGCATCTTATACTCTTGTGAAACTTCTACTTCTGTCACAAAGAAAGATTTTCAAGAGAATTTGAAGGAAACAAGAAAGACTTTACCTTGATAAAAAGTTGCATGTAAGAAGGGCAGTGCTGACACATGCCTCTAATCCCACTACTTGGGAGGCAGAGGCAGGTCTATCTCTATGATTTTGTGACCAGCCTGGTCTACAAGAGCAAGTTCCAGGACAGCCTCCAAAGCCAACAGATACCCTGTCTCAAAAAACCAAAAGCAAGCAAACAAACAAACAAAAACCAAAAAAAGTCACATGTAAAATACTTATCCACCAAAGATTGAAAGAAAACTGTTTGTACAACCTCATTTAATTTTCAAACTCCTCCTCTCACATGTTCTGCTTTATAAGTAAGCGTCTTCAACAAATATCTCACAATTTACTTAGTTGGCTAGCGTTCTTGATAAGTTCTAGTTGCTAGGTACTGGGTGCTATATTTTAAATGAGGTGATGATAAGAAATAAATAATTCTGTTGGAAATGAGGTTGCTGCTTTCCATGAGACTCTGCTTCGTTCTTAGGAATAGAATCCCAATGTATACATCAGATTAGTGTTGTTCCCCTGGGGTGCTTCTTCTTAGCATATTTGTCCCTTTTCAGTTTACTAACTATGCATTCTTTCATATATTTTATCAAAATACATATGTTATATATTTATATATGTATATATGTATATGTGTGCATACATATATTGTGTTTGTGTGTATATGTTTGCATATGATAGACCATTCATGTAGCAAACATAAGAAAACTTGCTGGAGTTGATTTTCTTCTAATGGGTACTAGGTAGCATCAGGTATTATATTTCAGGCACTGGTCTTAAGAATATGTGGTTTTGCTTGTACATCCACTTTAGAAATCAGTATGGTGGTTTCTCAGGAAAATGGGAATCAGTCTACCTCAAGGTCCAACAATTCCTCTCTTGGGCATATACCCAAAAAATGCACATCCATACAACAAGGACATCTGTTCAACGATGTTCATAGCAGTGCTGTTTATAATAGCCAGAACCTGGAAGCAACCAGATGTCCCTTAACTGAAGAAGGTATAGAGAAAATGTGGTACATTTACACAGCATTGGTCACAATGAGAAATAGATTTTAATATATAAAGTGTGAATTTTCTTGCCTTAAAATGTTTCACTCACAGTGGCTGTACTAGTTGACACTCCCACTAGCAGTAGAAAAGTGTTCCTCTTTCACCACATCCTCTCCAACATGAACTGTCATTGGTGTTTTTGAATTTTGCCATTCTGACAGGAGTAAGATGGTATCTCAGAGTTGTTTTGATTTGCATTTCCCTAATGGCTAAGGATGTTGAACACTTTCTTATGTGTCTTTCAACCATATTAGATTCCTCTATTGAGAATTGTCTATTTAGTTCTGTACCCCACTTTTTAATTGGGTTGTTTGGTGTTTGGGGGACTAGCTTCTTGAGTTCTTTGTATATTTTGGAGATCAGCCCTCTGTCAGATGGATAGAGAAAATGTGGTACATTTACACAATGGAATACTACTCAGCGGAAAAAAACAATGGAATCTTGAAATTTGCAGGAAAATGGATGGATCTAGAAGAAACCATTCTGAGCGAGCTAACCCAATCACAAAAAGACAAATATGGTTTGTACTCACTCATATGCAGATTTTAGACATAGAGTAAGGATTACCAGCCTACAATCCGCACTGCCAAAGAAGCTAGTAAAGAAGAAACATCAGGGAACTCTCGCTCCCCAGACTGAAAGCATGGGACTGATCCAGACCCCAGGAACATGGGTTTCTGTGAGGAAACCTTGGACATCTACGGGACCTCCTGTAGTAGTTCAGTACTTATCCCTAGCATAGGTGTGGACTTTTGGAGTCCATTCCATATAGAGGAATACTCCTTGAGCCATGACACACAGGAGTGGGCCTAGGCCCTATCCAAAAGGATGCAATAGACTCTGGTGGCACCCTATGGAAGGCCTCACCATCCAGGGGGAGCAGAAAGGATATGTGATAGGTAGGGTTTTAGTTGTGGAGTGGGGTAGGGGAGGATGGGAGGGAGAAGGGAACTGGGATTGTCATGTAAAACAATCCTGTTTCTAATTCAAATTTTAAAAAAGTTAAAAAATAAAAGGATAAAATAAATTAAATCTGCAGAAAAAAACATGTGTCACTCATTGAGCCTTTCTTGATCTCACCTTGTTACATGCCAGTGCCATAATTCTGTAGCTTTACATGTTATCTCACATTCTTCAAAAGGGAAAAAGATCAAAGTTAAATCTATTCATTAACCATAGCTTGCAAAACAATATAAACAGGGAGAAAGTGCTTCTGATGTAGTATATGCCATATGATTAAATTAATTTATAATGACATATTTGTCAATCATCTTCCAGTTGTTGTCTTGACTGGCTCCCTGCAATGTGATCAAGAATTTTAATTTCATATTTTTGAGATAAAATCCCTATATATGCTGATAGTTACCAACAAATTGATTTAATCAAACTACACCAGGCAAAAGGATTATGCTTGGCTATCCTAAAGTTCTAATTTTCTTGGAGGCAACTTAAAAGCATGAAAATTTGGCACTAGAAAATGAAACTTAAAAAAAAAAAGATTCTGACAGCGTCCCAACATTTCACAGAGGTTAAAAGCAATGATTTTATTCAGAAGCTCAGCTTGAGGGTGAACAACCTAGGACTTTGAAGACTAAATAGGAAGGCTCATCCTAGGTAGACTTCTTTTCTTTTCTCTGGGATCCAAATGGGCTACTTGAAATATCTACAAGTCGTTCATCTAAACAGCAGTGCATCATTTCAAGAGCTAATTGCTCATTATTTTTGCAGCTAAACTTAAAAGAAATACATGAAAGATTTCTCAGAGGGTTGGTGTTTCAATTCTGGAACCTAGAGTGAAAGGACTTAGTCTGTGATCCATTGTGAGCAGACTAGCAAATAGAGCCTGTTGCAAACCCCTACTGTGCTCCATGTTCTAAAAGAATACAAGCCCCCTGTGTCAGCAGTTGTATCAGGCACACATGAATGAACTTTCAGAATGACCGTTTTATTATGTGTATCTAAAAATGAGACAAACCCATACACCTGGGGTGTGTGTCTTCGGAAACACAGATGCATCAAGGCCAGTGGTTTGATTAAGCATTTTCCCTTATTTTAGAAGGAATGGTGTCTGTGAGATCAAAGTAAGACAGGCCCCTGCTTGTTCTCTATGAATCTTACATGCTTTCATACAGAGAGGACACTAATAGTCTGCTGTGCTATTAATGAAATTCAATTTCAAACTATGTCCTATGGCAAACCATGCTGGTACAATACAAGAACAACAACCACACTCCTTTTAACAGCCCTTTCTGGTGGAATTAAAGGAAGATGATAGAAATCTCACACATATAACAAATAAAAGCAATGAATAATGGAATCAGGACCAAACTGCAAGGCTGATCATTGTCAACATCCCATAATCTCTGCATCTGTTGCTAACATGCTTGGGACATAGAATGCATAGGATAATAAGTGAAGAGAGCTTGACACACTACTTACTGACTGACTGCATTTAATTCTTGGAAATACATGGTGAGATACAGAAAATGGTCATTTTTAACTGCTGTAAAATGTCTTCATGGAATTTCACTATATATTGACCTAAATTTTTATAAGATCTATGCATTATATGTGGATAATGGCAGAAATAATTATAACTTGCCATACATAACTTTCACTGTATGAATAGAATCTATTAGGGTCCACCCTATTTAAACTCCATGTATAATGTAGGAAGGTTCTTTTTACCAGTACTTACTCTTTAATGGTAGACAGATTTATTTTTTTCATGCTCCCCTGCCACTTTTGTTTAAACTAGAATAATACAATCATATAACCTTATATCAAAGAGATTTGAGGAAATCACCCCAAGATGCTCTTTGTATGAAGAACATAATAAGTTTAAGTAAAATCATTCTCCATAGATAAGTATCAGGAAGAAAATCTTCTTAGTTTTTTTATTTAATTAGTTCAAATTATGAACAAGCATTATTCAGATATCAATCCCTTCTCCCTCTCCCTCTCCTCCCCTGCAACATCCCACCTGCCCCTAGCCATCCCCCCTCCACTCCCCAGGCAGGGTAAGGCCCTCAAAAGGGGCTCCCCAAAGTCTACCACATCATCCTGGGATTCTTAGTTTTAATCAACCGTTATTTCTGTAACCCAAGCTGTAGTACTGACAATTAGCATACACACACACACACATATACACACATACACACACATATATATATTTACTTACACACACACACACACTCACACACACACACGTGTGTGTGTGAGTGTGTGTGTGTGTGTACTTTATGCAAAAGAGTGCTTGTGCTTGTCATTCTGGGGATTGGATCTAGGGTCTTGCATATGCTAGGCAAACATTCTACCATTAAAACATAACCAAACCTATAATATTTTAATGTGTATTAAATTATTTCTTTTAACTCCATGTTCTACTTTTTTCCCAATTATTTACTCTTTCTCAAATGAAAATTTCTTTACAAAGAAGTGATAAGTAGTTAATGTCTAAACGAAGCCATCAGTAGTATACTTATATAAGCAATCTAAGAGTTACTTTTCTTTCTTAAGCCAAATTAATTGATAGGCTGATTGATAAAGTGCAGCATTTCACATCCTGAGGCCTTTGTGAATCAATTAATGTCTTCCACCACTAATTGGCCTGTTGCTTTGCCCTAATTGCACTTTGTGAAGATGACTCTAGGGGACCATCTTTGCAAGCTCATTAACAGCTTTGTTCAACCTCAGGGTGGCGACAGCAGTCACTCAAGGTCATACACCTAGTTAAAAAAGGATATCATTTCAAATCCTTTTCTGACTGAACCTAATTCCATTCAGAACTTTGAAGACCCATATGACACACCTCTGTCCACAAATGTTATTTAATTCTATGACACTCAGGACAATAGAATTCTAAAATAAAAAAAAAATGAATGATTAGATATTTTGAAATTTTTTTGTAGCAATTTTTGTCAGGTTAGATTAAATGAGTTAGAATACAATTTTAGACTTGATCAATTGTTTAAACAAATGGCTTCAGTATTGTCCCATACTGGTGCATGTAAAGATCCTTTAACCATTTTATTTATTCTATAGATATTTTCTAAATAACTCTTTACTCAATGATCATTGGGCATAGGACCATTTCTAGATAGCACCAAACATGGCACAATATTCCAGAATTTGATAATAGTGATAGGAAACTAAAAGAAATACTAATACTAATACTAATAATACAGTCTTCATCCTTGACAACATGTTAAAATATGTCACTTTGTAATGCTTCTATGAATGGAGTTTTGCATGTCACATTGATTATTTTTTGCTGTTACTATAACATTTATGCAGCAAACTGACTGTGATAACTAGAACCCATACTATCTCTCACCCATCCCTTCTACTAGATTTGCATTCTCATATATCTCCTGATTCTTAAAATTATATATACATTTTGCTGACTGCTAAATGCTTCTGTGTCTTTTTACTGTTTTGTATATATCAATATATTCAGATTTTTTAAAAAATGAAGTCATTTTGTGGGAAAATGAGTGTGCATTTATACTACTTTTCCTTAATGAAATAAAATTTCAATGTCAATAACAACAAACATTTTTGGATTTCTATATGTGTTTTCCATGGTATATTGAAGAATTAATAAATTCTAATTTATTGGATCATTTTTTGGTTATGTTATGGTTGAAAAGGATAATGCCAACTAAAGACTTCATAACATAAATGAGACAGTTTCAACCACCATAGAACTAAGTTTTCTATCATGGGATCTCATGACTTTATCTCTGTACCAACATATATGTCATGTGAGTATGTGGATCAATAGGTTTATTTATAGGAAAATATAAAGATTGATCCTTTTCCTCCTATGATCTGTTATATCATCTTCCCATATGCTTACTTTTTTCTTGAAAAATATTTTCATGTAATATTCTAATCACCTAATGATAAGGTTTGTGTTACAGGCGTGTGGGGACCTCAATCAATTCTGTTATATGTACTACAAATACATACAACATATATGTGATAATCTGTATTTTCATAAACATAAGCTTAATAGACTTATATTCCCATACATTTCTTACTCTAAAACATTCCTAAATAAAGATTATTGAACTTTTTATTATATTTATGATAATATACTTTACTCATGACATTTCTTTTTGACGGAGAATACATTGCTGTCATTCAATGTGTTCACCTGATTGTTTTCCCTTCCTGATCTCCAACCAAATCATCCCCATCCACCCAAACCCATACCCTTTATTTCACTGTCATTAGAATACATACAGGTATCTAAATAAAATTAAATTAAAGTGACTACGACAAAACAGACAGAAACTAAAAGCTTCCCCCCCCAAAAAAAAAAAAACAAGAAATACCTCCAGACTCCAGACACAAAAACAGAGACAGGCACATTCACACACATCCTTTAAAACTATATACTAGAAACCATAATGTACAAGCAAAAGACTTGTATGGTTAAAAAATAAAAGCCCAGACACAGCATTTTGAGACAATAAACTTCAACTGGGTTTCTTATTTTGTGCTGGCCATTTACTGTTGGCATAGGGCTTGCCCTTAATTGTGCTTCGTATTTCCATGAGATTTAATTGGGGAAAACAATTTTTTTTTCTTTTTGAGAGTTTATCAATTGGAGGTTGCTTCTGTGCTAGGAATGGGGTTCATTTATATTTCCCCTCCCAGTATTCCTTGGATATTTATACCACCAAAACAAAATTCAAATAGTTTCATTTCTCTCTCTCACTCTGTGCATCCTTTTAGTGGAGAAGGTAGCCAGTCCTAAATATAATTCTTCATTTTCCAATTTATTAAATGCAATATTGCACATCAAATGAGACTGTTTGCAAGATGAGGCTTATTATTACCATTATTATCATTATTATTATTAGTTCAGTAGCAGTTCTTCCTATCAGAACCCAGCTCCTTAATCAAGAAAAACATACACACATTTTTGTCCTCTGATACTGTATTACATGTAGAAACAGCTCTAATAATACTAAGGACATATATAATTACATACGTATAATTATATATGTATATAATTATATGTATGTAATTGTATATGTATATATATTAAATGGAGTGTGATTACATACACACATACAGAATAATTATAAGCATCTTCTTTAATCTCTTCATTCTTCATTTAACATTCATATTTCTAGTGGTGGGTATTGTTTTGATGTACAGAACAATGAGAACTGCTCATTAAAAAAATATAAAACCTTCACCATATACATCCCAATGTTTAATACTCATAATAATTAAAAATTATGTGTTAAAAAGTACTAAGCATTCCACAAATCCACATACACATGTGAATGCATGTCTTACAAAAAAGGAAATAATTCTCATTTTGTAATCTTACCTGCAACAAAAGCAAGGTACAATTTTCAGCACACCCACTTGGTCATTATTTGCAATTAGTCTAAGCCTTAGACAAATAAAATCTGTCAGTATTCCCCTCATTTTCCTTCTTAGTTCCAGAAGAAAACAATCAATGCCATTTTCAAATTGTTTTATTCCTATCGGAGAATGAGGATTCAAGAAGACCCTAGTAGTCCTGAATGCATAATAAAGATTAACTTAAGATACTAACCTTTTATTTTCTGCTTCATATTCCACTGGTACAATAAATAAAACCCCATGTGATGGGGTCAAAGATAAGTACATATTAGACTCTAAGAGAAGACAAAATATTGTCACATGACAAGCATGCTTTTTTGTTTTTCAAGGAGTAAATTACTGGAAACAGGGTTGGGGAAATGGCTCAGCAGGTAAAGTGTTTGCCTTGCAAGCAGGAATCTTAAGCCTAGAATTTGATGCCCAGTTTTCACAAATTGTGCTCCTAGCTGCCTGCCTGTAATTCCAGCCTGTGAAGTCATATACACAGGCTTTCAGGAGCAAGATGATTAGTGACACTAGTAGAGTGGTTAGTTCAGGACAAAATAAGAGATCCTGCCTAATAAAATAAGACAAAGAGAGATTAATGAAGATAGCTAATCTCAAATGGGGGACGCCACATGATTAAACACAAGTGTGTACATTTACAAAGACACACATGAAAGCCCAGACACAATGAATTGATGCACCCAATTTATAGACACATGCAAAATAATGTTAAACTAAATAAAATTAAAGGCAATGACAAACATGGGGAGAACTGCTAAGAAAGATTAAGCTAGTGGACTTACAGCAACTTTAAGTAGCATGCATTGCTATGGCATGAATTGTTATTGTCTCTAGACTAATGTGCCTTAGCAGTGAAAGGGCCCTTTACAGTAATGGTATAGTAGAAGTGAGGTTATCATATTAAAGCTGCTGTTTTTCTTGTCATATTAAACCCTACGGTGGCTCTGTCTCTTATCTAAGACTAGAATATTATGTCCTCTTATCACAATGTATAACCCTAATAGAGCGAAATATACCTCAGATGGGTGATGAAACCACAAATTCCTTGGGCTTATACTATTTTCACTAATGGAATATGTATGCCAAGTTATATTTAATTTTCATTTGTTCACATATTATACATGTTGTAAATTTTATTGAAGTTTAAAAGGACAATTGTGTAAAGGCAATAATGCATTTTTCCTGACACAACTATACTAAAACATAACTGAAAATTATAAAATATAAAATAATTAAATTAAATTACTGAAACCCATGTAGTCTTTGCAAAGTCTTTGTTTATATTTAAGGATTATGTTTGTAACATGTTTAATATCCTGAGGAGCATATACTTAAAAGTAGTTGGTAAATAAGCATTAATCCATCAAACTAAGATGACATCTTTACATAATAAAATGTCATAATTCAATTTTGAGAAAATCATACTAAAATTATAGCTTACAAGCAAGTGATGATATACAAAATTTCAACAAAAATTATTTAAACAATTAGATTTCAAATGTAAGAAGTAAACCATAAGCCTGAGTTGGTATCATTATTATGATAACAAGTAGTACTTACAAATTTGTGGGACAATCACTAATATCATTCCATTCTAGTGACAAAAAAGTTAAATTAATTAGTTTCTGTCAACCTTAAGTGAAACAACCCCCCCCCCACAAAGAATATCTTCAGTCACATTTGTCTTAAAAACTAACTAATTTATCAATATTTTAATATGCTTTCATCTACAAAAACATTTTATAATAATTGTATAAAAGAAATTTGATGGGGGAGGTCCTTCTATGTATGTTTATCTTCTTGTTGGTTGTTGAATAAAGTTCTGTTTGGCTAATGAGGCAGCAAGTTAGGCAGGACTAGGATTCAAGGAGGATTCTGGGAAATGTAGTAAAGAAGTGGTGATCCAGGCAGGAAGTGACATAGCAGGGAGACTCATATATAAACAAGGGAAAGAAGGAGGTTGTTCCCTTTTCTCTTTCTCCTGGTCTCTGCTCTGGAGTCGCCATGTGATCCACCGGCAAGACAGGGCACCAGCAGAAGTCGCCCTTCATAAGATAAGTCTTATAAAATATATAGATTTATGATGATTAAGACTGAGTTAGCATATGAGAAATCCTAGTTATTGGCCAAACAGCTTTGAACCTAATATAAGTCTCTGTGTGTTACTTGGGACCTTAACATGGTGGCAGGCATACCTCGGGTAGCCTGACAGAAAGTGCTCACATGGCGTCAGGGCTTGGGCGGCTTGGCAGAAAGACTTATTGTTAAAGAAATTTATCTTTTATCAATGAAATTTGTAAAACTTTGAGGGTTATTTTTGTAAATATATTCATTACTAACATGTAAAAGCCTGTATGTATGCATGTATATTTTAAAATTCATTTTCATTTTAAATTAAAAACAATCTTCTTTTACATACCACTCTCATTTCCCTGCTATTCCTGCCCTCCCATACCACCACCAACCTCCCAATCCACTCCCCATCCACTATCCAGTGGGTGAGGCCTCCCATAAGGGATCATAAAAATTCAGGTGTTCATGGTTGTTCAGATTAACTTCAGGTTCTTCATATTGATTCCATTATTCCCTGTGTCTGTGTTTATGCCAATACTAACTGGTTTTTGGTATTATTACTCTATAGTAGAGCTTGAAGTCAGGTACAGTGATGTCTCTAGAAATTCTGATAAATACTTTCAGTAATGTTTCAGGATACAAGATTAACTTAAAAAATCAGTCTTCCTATATACAAGTGATAAATGGGTTGAGAAAGAAATTGAGAAATATCACCCTTTATATTAGCCACAGATAATATAAAACATCTAGTCAAACAAGTGAAAGACCTGTATGACAAGAACTTTAAGGCTTTGAAGAAAGAAATTAAAGAAGATAACAGAAAATCGAAAGATCTCCCATGCTCTTGGATATGTAGGATCAATATAATGAAAATGGCCATCTTACCAAAAGTAATCTACAGATTCAATGCAATCCCCATCCAAATCCCAACACAATTCTTCACAGACCTTGGAAGAACAATATTTATCTTCATATGGGAAAACAACAAACTCAGGCTAGCTAAAACAAACCAATGCATTAAGGAAACTTCTGGAGGCATCAAGGCTAATTCTTAACTTTCTATATCTATATCAAAAAGTAAACACATGATGTCCTTGCTGCTTACATGGTCTATTATAAATCAAAAGTCCCAGTTTTAGAATCTATTCCTATTGGGAATCTTGGGGAATGCACTGGGTAATATGCCATGAATAACTCTTTTTTTGACACAAAGGTACATAAGAATTTTAAAGTCCTATATCCTAGGGTCCCAATATATTAGCAAATGGCCAATGGTACAAAAGCCAATTTGATTATATTCCTTGACCTCTTAGTGTAAGACTCAAGTCAAAACTTTAATGCTCATATATAAGTAATCTTTGCAATTAGTTCTGAGTCTTATATTCTTTTTCTCTTAAGTAAAAATTAATAAGAAACAATACACTTTACCAGAGCACTAAAGGGTTGCTTACACACTGTATTACATTCTTTGAGAATTTTATAGTAATAATTTATTGTCTCAGTGAACTAAATGACCTATTTAATCCAATGCTTTCTCTTAAGGGAAAAAATGAAATCAAATTTTCAATATTTAACTGTTTTTACATATGATAGTATATGAAGTTAAATGTCTTTATATTATATTGTATTTAACTAAAATTGCTTTATGTATGCTGGAGTTTGTTGCAAGCTTATAAACAAAATTGTTTACATAGGCATCTAAACCCAATAATGTGAGGCAAAGTAGCTTCAGACTTTGATTATTGCAGTTTCCAGCCAACCCATAACTGTTAAATCGTGGGTAATTTTCTTGGCTCAGCAATGATACAATCTCATAAGCCAATGTGAAGCATAAAATAGAAGGTACATTAAATTTCATCATCATTTATTGAGAAGTTATCATGTGAAACGAACAATTCTTGATTTCAAAACAGGAAAAAAAAGCAAAATATAAAAACAAACATGTTAATGACATTTTCATAAAATACTAAGCAGAACTGAAAGACAAAGCATAAACTTTTGGACAAGTAAATGTCATGGGAGTTCCTTATTAATATGTTGTTCATCCCATTTACATGTCAGCCATGCCCAGCATTATATATATAATGGCAGCATATTACTCAAGGTTGGGTACTAGAAATAATTTGTGTGTCATTCTTACTCAAGACAAGCCTGCATTGTTCACCACTCTCTGTTTCACTATGTGATTGCTCTTGTGGAGACAGTAGAAAATTACTGTGGCAGATCAGGAAAGTTTCTATGACACCATTGATAGATTGTTTTGTGAGTTTGAGGATTGAGCATGGCATCTGAAGAACAAAACACCCTCAAAATAAGCACCACAGTTTCCTCAAATGATGTTCAGACCCCATATTGTAGTGTGTACCACTATCCATTAGAGGCAATCTAGAAACCATGTCTTTAGTAGAGGTGCTTTTAAGGAAATTTGAACATGGGAGGTTGTAGAAGTAACCAAGATAATAATTAATCAAAAATTAGTGTTTAGGTTCATTATTGACAATTAAACAATGTCATAATTAAAAGTTTGCAGGTACTAGATCTAAATATACCATTGATATTCAGTGACTGCTTTTACTTTAATTTAGTGACTTACACTGATTCACAGTGGCAGAATATAAGTCTGTGTTTCATGAATATTTCCTCTTTTGTGTATGTATTCTTGCCACAGATTATCAATGGAATCACACTCATAAAGCTCTCCTACCCTGTGCATCATGTAATGATTTTGCATAGTGTCGATTTATGATTATTAGTGATTTTCTGGAAATTGTTTAAGGGTATCAGTGGTGACCTCTGAGCTGAAATATCTAATTCTACATTTTATTAACTAATTAATTAAAATTTCTAACCTGATCAGTTTCTTTCCCCTCCCAATCCCTACCTGTAACATTTCCCTCCCCCACCAACATTCTTTGCTCCTTTCTTTTCAGAAAAGGGTGGGTCTCCCATGTATATCCACATACCATGGCATACCAAGTTGTAGTAAAACTAGGCACCTCCTCTACTATTAAGGCTGGAAGATGGAACCCAGAAGAAAGAAAGGGTCCAAAAAATAGGTAACAAAGACAGAGACAGCCTCTGCTCCCACTGTTAGGATCCCTACAAAAAGACAGAGCTATACATGGTAACACATGTGCACAGGGCCAAGGTCAGTCCCATGTAAGCTCTCTGTTTGGCAGTTAAGTCTCTGTGAGTCCTTATTAATCCAAGTTAGTTTATTCTGTAGATTTTTTGTGGTGTCCTTGACCCCAATGGCTTCCACAATCATTCACCCCCTTCTTCCAAAGGATTCTCCAAGCTCCACCTGCCTAATATTTGGCTGAGTATCTTTGCATCTGTTTTCATCAGTTGCTGGGGAAAGCCTCTTTGAGGAAAACTGACAATCTATGACTCTAGCAGAATATCATTAGCAAACATTTCATTCACTATAAATATTTTTTTACCAAACATGTTTGTTTCTATCCTAAGTCTCTGGGCCATCTAGCCTCTGGTTACTGCCCCCCCATGAAGTGGAAGAGATAAGATCTCTTTCATCTTATGGTTTTCAAGCTGGATCAGTCACTGGTTGGCTATTCCCATAACTTCTGTGACACTTTAATGCCAGCATATATTGTAGGCAAGGAAAATTGTAGGTCCACAGTTATGTGTCATGGTCAAATGCCTGTGAGAAGACACAGAAGACACACTGCATAAAGCTGTGAAGGTGAACTCCAAGTTGCACTAAAGAATCAGTCATGTTAGAAATGACAATTCTGTGGGACATCTACTAAGAAAAGGTGCATAAACATGCAGATGTGTGAGCCAGCCAAAATGGAATGTGAGGAGTGCTGCAGGTAACAGAGCTTAGAGACAAAGCAACCCTGGCTCTTCCATGTCCTCATGATATTTCTCTTACCCAAGATGTGTGATACGGTGTTGTTAGTGTTTCTTTTCCAGGTTTTGCTTTTGGTTTTACTTGCTCTGTTTCTGCTCAAATTTAGTAGTAGATAGTTTACCTTCTGCCATTTGGTTTTGGAAGAATGTAACTTTTCATGGCATCGGGGCCTACAATTACATTTTTCAGTACCAACAGAGATTCTGAAAATATGTCTTTGAAAAACTTGTGAACTACTAAAAACTTTAAAAGTTTTAAAATTTGACTAAATTCATTTTGTACTGTGAGATGGGTTCCAAGTCCATGGAGACTAAGTGTGGGATAACTAAACCTCAATGGGCCTGAGAGCTGGCCTAGCCCATGCATAGTAGATATACCCTGACAGCTTGCCTAGACTGATAGTAAGAGCATGCGCAATAGGTATTTTCTGACAGCCATCCTGGGTCAGCCAGAAGGCCTTGACCACAGTAGCCGAGTCGGAGGAGAGATGACATGAACCTATAGGAAGTGACCAGGTCACCTCTTCAGACACCGTCTCGGTGGATCTCCTCCTCTGTGGCAGGTTAGAGTATATAAGGCTTGCCCCTTCCTGGAATAAACTGAACTTGCTGTTTCAACTTGTTCCTGATATCTGTATCTTTGGGGTTGCATCTGCTTTCCCCTACCCCCATGAGACAACCATCAGTATTCTGCAACAACTAAGAATAGAAGGTTATTGTTGAAAGTGATATTTTGGGGTATCTTGTTAATTAGAAATATGGATGGGTAATACTGCCATCTTGAGGACAAGATATACGATCAACCAGGAAATAAATTACTGTGTATCTGTATGGGGGTTTCTGAATAGGTAATTAAGGTGGAAATATCCACGCTGCATCTGATTGACACCATCCCTTGAGTAAGGATGATTGACAGAAAGAAAGAAGAAAAACTGAGGATAAGCTTCCCTCCCATGCTCCCTCCCTCCTTCTCTCCCTCTGTTCCTATCTTCCTAGATGTAGATGCCATGTGACCTGCTGACTCAAGCACTCATTGCCATGCCTTTTGCACCATGATCGAGTCTGCCCTCAAACTTGGAAACTATGAGCCAGAATAAATCTGTTATCATTTATTTGCTTTGTCACAGCAAGAGGAAAAGTATACAAATCACCATGGGAAACAAATCAAACCTACATTAAAGAAAATAACAGTTCATATTAAAAAGTATTATAATAAAGAAATGTTTTTTAATACCAAATGGTCTTTCAACATGTTCAGTCTTCATTAACCAATAAAATTAAGATTTTGCTACTGGATACACAGACACACACACACACACACACACACACACACACACACACACACATATATATATATATATATATATATATACGTATATATATATATATATATATATATATATATATATTTCATGTTACATTTAGGAAAACGTGTAATTGACTTTCATTCATAGCAGTGGGTCTTTAGAACTCTGTGGTCTCAGAGTTGATTTTGCAGTGGGTCAATTTTTCACTAACTATCCTCATTGTTATTAAGTCTACTTAAAATATTCAAAAGCATTAATGTGAACTCAAACCAAGTAGTATATGACCCTAAAGTTGAAGAGACACACAGAGGTACAAATAGGCTTCAGGGTCATCCTTTGTCTTGCCGCTCAATCAGTTGTTGTTCAGGAGCAGAGTTAAGTGCTTATCCTTTTATCTGTACAGAAGCAGAATTCAGAGCCCTTAGGCTGCCAATTCTTCCATGTCAAAGATGTTAATAATGTATCTGCCTACAAATGTGACAAAGAATATGTCAGCTGGGGTCTTTTCTTTGAAGTGAAGTGAAACTGAAAACTTTCATTTTGTCATTGAAATTTTTTTCCATATAATTATATCATCTCATATCCCCTATGGAGCACCATAGTCAAGATCAACCTTGGACATAAGGAATTCATCAGCTTACCACATGTAACCTGCTTATGAAGAAAAGTGTATTCATAATTTTCTGTGTTCATGTTGCCTAAAGAACACAAAATTGAATAGTTCACCAATATGCATATTGTACATATTTTCAAAAAATTTCAACTTGAGGCTAAATTAAGTGAAAAACAATTCCAAACCATCCTCAGGAAAAGTACTAAGAGAATATGCTTCTGAGGAAAGAATATAGTTCTGGGTGGTAAACTGTAAAGTAAATTTCCAGCTGAAAATATTCTGATATTATTATAATTAAAATATTAAGAGATTTGGTGTTATTTATTTACTATTAATGTTATGATTGGATCAAGTTACATCATAAACATTGTGATTTTCTTACACAGTTACACTAATAATAACGATTAATAATAATAACAATAATTGTGCTTTTCAATCAAATGTCAAATAACACAATCTAGGTGTTATACCACTAAAACAATATGAATAGTAACACACACACAAACACACCCCACACACAAGTTGTCCTTTTTAGAGGCTGAATATAAAATGAGTGATTGAATTATTCTTTCACACTGAACCAAAGACAATTCATAAATAAAAACAATGTTCTCATTAGGAGTCTCTCCATAATGCATTAAAATTTGAACTAAATATTTCACTCCTTTTGCTAGTCAGTAAGGACACTAGCCATTATAGTAACTATTCTGTAAAATACAAATTTTTGTGTCAAAAAAGAAATACAAACTAAGGTATGCCATAGGTGAATGAAGCTTCCTTGTTTAAATTTTTCTTAAACTATTTTTCTCAGATGCTGCAAGAAGAAAATGGATTTTATATAATGCACCAGCACCACCAAGTGGTCACACTTTTATTTTCTCTCCCACAGAGATCAAATGGAGACAAAATGCAACAGTGGTGCAATCATATTCCGAATCACTAAATGCCTAAAATGTTTCAATAATTTGTGCAAATCAGAACCTCCAATGCTTGTGAAAAAACATCATGTGAATTTTAGTTTTGTTATTCTTGCTTCCAATTTTACTCTAATGATAAATTACATAAAATATTTTACATTTAAGTGTTTTGGAGTTAGTGAAAAAATTAAACAGCAAACATGCGTGTGAGCTAAAATATCTACTTAAGGAAAGGAATGTGTGAAAAGGTATGGAATATTTTTACCAAGCCATAAAATAGAAAATACTTTGTTTTATCATAACAAAATGGAAATTACATAAATATTTACCACCATAAATAAGTGTTAACACACAAAGATGTTTTAACTATATGTTAAATACACAACTTACATTAGTGATTAGGGTTTTTATTTCCATTATAGAATTTTCTTAAGTATAGTACACAATTTGAAGAGAAAGTAAGAGACACAATTGGATGTCACTAAAATTATTTTCAGGTTTCTTAATTGTAACCTGTCATAACCAGTTACACTCTCATCTGTGCAGACTCAGACTTCATTAACACCAGATATTAAGAACATGCCAAATAAATTAGAATATGAATTTTACTAGCCAACATCATCCTTGTGCAGTTTAGATAGTAACTTTGGTCTGTTTCTAAGATGATCCTCATTAATCAAAGATAAATGTGATTATTGTGTGAAATATCTATCTCCCTCTCGAAAGTATATCTCAAGATGAGTTATTCAGGTGATGATTAAATATATACAATATTGGGACTGGAAACAGCCCAACATTACAGTGTTAAATAAGCATGTAGAAAAACAAGGTTTTGATCCACACACCATGCAAACAATGGTAAATCTGATCCAAGCCATGGAACTTGGCAATTTATAGGTATCTGAAGAGAAAATGGAAGAGGAGCTTTCTCAAATATTCAATTTCCTGAAAAGTCAACCACTCTCTCATGGAAAAGTACACATCTAATAATTTAGCAGCACAATATAGCTTGAAGAATCACAGAAAATGGGACACAGAGTTGAGCAGGTAGAGAGAAGTGGGTGATTCAGTAAGAACTGGAAGAAGAATAGTAAATATGATTAAACCTCATGATATAAAACTTTACAAGAACTAATAAACTGTCTAAAGTGAATCAGTTTAGTATACCAGGAAGGGCAAGCAAAATTAAGTAGCCTAAATAATTAAAAACAGTAGAAATGATATGACATGCCATGTCTACAGAAATGTTATTGTGTACACAAAGAAGACATGAACACAGACTACGATCAATTTCATTTTGTTTTAAGCAGCTTTTGACATCCATGCTAGTAATCACTTAAAGCTTACCATTCAAGCTTCATTGTTTGTTTCTAGTACCCACATAGAAATATCTAAACTCCCTAGTCATCAGGTGTTCTCCACATACATAAGAAGAGGCCTAAACTTTCACCAAACATTTTAGGTGCTGGACAGAACTTGGGATTTTGGGGGTAGGTTGCTTGTTGTTCCATCAGTTCATTTGAGTAATAACCATACTAATAAAAAAGAACAAAAATAAGTCATCCCAACAATTTCAGTTTACTGTTTCTGATGTTTCTTTGCTCTACACATCTTTCTTTGATTATTTGGCAGATTGGCGCTATTGGCTGACTCCAATTAGAAGTGTTGTCTGTATTTTGAACTCAACTCCCAAATATAATCACTATCTGAATCAATATCCAAAATAAACCATTTTGTAGTACTGGAAGGTGCTATGTAAACTGTCACCAAGGGAAAGCAAATAGTAGTCCCGTCAGGTTGCCCAAATAATTCATTCATCCAAGCAACACTACACAGACATAATAGGTTGTGTTTATTCATATATGTGTGTGTGTACATGTGTGCGTGCGTGCGTGAGTGTGTGTGTGTGTGTGTGTGTGTGTGTGTGTGTGTGTGTGTGTGTGTAAAGAGACCAAAAATTTGAGTGGGAGTGTGTTGCTGGAGGTTTCTTGTCCTGCCATGTTCTGCTGCCACTTTACCCAAAATGAACACACAGATGCTATATTAATCATAAAATTCTTGGCCTATGACTAGGGCTTCTAATGGTCAAGGTGTGTCTTAATTACTAACCAGTTTCTGTAATTCTATGTGTTTCCATGTGGTCTTGGAGAATATCTGGACCTATTTGTTGGCTACATGGAGTCCTGTCTCAGGCTTTCTCAACCTATCATTCCCAGAATTCTCCTTGTCTCTTAGCCCCACCCGTCTTTCTGCCTCTATTGGCCTATGTTTTAGTCATCAACCAATAAGAGAAACATGTGTGACCCTGACATGATATTGCTTTGAATGAATATGTACATCCAAATACAATAATTATTAAATAAATCAAAATACAAGGCAAGTTTGTCAAATATGTAAACACTATTTGAAAAAAATGGAGAAAATTCCATTTTGATCTCCCTCATACATGACAAATTGTCAAGCGAGATTTTTAAGGAAATATTTAGCCTTGAGTGTATTGTTTATAAGCCAGACTGTTGAGTGGCATATATTCTCAACTCATAGAAAGTCATCTATTAATTTGTTAATGTTGTAAAGAAATATCCTAAAACCCTCAGGAAATAAAGCTTACATTCAGTTTTCTCAGAGGGAAACTGAGATGGACCAAATAATTAGTCGTATTACACTCATTCACAGTCAAGAGCAGCAAGTGATGGATGGATACACATCTACTTTCTTCTTTTCTGCTATATACAGAATGTTACTGCCTTTAGTGTGCTTCTGTGTTATGATTTGGGACAAAACAGCTATGGGACTGGACAGATTGAAATTTTCATCGATAACAGAATTTTTCAACCTTGAAAAATAGTATACATCTTTTTATCTGAAATATTAGGACATATTTATTCACACATAAAAATGCCTGGTGAATTTTATTCTAAATGAAATCTGTGGTAACTACCTGGTAAAAATATCCAAAAATATTAAATTATTTGATTAATTTTTTCTTATTGCAAAAATTCAATGTATTTTGTTGTAGATTATTTTGAAAGATGAGTTTTCTAACAAAATTCAACAAGATTTAACATGAATATCAAGAAAATATTTGGATGATTTTTGTATATATTCAACCCACACACTTAAGCACATGCAATTATTTGTATTACATTAACCTTTTAAAAAGCAATTTTTACTTACATCAATATGTTTGTTGTTAAAGTAAAAAGATGGTCCTATGTACCATATGTTCATTAATATTTGTTAGTGACTTTAATTGATATTTATATAATATCTAAATATCTCAAATAGTTGTTATATAATTTTATATGAGTAGTTAGTGATTTGAATTTATAATAAATACCTTGTTTACATCTGAGCAAAGGCTTAGCAACAATGAAATACCATTGCAATATGTCTTTAGTTACATATTTACAACACATTAAAATTCTTGTGAGGCTCATAAAATTCTCTGAGTCTTGTACAAGTTTAGCAATGATTTTAAATTTTACAGCAATATCATTTTCTGTAATACAAAAATAAATTTGTAATGTTTGAGTAATATCTCTATTTTGTATAATTATAGCCAAAAGTTATTTCTCTGGACATAATTGTGTGCTTTCACGTTAAAATCAAATGTTTAGAATGGGAAATTTATCATTGTGTAATACGTATTCTATGTGAACTACAACTTTGTTTCCAAGAGGATTAATAACCTTTAAAATTCAGATCACCATGTTATAGACAATAAATATGAGTTTACCAATTTAAATTAAAATGAAAGTAATTTGAATATTTTAACACATCCTTTCCCATCTGTGCTCAGTTGATAAGTCTTTCTTGTATTTTTATGTTAATATAAAATCCCACATCTGACTTAGGGCTGATCTCTAAAATATATGAGGAACTCAAGAAACTAGACAACAAAATACCAAATAATCTAATTAAAAATTGGGATACAGATCTAAACAGAGAGTTCTCAATATAAGACTCTCAAATGGCCAAAAGACATTTAAGCAATTGCTCAAAACCCTCAGTCATCAGGGAAATGCAAATCAAAACAACTCTGAGATACCGTCTTACACTTGCCCAAATGGCTAAGATGAAAATTGTTAAGGACAGCTTATGTTGGAGAGGATATGGAGCAAGCAAATACTTCTCAACTACTGGTGGGAGTGCAAATTTATACCTCCACTTGGGAGGTATAAGAAAATCGATAATCCATCTACTTCAATCCCAGTGATACCACTCTTGGTCATACTCCGAATGTATGTACAACCATAAATGAGGACACTTGCTCAGCAAATGTTCATAGCCTGAACCAGGAAACAACCTACATGCCCCTCAACTGAAGAATGGATTTAAAAAATCTGGTGCATTAACACAATGGAGTATTATGCAGCTGTAAAAATAAAAAAAAAATGGCATAATGAAATTTGAAGGCAAATGGATGGAACAAGAAAAAAAACAAAACATCCTGAGTGAGGAAACAAGTCTCAGAAAGACAAGAACAGTATATACTCACACATAAATGGATACTAGATTAAATATATCTTTAATGTTCAACAGAGATTTAAATTCTCTATTATCATTACTGTACTAGAAAATGGAACAACTATATCAACAGACAATTTGACACGTTTACAAATGTTAGACATAGTATTGTTGTAGAATAAACCAATTAATACCAATGTATATGTAGGGTGTTGATTAGATCCTGAGATAATGTATATTGACATGTCTATGCACATGACAGCGACACCAAGGTGTCTAAACCATGGGGTCTAACAAATCTTTCCCTGAATCTGGCTCAGGTGAATAACACAGCCTTCCTCTGGTCCAAGTACAGATTTTTTAAACATTTTTCTTTTAGTTGAAACCACTCTATGCAGAAACATCAACCACAGCGTTTTCTTCTTGGTAAGCTACAAGCAAAAACTTTTGTCTTACAGAGTTGTCCTACAGAAATTAGCCCAGTACATCCTCCATGTTCAGCTATGTATAATAACCTCACTTAGCTGTATAAAATAAACCTACCTCCCTGCTCAAAGCAATATAATAAATACGCTCAGTCTGCAGGCTGAGCCTCATAATCCAAGGATTATGAGATTAGTGCCAACAGAATAGTCCCTTAATTTTCATTTTTCTTTCGTCTAATGTAAAATTTTTTCTCTGACATGAAACAGAGATATTGAATTAACCTTTTGGAATTAAGCATGCTTGGCGTCATAAAAGAAGAGACCAATACAGGAAGTGCGGGCATGGGGTCACCTGAAGGCAGAGCTGCCAGTGGCGTTTGGCTAACACAGGAAGCATTTTGGAGCCACCGTGCCTGTGGAGATTGTGCCTGGGAATGGGTGGCAGCTGGATGCTGTTGTTGAAATGATGTAACCAGAAAATCCCAGACTCCCAGAGGACTTGGGGCAAGGGAGAAAAGCCTCCCTGCACAGTATCTCCAGCCCCTGTAAAGCCAGGGATGAACAGTTGTCTCATGATTTCGTGGCCTGAGTTGGATGGCACATGGTACGTTAATCTAATTTTCTGTATCAATAAAAACTTGGGAGTCACATATCCAGATAAGAACCTCAATGAACAAAAAAGCAGCGGGGAAGTGATCAGTGACCACCACTCTGTGGGTTCTCAATCCACAAGGGCCACACCCTACTACATTGTGTCTATAGATCCTCAGTCTTCAAAAATCTCTATGGTTAATTTTGGTCAGCTAGTAGCTAGCTCTGCCCTCTGATCCAAAGCAATCTTTAAAGTCAGAATGTGATCAAAATATCACCCAACAAACATGCATACCAAAAAATCTGTACACAAAAGTCCATAGCAACATTACTCATAATATTCTTAATTTACAAATGTGGTGGGTTATTATTTTATGGTGTGTGACTTTTGTTTATGTTGCATGTGTTTAACTAGGTCAAACTGTGATTCTTTGCCTCCCAAAATCACCTGATGGTGTAATAAAGATCTGAATGGCTGGCCAACAACAAGGCAGGAGCAAGGATTTGCAGGACCAGCAGGCAGAGAGTATAAACAGAAGGAAAACTGATAAAAGAGCAATGAGAGAACAAGAAGAGGAGGACCTCAGGGGCAAGCCATCCAGCCAACCACCAGCAACAGAGTAACAAGGAATGGGGAAGGGGTATATGGCATAACTTGTTAAGTTAAGCTGGCAAGTCACAAGCCATGCTAAGGCCTGGCACTCATAACTAAGAATAAGCCTCCAAGTGTGGTTTACTTAGGAACTGGGTGCTTGGCCTCTCAAAAAGAACAAAAATACAAAGGAGTAACTAACATTTCAAGTAACAATAAACATTTGAATCATTGTTCAGAAGATAAAAAGTTAAAGGAAATATAAGATAGCCATAAAATAGAATAATACTTAGCCATTAAAATAAGGTGGTAGAATACAGGAAAATATAGATTAATCTTGATAAAAGTAAGGAAGGAAAGAAACACATTACAAGATTTTGTCTATGAGTTAATTTGTCAAGCTGCATGAAGTTCTCCAAACCTAAAGCAAAAAAATTTTTAGAAGATTTATCATCTTTTACTCTCTTTCCCATTAGGGAAAAAAGCACTGATCTTTTAGAAATGTTGAAGATACTCCTTGGACTATAATCCAGTAGCATATCCTGAGTGGCTCTTTCTAATGAGCCCCAAGGTGGGTTTTATTAATACTGGAATGAGGCAGAAAAGCCATATCTAAAGGTGATAGAAACAATTTAAAACTATAGGCAACTATGATTGAGAAATCCCTTCTCTACAGCCCCTTAATGCAAATCAGGAAATTAATCCTAAAAGGCAAACTTCAATATCTGAGACATCAAGCACTGCTATATAAAGAAAGCATTGACAATAATGGTTATCATTCTTCAATAATTTCTAACATCACTTCATACATTAGAATTTGATATATAAGGAACAGGAGGGTAGTGATTATATCATATTGTTTATATCATATTGAATATCATATTGTTTATATCATATTGTTTATATGTGTTTATATATTGTGTTTATATCATATTGAATTTGAGACAAGGCAATTTTTCTTTAAATAATCTATCAGATCTCTTATTCCAATTCATCCTGTATGCTGAAAACACTTACTAATTAGTGTCTTCCTATAAGAGCTAAAAAAATGAATATAACTAAAATATCTGTGGGGAGATACTAGATTTCAAATTATATAGTATATAGTGTTTTTAGCATTTGAAAACAAATGAAATGAATCCTTGTCTAATATTTGTGCAGACTTGTAGACACTGCAATAAACAAAATTAGTGATATATATATATATATATATATATATATATATATGGTAATTTGAATATGCATGACTCTTTTTATATTTATTTTTCTATTTTTTATTTAAAATAGAAACAAGATTGTTTTACATGTCAATCCCTGTTCCCTCTCCCTACCCTCCACCCCTGCTCTCCACTAACTCCTATCTCATCTCCTTTCTGCTCCCCTGAGAGTGTGAGGCCTTCTATGGGTGATCTTCAGAGTCTGTCATATGCTTAGGAGCAGGGCCTAGGCCCTCCCCCATGTTTCTAAGCTGTTACTGACCTGGTAGTTTCATCCACACTGGCTATATATCTTTTGCTGGGAGGTGGTATATGTTACATCACAAATAAATTTCTAGAGGCTTGCCCACAGCCTGATCTTTTAGAAGTAGTTTCTTAACTGAAGCTCCCTCCTCTCATATGATTTTTAGCTTATGGCTGGTTGACATAAAAATATCCAGCACAATTGCCTGCTTGTGAGTCTGACACACAAACACATCTCCATTAAACAATATCCCTTCCTTTCTCCCTAATCCCCAGATCACACAAGAAAAAGATAAATAACTTAAAAAGTCCCACAGTCTTTACAAATTCAAACAAATTAAAATTCAGTCACTTTAAAATATCCAGTCTCTTTAAAATTTCAAAATCTCTTTTAAATGTTTGAATTTCTCAAGGTGGTCTTCTGCATATTTCAAAATTTGGATAAATACATACTCATTTCAAGAAGGAAGAACTATGTCACAGTCGCAATAATATCAAAGCTACAAGAAATTCCCCACAGTGGAAATGATACAATGCCCAATATTGGGCTGGGATCTACCAATGATTTTCTGGGCTTCTCCAAAGGGATTGGATACCTTCTCTGGTCTTGCCCTCTGTTGCACAAACACCTGTGTTCTAGGCTCCAGCTGGCTGCTCTTCACTCCTAATCTTGTTCTTGTAAGTTATCCCTTGGTACCAGTATCTTCAAAATGCTGGGGTCTTCTGCAGACACAGGGCTGCATTTTCACCAATAGTGTCTCCTGGGCTTTCTTCAAGGACACTGAACCTGCCACACAATATCAAACTCCCATGACCCCTTCAAACATTCAAAGCCAGCACCACATTGGTGACTCTTACACTACAAAGTTTGGATGCCAGCAAGAAGTATGACCTTGGCCATACCTCGAACATAGTTCCTATGTGTTGACTTTCAGGAATCATTTTTTCATTAGGTTTCACCTCAATGATGCTTGTCTCATTGTAATCCCTACCATTTCTCAGCTCCTGGTGACCAGTACTGAACATCTCAGGAAAACAAAGTTTGCATTTTAGTGGTTCTGCTATATTGTTAATCACAGCAGATTTTTCAACTTCAGCTAAACAGAACCACAGAAACATAATTTAAAATATCTAAGGGTCTGTGAGCAACCCCTGGTTCAGGTCACCAGCACAAGACTGTTCAGTCCCCCTGAACGAGGAGGTCAGTTTGGAGGCCTGGGCAATCTATGGGCCTCTGGTAATGAATCACTATTTACTCCTAGTACACAAATGAACTTTGGGAGCCCTCTCCTCATAGAGGGATACTCTCTCAATGTAGACACATATGGGAGTTTCTAGGCTCTGCTCCAAATGATATGCCAGACCTTGTATATCCCCCGTGGAAGACCTCACCCTACTTGGGAAGCAGAAAGGGGTTGGGATAGGGGTGGGAGGGAAGGGGGAGGGAGAAGGAACTGAGATTGACATGTAAAAGAGGCTTGTTTCTAATTTAAAATTGGTCTAATTACAATTATAAAAATAAAAATTAAATAAAAGTAAAATAATATATATTACCAAAGCTTAGGTATTATTACAGAACTGCTATGAAAGAGTCTAAGCATGTTGGATATAAAGATACAAAAGATGAGTATCTCTAGACATAATAGAGCAATTGCTCATATGAGCTTACATTGATTGTGAAAACATGTGCAAAACAGGAGCAATCACCAACCACACCAAGTCCCAGAATGGACAGACAAGTTAGACATGATGTCCCATACCTATCACAGAAGCTTTTGTCAAATGTTAGCTTTTGAGAAAACCATTTTTTCTAGGAGTAGCCCCTGGTTATTAACCACGGTCACACTAGTAGAAGGCTACAAATTCCTTTTTATTTGGGTAATTCAACTAGTTGAGTGTTTAGGGGAGGGATGGTACAATGGGAAAGAGACGTGAGAAAAGGTTAACATGATCAAACACTGCAAAATGTTTGAAGAACTAATAGATTTTTTAAAAAAGAAAACGTTATTTAAGCATATTTAACTTGAGAAACAATTGACACTTTTTTTTTTAGTAAAGTAGGTACTCAAGGATGCTTTGCACAAAACAACCTACATGCCCCTCAACTGAAGAATGGATTTAAAAAATCTGGTGCATTAACACAATGGAGTATTATGCAGCTGTAAAAATAAAAAAATGGCATCATGAAATTTGAAGGCAAATGGATGGAACAAGAAAAAAAAATCCTTAGTGAGGAAACAAGTCTCAGAAAGACAAGAACAGTATGTACTCACTCATAAATGGATACTAGATTAAATATATTTTTAATGTTCAACAGATTTAAATTCTCTATTATCATTACTGTACTAGAAAATGGAACAACTATATCAACAATTTGACACGTTTACAAATGTTAGACATAGTATTGTTGTAGAATAAACCAATTAATACCAATGTATATGTAGGGTGTTGATTAGATCCTGAGATAATGTATATTGACATGTCTATGCACATGACAGCGACACCAAGGTGTCTAAACCATGGGGTCTAACAAATCTTTCCCTGAATCTGGCTCAGGTGAATAACACAGCCTTCCTCTGGTCCAAGTACAGATTTTTTAAACATTTTTCTTTTAGTTGAAACCACTCTATGCAGAAACAACAACCACAGCTTTTTCTTCTTGGTAAGCTACAAGCAAAAACTTTTGTCTTACAGAGTTGTCCTACAGAAATTAGCCCAGTACATCCTCCATGTTCAGCTATGTATAATAACCTCACTTAGCTGTATAAAATAAACCTACCTCCCTGCTCAAAGCAATATAATAAACACGCTCAGTCTGCAGGCTGAGCCTCATAATTCCCTATGTTGCCTGCTACTTTGCTAATAAATTACACAGCTTCAGGACATATTACACTTTGATTATAAAGTGTAGAGTGAATATTAATTTGGTATTGACTGAACAAAAAGATCTCAATTAGATTTCTTTTGATTTTGTTTGACCTCCTTTATTTTCTCTCTAACTGATGACAATACTTGAAATGCACATTGTAAAAATGAAACAAACGTATATGAGTGAGTATATATATATATATATATATATATATATATATATATATCATAAATATTAGCCTAGTATTTATGATTGTTAAATTTGATGAGAATTTGATGGTATTGATTTTCAGACTATAGAAATCTTTTTCCAAGAAAATTTATGATAATATTTGTAGTAAAAAAGCAGTTGATTATAATGATGTAATTAACTTAGAAATAATATGATAGCACCACTTTATTTTAAGATTTCAAGATAGGAATGAAAATATCTGCATTAAATTTGGATGGTTAATCATAGAGAACATTTTTGACTATTATATAAGAAAACTGTACATTTTGGAATGATAATCTTAATAAGTAATTTAACAAAGATCAATAATTATTCTTGCACATTTCTAAAATTAATGACTTTATTTTAAACTTTGAAATACGGGTCTGCACAGGTGAATATATAATGTCATTCACAAGTTACAATGAACTATCCAGTTAACATATATAAATATTTATGGTGGGACATGATCCATGATATATAATCAAATAAACAAAGGTATATTATATAACATGTTCTATGGCAACTGCAGCAAAATGGAAACTTGCTAAATAATATAAAGCATATGAAAACAGGTTTTCACATTTTATTACAAACATTTCCAGATTTTTACCTGTATGTTTGCATTTTAAATATTAAGGAAATTCCAACACTATTTTCAAACAAATGTAAATCCCATGACTGTAATTTTTAAGAAATTTTCAGAATTTTAGATAGCTGAATAAATTTTACTTGTGGTATTAGTTATAATTTATATTACTGAAATTGTGATGGGAACATTTTCTCAGTTAAAGTTCCCTATTCTCAAAGAGTTTCACATGTGTCAAGTTGACAGAAAACTTGTTACCTACTCAGGATTGCAAGTAAAAGCATATAAAAGATGGTATATAGGCTATAACCTTTGTTTCACCAGATATTTAGAAGAAAGTATAAATTTTGCAAATATTTTATTACAAGATTTATATATAGGAGTTCTATATCATCTAGAAGTATTTGGGAGTAATTTGATCTGATTCATATTTTGAGGCCTAAAGAGTATCAGAAAACATTCATTTCCCATCACAATAAAAAGATGTAAAGCCAGCCATTATAGTGTAAAGAGAATAACCTGTCACAGTTATATTTTAGCTTCTGCAAACTGTTTCTTGAACTTTGTGTATCAGGTAAGCACGTAGAAGAGGTATTTCACTAGAAAACATTTTTCATTTAACTCCATAGTAAATTCATTCTTACTTCTATTCTGGGATTTCTGTGATCCTATTATCAAAAAAATACACATGACCTTTAAAAGATAATGTTCAGTGATACCATTTATGTAGTCTAGAAGACCATATTGTCAACTTAAATAAGGCCATAGTTGCAAGCTCCAGAGACCATAAATAGTTATAGAATCTTGGTCACAAGATCACATTATGCATCTTGTTCTGGCTCATTCTAGGTGGTGTAATTTAATTATAAGTATTCCTATGTTAAAGAAACTGTCTTATATGTGTAAGGAAGTTGGAATTTTATCAAGAAGGGAGCAAAGATCATGAAACTTAGGCAATTTTAGAAGATGTAAAGTCCAGACAAGAACATAATCTTCTGCACATGTAGATGAATATAGCCCTACTATCTGTTTAGATTTCTGGTCTCAGGAACTGTGAATGAAAAGAAGGAAGACACTGTTTATGTAACAAATTTTTCAATAGCAATATGAAGATAATGGGAAATCCAGGTGTAAGACAATTTCCATTGTCAGATTCTTGAAGCAATATCCATTTATTCTATATAAGGAGCTTAAGACATACTAAGAGAAGAAAATGAGTGTAGAAAAATCCTTGAAATGAATGACACAAGGAGAAAATGCAAACTGAAAATGATGAATGCATGTTGCCACCAGTTGTCTGCACTACAACAGAGCAAATACTTATCATAGTTCAAGACAACTGTAGAATTACAGAGGAGGAGGTAGTTAGGGTTATGGAGACTAATATTCATTTTAAATTCATAATCTTTTTCAATTAACAACTGAAACATTCCACATGTAACTATTAAATCTTCTGCATTTGTTTGTACTCTTCCCACTCTATTTAAAAGAGTTGTGCATACCTAATGGAGTTCTATGAGGAAATGATGCATTCTCCTTCCTCACTTACATCAAGTAATTGGTTAACAGTAAAAAATTTGCAGAGCTTTAGTAGAATTCTTATTCCTAGAAAGGTTAAATGAGTTTGAACATCAGATGAGTAACTTCAAGTTTTTTTGTAAGAAGTAATTAGGGATGTAGAAATTGTAAAGGAAACAGACAAAGTTACAATGTAACAAAAATTAAATTTTATTTCCAGATACATGATTATGGAGTGTTCTGGGTAATAGAATGTTAGTGTGAAGTCTTGAATCGAAGGGGCTTTTCCCCATCTTCAAGCTTCCTGGCTCTCAGAATTATCATGTGATCATTGTCTACAATTAATTGTATTAGATAAGTTTTTTTTATAGCAGTGTATTATATAAGTTTTTTTCAAGCTTCCTAATGCTATGACCCTTTAATACAGTTCTTCATGTTGTAGTGAACCCCCAACCAACTATAAAATTATTTCATTACTACTTCATAACTAAAATTTCCTAATGTTATGAATCATAATATAAATAGCTGGTATATGAACTCAAATGAGGTTTGAAACACTGGCTGAGAACCTGTGCTTTAGTGGATACTAAAGAATATTTGAACCCCACATATCTCAAAGATATTAAATATCAGTGCTCATTGAGGAAGAGTTAATAGTTTCTACCTTAGCAGAAACAAGCTCATTGAAGAAGAGTTAAGAGTTTCAGTCTTATCGGAAACTCATTCAGATACTTGTCAATAAGACAGGCATTCATGTTTTTTTTTTTTTAAATACAGAAGGAATCAAGTGTCAAGCAATAGTTTACTTGCCAGAGCCACACATGCATAAGTCCAGCTTTATTCTTGCTTACCTAAGAAAATCAAAGTAATATCACACTGAATTTTACTAGCTTATTTAAGAAATAACATAAATATCACCTTCAGAAATTCCTAGGATTTTATGCGTCTTCCTGTTCCTGACCTCTCTGTCCAGCATTCTTCTTACAGTATGCCTGTCATGTTGCATCTACATGGAAAATAATGTGAACCATGACACCAGAGAGCAGTGCAATCATGCAGGCACTGACCTTGTTCAACTAAAGTTATGTTGAAAGAAAATAATGTGAAGTACCTTGGAAACATGAGGCAAACAAGAAACATGGGTAATGATTTTAATACTTGCTCTCTAGAAGTTTTCATACTAGTTATTCCCCCATATTCAAGGCGTAGAACTATTTAAACTTCTCAATAGGTAAACAGTGTTGTGGCTGAGCAAATAGAGTCACTTCATCTCAGTAACAAAAAGTCATAGTCAAGGTTGTGCATCTAATATATGAAGAAATAGAATTTGTGCATGAATAACTGCAAAACCTCTGAGGTCCATGGTCCATGAAGCCAACCAATACATATCTATCAGGCTTAATTGACCATGGGCAGTGTGTTATATTTTCCTCAGAAAGGTTAAGATGAATTCTTCCTAACATATGCTTTGGGATTTTGTTCCATTTCCATGAATTTTCTTAACATCCAAATGTAATGCTCCAGGAGACAGAACTGAACATTTCTGTTCATCAGTTACTTACAATGTATAGAGTTTCCAGTTTAGTAAACTAGAATATAAATGAAGATTAATGAATTTCTCAGTGTTTTTGTAGCAAGTACAATATGTATCTTAAATTATGTAATCTCTCTTAAACTTGATTTTCTGCTCACAAAAACAAAATAATATTTTATATTCTTAATTGAGTACTCATTATTTCTGATTTTAAACAACTCAATAATTATACTAATCATTTACAATACATATCAAACATAAACTTCTGTTTTGTTTGTAGAGATATTCAGTATTTGACATTTTAAAAATGAGTCATCAAATATAACCATAATTTTGAATAAATATCAAATAATCCTTCAGAATTTCTTATTATTTTAAGCCAGGAATGGTAGTACAACCAAACTATATTACCTCCACAATGAATGACAATCCCAGTTGATATTCTAATGTAGATGAATTAATCTCACTAGTTCCCACTCCCAGATAGAGTTATAGTCAATTCATGACTGCTGAGGGAGGATCACAAGGGTTGAGAACCACAATTGTTCATACTATATCAAATAATCAGCCCTAAAACCGTGTGTGTGTGTGTGTGTGTGTGGTGTGTGTGTGTGTGTGTGTGTGTGTGTGTGTGTGTGTGATGTGTTTGTGTATGTGCCCAGTGGAATTTGTTATTAGTTAGTAGGTAGATAGCAGATAGACACACAGACAGACATACAAGTGCCAAAATAATTATATTACAAATTATGTACTTTTCACATAAACTTTTTAAACCTTTTTTCAAATTGATGTGGTACCTAACTAAATTGGGCAGATTGACCTTGAACTGGCTGTATTGCCCAGGTAGATTTTAAACTAACAATCCTTCCAGAGAAGAATAACTGGGATACAGATCTGTAGCATTAATCTTTCTGAGAATGTTTAATTTTCAGTGTTTGTTTTGTAAGAGGTCATAAATGGAATAATTTATTTTGATTTCAGTGGATTTCTTCACTCTCTCTGCTTTTGGATACTTTTTATTTTGGCCTATCATCTCTAAACTCTTTCATTGATTGGGACATGAATTCAATAGCAATGAAGTAAATGAACTAAGATCTACCCACTCTCTTCCTATGCCTATATGCGTTTTTCTTCCTTTGTCTTTGGCTCTTTTGTTTCGCATTGTTTTTTATTTACTTATTTACTTTTTATTTTCTCAAGACAGGGTTTCTCTGTATTGCTATGGAGCCTGTCCTGAAACTGGCTCTGTAAACCAGGATGGATTCGAACTCACAGGGATCCTCCTGCCTCTGGCTCCCGAGTGCTGGGATTAAAGCTGTATGCCACCTGTTTTGTCTTAATCTGACATCTTTGTTTGTTTATTTGATTGGTTGGTTGATTTTTCAAGACAGGTAGGTTTTTCTCTGATTAACATCCCTAGTTATTCTGGAACTTTCTTTTTATACCAGACAGACCTCAAACTCACAGAGATCTGACTGCCTCTGCCTCCAAAGTGCTGAGATTAAAAGTGTGCACCAGCATGCCTGGATTGTTTTTGTTTCATCTTGTTTTACTTTATTATCATTGCTTAGAGGCCTGTTTGTTTTCTAAAGTGGGACAAACAGGGTTTGGATCAGACATGCTAGGAGGTAAGAAGAGTTTGGAGGCATTGGGAAAGGGGAAATTGTAATCAGAATGTATTATGAGAAAATATCTACATCCAATAAAAGAAAATTAAGTAAATGAAAGATTTTATGGTATTTAAATTACAGTACAAATATTATAGCAGCCTTGGACTTCATTGAGATAGGAAACACAGCATTGCCTTGTTTACTGATAGCATTCAGTCAAATTTAAAGCCTACGTAAAACCATGCTACTCAAAGCTAAAAGTCTCTATTCACACCTTCACAGTATTCTCTATATTCAATGTTCCTAGAATACATCCTTCCTGCTACAAAAAGGCAGAAAAATAAGTTTGTTCAAGCATTTAATATCCTTTATATTAAAGTAGAAGTAACCAATCTCTAAGCCATTCAAAATAATTTTATTAAAAATAAAATATAATTTTACACTGTTAAGATGTTTAATGAGTCCTATTATTTACATACATTATGATTTGAATTCATTTTCTATACCACTATTAATATACCTTCTTAAGTATAATCTGTAAAGTTTTATGTCTCTGGGTGAACAATAATTCTTTGAATAACATAATCTCACCTGTTTGTGTCACAGGTGTACCTGAGGTTTTTGTGATTCAGTAGAATGTGGTGGAAGTTACACTTTCAGTACCTGTGATAGGCCTCAAAAATATTGTAATTTCTTACTTTGATAGACATCAATTAGAATGTATGAAGTCTAAAGTCTACTGCGTCTTCTTGTTTGTGGACTTAAAAGTTCAAATGAAAATAAAAACAAAGCTTCATACTATATTTCATTTATTAGGAAATTCCAGTCAGCCTTAAATATTCAATAACTATATCTAAAATTTTCTGAATATAAGTTAACCATAATATGCAAAGTTCATTTAAAAGGTTTAAAGATGTATAATTGAATTCAATTTTAAAAAATTAGAGAAGAAAAGCAGAGACTACTCTGAAATACAGAAATATGGAAAGCACAATAACTTAAATTGAACTTAGAACATAACATGACATCTGAGCAATTATAGGGAAAGAATAATGTGTCTTACATAGTAGTTAGATAAAGACTGAATTTTACTTCTGAGTTGTAACAGTAGTTAGATAATGACTTTGAATTTTACTTCTGAGTTGTATCTTTCAGGAGATTGACTAGGCAAATGACATCAGATTCTCAGTGTATATGGTAAAGGTGATTATGTCAGTTCATTGAACCACAGTATAGAAGGTTAATCCTAAAGTTCAAACCTGATGCAGTGAAACGTACAAGTTTTTTTTTTTAAAAAAAAAAAAACTCTGACATGATAAATGAAATGTGAGTTCAAAAATAGTGAAGAAACTGATAGAGGATTATAGAGGGAAGACATCACTAAAATTTAACTGTTGAAGAAAAGCACATAACATTAGGTATAGAAAGCCAAAAATATCACCATACGCCTTCTCACTTCTCTTGTGTATAACTATTCTTCCTCTCCCTATACAAAATATATGTTTAATTGATCTCAATTATATTATCACATTTTTGTATATTATTAGACTTTGACAGTGTCATCTCTTCAGTCATAGAAAAATATTACACCCATTTTAAATTTACCCATTTGAAGATTATTAATAAATTGGCTTCTGTTTCCTAAATAGTAAGGCAAACAGAGAAAAACATAGTATAAAAATAAATAATAATAATAAATATACAGACCAATATAATATTGGCTACTAGATACAATGGCTTAATGAGGAAACAAAATCACAATGTTTGTGATTATTTAAAGCCGAACTTTTCATTACAGTGTTATGTTTCTCATATTTAAGCAAATTACTAGAGAACTTGTTACATTTCTTTGAAAATGCATAAAAATAAATTATCTTCATTGTTTGATTATTTAAATACTTAATTAAAATTTTTGATACAGGTCTCACTATGTATCATAGACTGACTCTAAATTTGTGAATTCTTATCACAGCCTCCTGAGTGTTTGGATTACTGACAGGCATAGAACTGCTGTTTGTAAAGAATGTCTTTAGCTTTACTTTTCTAATAAATTAAAGGAGAATACGAGTGACCTTGACTGACTATAGAGAGGTTGTCAAGCACCTAGTGATGAAGGTTATTCTCTTTACGTTGCTTTTAAATGTCACTATCGTATCCCATTACCCAACGAACCTTCACTTCCCTTTCATGTGCTTATAATATATATGAGAACACTAAGAAAACATGACATTATTTTGAAACTTGCATTATAAAAATGCATCAATTTTAACTCATGAATGTTATAGAAAGCCAAATTCATTTTTCCAAAATTTATATTTCCCCTGAGATTATATTCCATGTGATACACAAAAACATATTTTTTTGTAAATTCAAAACTGAGTTGGCTAAGCCCATAATTTGACCAAGTTAATTAATGATATTCTGTCTGATTTTTGTTCTTACAGTTATTATTGAAATATGTGTTAACCTTAATTTGATCAATTTTCTTTTTTTGCTTTAAGCTTTTTTAAGTGGTTCTATTTATCTCCAATTTTGGAAACCAAATTGTTTTGCATACCACGTGTGAGTTTTACATACTACATTTCCACTCTCTAAATTTTGTCTTAGTCCATTGGATTTTGGGATGCTAAATCTTTATATAATATATACATGCTGGAAATCATTCTAAATTATAACATACCTTCAAAAGTAACTTGGAGGGAGGTATACACTATACTGATAAATTAAACAGGATATTTTAAAGTTATTTTCAGTAATTAGCTTGCCAACATACTGTACAATTGAAGGACCTAAAAAATGACCATTCATAATTTAGTAATGAATCTGATTTAAAAGACAGAAGAGTATTTTGATGCATGATCATAAAATGGTGTCAATGCTATGACAAACATAGATATTCATATAAATTTATGCATGCAATAACAATTAATGAAGGAAGAGACCAGGAACTTCAAGGCCAGCAGGGCAGGAATATGACAGGGCTTGAAGAGAGGAAAGGAAAGGGAAAAAAATATAAGAAATAAAAAAAATACAGTAGCATTTCAAATGTCATTTTTCAAAAATTGCCATAGTGCTGCGCAAATAATAACAGTGATGCAATGTCTGGGATCTCATACTGCCTAGTAACATCTAATTTCCTAGGAATAGTAAGCCATACTAAACAGGAGGACTGTGATCTGGAGCTGCATTGTGTAAGCTAACCACATATGCTCCGTATGAAGTTATATGGGTATCTACTCTTCTATTAATCATTGGAGAATGTTTGCAAAATTAATATAAATACTAACAGAAATTATGGATAAATCTTACATTTTAGAGAAAACCTAAAGTCTCAAAGCCTTCATTTGGCATTTTCATGCTTTTATTCAAGTGTGAATGATCTCAAATACCTAAGTTATGTAGCAGCACTTTGTTTTATCACTACAAAAATAGATGACATAGTTAGGTCAAATGTTAGGACAGACAAAGAATAATGGATAAAATTAAAGGAATTGTTTTCATCCTTAATACGTATACCCGGAGAATCCATTTTCTCATGTCATTGTATAGTCTGTGATATATGAGCAACTCAAAAAGCAAACAATGGTAAAGAAACATTTCTCTGTGTTCCATTCAACATAGAAATGAAAGATTTCTTTTCTATCAAGGAAACATTCACAATTTCCAAAATCTATCACACTTTTAAAAAACCTTATCAATCTATGTTTTCCCACATCCTGAATGTTTGGGGAAAATAATTCTTGAAGCAGAGAATTCCAAATACCAAAATCCTGAATGTTTGAACTAATATTGACATTGTAAATGACCTGTTAGGCACACCAGGCTGGCAAAACAAAAAGTAAGAATTTCTTTTACTCTCTTTTGTTTGTTCTAACTATTAATAATAATGATAAAATATTGCTGTGTGTATGTCTTCAATAACTTCTTGTTGCATGGATTAATATAAAGCAAATACATATTTTCTTATGCAACAACTTGAAGTTATAACCTGATGATCTTGCATTTAATATAACCAAAGAGGTTACTTTTTGGTTTTTTATTTATTCAACTCGCATATGTAAATTTGTACTCTAGCTATCTTTCTATTCCCAGGAGTATGTCATTTATAAAACTATGTTGGATGAATGATGCCTGGAAGTTTTTCTGGGTCTACTCAAATGACTGTAGACGATTTTTTCACTAAAAACGAAATCAAAACTTCTTTGTAAAATGGAATCTCCTAGGGCAACGCATAGCCTGGCAAACAACCATTTCAATCATGAAGAAACTTAGAGTAGAACACAGCCTGATCTCAACAGAGCATATAGCCTTATGTGAGGTTATTGATTTTTTAATGGTTATTGTGTGAAAACAGAACATAACACTTTAATTACTGATAACTTGTGTATTATCCAACACTTCAGAAAATCAATCAGTGGCATCCACATGAGATTGAGGGTAGGTAGAGCTTAACTATTAGGGTAGGCTAGCCAGGACTATGAGAGTTTCTCCTTTTTAAAAATCCAACTCCCTTGTACACACACACACACACACACACACACACAGAGAGAGAGAGAGAGAGAGAGAGAGAGAGAGAGAGAGAGAGAGAGAGAGAGAGAGATGGAGGGAGAGCACAAACCAAAGAAACAAAATAAAAGGCCAAAAACCATGGAAGCTGAGGTAGATAATTGAAAGGACAAATTAGCTATGTAAATTATATTCATATATAATTTCTCACCAAGTTTCTCTGAGATATGTAATAACGAATGATCCAAAATATATTAAGTTAGTTACTTCTCAGGAAGCAGACCACACTCCCAAAGAAGTTTTGCTATTTTATTTGATTGGTAAGGGAAATGAAGAAAAGAGGCATCTTCTGAATTTTTGCAGATAGGAACAGATATCAGCTTATTTACTGAGGTGTTCAATCCATTTCCTTGTATCAGACGTGGCTGTAGTTGCTTTATAACAATAAACCACAAGTTCAATTCTCTACTTGTATGATTATTCTGAAAATTCTTTAAAGTGGTAAATGGGGAGAAATAAGTAAGTACTTCAGTAATTAGGCTTGCCTTTTAAGAATGATATCAGAGAGGTTTTAGGGAAAGGGTTTATTTGTCTGGAGAATAATAATGGCAATGTTGAAAGTATGATGAAAACAAGAAACTCTTTCTTTGAATATTTGTGGAAGGAAAAACAAGAATTTCAAAGAGTCTTTGTTGTACAAGAGTCATTTTCTGTGAAACACTTTATTTGCATGTTTTAAAGAACCTACAGAGATTGATTTTGCTAGCAATAGACACAATCTTTATTGATGGAAGTTTCATTACATTTGTAATTACAACAGTTTCTACCATCAATAAAAACTTACAGCAAAAAAAATGAAGAGAATATCCTACAATCTATGTTATTTTATCCAGGAAATCTGTAGCGAAAACTACTACTTTTAAATAAGAAAATAGTAAACAAAATTTCTGGGCATCATCATTAAGAATCCAGAAAGTTTTGTGTGGAGACCAAATCCAACTCCCTGTCAGAAAGCCAAGGAAATAATACACTCTATTAGAAAAAGAATTTTTTACATATCCAGTTGATTTCCCTTTATGTTGGTAAGTGCAACATGTCTGTAGTTCTTTACTATGGAAGTTGAAAGAGGGCAACATATCACCTGGGAAAGGTTTTACATATGGTTATGAATCATCATATGGGTGCCAGAACAGAATGTTGTTCTCTGCAAGAGCAGCAGGTGTTCTTATCTTCTGAGTCACATCTCCAGCCCTAGAACTCTTCATTTCAAAATAAAATAATATGTCTGCATAAGTGGAGCTTCCTTAACTATCATTAGAAAAACTGAGTCAAACCATCCACAATGAAACAAGTAGTTTTTGTCTTAATATTTGCCTGCTGTTTGTTACCGTAGCAGGCAGCTAGCTAGCACACCATGAACCAGAATATGAGAATCTACAAATGCTTTTCTAAGTGAATCATGAAAGAGATTGTTGGTAGGTGAACTGCTGATAAGGTAGTTGAAATCTTCTCAAAAGTTGTTACACATCTGTGTAGTTGTTGATTTTCTAAAACCTGTGAATACATCTTCAGGTTTTCTGTAATAGACCCTGAGAGTCCAGCAAAAGCTCCAGCCATGCCAAGATTTGCTTCTCATAAGTGACTTGAGTAAAAAGCCTGAAAGTGGTATGTCTGGCCTTGAGTTGGTAATATTATATAAATACTTAGTTCTTACAGTTTGATTCTCTCTTATTTATGTTGTTTTAAATGTTCATGCTAAAATTGTTTCAAATACTATTTCTAATTTGGCAGAGTAAATTTATTTGTCACTTGTTGTAATTACTATTTCCATGAATAAAAATGATATCTATATTTCAGAGGCATTCAGAACCTCTTCGTGAAAAAACGTGTTAGTTGTGGTTTGTACATGATTAGTACAAAAGATTGGGATGGGGGACCTAAGTAAAGAAAAAATATATAACACAAGAGATAGTAAATGAATTAAAAGAAACATAAGCACACTAAGAGTAGTTAGAAAACTCTGTCCTTTGCTGAAATTCAAATATATCAACAGATAGGTAGGTACAGCCCAGGAATTGAAAAACTGAAGGTATATCCTTTAATTTTTATTATTGTAGGCTTAAAGATCAGCAGAAAACACAATGCAGCAGGGAATAAATTACAGGTGACACAAGATGGCGCCAAATATCCTCCTGCTAACATGTTAGCATGCTTGGCTCATTTGCCATTTTGAAATCTGTAGTTTAATTTCAGTATAAAATAGAAACTCTGTGTTTTAAGTAGTTAAAATAATTAAAATTTGAACCTAGTCATTACTGAGGACAGTTTAATCATAAGTGAACTCATGCATTTTAATCACAGATATTAAATCCATTTATTAGCTCACATTAAGGGATGGTGAAAAGTACATATTCATATTTGATAAGTTTATTCTTCCTTGAATATCTTCAGCAAATTGCAGTTAAAGTTTTATTGGAAGCACTAATAATACTACTAAAGTGTATCTTTACAACCTTACTTATTATATCTATGATTGTAAATGGGTTTATAACTGATAATAAAATTTTGTTTGTTGTTTGTTCTGGATTTTTTTAAACACTCTTTTCACCTATCATTTCAGTATCTACATCCAGCAGCTGATGGGAGCAGATACAGAGATCCACAGCCAAACATTAGGGGGAGATCTGGGAACTCTGCAGAACATGGGAAGGAAAGGATGTTTGAGCTACAGGGTTCAAGGATACCAGAAGAGCAGGGGCAGAAACAACAAATCAAGGCTCATAGTGGCTCACAGAGACTGAATTCACAACCCTGAATGAGTTTGCACTGGATCCTCTGAATGTATGCTGTGTTTGTTTAGCTTGTGGTGTTTATTGGACTCCTAATAACTGGAGTTTCTCCTGCTCATGGGATTTTTAGTTCCTTGTAGTAGGATTGCCTCATCCAAACTTGACATAGGATTTGTGCCTAGTTTTATTACATCTTCTGATGGGAGTTCAGTTGAAATAACGGGGAGGACTGCTATTTTCTGAAGGGAAACAGAGAAGTTTACCTGGGGGAACGGGGAAGAGTGGAAGGACACTCCAGAAGGGGAGGGAGCACAGTGGTTATTCTTGTTAAGTACAGTGGTTCAAATTCAAGCATAAACATGATGTTTAATAAAAATTATATCTTGCTTCTACTTCCACCAGCTGCTGAATGAAGGCTATAGGATGGCATATAAGACAGTCATCAATCTTATTGTCAGGGGAGGGCGTTAAAGGCAGCCACCCACAAGTAATCAATGAACTGAACTGGAACCCAGTTGCAGAGAAGAATGAATGATGAGCAAAGGGATCCAGACCAGGTTGGTGAAACCCACATAAACAGCTGTATAGAGGGAAATTACCAATACGGAGCCTAGCTGAAATATAAGGGTATTTAATAGGGAAAAGCCTTACTTACAGAGCAACCTGGCCAGCCAGCTTGGCAGCCATCTGTATGCAATCCGAAAGGGAGAAAACAAAACTGAAACGCAACCCTGAAACTCTTACTCTACATCACCCTGGCCACACCCTCACAGGCATTGTCAGGCAGACCTGTAGCCAGCCCCTAAGCAGGTATGGATACAGGTTCCCCTACAATTCCCCTTTTAGTCTAAAAGAGTATTAAAACTTAACAGTGTAAAGTATCCAAAATTAACAATTATAAAGGTAAAATATAAGAAGATACAACAATCTGCTTATGTCACATCTAGATATGTCACACCTAACTATCTATGTTAACTAAACCTAAAGTCATCTGAGAGAGATATCCAAGCCTGAACACCTCCTTCCAATCCCAACCATAAACAAAAGGAAGCTATCCCTAACTAGGTATATACACTATCCTAAGTGACAACAATGGGGAAAGGGGGTGTAGCATCCTCCAAGTTACTTCTTGCTGAAATGGGACAATGATAGTCATGTGGGGTCTGTAGGAAGAAAATTTAGTGTAATAAAAGTCTTGAATGGATTGTATCCAGTCCATGTTAGATGGGATTTGTGTGATTGAAGATCTCGCTTGAAATCCTCAACTTGATTGAAGTCACTACCTGAAGCTCTGGTGTGAGTGTCAGTTGAAATGGAGCAAGTTGTATCCAGTGCAGTCGAGGAGGTGTGGCCCATTTTCTTTCCAGGGTGTCCAGGGATTCCTGTCAGGCAGGTCTTCATTGGCTATGTGGGATTCAAACATAAACAGTTAGCAGAGAAATGTTTGCTTGTGTATGTACACATGCTGGGGAATGCAACCATGAGAGCATAACAATTATGAGAGGGTGTACACCTTGAAAGAAAGATCCAAAAGACAGAGACAGTTCCAAAATTCTTCTTTTATTCTGTATTACATCAATTGGCTTCTCGATACAATACAGAAACTCTAAAGTTTAGTTAAATAACGTGTTTGGGTTTTAGAGGAGGAAAGCCAAATCCATCTCTGAATCCAGCATTGGCTTAGTTGAATAGGGACTAGGAAATAAAGAGAAATAGAGTTCTCTGAGAGACAGCTGTAAGTTTACCATATGGCTTGTTCCTTCTGTTTGATTTTTAGCTACCGTTTCTTCTTAAGCATCTACCCATGCAGTGTCCTTTGCCTTCTGGAGATGAGTTTTCCTGTGAAGATAAAAGAAAAACACTTCCCTTTCCTTTGGGGGTTTCTATTTAGTTTATAAGATCTACCTTAGTAGAATACCTGTCATTTCTCCTCGTCGAGAGTATTTCCTTTTCAACTCGAATCTTGATCAACTTTGATGGTATCCAAAGGTTTCTTTCTCCTGTAGAAACCAATGCAAAACCCTAACCACAATGTAACACATGTCCTGGTTTCCATTCAGAGGTTAGTACATCTTTGAAGCATACCGGCTTATTTAGTTCAGCAATTTTCTCCGTAGTCCAGTGTCTTTCTGCAGTTGTTTGTCCTTTCTCACTGGCATTAAGAAAGTTTAGTGTTACTAAAGCATTATGCAACCTATGTTTGGGGGGTTTAGTCTTCCAAGCTTGTTTGTTGAGCATCTCCTTAAGTGTTCTATTAAATCTCTCAACCACTGCTTCTCCTGTAGGATTGTGTGGTATACTGGTAACATGCTTTATGTTATAATATTTGAAAAATTGTCCCAATTTTGTAGAGACATATGCTGGAGCATTGTCAGTTTTTATTTGTGCAGGTATACCCATAACTGCCTTCACCTCTAGCAGGTGTGTAATAACAGAATCAGCTTTTTCAGAGTTTAGAGCAGTAGCCCATTGGAACCCTGAGAATGTGTCTATAGTATGATGCACATATTTCAAATTTCCCAACTCTGCAAAGTGAAAGACATCCATCGGCCAAACCTCATTTCTTCAAATGCCCTTGGAATTACAACCTGCTGGCAATGGAGTTTGATTATAAAAGGAACAAGTAGGACAGTTTTTCACTATCTCCTTGGATTGCTGCCAAGTGATGGAGAAGTCTTTTTTTCAAACCTTTGCTATTTACATGATGTTTCTTATGAAATTCTGAAGCTTCTAGCACACTTCCAATTAATAAACGATCAACCTCATCATTGCCTTGTGCTAGTGGGTCTGGAAGACTTGTATGGGATCTGATATGAGTAATGTATATAGGATTACTTCTGTTTGTGATTGTTTCCTGTAATTGTAAAAACAGAGAAGTTAATTCTGTATTAGCAGGAAGGAATTCTGCAGTCTCAATGTGTATCATGGCTCTCTCTGCATATTGGGAATCAGTAACTATATTAAGAGGTTCTGGAAAATCCATAAGCACCATGAGAATTGCATATAATTCTGCCTTCTGTACAGATGTATACGGACTTTGAACTACTTTACTTACCTCACCTGCTTTATAACTTGCCTTACCTGATTTGTTGGCATCAGTGTAGACGGTAAGAACTCCAGACATGGGAGTTTGTCTTACAATACGTGGAAGAATCCAGACTGTCTTTTTATGAATTTAATTCTGTCAGTTTTGGGATAGTTGTTGCTAATTGTTCCCAAAAAGTCAGTAAGAGCTATTTGCCAATATTCATTATCCTTCCATAAGGAGGAAATTTCCTCATTCATTAAAGGTACTATAATTTCTGCTGGATCTTTTCCAGTCAGTTGACAAAGTCTTAATTTTCCCTTTAAAGTCAAATCAGAAATCTTTTCTATATTCTTTACTTTTTATTCTGTTTATATGGCAGAAATATCCATTCTAATATAGTGTCTTCCCTCTGCACCAGAATCCCAGAAGGGTATTCTCTGGATGGCAAGATAACCAGAATACAGTCTGAATCAAGGTTTATCCGATCTACATGTGCATCCAATATTCTGTTTTCTACCCATTGTAACTCTTTTTCTGCCTCATCAGATAATATTCTCAGACTGTTTAAGTCCTTATCACCTTTAAGGACAATTTTTAAATGCTTTAAGTCATGTCCTTCTACACCAATAATCGTCTGTAATTGAGAAATTTCCCCTAATAATTTCTGGAGAGAATTAAGAGTTTGATAATGATCTCTCCTAATTTGTACATTTTGAGGTCTGATTCTTTGTAAGTCTATCTTGTAACCTAAATAGTTAATAGAATCTCCTCTTTGTATCTTTTCTGGGGCAATCTATAATCCCCAACAAGGCAGAACTTCCTTCACCATTTCAAACTTACATTCCAAAGTTTCTTTATTGGAATCTGATATAAGAATGTCATCCATGTAATGATAAACAAGAGGTTGTGAAAAGTTCTTACAAATTATTTCCAAAGGTTGTTGTACAAAATGCTGACACAAAGTAGGACTATTTAGCATTCCCTGTGGCAAAACCCTCCATTAATATGTCCTAATTGACTGTGAATTATTAAGAGTTGGTACAGTAAATGCAAATTTTTCCCTATCATTTTCCTGTAATAGTATTTTGAAGAAACAGTCTTTTAGCTCAATGACTATGATAGGCCATCCTGTAGGTATTAAGGAAGGTAATGGCATTCCAGTTTGCAGAGAGCCCATTGGTTGAATTAACTTATTTATGGCTCTCAGGTCTGTAAGCATTTTCCACTTACCTCACTTCTTTTTTATAACAAATACAGGTGAATTCCAAGGACTGGTAGATTCCTCTATATGTCCAGCATCTAGCTGTTCCTGTACTAATTTTTCTAAAGCCTCTAGCTTCTCAGAGGTAATAGGCCATTGTCCTACCCAAACTGGTTCATCTATAAACTGTTTCAATGGCAGGGCCTTTGGCTCTTCTCAAGGTCCATCATTTGTATTCAGTTTCTGTACAGCATGGATGGTTGGTAAACGTTTTCCATAGCATCTTACCAGATCTTTTCTACTATCTAAAGATTGTACATAATTTGTATCTGACCTTGGAGGAATATTAATCTGAGTATTCCATTGCTGTAAGAGATCATGACCCCAGAGATTTATAGCTATATCTGCCACGTATGGTTTCATTATCCCTTTCTGTCCTTCCTGTCCAATGCAGACCACGGAGTTAACACTCTGTTGAACTGTAGATAGAGTCCCAATTCCTAAAAATTGTACATTTGCCTCTCTAAGAGGCCATTTCTGAGGCAAAGACTTTTGAGTAATAATAGTTACATCTGCCCCAGTATCTACTAAGCCAGAAATAACTTTAGTAGTAATTTTCACTTTCAAATGAGGCCTTTTATCATTAATAGAAGCTTGCCAAAATATGCATTTCTCATTTTGTCCATTAACATTTGATTCTTCATGACTATTCAAACTATCATCTAGAGCAGTATTATTTTTCACAATAGGCAAAGAACTATCTATTTGTCCTGTGAGAGATTGTCTACCACTGCTTTTTGGAATGACCAAACCTTTCTCGATATGGGTGCCTTCTTGAGTCCCCACTCGGGGTTTCCCGACCTTAATGGGTTTCCTTGTATGTCCCTGTTCGATCTACATTCATTGGTCCAGTGACTGCCCTTACCACATCTTCTACACAATCCAGAAGGCAATGGCCTTCCATATGATGCATTGTTAGAATTCATTTGTATACAATTTCTTAGTATGTCCCATTTTACCACAGTTGAAACATCTAGGTTCCTGGCAACTTGGTGGTCTCCAGGGGAAGTCTCTTCCTACCCAAGGTTCTGGTTCATAGTAGTAGTAACCTCTAGCCTCTTGGTACCTATGTTGACCTCTGTAAGGTGCTTCTCCTTGCCAAGCCCTTACATCCTCACCTCTAGAATTTTTAATTTCCTGTTGCCTTTTAAAAGCTTTTGAAATGGCTTCTCCTACCCAAGCTCCAGTATCTTGCATATTATAATCAATGTTGGCTGCCTACAAACCCATTTTTCTAGCAGAGCTGATCTGATCTTTAAAGGCAACAGTATTCTTTTGCATATTCGGTTTGCATTTTCATAAGCTATTGCATATATAATTGTCTTGTTTCTGGATCTGTTACCTGTAATTCTACTGCCCTAGTTAACCTTTGTAAGAAGTCCTGGAACTGTTCTGTGGGTCCATGTCCTATTCTGGTATAACCTTCTAGGCGTTTTCCTGGCTCACGAACCTTATCCCAGGCATTTAATGTTGGGTGGTGGTGGTAGGGGAGGAAGAGGGAACTGGGATTGCCATGTAAAACGAGCTTGTTTCTAATTCAAATAAAAAAATCTGAAAAAAGTTATAGCTCCACCTTCATGAGATCTGACTGATACCTCCTTCTAGCCTCTGTGTGAATCAAGAATGTGTGTAGTACACTGACAGAAATGTGTAGAAAAACCCTATATGTGTGTGTGTGTGTGTGTGTGTGTGTGTGTGTGTGTGTGTGTTTAGTTAGTTAGTGGTTAATAATTGCAATGATAAAAAACTATACTTTCTAGCTAATGATGAATATTTAAATAACTTAATTTTTATTTATATTATTGAACCATTTCAGCAAAGAGATTTCCTTAAAAGTTAAGGCAATAAACTTATACTTTCATTCTTAATCACAAGTGTCATAAAAATTCACACATATTCCTCCCAATTTGCTTATAAGTTTTGTATAGTGAGGACATTTTTACATGAAATATAGTTAAATAATGAATGACAGAAATTATATTTGAAATATTAAAATAAAATTATCAGTGCAAAACACTGCTGTACATTTGCATTGTTCATGGTCTTGAAACTTAGAGTCCAAAGGAGCTTGGAAACCATAAATTTGAGCTCAAGTTATTTTATTTCCCTTAGTGTTTTCTACATTTACTGGTAGCCATCCTTACCATCCTTATTGTGAATGCAATTTTATTTACTTACCTATAAGGCCACTGGGACCATTACAAAGAAAGATTAAACAGAATGTGATCTTTTCATAGAGCAAAGTGTTTAGCATCTATCAGTTTATCATTTCTTAATTGACTGTAAGAATATTCTTTATATGTATGTTGGGGAACACTGAAGATGCACTTGTGTGTCTTTTGTTATTGCTTTAGTTCTTCTTATTTGAGACAGTGTCTCTTCACTGAGCTAGGTTTCACCAATTGCCTAGACTGGCATGGAGGAAAATAAATAAGCTTATTTGATTGTTTGTTTCTACCAAAAAAACCAACAACAAAAGCAGATGCTACGGAAATAATAATTACGACTGAACTTTGACACAGGCACAATAAAAAAACTAGAGTTGTTACTTGCCAGTGGCCATGTCAGAGCAGTGGCAATTGACTTCAGGAAATCAACCCACCAGACTGAACCCTGATGGGTGAATCTCAGATAGATAAAGACCCAATGGCTTTGGTTCTAGAATGTCTCTTGCTACTGCTGTGTCCTGGCATGTTTATTTTAATTTAGGGAAAGCAGTGCCATGTGACAGGGTTCAAGAGAGGTTTTTTATTAGGTAAACAGATCATAACATGGGGACAGAGGAGAGATGAGATTAGCCTCCAGGGACAGGAGCAGCAGATCAGAGAAGGGGGGGGAAGACAGAGAGAGGGAGAGAAAGATAGAGAAAGGGGGATGGGAGGTAGGCAGGGTCACTTAAAAAGGAAAATAGTGAATGTGTACAGGTGATGATGCTCTTAGTGCCTGCAGCTGATGGCATGTCCTGTCAGAACCACAAGGCTAGTACAGGTGCCTGAATACTAACAATGTTTGCCTCTGCCCCTTTTCTCCAGTATCTCCCATCCAGTGTTTATGAAGGGGAGATCCCCACTGCTTTTAATGTAGTTTGATTATGTCATGGAAAAATGTTCTACTGAGCATTTTTACCTGTGAATTGTTAAGATGATATCCTCTTAAAGTGTACTGTTCAACTGAAACAATAAATTTGTACAATAATAGCTTTAGCTTAAATAGAATTTTGATAAATGAAGGTTATTAATAGGTACACTATGAGGTTATTTTAGTGGAAAAATTAATATAGATAAAAGCAGGATATGGTGTTACCCGTGCTGCTCAGTTGCAGAGTATAGAAAATAAGAAAAAGGAAGTGTCACACAGCTAGGGCTTATGAGTTTCCCTTGAGGAGCCCTGCACACTGTGACTTAGGTTTGATTAAGAAAAAAGATTAAGTAAAAGAATTGGTCCCAAGAGCTAATATAGCTCAAGTTCTTTTAATCTTAACATTGAAAGATGTTTCCACAGGTTTTCGTGTGCATCATGGCTAAAACAAAGCTTTAAATTATGTCTTAGTATTAGTTAAGATGTTTTTGATAATGCCTTTGAGGCAGAAAATCTTGGGGAACAATTTAAAATTTATAATGACACACTTTAATTGTTTAACAGGGGACTCATTGAGGTAAGGTAACTGGAATAATGGCAGCCTGGCTAATTGCTGGCTGATGAACCTTTCTTGCTAGCATGGATTGTAGATCAAGAATGATTATGAATTCCTTGTACCTATTTCTTCCCTCAGCTTTCTGATATAAAAACCTGTTGGTGAATGGGTATTTTCCCTGAGGATTGAAAGTAGAGCTGACTAATTGGTTTTCATGTATAAATGTTTAGATGTGTGATTATTTTAAGATTTACCTTATGATTACCCTTTGAGGTAATAATATAGTGATTGATACTTTGTTTGTAAGTGCAAAATGCAGCCTGCCAAAAAGAATCAGAATGAGACAAAACACTTTCCTTGCTTACACTCTATAAATCTATAACAAGTTGCTTAGAGTTGAATGCATGTAGATTCTTGGAATGATTTTCTTTTCACCTATAATGTGTAGAATGCTTAATCATGTAAGGGGAATGGGAAACATTTTTTAATTGTTTTCATTGTAATCACTCACCTGAAAATAGGATGTAACCACATTGTAATTTTTATATTGCTTGAAATATTTTGCTGGGTATATTAAAATTGAAGAGGAAAATATAGAGCCTAGGAAGGGAAATACTAGGAAAGATGTAGAAGGAATGTTAGAAGGAAGGCATCAAGAGAGGTACAGAAGAAATACATTTGAATAGAACTGAAAAGAGGAATAGAGATAAGAAAAGATGATAGAGAGACCAGAAAGTCGGGTGTGTTTCCTTTTTTTGTCAGCACCAGAGAGTTAAATTTTGTGCAATTCACCAGCCTCAGGGAATAAAGTTCTACTTTCTCAGATAGAAAGTGAAGTTGAGTGATGTAACAATAATTCTTTCTGACAGCCACCTGAGTTCTGCTGCCACATTAGGGCCCCAAAATAACACACAGAGATTAATATTAGTTACAATGCTGCTGGCTAATGACTAGGATTTCTTATTTGCTAGCTCTGTCTTAAGTGTCAACACTAACCATTAATCTATATAAAGACTTATCGAGGACGGCAGCAGCATGTATCCTCTCTTCCCTACATTTCCCAGAATCCTCCTTCTCTCCTAGTCCCACCTAACTTGCTTCCCTATTGGCCAACAGTACTTTAATTATCAATCAATAAGACGAACATATACACAGAAGACCTTCCCCCATCAGAGTAATTAGTTCTCTGACTCCATGGACCCTACTCCTACCCCCCAGTCCCTGAGCTGCTAAAAGCTAGTCCTCAGAGCAACACGAGTTACTACACATTTGTGTTAAATATAATAAATCATTCCATAGAAAAAATGCTGAATGAATGTGCTTGTTTCTTTTTATCAGGAAAAACATTGATTTGAATGTAAAGTCCTGATGACTATATATTGTGAAAGGTGAAGGTAAAGAAGAGCAGGAATGTGAGAGCTAAAGCCATATTAAATAAAAAGAATAAAGCCTCATCTTCCACAGCATTGGAGATGAGTGTAGTTCTCATTAACCTACTGTACATTTTATGTAATTCCTTCAAACATATATAAATAATAAAGAAAAGAATTACCATCATTTTAATTACCTATTCCCTGCTTGTGTTGATATATCACACTTTCCCCATTAAGATTTAAAATTAATATGTGCTAATAAAATAAAGAAAGTCTTTGATAGATAAATGGCAAAGGATAAGACAAATACATGGGGTCCCAAATCTGTACTTTGGAGCCTGGAAATTGCTGCAGAGAAGCTACTAACAGAGCTTCATTAAAATTGAAGTATTACCTCAATAATTGCTTGCTACACGTCAAAAAATACATACCATTTGAGAAAACAAGAGATAAATTTTAAGTCTTAATTTATGTATGCTATACTATTTAGGGGACTTGGCAATAACTGATATGCTATGAGAACAATGATTCTTCCTGTAAGTGACCATTTATCTCAGGGTCAGCAGACTCTCCACTTGGAAAGAAAACAAACAAACAAACAAAAATCACTAGTGAATTGTTGACTAAATATAGTGTCTTTCTGAAAGTAAATTTTTATTCCTTTTATTGGAGTAAGTAAAGACAAGTGGAATATTAAAATATAAGAACAAATCCTAAAATCCAAAGATTTGCAAGCGTTTGATGAAGCATACAAGGTATAAAAACATAATAAATGTGTTTAATTGATATTTACTGATGAAAATGGGATATTTTTATTTTTTAATGAATTATAAATTTATTTGATCACATATTTCACAGATATCAAGTTCTTATTCCACGAAGATCAAGACAGAAATACTGACTATTCCCTATGGCTTCATGAAGTTTGAAATTCTTCCTCACAATGACATATAAGACAATCTAAGAATAGAGTGATGAGATTTCAAACAATGTCACATTGAATTCTCTGGGGAACAACAGCTGTGTAAATCAAATGACAATGTTCATGTCCATTTACTAAGAATGGGAGTATCAACAGTGTTCTTAAAGGTCACAAGAATACATTGTCACCTTAATCACAAAATTTTATGTTTCACTCTTCGCTATAAAGAGGTCTTTGTGTGTGTTCAAAAGACAGAAGGATCTAGAGGTTGTCATCTCTCAGATTACCTAGCCTGATAGTGCAATGCGCACCATATTTATCCTTCTCTCCCTGCCTCAGTGCAGTAAATTAAAAACTGTTCTTCAAAGACTGCTTTTGGATTATAAAGAGAATCAATAGCAAATGCATTGCAGAATGTTGAAAGTGCTTATAAAATAGGTAAGATTTGCCAATGACATGCTTTCAGTATCTTTCCAAATTGCTCATACATATTAAAGTAAGTAGATAACAAATATGAAGTCATAAAGGGAGTCCTGTAATAAAAATGCCAGATCTCACCACATTCAGCAATATTAGAGTGAAATGATTTTATCATAAAAGTTCACACAATCAGTATCTCCCTGAGAAGGAAATGGAGACAACAGAGCACATGGAAGTATTCACAACAGCAGTGCCTCAGATGCTTGCAGGCTGCTTGTGATGACAAAGGTAAATTCTGATGGGTCTCATCCAGTTTGTTTGCTGAAGACTGCATGTGTTTTGAGAAGTTTGAGAAGTGGATTTGACACCATATATTAAAATATAAGATATGAAAACCAACTGAGAAGACCTCCCTTCCCACACACCCCTTTCGGTGTAAGAGTCTCTGGAAATGGATTCAAGAGGAAGTAGGATAGGAAGTTTAGTGACGTAAGAAAAGGTTGTGAAGGCACAAATAGAGAAACTTATGTTTGTAAATACTACACACATTAGAAAGGATATCCTCAAAGAAGATTGAACAAACAAACAGTCATTAAATGCCCTGGAAAAGCTATACATTATAATGTAAAAAAGTAACAAAAAACCCACAAAAGACATATCATTACAGAAAACTAAAAACGTCAAACAGATATATTTAAACAAAGAATAAATATGTAATCTTGAAAACAAGCCTGATAAGAGGAAGAATATTATGAACTAAAAATAATGAAGTGATAAATATGGATACAGATTAAGATAGAAAATCAGAGAGCAGAGAGATAAGCCTAAATTTAAAAATACTCATTGTTAAGTGAACGCATGCACAGATAATACTACATGTAACATGTTAAGAAGAATAGATCATTTTTGGAGAAAATAGTGGTATAAGAAGGACAAAACCACATACTGGGGGAGTTTAATTTAGTAAAGAATGATCTTAGTGACAAAAGCTTATAAAGATGAATTCTGAAACTGTAAACAGGTAACACCTCCTAATATATAAAAGCAAAAAATATTCATTTATGTAACACACACACAACATATCTGTGTATACTTATCGAGGATTAGCAACAAAATGTATAGTAGAAACTTTGCTATATCTTTAAAACAAAAAATGTTGTAGATTATTTAGGCACAAACTTGTATGAACTAGAAAGAACATGATATTTTAATTATAGATTTCCATTCTAACTTCTCACCAGAAGAAACTGCAAGAGCATAATTTAGGTACTGAGAAGAGAAAATTAGAGTCAATGATTATGAGTACAGCAAAGATTACCATTAAGAATGAAAGTGAAAACATTCAAAAACATAAAGGGATTCAAATGACATAGTTAGCAGGATAATTTCTTGAAATCTTGTAGACAAAATATTTCAAGTAAGTAAAATAAATGTATTTCTTATAGTACACTGCTGGGTGGCCAAGAACTGAGGTCAAAGTAGCCCCATGTACTGGCTGGATTTAAGTGAATTTCACACAAAATATAGTCAGCTGAGAAGAAGATACCTTGATTGAGAATATCAAGGGAGATGCCTTGATAGAGAGAGACAGAACTGGTATGGAGAAAGGTCTGGCACAGAGGAAATGTTAGCATTCTTGGTGCTTCATCCAGTAGCTGTTCAAAGCAGAAACTGGCACCCAAAGCTCAGCACTGAACCATACTCCTGGAATCCAGTTGTGGAGATGGAGGAGGGATGAGCAAAGGAGCCAAGACAGTGCTGTAGAAACAGTTGACCTGAACAAGTGAGAGCATGGAGACCCTAGTCATAAAGCTGAGGAACCAGCATTGGACTGAAGCAAGCCCTCTGAATGTAGGTGCCAGCTAGTAGGCGAAGATACTCTAGGGGACCTCTAACAGTGGAGCCAGTCTTTAGCCCTAGAGCACAAATGGACTTTGGGAGCCCTTTCCCTATTGAGGGATACAATTGCAGCCCAGATACAGCAAGGAGGGCCTAGGGTCTCCCCCAAATGATATGAGGGACTTTGAGGTCCCCCATGGAGAGCCTCACTATTCCTGGGGAGGAATTAGGGGATGGGTTGGGGGGGTGAGGAACATGGGAGGTTGGGAGGGAGAGGGAATGGGGGCGATGGATGTATCTAAATATGATCAGTAATTAAAGAATTTAAATAAAACAAAAAAGAAGAGACCAGCATTGTTGAAGAGAAATCTTCTGGGAAATGTTTCTTGATAGTAAGCACGTAGAAGCTGTGATTCAGAGGCGGCCAAATTTCTATTGGCAGCTGAAATTGGTAGAGTCACGCAAGTGGTACTTGTTTCAAAGCCATGATGGGGGTCATGAAAACAGCTGAGGCTTGGGATGGTTCCAGGTCGGGAGAAGCCATTGGTGCAGGTACAAGTTTAGTGGCAGTCAGGATTGAAGGGGTCACAGGAAGTTGAGACTTGGCACTATGAAACCGGCCTATGTGATGATATTGGTGAAAGTGCAGCCCAGTTTCAGCAGAAGACCCCAGCAATGTGGAGATTCCAATACCATGAGATGACCGTCAGGAATAGCTGCAGTGGAATGGATACATCTGGAGTCCAGAGCATAGATGATGAGCTGTGTGTGTGCACCGCAGAGGGCAGATCTGAAGAAGTGACCCAAGACCTTTTGAGGAGTCTGAACATCATGAGTGAATCTCAGTCCTGGAAAAATGGAATTCAGTTTTGCATTAATCTGATTGTGATTGCGTCCTGATTTGTCCCTCTTGAAGTAAGAAAATATTTTGCTTTTTTGCAGGAACCTAGGTTCTGGATGAGATAGGGGGATGGGAGAAGGTGATGGAAGGGAACTGGAGCTGTTATGAATCTTTTAAAATAAAGAGAAATTAAAGAACAAAGAGATTTTGTATTTCTAAAAAGTCTAAATATTTTAAGGTGACTGAATTCTATTGTGTGCACATTGGAAAAGACTGTGGAACTTTTCAAGTTATTTATGTATTTAATGTGAGAACTTGGGATGAATGAGACAGGAAAGGTTTCTGGCCTAAAGGTGATGGATGTGGTTGTGTGTCAAGTTGATAAGTGGTCAACTGTGCTGAATATTTTATGTCAACTTGACACAAGATAGAGTCACCGGAAAGGAAGGAGCTTCACTTGACAAAATGCTGCCATGGGTTCCATCTGTAAGGCATTTTATTAATTAGTGATTCAAGGTGGAGGGCAGAGCTCTTTCTAGGTGATGCCACCCTTATGCTGGTTTCTATAAGAGAGGGAAATGGGATTGGTCTGTAAAATAAGATTGTTTTCAATTTAAATAAAAATTTATTTAAGAAAGAAAGAAAGCAACCTGAGAATATCCATGAGCAGCAAGACAGTAACCTGCCCAACTCCATGAACTCTGCATCAGTCCCTGAGTCCAAGTTCCTGTCCTGACTTCCTTCAATGATGAACAGTGAAATGGAAGTTTAAGTCAAATAAACCCTCTCCTCCCCAACTTGCCTTTTAGGTCACAGTGCTTCATCAAAGCTATAGAAGCCATAAATAAGGCAGAAAGTGTTTTTTCAGGGATTTTTTTGTCCCTTATAGATCTTTTGCATATACCTGTGGTTTCCTGTTTTTCATTTTTATATGATTTCTACATGTGCAATTGTGTATGTTTCTGCAGGTATGCAAGTTGCTAGACCTTTTCCTTTGGTTCTTTGTTTGCTGTTTGCTGGTTTTATCCTATTCTGCTCTTTGATTTATTATTATTATTATTATTATTATTATTATTATATTATTAATTGTAACCTAATCAGAGAGAGAATAATGGGTAGGGACTTGGGTGTTAGGTGAAAGGGAGGAGTTGGGAGGTGTTGGAGGAGAGGAAACTCTCTCTATTCAGAATATATTGTATGAATATAATCTATTATAAAAACAAATAAATGTGGGACCAGCAATAGTATCATATGTTTTTAGCAGAAAATAGAGTAAATGTGTTTTAAACAAATCATACTAAATACTAGAAAAGGGAAACACTGTAATAAGAACATTAGTTTACAACTATTTAGTAATAATGGTTACATAATTATATATTTTGTGGAAAGTCATTAAATTGTATGCTCTAACTAGTGAATTCAATGATATTTAAATAATACCTTAATGGATTTATAAGGCAAAAGGTGTTTTGATTATTGTTATATGAACTCAAGATTTCTCTAGTTACTCCACCACCCTGAAGCCAGGGTTAAATGCATCTAAAACAGCCAGAATGTGAGCCATAGCAAAATGATGATGACTTTATATTTAAAAAGGTTAGCAAAACCTTCTAGGTACGTAACAACAGTTATCACTATTGTGGAAATATGAGTTTATGGCTTTTGAGAGCTGATTCTGTGAGCTCTTTGGAGTATACGAATATTTACCATGTGATGATGCATTAAACAAAACAAGCTCTTCAGCATAAAAATATGACAAATCATAAATAATAACTTGTAAAAGAGCTACGTTTCAGAATATTGAATAGTTAATTTTATTTAATAATGCAAAGGTGTATGTATATCCAGACACACAAACATATTTCAAGGTGTCTGTGTATATATATTATATATATATATATATATATATATATATATATTATAAATATATGTAAAAATATATATTTATATATATTCATCTGTTATATATGTATATATTTATCCATATGAACCCATTGAATACTAGGGCTAAAGGGTACAATATGGAAAGGGATAGATCTGAGACATGGGGTAGGGACAGGTAAATGGTGTTATATCGAATTTCACCAAAAATATACATGACATTTAGACTATATTAAATATTATAAATAATAAAACAAAGTATTTCAAAGGACACCACTGATGAAATAATCATCAGTGTTACTTCATGAATTTAAAGCTAATTACATATTGGAATTTCAGTTTATTTTTTGGAATTTGAAGAAAAATTAATAAAAATATTTTGATTTACTATAACAGTTACAATAAAAGTTAGGAAAGTTGCATGATATATTAATTTAACCTATTATTTCTAAATTTGAAAGAAGAGTTTTGAGTAGATAAGAGTCCTTAGAATGTATGTTGGCTCTGTTTTCACAATGATAATTGTAATTTAAAAAGATAAGTGAAGAACACTGACATTTATAACTGCCCTGAGAGTCCGGGCACTGTGGAAAATAGCTCTCTTTCTAAGTAAAGAAAATAAATTGGTTACTTTCTTAGTTTTCTGACTTTAAAGAAATGTTGTCCTTTGAAAAAATCTATATCTAGAAATTCATAAATGACTCTAAGGCTAAAACAAATGAATTTTAGATCTAAATATCCTGAACCCTATACACACACAAATTCAACATTGTTAGAAGACTAAGTTCTATATGTAGAATAAGATGGAAAAAAAATCCTTAAACAGGAATACCTCAATAACAATTCATTCTCATCCTTTACTATTAAAAAATATTTGTACAATTCTATTTGCAGATATTTTCATTAACTATGTATATTTACTAAATAATACTAATTACAAGCAATCACAAAGCTAAAGACAAAGCAATAAGCTGCCATTTGAGACTATGTTGGTCTCCTGTAAACATTTTTTTTTCATCATAGGTCTAAACTATTATTACTGTTTACCAATTTACTTAGTCCTCAAACAGATCAGTTATGAAACCAGAAGACTAAGGCTTAAAAGGAATGTAAAATAAATTTGTTATTGTATGTTTTGTAAAATTAATAGTGTGAAAGATCAATGTGGCTTTCACAATTAGTGCTAATCTTCAAAGGAAACTTTTTATTGGCAAGAATTCATGCAAATTAGATGAAAAGAGAACAAACATATCCCCAGTTCATGAAAATTTATATCTTATGTTTTTTAAGTAAGGTTATCCTAAAATGACTTTGTCTTAAAATATTTACACAGGATAGAAGGAAAATGTTTTTTATATGAATTCATGTGAGTTTATTTCTTTAGGGGATGGATCAAATTCTTTCTTAACCCACATGTTTAAATGCAAATTAAATTATCTTATGTAGCTGGGAACTTCAAGAACTTGTTAGAATTGTTTCACTGGAAAAGTATTTTTGTCTTAGTTTTGGTTCATTACATTTTGCACATAATATCATGATTGCTACAAGTGTTTGTTGAACAGCATATCTAGGCAAACACACTTTAAAAAAAAGTGAACTGATTCAATGTTTGGGCATATAAAAAGAGCCAAGAAAATGTTTTCCTATCATACCTATCAGTGAGTAGACTGAAACAATTAAGACTTAAAATTCATACTACCTAGGTTTATTATTCTTACAAATATCAGGTAACATTAAGTTCAGTAGATACTCATCTTGTAGTATAAAGTTCTAGATGTTTCTTTAGATCATGTCAGGGTTGTGATGACTTCCCTATTCTTCTGGTGATTCAATGATACAGCTTTTTGTGTGATTACAAAATGTGTGGTTATTTATACAGAGGAGTCCATATCTGGTAAGAGGACACAATGATAAATAGATTTATAGGGCTCTCTCTGGAGAGTGACTGGCCTCAAAGCAATAGCTTGGGAGTTTGCTCAGTGCAAGCTTAAAATCCAGAGCATAATCTGTTTAAACTTTATTTCTTTTCCAATAGCAGAAGATATATTCTGGAAACCTTTGTGGTCTTTCAGTATTCTGTCAATGTTTAAGGCAAAGCATGTGATGAAGATATATTCATACCTCACATGAAGGTAGAAAAGGGATGCTTAGGAATACTTTGACTTTGTTAAAAAGGCAAGTGTCAATCTCCTGAAATTTTTTTTCTATTCCTGTTTACTTATAGATTCTTCATGCATTATGTTTGCAAGCATGAATTACCAACAGATTTACACATTATTTTGTTTTTGCTTTTTCTTTATTTAATTTCCTTGCCATGTTCTTACACACACATGCACACACACACACACACACACACACACAAACACACACACACACACACACACACACACACACACACACACACACACGTATATAGGAAAGATATGCATGCATCAGAATCTTCATCTCCAATTACAGTACATAATATGTAGATTTAGAACTTTAATTTTCAGAAGAATTATGTGGGCTTTAAAGGACAAAACATATTTGAAGACACTGATACATATTTGTTGGGGAAATATATGATTATTTTAGATATTTTGCCTATTGTTAAAATATTTCTGCTAATTTCTCTGTATGGTAGTATGAGATTGAATTGATAGCAGTTATTCACAATCTTATATAGGCAGTTAAATAAGGTAAATCCAGTATTTTTTCTACAGCAATAAGTATGTCCACAGAAGTATGAAGGATAGGAAATGTAATGTGTAATAAGAACTTTACACTCTCTCTCACGTATTCCTCATATATAACATTCCAAACTTCACATTTATAACTTCAAAATATCATGCTACATCCTTAGAAAGGATATCTGTAAGGTTTTTGAGACTGAATTTAATTTTATGTGCATAAGTGTTTGCCTGGATGAATGTTCATTCCATTCCAGTATGTTAGTTGCCTATGGCTCTTTGTCTAGGGATGAGGCCTAGGGAAACTATTCCTTTTGCTCTTTAGCATGTTGCTTGATAGTGCCTTGCTTGCAATCTTGTTTATACACATATTTCTACGAGAAACCATTTTATAGCTGCCTGGTAGATACCACTTCTTGAGACTCATTATTGTTTACCAAAATCAAGTGGTTATATTTGGAGTCATACACAAAAACAACAAAAATGACAGCAATTTTCAGATATATATATATATCTGAAAATTATAATCAAATATAAATATAAATTTTTAGCACAGGAAAATCAGTTATGAATTTGAGATTGGTTCTTAGGATAGATAAGGGTGAGGGTGCCAAGGAAAGTCTGGAAGGAGAAAGTGATGTAATTCCATAATAATTTAAATATGTATTAAAAATTGAAAGAAACAAGTCAAAATTTAAAACTATTTCTATAAAAAAGGATTGTCAGTAATCTTTCCATCTTATATATTAATATAACTGTAGTGACATTGAAAAATAGGGGAAATGAAAAGTCTTCAAACTACTATAATTATTATCAATATATTGTACTCAAAAATATTGAACATAATGAGCAAGATGATGAACGACATTTTACCTGCATTAGAGATGTCCAGCAACCGGTTTCTAAAGAGCTTCTTCTTTGAGTATTTATTCATTTTCCAAATCAATTTAACAGCTACAATTGCCAAGTGACAGAACATGACATTAGAGCTTAGCTAAATGAAAAAAGAGGTTCATTAATTTAGTAGTGAGCAAAGTTACCTAGATCACCACATCCCCACAACTCCAGATGGTATGAAAGGATTGCCAAACCTAGGAAACTTAATTTTATCCCCAGGACTCAGAAAGGGATGGAGAAATTCAATTCCCATGCTGTTTTGTCCTTTAAAGCCCAGATAAGTGCCATGGCAAGGCTCATTTCACACACACACACACACACACACACACACACACACACACACACACACACGCACACACGGACACACACACTAAAATAAATTATTATAAAATTCGATTAGAGTAATGACTATATAAGTTTGCCTTTACATAAATTTTTGAATAATTCACACAAATCTTTTTACTTTGGTAAGCTGATATAATTTCAGATACATTGTGTTATGTGTTATATATATTTACCTATGTATATTTATGAAAACTTTTAAGATAACAAACCAAGAATATAGGGTTTCCTGCCTGGGAGATATTCTAGAGCAATGATGGCACAAAGCTTTTGGCAGTAACCCATCAATATCTGCTTTGACTTTAGCTAACTACATGTGATGGAATCCAAACCTAACAATATTTAGGTAACAAACAACCTGAGATTAGGTAGCACAGGGTCCTTGGGCAAGAGCAACTACAACAAATACTATATATACAGTATAAAATCAAATATTATGCATTTGTATACGTGTGTGTGTGTGTGTGTGTGTGTGTGTGTGTGTGTATGATGGGGAATGTACTGTGTATATTCATCTTATTGATTATTGAATAAAATACTGTTTGGCCAATGAGACAGCAAGTTAGACAGGACTAGGACTCAAAGAGGATTCTGGGAAATGTAGTAGAGAAGTGGTGATCCAGGCAGGAAGTGACATAACAAGGAGACTCATATTTAAGAAAGGGGAACCAGGAAGTGTCCCTCTTTCCCCTCTGTTCCTCCTCCAGTGGCGCAATGTGATCCATCGGCAAGGGAGGTGCCAGTGGAAGGCATACTCTATAAGATAAGTCTTATGAAATTTATAGATTTATAATTAAGACTGAGCTAACAGATGAGAAATCCTAGTCATTGGCCAAGCAGCATTTGAACCTAATACAAGTTTCTGTGCATTAATTGGGGCCCTAACTCAGGCAGGAGGCTGATGTAAAGCGCACACGTGAAGGTGGGCCTCGGTGGCTTTTGAGGGAAAGATTTATTGTAACGTGTGTGTGTGTGTGTGTGTGTGTGTGTGTGTGTGTGTGTGTAAGGAAACAGCAAAAAATGGCTTCTAGTGACATTAATCTGTATTCGCAAGTCAGTACCTTTCCCAGCCGTCATTGGAGAAGCTTCCTCTTGCAATGCATGAGAACAAATACAGAGACTCATAACCAGATATTATTCAGCGAATGAGAGAACTTGGAACACTCAGGACTAACAGGGGTGTCTCTAAAAGTAGTACAGAGAGTGTAAGAGTCAGAAGGGAAGGATAACAGCAAGAAAACAGGCCTAGTAAATCAACATAATCAAAGTTCATATGTACTTACAGAGACTGAGTTAGCATGCACAGGGCCTGTATGGACTTGTACCAGGTCCTCTAATATAAATTATGGCTTCCAGTTTATCTATTTTTTTATGGTACTCCTGATTGTGGGAATGAGTATATCTCTGGTACTTGTGCCTTTTCTTGGTCTCTTTTCCTTCTATTGGTGTCTTATCCAACTATACTTAAATAGTTTTTGTTTTGTCTTATTGTATAATATTTTGATATATTTTATTATTATCCCTTTAACATATTTGCTTTCTAATGCCTGAGAGAAAGGGAAAGTGCCCAGATGGGAAGGGAAGGAAGGAAATGGGAGTTGGGAAAGAGGTAGGGGAAGCTGTAATCTGCTATAATATGTGAGAAAAAGAATGTTTTTATAAAAGTAACAAAATACTAAAATAAATTAGAAAAGAAAAGCAAACACCCGACTTTCCACATTTCTATTGTTATCAATTCTCAATAAACCCAAATAAAAATAAAGCTTAATTTATTTGTATTTTAGTCTCTCTCTTTCACTTATGCTTTAAAATTAAAGATCAATGCATTTGCAATGTTATCATGTTTTAAAAGTAACAAGATTGAAGAGTGCAAACAAAATCTTATTTGTGAGAATACAATCACATTTGTGATTTTCAAAATCACTTAAGTGTTTGTTGAACTAGGATGAATATTACCATTTCCATGGTCTTCATTGTAATATTCAGAATCCCATGAATTTGAATTTACTAAAGATTTCTATTTCATATTTGTATCATTATAACAGACAAATTAATAATATGACAAATTTCCAACAAAACACACAAAGCCAAAAGACTGTAAAAAATATTTAAATTCTCTTACCCAGTAATAATGCATAATCATAATGTCTCTCTCAGATAATATAGTGTCTCATAATTGATTTGGCATGGTGATGTGGCTCAACAGGTAAAGGCACCTGCCCTGGTTCTAATCCATGGAACCCATGTCCAGACACACAGAGAGAATTTACTGCATAGAATTGACCTCTGACATCCATATGTGTATGTTGGCATATATTGGAACACAATAATAATACTCTAAATTTAATCCATTCTAAATAATTAAAAGGAGATTTATATTACAAAATTGTGTGAAACTATATGAGAGTTGTACATATGTTAGTGACCCAGCCATATTTTAGAATATTAAAACATTGATTCTTTTGATTGGTTTCTTGATGTTCTTTGGTTCATAACATAATAAGCATGTTTAAACTGATGATGACTTATTTTCATCTGGATATGACAGTGTTTGGTTTCCTAATGCTAATTATTGAGGGTCATAAAGAATGGTATGATCATAATAAAGCTATTAATATAATTTACAAGGTTTTCTACACCAGATTATCTATGTATAATATTGACTCTATTAATTTCCATTGAATATAAGCGATTATGGGAGAATTGTTCTGTCTTGGCCATAGGTAAATCATGCAATATGCTTCACTGAATAAGACATCTTAAAATTATATTGGGATCTATAAATTCGGTCTGGACAAAGGATGAAGCCTTTATGGTAGGGTAATGACAGTGTCACAGTAAAGCAAAATATAACTGAACTGATGGTTTAGAGAGTTTGTCGCCGATGTTGGTCTTTCACTGGCTTTACTTTGGGAAAAGATAACATTGATTTCACTGGGTTTCTGTTTCCCATTTGTAAGGCTAATAGAAGAGCACTGTTTCCAAATGTCCTTTCCAGCTCAATAAATCATATGTGGCTCTCTTTTCTGTTTTGTTTTGCTTCCTTTGTTTTTTGAGACAGAGTTTCTCTGTAGGTTTGGAAACTGTCCTGGAACTTTCTTTAAAGACCAGGCTGGCCTCAAACTCACAGAGATCTGCCTGCCTCTGCCTCCAGAGTGCTGGGATTAAAGGGGTGCGCCACCACTGCCAAGCTTTTATGTGGCTCTTGTAGTATGTTTTAGTTGCAAATATAAGATTGTTGATGTCAATTCTATTAGTTGTTGTATGTTCATTCATTAAAACCCTGCTAATTTTAAAATTGGAATGTTAATTTTCGTGGACCCATCTAGAATCATATCCTATCTTACACTTTCCAATACTGGAAATCACTGCCAAACTGAATAGCTTGCCTTTCCTTTTCTGTAGGGTAACCCTCAGTCCGGCAAAGGCTAGACTTTGCTGAATTTTCTGGGGAGACTACTACTCTGAGAAGGACAGAATTGCTGAAAGTTTAATTAAGATTAGTTTACATGATGGCAGAGACTGGAATTTTTATTTCATATTTGTTATGATGATTACCATACAGTCCTTGAAGAATATTTTTACTTGCAAATACAGAACACAATTACCATAGATCACAATTAAACTCTGTTATATTTTCTTGAAAAGGAATAATCAGATTTTTCTTTTTGTTATAAAATAGAAAACAGAGTAAATGTAAAACTTGAACTTTGATTTAAATCCCTGTTTATTATTCAATCATACAAACGGTCATTTCTATTATCGAAATAACTCTTGAAACATGTTTTTTTTATGAATTCATATGTTATACATAAAATTACTGTTATGCTACTTAGTTATTCTTTTTTTTTTGGTTTTTCAAGACAGGGTTTCTCTGTGTAATTTTAGAACCTATCCTGGCACTTGCTCTGGAGACAAGGCTGGCCTGGAACTCACAGAGATCGGCCTGCCTCTGCCTCCCTGGTGCTGGGATTAAAAGCGTGTGCCACCAATGCCCGGCATTGTTAGTTATTCTTAACTCATTAACTTGAATTTATTTCTAATTTGAATTTATTTCTAATACTTTTCTTCTGTTATAAATTATGGAGGTCTTATGTGAACTTTAAAATGAAAGTTTAAATTGTTGAGGCTTCTCTGCACAGTAAATCTAGATTTTTATTAATTTGTTAATACTTCTTAAGTAAATGACCAAAAAGAAGTCTGCAAGTTGCTAAATCTCAATTATCTTACCACTAACATTTGCATTAGAAAAAATACAAACTTTATAGAGATTGTGAGGAACACTATTTTCATTAAGTTATCAATCAATAAATGTTATCATGGGTCATGAACATGCTGAATGTGAATCTACAAATGGACAGCCATGGGGCAATTATATGTAAAATTGGATTTCTAACAATGGCCAAACTTAGATTCTTACAAAACCAATTACTTGTCCACATAAACCTGCATAAAGTCAAATGCCTTTCTTTAGAAATAGCACAACAAGATTAATACAAATTTCTTTAGCATTTAATGTAAAGTCACCATGATTTGATTAGTAACTGACTGCTTTCCTAAATTAGTAGCCAGCATTTCTGTTTTAGTTAGCCTGAGGTCAACCTCCCCACTCCAACAGTCTCCAACTTGGTCATATGTTTAACCTTCATTTGCTCTCATATTTAGTTACTCTTACATTTTTTTCTTTTTACATCTTTGCTAAAATTCAAGTGACAATGACTGACTTCCTTTCAAAGCAAATGAATCACTTTGGCTTTTTCATTCAGTTAATTTTCTGATAGTGCCTTGCACAGTGAGACAATAATAAAAATTCTTGACATTGTTATACTATACAGCATATGACCAGGTGTAGTGAATGCATCAGGGAAAAACATCATTGTATGTGTAATTTTGTAATTTTGAACCTCCTTATTTCAATAAAAGCTTGTTTTGGTGTAATTAACAGTACTTACCTTACATTTCACAGCATTTTAGATAAGCACCAGATTGTCCCACAATTACCCCATTCTAAACTCAGAAGTTATGTTTGGTTCTGTTACAGGTATAAAACAATCAAAATTGAAGTTGTACATAGTTTCCTTATTTAGAATTCATATCCAGAGAGGGAAATGCATGAATTCCCTGTACCTGACTTCAGTAGTACTTTTCTTAGTGTACTTTTTCTAGTTGTTTTTCTCAATATTTAGGGTTGTCAAAAGTACATAATGAATTTTAATGCTTTCATAATTTATCTAAGGAGATGGTACAAGTAATATTTAGTGGAGATGGGACTTTTTAAGTAAATTATTCAATGTAACACAGTAAGATGTCCTTGTACACGGAAAGGTCCTTCAGGGTAAGGAATATAGAACATAAAAAAGAAAGAAGCACATGCTTTTTCTAGAAGAGTCAAGGCAGGTCTAACAGAGAAGTGGGTATCTGAGCAACTACTGAAAATATTTACATTTCTGTTCAGCCATACATCTGGCAGAAAGGTGCTTCAGAAGAAGAAATTAGCAGCAAAAGTTGTGAAATATGCACTGGCTGAACTGATCGCAATGGAACAGAGAGGACTTCATTGCTGGAGTAAGGAGGTGGGAAGACATGGCAGGACTTAAATTAGAGGTGGGAAGCAGGGAAATTTGCCTTCCTAATTTAACAAGTAGACTAAATATATGAAGAAAGAATCTCATGGTGTTGTGAATAAGAATGGTTACTCACTGGAACATATTGATGTCTGTGGCCTATGTTGACTCTATGGGCCAAGATATTGTTTGTGATCCATGTTACCATTGAATGGCATGTAGATGTTCATAGTCTGTACTGTCACCTGAATTCATGTTGATGTCTTCGAGCTGTGGTACCAGCAATGGCCATTATGGTGTCTGGGTCTGTGCTGCTGCCATGTGGAAATCTGTGTTCTATTCTGCTGCTGACTGTAAAAGGCTAGGAAGCTTATTTTGCATGTTGATGACTGGCAACTCACAGTTGAGAATGAGAGACAATAGAAGGCTTCTGTGGCAAGATCTCCCCTGACACCATCCCCCCAAAAACATTCAAGACATGAAACCATTGATGAGAACTCTTAAAGAATGTGCTAAATCCTAGCTTGTCACAGTTGATGGCTTCTGTCCCTGTGCTTTCATTATGGGAACATCCTCTGTGGCATGAGCCTCCTCCTTGTGGAAGAACACTCAAAGAATAGCTAATGTTACTCCCACAGCTATCAGTGGTCAATAGCTCCTCATCGAGGAGTGGGACCCTCCCTCACACACACGCTAAAATTTTAACTAACTTGATCTTGCACAGCTAACCACAAGTTGTTGTGGGCTCATATGTTCACCACTCATATTAGCTCCAAAGAAATGTATTTCATAGCTGTCTTTAAAATCCTCCACTCTTGCATTCGTTCTGTCGCTCTTCCATGAGGTTCCATGTGCAGGCTGATACAGATACATCAACTATGCCTGAACATTCACAGTGGGGGATTTCTTGCACTTGGGAAAAGGTATGAGTCTCTGTTGTAACTACCGTTCACTTTAATTAAATCACGAACAAGACCAAGGCTGAAAGTAACTCAAATCTATTTTAATACATTAGAAATAGTTAATAATTATGATCTAAGAGTCACAGTAGTATATTCTTTTCAAATATCCATGACCTCAAAAGCTTGGGGGAATCTGGCTAAGTTTTAAACACCAGACCTGATTTTGTTCCTGTTGAGTGGGTCTTAAATTCAATTAGATAGCTGTTGGTTAGCAGTTGCATGTGAGTGCCATTTTCCAAATATCTTGCTATGATAGTAATTATTCTGGCTCATAGATATTTCAGCTTGTAAGGACTTTTAACAAATTCCATTCTATGACAGTTTACATAGTATTTTCTGGTACCATGGAAGCTACCTTTCCACTAAGTCACTTTCAGATCAGATCCATCTTAACACATGCTAGTTTTATGTCCTAGGTGAACACTGTTATCAGCAAAAAATGTCCACCATCAAATCCTGACAGGCCACTAAAGGCTATATCAATCAGTAGTCTATATATTTTGGGGGAATTACATGGAATACCCTTACCATTCAAACCGTGGTTTGTAGGGGAAGCTGTAGCCACGCCTCCTTAGGGGCTGGCTAAAGGTGTGCCTGATCACTCCTTTGAGGGCGTGGTCAGCGTGATGTAGAGTGAGAGTTGGTCAGGTGGCTGGTTTCTGGTTTCGGTTTCACTTGTTTGCTGTAGAGACTGCTGCCAGCAGGCTGGCTAGGTCACTCTGTAAGTAAGGCTTTTCACTATTAACATGCCTTGTATCTCTACCTGGCTCTGTATTGGTAATTTCCCGCCATAGTGGTTTCCCATTTTTGGGTCAAGGGTTGGGATTTTTGTCAGGCTATATGGTTGATTCTTGTAGGGAGCATTGACATTAACATGGATTAATTTTTTGCATAGATTTTTAGTATTTAATATTGAAATATTTTATGAATATGTAGATCCTTTAATATTTAATTTACATAACTTGCATATATGACTCTTCTTTAACATATATAACATACAATTTTAGTAAATTGAAGATATGATTTTTGAAGTTTTTATCAAACATTACTGGCATTATTTATCCAAATCCCCCTTCCCTCATTTCTAATTCTCAATGAGGGAGGGGTCTATTGACCTCCCTCTTAGTTCCTCAGTTGAAACCTTCTTTCATTTCATTTCACCAGTATCTTGCGGTGACACCTATTTATGCCTGTGGTACCATTTACATTCCTGATTTCCGTGGTTACTGCATCTTGTGTGTTAATATCTGAAGATTTGGAGATTGGAATAGCAGAAGAAAGAGAACATGAGGTATTTGTCATTTTGAGTATTATGCACTGCCAAAGGATACCTAATTAAGATACTACCGAAATGTTTTAAGTCTTTTTATTGCCCAACAGTATAGCTATCATGATTATGTTAACAATTTAAAATTTGGATGCTGTCTTAGCTAGGGTATCTATTGCTGTGAAGACACCATGGCCATAGCAACTTTTACAAAGGAAAATATTTAATATGGGTGGCATATAGTTTCAGAAATTGGGTTCCATTATCATGATAGCAGGAAATATGGGGGCATGCAAGAAGGCATGGTACTAGAGAAAGAGCTAGAATTCAGCATCTTGATGTGGAGGCAACAAGAAGTGAACTGTGTCACTGGTGTAACTTAAGCATAAGAGACCTCAAAGTCCAACCTCCAAGGTGACCATTTCTAACAAGGCCATACCTACTCCAACAAAGTGACACGAGGAACATTTTTATTCAAAATGCTACAGATGCAAAGTAACTCATTTAAAATTCTTTAATAATTTGTAATAATTTAATTATCCTAGATTTCATATTTTATACTCAAATTATCTGAAGTTAAATCTTAATTTTCCTGAAATTCCTAGAAGCACATATTTACATCCTATTGTATGAATATTTCATTGTATTTATTTTATTTTTATCTCATAGCATTTACAGCAACTATTCATTCAGTAAATACAAAATTATTTTCCTTTACATATAAGAAGAAACATATATATGTACTTATTTAATATATTAGATGAATATAAATGTTAGACAAACAATGAGCATATGACTAAATATTAACACTTGCTTTTAACCTGAGAAGAACTATAGGAAAGGAATCACTGGTGAGATTAGGCAAAGGAAAACTAGTAGTTGCTATTTATTGTATAGTATAGGGTACTTGAGAGGTCAGAACTGTTAGATATTTAAAAATATGAAGAAACAACCAAAGAAAAGACATATGGGGAAAGAGAAATATTGACTCTTACTGTTTAGGTGACTATAACTAAGTGAATATTTCAAGTAATTGTGCAATTATTTAGTAAAACCATTTAAGCAATCCTTGAACAAGAGAAATAATGTTAATATTATAAAAAATTGTATACATGCATATAATTACATGTACAATTATATATACATATACTTTTATTCTATACTTTTACTAATTATTGAAGCAGTGTATAATGTAGTGAACAATATTTCTCCAAGTTTTCTCCAAATTTCTCCAATTTTTTTCTTCTTCTGTAACTGTAGAGATAGAGTTATCATCATTGAAGTGAAAAAAAATATTTATTGAGTCAATGTTTTTATATTTTTAGTTTAGGTACTTTCTTATACTGAATAGTTAAACATATGATTTAAAAAGATGTGATGGGCTTTTAAAAACTTCTCTTTGATAATGATGTTATTATTGGTAGAAAACAAAAAATAACCACTGTAAAAAAAATACATGTAGAAAAGGAAAAGAGGTTACACACACACACAACTGAAGAAAGTGAGAGGTGTTATTTGTTCCTAGAAAAATGAGGTATTTTATTTTTTACAAATTAATCTATATTAGATGTGATTAACTTTACATGTGGGAGATCACCTCATATATTTATTAGTATCTATCTCAAGACATGCCAAAATATGATGGATTTTGATAGATTTTGTCATTTAAATTTCCACTGAACACCTTGTGTTTGTGGTTTGAATGATAATGCTCCCATCTCAATGGGTTCACATGTCTTTATATTTGTTTACCCACTTGTGGAAATGTTTAGGAAGATTTAGGAGGTGAGAATTTGCATGAGGTATATCACTGGGAGAGTTTTCTGAAGACTCATGTCATTTATGCTCTTTGCTTCCAGTTATTACATCAAAATGTGAGCCATCAGCTGTCCTCGCCAACTGTCTTTGTTCCACCATCAAGAACTATGACCTTCTGAAACTGTAAGCTCCATCCTATGCTACTTTTCTTGTAATAAATTGCCTTGGTAACACTGTTTTGTCAAAGCAATAGAAAAGTCACTAATACAGTTTGACACCAAAGTAGGCACATCTATGCCTGCCTTCCAGCTCTAAAGCGTGTGCACCAAATGGGATTTATTAAGTGAGATATGGGTGATGACAAGCTTGTGCTGCTTCTTGCTACTTTTCTACCTGTTATGAACTTTCCACATGCTGAAGTAAAAATCTGCTACAATCAACCATAATTTGAAAGCCACTCTGAGAGACAGAACAAGGAGTCTTGGTAGTTGATTACTGTTGAGGATCATGCATGTGAAAACAACTCTGTTATTTTCTCAGACTCATGCATGAAAAAAAAAAGAAAATGATTTTCTATGTCATAGAATTTATTAGTATTCTCCTTATTTTCCTACTTGAAGTGGAGGCAACACCAACATGAACAATTATAAGGCAAATATTGTCTCTTTTTACTACACAAGAGTAAAGAAAAGTAAACATTAGGAAGAAAATCCATGTTATCGGTGAAGTAAAGCATATATGCTGTTTAACTGGTCACAGTTGAAAGCCAATAATGGCAAAAGAAGCAGCAACAGCAGTCTATATCAGGTAATAACAACCATAGGGAACTTAAAATCAAGTTGTGGTGTCTGCTTAAAAGAAGAAGTAAAGAAATACTAACATATAAATAAATGACTCTGTGCCTAAGAATACACTTCAAAAATGTTTACAGACTAACTCTGAATGACAGAATTAATCTCATATCTTTTACTTTCTTCTTTAAAAGCAATATTTGGTTTAAGATATTTGGCTTGATACTCCATTTAACAGCACCAAAACCATTGTTGATCAAGCTCATCCACAATGCTCCCAAACCAATTCTCCTATGTTCTCCCAATAGCAGTTATAGAGTACTTGGAATGATTTAGAAGTAATTTGGCAAGCTAAAGTTCAAAATGAATTTATTTTAATTAAGGAACACCATGCTGAATAATTAAATTTGATAGTTATTGATATGGTATCTGAATAATCTTTATAAAAATTCACAATAGAAAAGCTGTTGGTGTAATGAATTTTGCCCAGGCCTTGACTTTTATTTACCATCTACCTAGATAAGTCTGTGTTCAAAATAATAAAAGTAATCATGAGAACATGTGCTTCCCTGCTAGTTCCCTAACAATCTGTGTAAAAATGTAATTCCAACATGCCTAAGCAGCAATTCAAATTAACACCCTCCAAACAAGTTTAACCAACCAAGCAGTAAAATTAAATTCCAACCACAATCAAACAAATGTACTTAATATATTCACTGCTTGTACATCTGAACACAATTATCAAAACTTATTAATAAATTAAGGAATCTTTTTTTATTTAAAGCCAAAGAGGTAATATTTTCACCTGTATACATTCAAAAACCAAAACAAACAAAAACCCTTTCTGACAAAAGAAAGTCACACAGTTTTTAAGGAAGATATCTATTACTAAAACTTCACATTTCTCACTTTTTACCCTGTTAGCTAAATTTATATATACAATCACATAAAGAAAAATGAAGTCACAGATTTTAACTTGAATACATAACAATATTATTGAATTATCAATCCAATGTTTGTACTTCACATTATTAAAAACATTTATGCTGGAAATCAGATGTAAATTTATTATTTTTTACTCAACTATCAGCTTTGCTAATTTTTGATAGAGAATCCACTTAGTTACCAACAGAAAATAATTAGTTTTCTATTTAAGACAAGTATAATCCATAAAATATTAAAATACTCTATATTATAAGGGGTATACTAGATTGAAAAATATATTATTTCATCTGTATTAAATGTTATTAACCAATGCATTTTTACTGAACTCAAATCAATTACAGACTATTCTTTTAATTGAGTAATGTCTTGACCAACTTTATGCAAATTTTATTACTACTTTTACTGTCACTATTTATCATACACCCTCTGATTTTGAATGAAAGCCAGGATCTTTGTGCTGCTCACAGATCAATTCATATAATGATTGTAATAGTGACTTGAACCATGGTTTAGCAGTTACAAGCATTGTACTACTCTTGCAGAAGAAACCAGTTTGAGTGCCAGCATCATTGTGAGGCCAGTCACAACAGTCTGGCTTCACCCTAGAAGATGGGGCTTCCTCTCCTGCCTCCTGTGGGTACTGAATTCATGTGTACATACCCCCGCCCCCCCCACACACGCACTTACATACACTTGTGCTTAAAACTAAATCTTTTTTTTTAAAAGGAGTTGTGTATTAAAATAATGAATGGTACTGAACTTAGCTTAAGTAGTACTGATAGATTTTACAGAAAAATATTTTCATTAAGGAACACAGCCTGTGTGTTGGCTTCATGCCTGTTGATCACAGTATGGTAAGAAAAGCAGTTCAACAGAGTCAAACATTTTATTGAATTGACATTTTCTTCAATTGTTTGTTAAATAATGGAGTTGGATTTATATAAACTCTTTCAGAATTTAGTCCAAATAATGTAATACTTCTCTACATGTTACTAAAGGATGCTATTACATTAGTTAACGACAGATCTAGTTGACTTGTCAATCTCAAGGTAAACAAAGCAAGGATGCAGGACACATGGATCTCCCTAAGAAAGGAATGAAATACATTTTGTATGTGGACTGGGGATGGGTGGAGATTGGACCAGGAAGGGGTCAGGTGTTGGGGGAAGTTATGGAGAGAGAATGTGGGGTCTGAGACAGACAGAATTGGGGGTCATTTGGGGAGCAGCATGGGAACTGCGGTGGAAACTTTCTGGAACCTAAAAGACTGATCCTAGGACTCCTAGTAATGGAGGGTAGTGAACTGAACTGACTATCTTTTGTAGCTGGGCAAGGTTTCCAGTGGTAGGACTGAGTTGCATTTGACTCAGTTGTTGTGTGAGGTGGTCCTGTGAGGATTCACAAACAACCCAGGCTGATGCTGGGACAGAAGGTGTCTCTTAAAACTAACAGTCCACCCCCATTTTGGAGCACATTATCGGCAGAGCTCAATGAATGTAGAAAGGAAGAGCTGGTACTTGCCAAGGCCTCTCACTCCTATTACAATCTAGTCTCTTTGTCATCAGAAGGCACTCTTCAGGGCTACAGAAAGAGAAACCAGGACACTAACCCACCCTGAAACGTTGAACCTACAATCTGTCCTGCTTGCCAGATGTGCTGGGGCAATGCTTGTACAGAACTTGTGAGAGTGGTCAACCAAAGTCTGGATTAACTTGAGTCCCAAGACATGAGAAGAAGCCCATGCCATACACTGGCTGAATGGTGAGGAACCAGAACCTGGAGTAGAACCACACACAATTAGGGGAGTCTAACTTGGAGGTCTCCATCCAGGTGACTGGAGAAAAAAATTCCTGTTTCCCCTGGGTTGCTCTTTGTTGATGTGATAAGAAGCCACTTTAGATATGGATGAAAATTCATGGAACATCTTGCAAGAAATGCCAACAAAATCTAGTTGATTAGAAATTCAATGACTGTGGAGAGGTTATAAAGCTGACTCTATTATAAATTATCATGGGTACCTTAACCTTCCCATTTGCAAGAAACTGCCGACTTTTGTGCATAACCTAATATCCTATGGCTACTGGGTGAAAACTTTTAGAATCTTTTATATTAGAAGGTGACTACTATCCACTATGAGTTCGAGGCCAGCCTGGTCTACAGAGCGATTGCCAGGATAGGCTCCAAAGCTACAGATGATAACCTATCTGAAAACAAACAAATGAAAATAAATAAATAAGTAAATAAATAAATAAATAAATAAATGCAAGCTAAGAATTTCATCAGATACCTTTTGTAGTCTATGATAAAAATATCCCTGCTTAAATGTAACCTGCCTAACGATTCTTTCACCAATGTAGTTAATATAAACAAACAAAACTTGATTCATGACTTTATGAAACTGTTAGCATTGAGAACAGAATTTGGCATTTCCTGGAATCTATATTGCTATAATTGTCTCCAAAATAAAGTATCTCATCTTATTATGAAGGTTGTTACTTTGCATAGACAACAACCTACCCACTGGACTTGTTGCTAAGTAGAAGGGATAAACATGGGTATTTTTATCTCCAAGGCCTGAAACTTCATTGCTCCACTATATAAGTGAGTGATTAGCACAATAATTACTAGAGATCTAGGAAATGGCTGTGGCAGGAACTTAAAGAAATGGATAAAACCAGATCTTGTAAACAGCCTAGATGCCCCTCAATAGAAGAATGGATAAAGAAAATTTGTATATTAAACAATGGAGTACTACTCAGTGGTAAGAAACAATGACATCCTGAAATTCACAGGCAAATGGGCAGAACTAGAAAAAAACCAACCTAAGTGAGGTATCCCAAAACCAGAAAGATTAATGTAGTATGTACTCACTCACAAATGGATACCAGACATAAAGCAAAAGATAAACAGCCTACACTCCACAAACCCAGAGATGCCTGAACCCTCTTCCAGAAACAGATGGAAACAGATACAGAAATCCAAAATTAACCAATGGTCCATGCTCCTAGAGTACAAAAACAAACGTGAGGGCAGAGCAAAAATATGAACAAAGGAGTTAAGACCATGATGGAGAAACCCACAGAATCAGCTGACCCGAGCTAGTGAAAGATCACTAACTCAGGTTTGACAAATGGGGAATCTGAATAAGACCAAATTAGACTCCCTTAATATAGGTGACAATGGTCTGACTAGGACAATATATGAGGCCACTGGAAGTGGGTCCAAGACCTAACACTAATGTACAAACTGACTTAGTTGAACCCATTCGAAATGGATAGATACCATGCACAGATTAGACACAGAGGTGTGGGAGTGGAGAGGTGCCTTGGTCCTGCCTCAACTAGATGATAGAACAGACTTAGTAGATTTCCTGTGGGAGGCCTTACCCTCTCTGTGGAGCAGATGGGAAGAGGGGGGAGTGGAGGGAGTGGGAGGGAAGGTGGGAGGGGGAAATGGGATCGGATGCTCCACCTTAATGAAGAATAATTTGGATTAACAAATTTCTCTCTTTCAGCTACAAAATATTCTCAGAATTCTTGAACTCTTTCCAAATTAGAACACAAAATATGTTTTATCAAATTGATATACACTTTTTTATGTTGTCAGAATATAATACTATATAACTAGAAAATAGCACCAACATAAGTAACATATTATATATAAAAGAAAAAGATTGATCAAAGTATCAATCAAATAGACACCAAAACAAGACAATTAAAGTGTAATGAAACAAAGTATTTGATCTTATAGAAGATACACATGATTCACAAATGCAAAAAATCAATAAAGTTAGTAGTGAAAATAATAGTATTACAACAGAAAGCAGTAAAATACGAAGGATCATTAGGGACTGATTGGGAGAATTGTTTGCTAGTAAATTAGAAAATCTAGACAGAACACACTAATTCCTAAGCATATATAATCAATAAAAATACAACTAAGAAGTTACAGGGAAAGTAAATGGATCTGAGAAGAACAAGGCAGAGGCCGGAATCATTTCCTCAGAGGAAAACATTTCGAGCAAATGGAGTCACTGTTCCATTTCCCATCACTTAAATGAATTCACATCAATGTTCTTAAAACTATGCCTTAAAAGAAAAAGAAAATGGCTGTTTCCAAACTCATGCAACAGGTCAAATGAACACACTACCAAGACTGAAAAGGATATAATACAATGACAATAGAGAGCAGAAATATTTAAAATGAATTTTATAAGCATTGTGACAAAAATATTCTCAAAAACATATTTCAACTAACTCAATAAAATTTTAGAAAATTCCTATGTCACAATTGATTGTGTTTGTGTCAGGAGCACTAGGTTATATAACAAGTACATGGTAATAAATGTGATAGAATACTGAATGTAATAAAGGACTAATATTAAATGATTGTTTCATTTTATGCAGATCAGTTTTCCACATAATTTAGCATCACTTCATGGCAAATTTCTTGAAGTAATTAAGATATGAAGCATTTAAATCTGTATAATAAAAGAAACATAATAAACTCACACTCAACATTATATTGAATGACAAAATTCTAGGTTGATTCTCAATAAAATCAAGGAGAAAAGAGTTTCCTCTCTATTCATTCTTATTCATTATAGACACAGAATTTGAGCAAGAGCAATATGAGTAAAAATAAAAACAAGAGTGATGCTAACTCTAGCCACTTGTACCAAGATGATGCATCACTTTCATTTAACAAATATTTATTACTTAATATGTTGCAAGAGGTCTTTTAGTCAGTAAATATTCAATTGACAAAAAAAGTTGAAAATGACACTGTTTTGTCCAGGAATATTTGTGAAGTAATAAATAAAAAAAATCAAGGGATAAAAAAGCATTAGGGGCATCAAAATATACACTGCACTTACACATAACAAGCATAATAAATTTGATATGTAGATCATAGCAAGTCTTGGAACATAATATAGGACACTTCTTATACTAATTTAAGAAAATATTGCATTCATATATTACTTACATAGGCAAAAGGAATTTGCCATTATAAATTAGATTTGTAACTATCCAATAGGATATGAAAATCATTTCATTTTAGTATTAGCTCTGGAATAAATAAGGCACAGAATATGGCTGTTAGATATTATCTTGGGCATTGAATAGGTGCCATTAATCTCAGGGAATGTGGCTCCAGTGCCTCTTCTTGCCACCATTATATTGCAGATTCTGCTTTCATCTCTTCTTATATTATGTAAGGAGCAAAATCATGCTTGATAGCTCCAATATTCATATTATTATCAGTTTCCAAATCCAAGTGTTTTAGCATCATGTTAAATTAAGCTAGTAATTGAATACTAGATTATATATAGTTGAAAGACCTGGGAAATATAAACAAAACTATAGGAAGATCAAGGTGTTCTAGGTGAAATTTATTTTACCTGATTTTTCAAGTTGTATAATTTAAGCACTCCTTTTCTATTTCAAACATTTTATTTTATAGAAATAAACATTATTTAGAGATTATCTCAAGGCTATTTCGGTGTATATGTGATATTGCTTCAATGTGAAATCATTATAGACTCCTGACTTCTCCCATAGCAACCCTAGAAATGATACAAACAAAGCAAAAATGTAACTGTTGTGGAATATTAGTTTAATATGTGTTACATCCATTTATGCCATGGAATATTTGTTTAATGATGCAAAGATGTGTTCAATTCTTTTATGTTCCATTTGTTTAAATCTGCAATGTTGTGTTACTTTGCTCACCCAAAACACCTGATTGGGCTAATAAAGAGCTAAATTGCCAATAGATAGACAGTAGAGAGAATAGGAAGGGCTGTGACAGAGAATGAATTGAAGGAGACATCTAGGGAAGGAGTAAGGAGTGAGTAAATGAGGACAGGAGGACAGCAGAGCCAGCCACGCAGCCACAGAGCCAGCTGCAGAGTAAGAAGGAAAGATGAATTATAAAGAAAGGTAAAAGCTCAAAGGCAAATCATAGTTAAAGAGAAATGGGATAATTTAAATTGGAAAAGCTGGCTAGAAACTAGCAAAGCTAAGACTGGGAATTCATAAGTAAGAGTAAGTGTCCATGTACATTTCTATTTGTTGGGCCCCCAAACAGAAAAATAAAAGAACAACAACAACAACAACAACAACAAAAAACTACATGTGGCTGTACTTGCTTCCTGGTGTATTTTCTCCATGTGCCTACTTCTAAAATATTCTGGGCATTTGCTCACAAGAGGCTCTGTAATGACAAGTGAACTGTTTCCCTTCTTCAAAATAATATAAACACACGACCCACTTTCTACACTGGCACTAGATCAACGAAGCAATCTAAGAAAATCTGCTGAGTTGCTAAACACTTGTGATTGAACATTGTGTCACTGATGAAAAAGAAGTGAGAATGGTATTTTTAGAGGATTTCACTCATTCAAATTGTAATAGTGTTTTCCTGTAACTTATGACCAGCATTATTTGTTTTTTTTCCTTAATGCCTTATTATAAGTTACCCCTAATTTATTATGCCTCTGGCCTTGGTACATTTCTCCTGATGACATTTCCTTCATGCTTGAGCAGCATTTATCCTTAGCATATATATATATATATATATATATATATATATATATATATGTGTGTGTGTGTGTGTGTGTGTGTGTGTGTGTGTGTGTGTGTGTGTGTGTGTGTTCCAATAGTTGAACAACTAGTTCTCAGCTGTATTGTTGGGGATGTCTAGAAGATATAGCCTTGCTATAGTATGTCACTGGTATCAAGATTTAAATTAAAGACCTTGTTGTCCTTTCTAGCATGCTATCTGTTTCATCCCTGCATTTGAAAATAAGAGTTCTCAGCTGCTGTTCCTGGCGTCACTTGTAACCATGAGGGATTCTTATTCCATGAGTACAAATAAACACTTTCTTGTGTTTCATCAAAAGAACAGAAAGGTGAATAATGCAACCACACAAATACATCATGCACTGAATGTATCACAGTGCAAAAGGGATCATCCAGAATAGACACCTCTATGTGTGCTCAAACATATGTGTCCTTTCTTTCCTGGTCAATCCCAGCAGCTTTAAAACCCTGAACATTATTGGTATTCTAGACTATAGTCATTAATATTAAAGCATGATATTATTTCTGAAACAAATTTCCCTATTCTATTTCCCTTTTCTGTTTTCAGTAAGCTAAGAAGTAAAATAATATAATAATGAAATCAGAAATACCAGCCTTATTGCAAATAGACAGGCTTATAGATGTTGTTTTAACATAAGGAACAGTTTGTAAAATTTGAAAAGTGTATTTTATCACAGACATTAATGCCTGGTTAGAACTTCCTAATGTAAAATGGTGTCCAGGTGACAATTACACCATGAAGAATATCAAGAAGGAATCACTTATCAGAAATTATCTCAAAAGAAAAAAAGACATAGTTGATCTTAGCATATCTAGTTACTTTGTTAACTTCTGAACAAAATGAATCAATTGGATTTTCTGCTATGTGTGAGGTAAGTGCCTAAACATGTTTGGTGACATATTCATGGAACTCCTGGGACGTAGGTATATTTTGCTACCAACACACCCATTAACAATCACAACTGCATCCAGTTAACAGAACACAAAGGAAATGCAGTTTTTCAAACATTGAAACATTTCCTTCTATTGTTTCCTTCCATAAATATTCCATTTTATAAGAATACCTTGTATGCAATCAGCTTTATATATAATTTTTAAAGGTAAAACTATCAGTGTTGATGCATGTGTTTTCCCTATGTCTGTCATGAGAACTGAGTACACTAAACAAATTATTGAATTATCATGTAAATGTAGGAATAAAAAAATAGTAAGTTCACCGGGATAGAGCTCTGTTCTACTGCATAACTAAAAGAAGCCGCTGCCACTGTCTCCTGCTTTAGACAGTACATATGGTAGGATAAGCACTGTCCAGACTTTACCCTGTAAGAAACTCCTCCCACTGCTGTTCTTAGAAATCCAAGGATTTTTCTCTTAAACTAAAATAAAAATGCAACTTTGAGATTAATTAAATATAGACATATCATTCATTGCATTCATTGACATTATAGTAAACCTTTTTCAACTATGAGTATCTCTCATTAAAAATTCACAAGTATGTTGAAACAACAAATCTTTTTTGAAAATTAAAATCCAAATATCAACGTAAATGAACCTTAAAATCCTTTTATACAATGCTTGAGTTTTGTTAAATAAAGTTCAAAGCAATACTGCACAATTTTGGATTAGCTTATAGCAAGATGGAGTTTTCTTGAATCCTGAAAGGAACTGGCAATATCAACTGGTACACCTGGGTACCACATTCTATCTTGCATGCTTTGTCTTTCTTAACTAGCATGTATAATAATTTTGATTGGAATTTGAATTAATTTGATTTTAAATCCCTTTGTTGCCTCCATGATATACAGTTCAAAGCCTTGATATGGCATTATAACGTCTCCATGTATGCAGAGAATTAGGATCCCCTGAGTTTTCAAAGGGAATTCACATTTCACTTGAATGATAATTATCTCAGGTATCACTCTACTTAGAAATCTAGTAGTTAGCATTTTTAGAGATCAAAGAATAAAATAAGTGTCATTAATTACAAGAGGAATCCAGATGGTCTGAAGATGCTTTCCAGAAATCAAGGCTTTTGTGGTAAGATGAAATAAGACATCTTTGAGCAACATGCTAATTTTGGTATTTTAATGTATTTACATAACTCATATTTCTTCTATACCCATGTGTTACAATTCAATGTCTTAACACAACACACATTAATAATATGATTTTGTGTCATCAGTTACAAGTGAGTCTCACTGTTCTAAAGTCAGAACATCTTAAAAATGTGTATAATGGTGTATGTGAGCATGTGTGTGTGTGTGTTAGAATTTTGGGGGGGTGAATATATCATTTTTCTAGCTGACAGACTTCTTTATCCTTAATTTTCTGTTGCATGTTTGCATTTCTGATCTGATTTGATTGACCCTTTTTTTCATGTATGAAGCTCTTTGGAATGCATTCTGCCTATTTTGACTATCTTGTTTATCCTATCCACAAGAAGATACAATGTAACAATATATTCAAAATTATTATCATGTAGATGACATAGTATATATTCCAAGCTTGGGGATAGACACCTCATTAGAGACTGTCATTCTATATACCTCAGTTTCATATATCATATAAAATATATGTATGTACCTCAGTACACATTCTTTGAATAAGAGTACATAAGGGTGTTTGCGCTGCTTCAACTGTGTCAATACTTATAGGGTATCACCACTATTCTCTGAGAAAGTAAAATTACACTGCACGCTGGTATTATAACAATTCATCATCATCATTATCATCCATGTCCATGTAGTGTTTGCTTTTCAGGCACCCAGAATAAAAACAGAGCTGAGATGTACATACCTCCTGCAATGTTAAAAAATCATCAAAGCAACATAGTATACCTCAGATTATATTCTCTTCATGAATCTCTAAAATGGACTGTAATTAAATTATACGTGAAATGTAAATTGGGGATACCAGGAATATGAGATATCTACAAAGGAAACTGTAGACAACGACTATAGTAATTCCTAGAAAAACCACATTTAAGCTGCAATGGCAGGAATACAAGGGCTACCCATGAATATTGAAAGATCTCATAATACCAGATGTCCAGATGTTGTTCATGGAGATTTAGGCCCACAGGTTCCCAAGGGAAGAAGAGTGAACATCCACCACTCTTATTTCTGGAGAAAGCAACCAGAATGTAGCATAGAATTTGTGAATCCCATCAAATAGAGTGATAGAAAATTCAGTCACCTACTTGAAGCATAGAGAATAAATATAGGTAAAAATTACCCCTCAAATGTAAGTGTAGCTAACGTACTCCAATGCTACCTTTTTCTAAGATTATTAAAAGCGTTATCAGGTCATTGTCATTAGGTCATAATCTCATAAATAGGTTTAGAGTTTGCCACTATAATCAATCTTAATTTAATGTTTTATGAACAAAAAATCAATTATCTCTCTATATCTATTCACTATAGAGAGATTCAAAAAGTGAAATAATAACAATAGCAGTGAGGAAGGGTGTGGGCAAAAGAAAGGAAGGTAGAAGAAATGGATAGAGGTTGGGAAAGGAAAAGAAAGAAAAGAGAAGAGAGGAGAGGAAGTGAGAGATAAGGAGGAAAAAGAAAACAGTATATATTCCCCTTCAAAAATAGAAGGATCTCAGAATTCCCTCCTTAACATGCAACCTTTGCTCTCAGATGTCTCCCCACTGACTCATGTATATATACTCTACTATAGGATTTTCTGTCTGTGTCGTTCTTGCAGAATGGTGACTCCTTTTATTTTCCTTTGTCACTAAGCCCTTTCTTTGAAAACTGTTACAGAGATTTTATCTAGGATCCCTAAGGATCTTACTGGTTCTAGTCTATTAATCATAATCATCACAAAATATATTTTAATTATCTTATATTGTGCTGTGCTGACAATATGTAGGCTTCAAAATAACATGCTTAAAATTCTTAGAAAATAATTTTTCTACTCTGGCCTTTCTAAGATGAGCTGTTAAATCTTTCTAAATTTTAAGAAAGTCTTTGAGCCTGAAAATTAGAATCATTTTACCCAGAACGGTGTTCTCATTTTAAAAGCATTTTTCTGTCAAAATATATGATGAATAAGACATAATTTTGTTTTCAAGTTCTTTATCCTTCACTCCATCATATGTCTTTAAATTGTGCTTGAAAACTAGACACTCTCCTTCATAGCTCATTTCTCTATCCATGTCTCATTATGTTGGCTAAAGAAATTGGTCAGCACTTCTGAAGTTGTAACTGAAAATATCCTTATGAAAATACATTGCATCCTGATATGCTTTCTGTATTCCCATATGGGAAAGTGTAGGCCGCAGGACTGCTGACTAGCATGCCTCTCTGCTATTCATTGTAGCATAGCATTCTCAAGCTAGCAAGTCTATGGGTCCCGATCCACAGTAGTCTTTTGAATCTGATTAAAGATAGGCAGCTTTATCCTAGAGCCTTCATCCAGTAGCTGATGGAAGTAGAAGCGGATACCCACAGCTAAACACTGAACTGAACTGGAATCCAGTTGCAGAGAAGGAGGAGAGATGAGCAAAAGGTCAAGACCAGACTGGTGAAACCCACAGAAACAGCTAACCTGAACAAGAGGGAGCTTATGGACCTCAGACTGATAGCTGGGAAACCAGAATGGAACTGCTCCAGACCCCATGAACATGGGTTTCAGTGAGGAGTCCTTGAAAATCTATGGGGCTTCTTGTAGCAGAACAGTACTTATCCCAAGCATAGGAATGGACTTTGGGAGCCGATTTCACATAGAGGGATACTCCCTCGGCCAGACACACAGGGGAGGTCTAGACCCTATCCCAAAGGATATGACAGATTCTGAAGAGCCTCCCCCATGGAAGGCTTCATTCTCCCTGGGGAGCAGAAATGTTATGGGATAGGGAGGGTGTTAGTGGGGGGAAGGGGAGGAGGAGAGGGAAAGGAAACTGGGATTGACATATAAGGCAATTTAAATTTTTTCTAATTTAAATTAAAAAACAAATGGAGAATAAAAAGTAAAATCTAGTCTTCTAAGGTCTACATTTCACAGACATACCTATTGAGAACGTTATTCTTTGGGAATGCTTTTTTTTTTTAGCATGTGGCAAATGCTCTAAACTACCAAGAACCCACTTTCAAGGTTAATAACTCCTTCACACATTTTTTTGTTTCTCAAAAACAAAAATTGGTGGTGGGAACTCAAAAAAAAAAAAAAGATGGGCAGCTTTATTCAATTAACAATTAAACTTAAATGTCCAAAATTACCTTTCAAAAATTAAATTTATATAAGTTGCATGCATATTCAATGTAAGTATATTTAGAATTTGTCTAGTAAAGAAATTGGTCAGCACTTCTGAAGTTGTAACTGAAAATATCCTTATGAAAATACATTGCATCCTGATATGCTTTCTGTATTCCCATATGGGAAAGTGTAGTAAAAGAGTGGCTCAGAAGCTGGGGTATATTTGCTTCTGTTTATCCGGGGCTCTGTGACTAGCCTGTACCTGAAGCAGAGAATTCTGCTCTTGCCCTTGCAAGTCTTCAGTTCTTCACATACTTGAGTGAATCAGAGCTTCAGAATTATCAAATCCACTTGCATCTTTGAAAAAAAAATCATTGTTTTACTCATTTCCCCTAAGAGTTTATTTTTGGTATTTTTTGTTCTATTTTTTCTCATTTGCTCATTTGTTAAGAATCCATGATCAAGTTGAAGTAGGGAAGGAAGAGCTAAGATAAATCTCTTTATTCAATACAATTGTAACATTTCAATAGAACAGTTTTGAAGAAAATAAGCAAGCATTTGTATTGAACACAGGTGAAATTAGTAGAGGCAATATATACTTTACTAAAATTAAATCTAGTCTACTCTGAAAAGTATAATTACAAGAATTTCAGTCTTTCGAGAAAGTATATTCTTGAGCAATTATTTCCTCTTATCTGCTTCTTTTTTCTCTTCTTTTTTTAAAATTAGAAACAAGCTTGTTTTAAATGTAAATCCCAGTTCCCTCTCCCTTGTTTCCTTCACTGCCCCCCCCACCAACCTCCTATCCCACCCCCTTTCTGATCCCGAGGGAGAGTGAGGCGTTCTATGGGGAATCTTCAAAGTCTGTCATATCATTTGGAGCAGGTCCTGGACCCTGCCCCCATGTGTCTAGGCTGAAAGAGTATCACTCAATGTGGAGTGGGCTCCCAAAATCCATTTGGGTACTAGGGATAAATACTGATCCACTAATAGAGGCCCCATAGATTAACCAGACCTCCAAACTGACTCCCAAGTCAGGGAGGGTGTCTGGGTCTGTCCTATGCTGGTTCCCAGCTATCAGTCTGGGGTCCATGAGCATTCTCTTGTTCAAGTCAGCTGTTTCTGTGTGTTTCCCCAGCATGATCTTGACCTCTTTGCTCTTATCTACTTCTTAACATAAATATTGTTTAGGTTAAAAATAAATTTTATACTCATAAAATATGTCCAATTAGTCTTCAAGGAATTTTATGGTGTAAATATACATGTTATTAACATATAATGGGGTAAAATTAGTATATCCATGAAAATGAGGAACAAATAGAGCATGATAAATATTTTATGTCTTTGCAAAGATATATGGTGAAGGGACCTGACCCTCACAAAGCCCCTGCTTTAACAGTCATGATAGGCTGCAGAAAAGGCCCAGCAAGGCAAAGGCCCTTGACTCAGCAATATGTCCTGAACTTCCAACCTTTCCTGTCCTTGCCCCCCACTAAGAATCTAGATAACCTCCATGTGGCAAGGAAACAATCACAAGCTAGCCCGTGGGCTCTGGATGTTCTTTAAGGCAACAGCGACATGAAGAGTATAGCAACCACCTGGGAGGGCCTATAGCCTATAGCAACTAGTTGACTAATCAGTACAGGACAGGTCGTCCAGGGCTGGAAGCACACCAATCCTGAGGCCATTGTGAACCCCCAGAGTCCCTTGCTGAGTCCCAATATATTCCCAGCCCCTTGGTCCCTCTGGGTACTTTTAGCCCCACCTACTGTGTCTGATGGATGGAGGAACCTAGTTAATACAGTTAACTCATTAAACAATAAAAGACTCTTTGCTTTTGTATCAGAATGTGTCTCTTGTTGAATTTGGTGTTCAGAATTTGGATACAACATTGGGTTATATGGAAATTTTTCTGCAGAGATTAATAATAAAATCCTAAAATTATACAATTTGCATTTATACTTATTGAGATGTTTAATGAATATTGAAATAAAATGTAATTTTTCCTCACAATTTTAACATGAGACATAAAAAATAAGAGGGAAAAATAGAGCCTAATTTTAGATAGCAGAAGATCCTTGTTCTTACATGTTAGTACAGAGAATTCAGAGAATGTTATACACACAGGTTTTTCTCTTCAATGAAAGGGATTTATGTCTGTTTCTGCCTGGGAAGCTGATTGAATGTAGCTAATAACTGGCTGATCTTTGCTATCTCTAGGCCCAGACCTCAGTCAAATTCTCACACTATTATGATTATCCCATGCTCTTCCCAAACACCTGACCATTGTTTCCCAGTCATAAGAAACGTTCTTATGAAAGCAGTCCCTGGACTTTGCAAAAGAGTTTACTGCTATGTTTATCCCAGCCCCTTCCTCCCTAGACCTTTATACTGAAGCTTTGTTCCTTAGACAATAGAACCCATTCTTATGGAGGAGGGCACAGAAACTTTGCAAAAGACATGTAATAGAGTTTAGGTATAGTTAGACCAGGGCTTTATTGTGGTAATTACCATGAGCAACCTTTTTTCTTTTCTGAATTTGTACTGTGACTAAATATGTCAAGATTAAAAAGGTCAGGGTAAGACTCTGTTTGAAACAGCCCAGCTAACTTATTTCATGCCAAACCAGAAATTCTTCTTGTCACAAACAGATTGTTACTCTGTGGGCTGTTGCACTTTCAGGAACCCCCATACCTAATCACTTATGTTTTTGTGATTTAATTCCATTCTATTTAAGCTTTTACTAAGTTATGTACTGAGGCAGCAAAACTTTAGATTTATTTCAATTTAGAATATCTTATGTGGTAATTTAAGTCTTAGAGAACACTAGAAGTTATAGTAAAAAAAATGTAACGACTTGAATGATTAATTGCATTCTTGCAGAAAGGAGAATTGCTGTGGTCAAGTTAAGTGTGCTTGTTTAGTGAAGGACTTTAATAAAATATAAACAAAAGGGGGGGTCTGGAAATCAGTGTACATGTTTTATGTTTTATGCAATTATCAGACCAAGACATCATATTTAGTGTTGATTTTCATTAGCTATAATCCTAAATAAAGAAACTTAATATGTACATCTAGTGAATAATGATATTTTTCTCTTGAAAAATAATATGGCAAGGTTGTATTCCTTTCAAGAAACATAATGTTTTTTTTCATGAAAATAACTTATGTGTACAGACCTAAAAAATGACAGCAAATATATCATTAAATTCATAATCTTAGAATAAGAAATTTAAATCCATAATTTGGAACATTTGTTTTTTCACAATATTTTCTAATTTAAAATGTTTCATTATATTCATACTACAAGAGTTTCATATCAGCAGTATATAAGAATATTTAAAGTTTGTGGTAATTACCAATTGTGTTAATCATTGCTAATTTATTTATAAATGTGTATGTATATGGCTATATTCATAAGAAACTACATTTTGAGCATTCATGTACATCGGTACTGAAGAATCTATTAGAACCTGAAACTAGTTCTTCTGGTGAGTTCACTTGTTTAGGTAATTATTTTGAATTTGAGGAAATAAAAAATGAGTATTTCTAAGGAAATAAAAAGCCAAACCTATTAATTGGCATGTTTTCAGTCCTTCAAAAATTACCTCAAAGTTACTTCCATAATTATTAACTCACCACCATGATTCCTTCCAAATCCCTCATCCCATATTTATTTGCAAGGGGAAAGATTAAGGTCAGGACATGGGCAGCTAATAATGTGGAAACTCTCTCAACTAATATACGACAGAGTTGGTGACATATATGAGTCGGGATATTGGAAAAGTTGTCAAAACAATTACAAGAAAAAGTATGCAATAAGAAAAGTTTAGGTCTTAACTACAGAAGACTTAATACACCAAAGCCATAGAATAGAGAGGCTATTATCCTGAGAGCATATGGAGCTCTTTGATTCATGACTCTAAGGTTAAAAATTTCTCCACATTTCTGAATGTGTTACCAAAGACTATCACTTATTCAGAAGCATAATTTTAAACATTACTTGAACTAAAGAGTGAATTGTGTAGAGCAGTACCACAAGATAAAAGGTAGTTTACTTAGAGAATCGCTCAAACTCTGTCAGATGGCTCCATGAAACATCCAGATGACACATGATCTACACATACATGGTTAAAGTCTCAGAGACAGCATGCAATGATGAGATTAACAGACAAGAGGGACATAACTAGAATCCACATAAAAATGCGCAACACTTACCAGATCTTTTCCCTGGTCATGTGCTGAGGACTTTGTATGGCATCCCTGGTGTGTGGGAGAAGTGTCAGTTTTCAGTGATAAGCTCAGTGATGCTTGGGCTATAGAAAAATCTGGCATAATCACCAACTGAAGAATTAAAGTAAATATCTTATTTCCTCTGTGTGTTTCCATCTCTCTAGAATTAATCACTGGAATCTTGGTAGAGTTTATATTAATATTTTATTTCTTGTGGCAGACTGAGGTAAACCACCATTGATATTTCTTATTAGGAAAGGTAATCTGTTTATTAAGCTATTAACTCATGAAGAAAGCATGAAATTTGACCTGGTTATTTAGAGGGTGTTTGCTTTGTAAGCTTATATGAATATTCTTAATTCATATATATAATTAAAGATCCACCATCTTTCTCTATTTTGTTTATTTTTTTACATTCTTTTTGTTTTATGTTTCTTTATTCTTTACTGGTTTGCCTTCCTCATTTTTTAAGCTATGTCTCAGGAAGTACAAAGGTGATCTGTGTGGCACATGAGGCCTTCTGATTGCATTTGTGGCCTGTTTCAAAACAGGAGGAAACACATGTGTGGTACCCAATATCTGGTGAGGAATCCATGATTAGGGATCTTACAGGACCCAGGGGTAAATCTCCCATGACCATTGTGCTACATGGATATAGAATCAAATTGTTCTCTCAATTATTCCTCTCTACTAAAAGATTAGTAAAGCTCCCATACTTCATAATAGAAGCTCCTTTGTGAAATTGATGAAGGTTAAAAGGGAACTCACAAATGAACAAAGGGAAGAGCACAAGTGACTGTGGAGTACTAAGCCATAAATGGGGCACTCCTTTCTTAAACTTCAGGGACTATCTTAGAAGACAATCTCTATTGTAAAACTCAGAGGTCAGAGAGTCCTGGAACAAAGCAGTGTCTTGAAGAAGACATGACAGGACTGCAGGAGCAGGAGCAGTGTATTCATGAACACATAATACCTGGGATTGCCTGAACAAGATCAAGACAGTTAACATTCTAACCTGGAATAAAAGTGTTTTATTAGCCCAGCACTATTCAACTGTGAAGCTTCAGATAGTTTCTGGCTTTGAAGGGAAGAAAAGACAGTTTTCTTTAGGTGTATGACTTCTAGTAGGTGACAATTTTCCAGTATATATCTCCACCCTCAGAAAACTGTAGACTGTACTATTTAGAGTTGATGGGTTGGTGATATTGAGGGAAAAAAGACATGAAAATGGAGAGAGCAGTGAAGTGGGTGTGGTCTGAGAGGAGTTAAAGCAGATTGGTGAAACATGATCAAAATATTGAATTGATCAATATGCTATCAATACATAGTTAGAAATTATCAAAGAACAAAAAATTTACATTTTAATGATTAATAATTTTGGTGGATGGCTTTCATCTAATTTTATTTTTTCTTTATGTATTTGCCCATAGCATTTTTATCTATTTATTACTATTATGTTCATGCTTGTTTTGCTTGTATGTATGTAACTGTATGGTATGCATGTCAAGTGGTCAATGAGGCCCCGAACACATGTTGGATCACTTGAAACTTGACTATTAGAGGCTCCACGTGGGTGATGGAAACTGAATCTTATTCACCTTGCAAGAACAGCAAGTTTGCTTAAACACAATTCATCACTCCATCTCAGTTTTTCACTAATGTTTACTATTATTTAAGATGCAATATTGATAGTTCTTAAAAGCTTTTAAAAATAGTTCTATTTTTGAAATATGGATATTGTCTAAATTATCTACATACATATATATTGCTTGATGTAATGTATACATGTCATTTTTTTTTATCAAGTCTTCAATCATGTTTTCCTCCTAACTTCATATCCTCTTTTTAAAACACACTGAGACTCATTAATGCTGCCAGTAGGTCCATGGATGTAGGGTTATATACTGGAGTATGGGTTTGTACTCCCTAAAAAGAATGTCACTCTCTTCTGCAGCAGCCAACAGCTCCTCAACATAGGGGTAGGACTTCCTGAATCCCTTCTCCATGCTTGCTGGAACTATGAATGACTTGATCATATGTGTACATTGTACATTAGGGCACAGTTAATAAAAATCCATCTATGTACTGGCACATTGACGTCCTGAGACTTGCTTTGCAACAGTATTCACTACCAGTAACTCTTCAAATATGTTCACCTCTTCTTCTGTGATGATTCTTAGGCTTTAGAGAGGAGTGTGATATAGATGGGTTTTTCCCCACTTCATGTTTAGACATACTCTCCTAGAATCAGTCTTCCTTAATGGAATAATTTAATGGATCACGTCCTCTATATTTCATGTTGTTTTGGGATGATACTAGTTGCTTTCTGTGCATACTCTATTATCAACACACCTTCCTTTTAATAATCCCAATGCCACAGTACACAGTAACACATTTGAAAGTTGTGGTTTCTTAAATGAATTATCACATCATGGTTTCTTGTATATTTTGGATTCCATCACAGATTTCAATTATACTCTTTTGTTCCTGGCTCCTGGAGATTATTTGTTGTCCATCCATGTTTTCAGAAAATACCTATCTCTGTTTTCATCAGTATTAAGTTCCTAGGTAAACATACTATAGAGGGTATCAGCTACATAAATATACAGGGGGGTTGGATTAACAGTCATAAATGTGAATTAGGTCTGTTCTTCTCTCTATGGAATGAAACTTAGAAATTCTGCCCTGGGAATTCTAGCTTATGTCAGCACAGGCATGGAAGTGCCAGAGATGAAACTCAGGTGAACCAAGAGACACTAAAGCATCAGCCAAGCTCATGGTCATTTTCATCTTTTCTTTTTATATTATTGATTTTGTGTTCACTCTCTTGCTGCAAAGTGATGGCTGCTTTCCAGAATTCTGAACAAGTTCAAGGAGACGTATTCTGCTTCTCTTTTAGTGTCTAGCTGGAGAAATGGAGTGTGGAGCTTCCAATTCCACAGATATGATTACTTAAACAGTGTATTTTCAAACACACGAAAGATTATTTTTGCCAGCATCAATTAAAGCTTTTGGGGTCACCATTTTTCTCCTTGCTTCACCAATGTTCTCACCATATTTTCAGATTTTACTAGCTGTCAATTGATTTCAACTTTTTTTTGAGAGTTAACTGACACTAAATTCTGCTAGTACTTAAAGTATTTTGATCTGTTTCTGTAGTACTAAAGATCAAATCAGAGCTTGACACGTGCTAGCTGATACTCTGGACTGAGCCTCAGCTTGATTGCTTTATTAAAAGATTTTCCATTGTATTTAACTTTCTGTTCATAATTTATTGCCAAGCAAAACTCAACATACTTATGTTTTCCCAGTGGTGGTGCCCTATGTATAGTACCAATATTTTGCCTTTTAGCATCTTACACAGAACAAATAATATTCAAACATTTGGGCATTAAAAGACAAACCACAGAGTTAGTCACAATACTGTGTAATGTCAATTTGCTTAGCAGATGGATGATCTGTGGATTCAGCAGCATCCTTTATTTGCCTATAGATAAAGTGATATCTAGTAGGCCAACAGTTTCTGATGGCTTCAAGAGGAGGGAATTCATTAGCCTTAAATTTCCCTTATTTTCTCTTAGAATTGCTAGTGTTTAGTCAAGTGGTTGGTGTGTTCCATAATATAGAAAGAGAAACACCAGAGTAATTTTCATTCCTGGTTTACAACTACTTCAACTTCACTCCTATTCCATTTTATTTCTTCAAATTCAAGAATATTCAATTTGCAGAAATGTAGATTATATTTTCAAGGAATATAAAACAATGGTTTTATTTATGTAGTCATTTCACAGTAAATGGATTCATAACCACTCATATTGCACACAAGGTATCAGAACTTTTTCAATTTCCAAACAAGATTTTTGGTTCCTGCACTATACCGCTTGCAAGCCAACTTTGTAAATCTACTCCTTTTCTTCTAGTAAAAGGTATTTAAATTACACATTCCCTGGGAAGGCACAGCTGATTACCACTTCTACTGGTTCTAGTTATTTAGCATATTGGCCTCTACATTCATTCATGTATTTGTTTACAAGTAAGAGATTTTTTTTTCTTTTCCATTCAGTGTTTATCACATTTCTTTATCCATTCATTTTTGTGGACATGACAGTTGTTTTCATGGATTTCTTACTGTGACTAATACTGAAGTAACTATAAATGTTAATTTTCTTTTCAGGTGTAAGTTATATTTCTTTAGATAGCCTTCCAGGAGTACGGTTCTTAACATGACTGCTATAATACATAGTTTAAGATTGTGAAACAAGTTATTAAGGTGCCCTGAAATAATCGTGGCATTTGATATTTCCAACAACAGTGTGAAGGGACGATTTTTTCTTAACATTTTTGTCAACATTTTTTGTTATTTGTATTTTTGCCAGCAATAATTCTAAAAGGTGTGAGATAATACTTTAAATTTATTTTTCTGTTCCATCATTAATCATTGATGTTTGCTACCTTCACATATCTGCCAACTCTTTATGTTTATTATGTAGAAATAATACATTCAAGCCTATTCAAGCCCTATGATCTGTAAAGTGAATTGTTTGTGGGTTCCCCTGTTACTTTATTTGCTTTTGAATTGTGTAAGATTCTTATATTTTGGATAATAGCCATTTATAAATATGTTACTTCAAATATTTTCTATAAACACACATTTATAATATTATTTTATTATTGTTTGTAGTAAAAATGTTTTAAGTTCTTGTTTGTCACATTTTATTTTTGATTCTTTTGGCTAACCTACTGGTAACATATAAAATTGTAATTGTTAAGATACATGCTAAGCCAGATGGTGGTGTTTCAGACCTTCAATCCCAAACTCAGTAGGCACAGGCAAGAGGATCTCTGTGAATTTCAGGTTATTCTGTTCTACAGTTCAAGTTCCAGGACAGCCAGGGCTACATGGAGAAACCCTGTCTCAAAAAAAGAAAGAAATGAACAAAGAAAGAAACAAAGAAGTACCACAAAAATAAATGCTAAAGTTATTTTCTGTTTTTTACTTAGAGTATTAAATTTCTAATTTTTTCCATGATTAATGAAGTATTTGATTTCATTCTTTGGCAGGTGGGTGCACATAGCATTTTTCCAAAGAATTTATGAAAGATAATTGCCTTTCATTCAATAGACATAATCACACAGAAAAACTTACTAAGTACAAAGCTAGACTAGTCAAAGAAAATAAATCAAAAAATAAATAAATCAAAGAAAATATTAAGCATAAAGAACCTACATACTGATATCCCAATTGTACAAAAATGAATTTGATAGTCAATTAAGAAAAGACAGAAGGAGAGGGGGAAACATTTAAAGAAGAACTGGATGAAATACCTTCTTAAAAGAGAAATGAGCAACCAAATTTAGTCAGATGGAAAACATGGTACAAGATAAACATAATAAAAGTACTTCAAGACCAATGCAAGTCAAAGTATAAAATTCCTTAACATAGATAACATTGAAAAGAGCAAGAATAAAGTCATTTTCATATTTAAGTGGCTCCAATTACATTATCTCAGCAGACTTTTTCACCAACATATTTAAAATGATGGAAAAGAAAATAAACACACCTTTGCCAATCAAAAGTACCATAGGCATAGGGAATGCTGGGAATAGAAGAGCTGGGTAAAAGATCAGGAACTACAGATGTAAGCATAACCAACAGAAAACAAGAGATGGAAGACAGAATCTCAGGAGTTGAAGACACACTAGCAAAAATAGATTCATCAACAAAAGAAAATCTTAAGTCCAACAAATCCCTATCACAAAATATCCAGGAAATATGGGATACCATGAAAAGACCATACCTAAGAATAATACGTATAGAAGAAGGTGAAGAAATCCAACTCAAGGCACAGAAAACATATTCAACAAAATTGTAGAAGAAAACTTTCCCAAACTAAAGAAAGACATGCCAATGAAAATACAAGAAGGTTACAGAACATCAAATAGACTGAATCAAAAAAAAGGTCACCTCGCTGCATAATAATCAAAACACCAAACATACACAATAAAGGGAAAATTTTAAGAGCAGCAAAGGAAAAAGGGCAAGTAACATATAAAAGGCAAACCTATCAGAATCACACCAGGCTTTTCCTTGGAAAGTCTGAAAGCCAGAAGGTCTTGGATAGATATTCTACCTACAATAAGAGACCATGGATTCCAGTCCAGACTACTATACCCAGCAAAGCTTTCAATCATAATAGATGGAGAAAACAATATATTCCATGATAAAACCAGATTCAAACAATACATATCCACCAATCCAGCCCTACAGAAAGTACTGGAAGGAAAACTGCAACCCAGAGAAGTTAACTACAACCAGAAAAACATAGGCAATAGATAATCCCAACTTACCAACAATCAAAAGAAAAAAAAAGGGGGGACAGAATCCCACACATAATCTCTCCAACATCACCAAATAAAAAACAAACAAGGATGAACAATAATCAATGATCATTAATATCCATCAAAATTAATGGTCTTATCTCCCCTATAAAAATACACAGATTAGCAGAATGGATAAGAAGACTGAATCCTCCCTTCTGCTGAATACAATAAACTCACCTCACCCTCAAAGACAGACTGTACCTAAGAATTAAAGGTTGGGGAAAGATCTTCCAATCAAATGGACCCAAACAACAAGCAGGGGTAGCAATCCTAATATCCAATAAATTGAACTTTAAAGTAAAATCAGTCAAAAGAGATGAAGAAGGTCACTTCCTGCTCTTCACAAGAGAAATCCATCAGGATGAAGTCTCAATTCTGAATATTTATGCCCCAAATACAAAGGCATCCACATTTGTAAAAGAAACATTACTAAAATTCAAATCACACATAAAACCTCATACACTTATAGTGGGAGATTTCAACACCCCACTCTAACCACTGGACAGGAACACCAGACAGAAACTTAACAAAGAAACAAAAGAACTAATAGAAGTTATGGCACATTTGGACTTAACAGATATCTATAGAACATTCCACCCAAATACAAAACAATTTACCTTCTTCTGAGTGCCACATGGAACCTTCTCTAAAATTAACCACATACTTGGCAACATAGTAAACCTCAACAAGTACAAAAAAATTGAAATAATCCCCTGTGTCTTATCAGACCACCATGCTTTAAAATTAGAATTCAACAACAACACGAACTACAGAAAACCTACAAACCCATGGAAACTAATAAATACACAATTGCACAATTCATGGGTCCAGGAAGAAATAAAAAAAAGAAATTAAAGATTTTCTAGAATTCAATGAGAATGCAGACACAGCATATCCAAACCTATGGGATACTCTGAAAGCAGTGCTAATAGGAAAGTTCATAGCACTAAATGCCCACATGAAGAAACAGATGAATAATCACACTAGAGAATTAACAGCACAACTGAAAGCTTTAGAAAACAAAAAAGCCAATAAATCCTGGGGGAGCAGACACCAGGAAATAATCAAATTGAGGGCTGAAATCAATAAAATGGAAACTAGGTGAACAATACAAAGAATCAATATAACAAAAAGTTGGTTCTTCGAGAAAATCAACAAGATAGACAAACCTTTATCCAAACTTGACAAACAAGGAAGAGCTAACATGGAAATTAATAAAATCAGGAATGAAAAGGGTGACATAACAACAGACACAGGGAAATCCAGAGAATCATCAGGTCATACTGTGAAAACCTATATTCCTCAAAATTTGAAAATCTAAAGGGAATGGACAATTTTCTGGACAGATTTCACTTACCAAATTTAAATCAAGAACACATCACAACTTAAATAGACCTATAACCTCTAATGAAATTGAAGCAGTCATTAGAAAGTCTCTCAACCAAAAAAAGCCCAGGTGCAGATGGTTTTAGTGCAGAATTCTACCAAAAATTCAAAGTACAGATAATACCAATTCTCCTCAAAGTATTCCACACAATAGAAGCAGAAGGGTCATTAACAAACTCTTTTAGTGAGGCCACAATAACCTTGATACCCAAACAACAAATAGACAAAACTAAGAAAGATAACTACAGACCAATATCCCTCATGAACATTGATGCAATAATTCTCAATAAAATATTGGCAAATCAAATCCAAGAACACATCAGAGAAATCATCCATCCCGATCAAGTAGGCTTCATTGCAGGGATGCAAGGATGGTTCAACATACGGAAATCCATTAATGTAATCCAACATATAAACAGACTGAGGAAACAAATCACATGATCATCTCACTAGATGCAGAAAAATCCTTTGATAAAATCCAACACTCCTTCATGATAAAGGTCCTGGAGAAATCAGCAATAACAGGAACATCCCTCAAAATAATAAAAGCAATATACAGCAGGGTGACAGCCAACATCAAATTAGATGGAGAGAAACTCAATGCAATTCCTCTAAAATCAGGAACAAGACAAGGCTGTCCACTGTCTCCATACCTCTTCAATATTGTCCTTGAAGTTCTAGCTAGAGCAATAAGACAACAAAAAGAGATCAAGGGAATACAATTCGGAAAGGAAGATGTCAAACTCTCACTATTTGCAGATGATATGATAGTCTACATAAGTGACCCGAAAAACTCAACCAAGGATCTCCTACAGCTGATAAACATCTTCAGCAAAGTGGCAGGGTACAAGATTAAGTAAAAAAAAAATATCTGTAGCCCTACTATATATGGAAGACACATTGTTGGAGAAAGAAATCAGAGAAGCATCACTGTTTACAATTGTCACAAACAACATAGAATACCTTGGATTAACACTAACCAAAAAAGTGAAAGACCTGTACTGTAAGAATTTTGATTCTCTAAAGAAAAAAATTAAAGAAGATACTGAAAATGGAAAGATCTCCCATGCTCTTGGATAGGTAGGATCAACATAGTAAAAACAGCAATCTTGCCAAAAGCAATCTACAGATTCAATGCAATCTCCATCAAATCCCAATACAATTCTTCACTGACCTTGAAAGAACAATTCTCAACTTTATATGGAGAAACAAAAGACCCAGCATAGCCATAACCACCCTGTACAATAGAGGAACTTCTGGAGGCATCACCATCCCTAACTTTAAGTTCTATTACAGAGCTATAGTCCTGAAAACAGCTTGGTACTGGCACAAAAATAGACAGGTAGACCAATGGAATAGAGTTGAAAACCCTGATATTAACCCACACACCTACAAACACTGATTTTTGACAAACAATCCAAATATATATGCTGGAACAAAGAGAACATCTTCAACAAATGGTGCTGTCATAACTGCATGCAAACATGTAGAAGACTACAGATAGACCAAAGCCTATCTCCCTGCACAAAACTTATGTCAAAATGGATCAAAGACCTCAACATAAACCCACTCACACTGAACCTACTAGAAGATAAAGTGGGAAATACCCTTGAATTAATCGGTACAGGAGACTGCTTCCTGAACATAACACCAGTAGCACAGACACTGAGATGAACAATTAATAAATGGGACCTCCTGAAACTGAGAAGCTTCTCTAAGGCAAAGGACATAGTCAGCAAGACAAAACAACAGCCCACAGACTGGGAAAAGATATTCACCAAACCTACATCTGACAGAGGGCTGATCTCCAAAATATACAAAGAATTCAAGAAGCTAGTCTCCAAAACACCAAACAATCCAATTAAAAAGTTTTCATTAGAGGAATCTAAAATGGATGAAAGACACATAAAAAAGTGTTCAACCTCCTTTGCCATCAGGGAAATGCAAATCAAAACAACTCTGAGATACCACCTTACTTCTGTCAGAATGGCTAAAATCAAAAACACCAATGACAGTTTATGCTGGAGAAGATGGGGAGAAAGAGGAACACTGCTCCACTGCTGGTGGGAGTGCCATCTTGTACAGCCACTTTGGAAATCAGTATGGCGACTCCTCAGGAAAATGGGAATGAGTCTACCACAAGATCCAGCAATTCCACTCCTAGGCATATACCCAAAAGAAGCACATTCATATAACAAGGACTTCTGTTCAACCATGTTCATAACAGCATTATTTGTAATAGCCAGAAACTGGAAGCAGCCTAGATGCCCCTCAACCAAAGAATGGTTAGAGAAAATGTGGTACATTTACACAATGGAGTACTACTCAGCAGAAAAGAACAATGGAATCTTGAAATTTGCAGGAAAATGGATGGATCTAGAAGAAACCATTCTGAGTGAGGTAACCCAATAACAAAATGACAAACATGATATGTACTCACTCATATCATGCTTTATGATACATAGTAGTGACCATGCTTTATCAGAGCTGTTTTTAATAATGTTGCTCAGAATGGTTTCCTTTCAGATGATGATTTTGAAGGTAATTTAAAAAAAATTGGTGCCCGGTAACACAAGAGTAACTGTTTTCTGGGATTTTGTTTTTAATTTTTTTGTTGTTGTTGTTTTTTAATGGAGTGTGCTGGATATCTCTACAATATTGTTTAAATGACTGAAGAACCTGGAAAAGCTGTTGCTACAATTGATGTATAACACACTGCTATTATTGGTGGTTTTATATAAATATAAGTATACATATATACATATAAAATTTGAATTTTTGGAAACTTTAGTTGTGCTGTCAACTTTGGAAAAAATGTATCCCAATTTACTGTGTTGAGTTGGCATTGTGCAGAAATTAACAGCCATATTGGTCTAGAAATGTTGAACTTAATTTTTTTTCATATGGCCAGGGGTAACACACTGTATTAAATATGTAAGGTCTCATCTACGTGGGTTTGATTACAAAAACTAATAAAGTATTTTCTAAATAAAAATGATAATGGTAAATAAATAACAAAATAGCAAAAAAGTCTTCATTTGGGAATTATATTTAATGATAATTTTAAGAGAAAATACTCTGCAATAAAAGAAAAAAACATTTTTCCCATCATTTCCAGAATTTTGTCATATATTGATAGAAAAAATTTTACAAGTTACATATATCTAAATTTCTAATGCAACCTTCAGATATGGAAATGAATGACTTTCTGCTGAACTGTTTTTGTTTGTTATTTCTTCTGTCTGATTGAAGAATCTGTAGTGATGTCTCTTGCTCATAATTGATACTGTTTTTACAGAAGCATTGCAATTAATATTAAAATAAGCTAATGCGTTTAAAATATTTTCATTTATTCTTAGAAATTTTCATACATACATAGAATGTATTTTTTTATTTTATCTAACTCCCCTTTACTTTCACCCAATACAAAGCAAGGCCAAGGAAGCTGTCTCCCTCCCAAGTTCCTGTCTTCTTTCTTTTTTAAATTAGTTTTAGAAATAAATTCATCATTACTCCTAGTATTTTTTCATTTACTTCTTCACATATTAATAAATGATCTTATTGTACAACATTATGTCTTTATCTGTGTTTATTTCACTGGTTATTATTTAAAATTATATATTATATTATACATTTGTGTGGAGTTTGGAATGCATTCATAAATAGTATACCAAAGCACCGGGTGTTGGTGGCACACACCTTTAATCCCAGCACCCGGGAGGCAGAGGCAGGCAGATCTCCGTGAGTTCAAGGGTAGCCTGGTCTCCAGAGTGAGTGCCAGGATAGGCTTCAAAGCTACACAGAGAAACCATGTCTCGAAAAACCAAAAATAAATAAATAAATAAATAAATAAATAAATAAAAATACCAAAGCAAAGGAATTAATAACATGACATGTCATAATATTTTGAAGTTTTTTTAACATAATGAAGTCATTACATGTGAAAATTTGTATCCAGCTATTTATTAAGGACTGTATCTTAAAAGGTCCAGGTATACCGTGAATGCAACCAATGGAGAAAAACAACCCAGCTACAAAATCGTAAGTCTATACTGATGTCCTGTCTGTTAGATAGTAAGATGTAATAAAGGGACAAGCCTACTGGGAGTAAATAACCAAGATATGAATGGATCTAGGGCTCACTGTACCTGATGCTTCTCAGCTGGACTAGAACCTGATAATAGATAGGCCAAACTGAAAGTGAAACCAAACACTGTTCTACTACATACCAATAAAATGACATCTAATGACATTTTTCTGCACTCATGGATAAGTGCCTTGTTTAGCCATTCTCAGAGAAGCTTTCTCCTGCAGGGAAGAAATACTGAGACGATCAGGCAGACAAGGTGCAGGTAATGAGAGACTCAGAACACTCAACAAACACTAAGTGGGATTTCTCCATCAAAGCCCTTCTCTCAGTGCTCAGGGTACTCTTAAGCTGAGAAGCCAGAAAGAGAGTGTGAGCCAGAGGGGTAGGGGACACCAAAGAAACAAGGCCTTCAAAACACTACAGGACTGATGGGCATTTGAGTGCAGGAGACCATGGAAGCATGTACAGAACCTACATGGGTTTGCACCCTGTGGGGTTCCAGGGCTGACAGGAAAAGAGTACAAAAGCCCCCATACCTAATACAGACTTTATCTACAAATATAAATTACTCACAAATAAAAATTAGTTTTTCCCATAGCGAAATGGGATACAAACCATGGTTAGAGGAAGGCCCTATGCCTAGCAGTAAATAGCTAACAGGAAATGCATTCAGTGGTGCCTTTGAGATGCGTTGTCATATAAATTTTGGTCAGGGAATTTTGTTTTTAACTTTACAAACCATTTGCTTAAGTATTATGGTTTCCAGGTTTTTTTTTTAAGTGGTTTCTCTATGTGTTCATGTGTGTAGTAGTTTTGCATGGTTTGCATGGATATGGGTTTCTTATGTTTTTTTGTTGTTGTTGTTGTTGTTTTTTTTTTTACTTTTTTTCATCTGTGTTTGTTTTGTAATCTCATTTATTTCTTTTTGGTTATCCTTCTTTCATTCAGCTCATCTTATTATTATCCATTAGGTGTTTGTTTGTTAGCTACAGAGAGACAGAAAAGATGCGGAGCCCAGTGGGAGGATAGATAAACACAAACTAGGAGGAGTGGCAGAGGGGAAAACATAATCAGAACCATGTGAAAAACCTACTTAAAATAAATGACACAAAGAAGAAAAACTTAATTACCTAAAGAGGTTATAGGTATGTGTACACATAAAATTTTCATGTCTATGGGGCCTCTGCCTATATATTCTGCCTTACTACTGGACAATCAGTGATTTATTCATCAACCAATAAGAGAAACATATGTACAGAAGGACAGTCCCCCATCAGTGTACAAGTATAAAGTTTATAAATTTAAACATCTTTAGAGCAATCATGGGGATATTTTCTGGGTTTAGTTCTCAACAGACTGAATCAATTTGATCTACAATGATAGGCAATGGTTGAGTTTGATAAAAGAAAAACATGTTTTCACAAAACAAATCTATTTTTCTAAGTCAAAGAACAACTCTTTAAATTTCAAAATTATCTTACCGCCAGTCTTTTGGAGAATTTAGTTCATGTTTTCTGTGCATTTTCGCCTCAGCTCTCTGACCGGATGCCCACTTCCTGCCTTGTTCTTCTCACTCTTTGAACTTTCACAATATAGCAACTGTATAAATGTGATTCTACAGCAACTACTCATTAGTTCTCATATCAGACCTACTGTATCATGCTGTAAACATAGTGCTTTCAACTATCCATGGGACTTGAATCTAGACAATTATACATGTAGTAAAGTACAATTTCTAAAAGTTACTAACTTACTCTCATTCTGAGAAGTTTGACAACTGGTTCCTTAATGTAATATTGCCCTTTGGACTTCATCATTACTGTGTCTAGTCACAAAAACTGATCACAACAATATGCACTTTTCATGATGGAAAGAATTGCATTTTCAAAGGATCTTCTTTGTTTTATGGATATTTTGCGAGCACAAGTTTTAATTTGTTAAAATCTTGGCAGCTGCCATGCATGATGCCACCAGCTGCATAACTATGGAAGTGTTAAGAATGCACTGTTAACTAGTGTCATTATAGTCAAGCAATGGATATCTTTAAAATGTCAAAGATTTAGGAATATTAATAAAATTTGTTTATAAGCCCTTAAGCACTACATTTGGATAAAACTAACACAATGAAGAGTTCAGAGAGTATTCATGGATACTGCACAGACCTCTAAGTTGAAATGAGACTTAAAGAGCTTAGCTTTTTCTCCCTAGATCTATGGGATCAAGAGAAAGCATAGATTTTTGATTGAATCCAGACATTTGAGGATGTTTGTGAACCAAAAGGAGGCTGGAACTAGTTGAATATTCAGAACATCCCTCAATTACAAAGGTAGGTCCATGTGACCTTGAATGACTTCTTATAGAAAAACCTCAGTAGTTTAAAATGCCGTCTCATGATGGAATTTCTCCAACAATACAATAAAAAATTTTTCACAGCCTAGTAAAATCAGTTGAACTTTTATTTAATTTAGGAAATATCATACCTTATATCAATATATATTGATATACATACACAAACACACACACACACACATACACATACACAGGTTTTTTCATGAAGTCAAAACAAATACATAGAAAAAATGCCATCCATTTCTTCAAATTTCTAATGTTTTTATGTAGCTTCATTTACATGATAAAAGGATATTTCCCAGTGAATAAATTGGAAGAACCAAAGACTTGTACAAAATATATGAATGAAACAATCTTAACATTTTCACTAGATATAGGTATGTGTATGTCTTTTCTTTTTAAGATGTTTTTTTATTGTGTATATTTATTACGTTCTGTCTTCATGTATGCCTGGAGGCCAGAAGACGGTGCCAGATCACATTACAGATGGTTGGGAGCCGATTTGTTGTTGCTGGGAATAGAATTCAGGACCTCTAGAAGAGAAGCCAATGATCTTAACCACTGAGCCATCTCTCCAACCCATATGTGTATTTCTATGCATTCTAACTGAACACTCATCTGCAACTCAGATATTCTCAATAAAAGAACTTTTATTCTAGTTAACACACCTTGACTATTTCACATATCAAGAACATTGTTATACGTAAATTACTGAATGCAATACTGAATTCTTTCATAGCTCATAAATGTCTTCTTTAAAACTGACAAGTAATTCAAATTCAGTGCATAACTTTAAACAGACACTGAATCACTGTGCCTTTTTTGTCTCCACAATAAAGTACTGATCTTAATATGAAGGTGTTATGTGTATACAATTGAAAAAATGTGAGTATATGGTAATTTTTGTGTAGTGATTCTGTTAGTAATTCCTAGTACAAGTCAGGAGGGTAACCTCATATGGATTTTACTCTGCATCGCATCTTACTTTACAGTGGCAAAGTTCCCTTGATTGGTGATGGAAAAAAAATAGAATTGGGATATTAGCTTAAAGAAGACTAGGTAATGCAGCATTGGATGGCTTGCATCATGGACCATAAGGTAGGGCACATTGATTATGCAACTGTTTATATGCCTCTGAGTCTCCTGTGCATAGTTCCCTTATTCATTCTCTTATATGTAAACCAAAGAAACTCATTGATTCCTGACCTGGACTTCAGTGGGATATTTCCCTTGGTGTTTCTTGGTGCTCTATGTGAGATAAAAAGTTCATTCTTACTATTCCTGAGAAACGTCACCTAAGCACTTACTTCATCTACTATTAGTACTATTTTATTTTAATGTCTTATGTATTATTAAGATTCAAATTTTTGTGTTTAAATGTGGTTATTCTATAACACCTCAATCTGTTATTGCCTATGACCTAATGATCTTTTTTTACCCATATAAAATATCGAATTTTAAATATTCTATAAAAGTGGAACTTGCATGTATATCATCACACAAAAATAATGCTAAATATGTATCCACCATTCTTTTCCATCATGCTCTCTTTATTTGTTGTAGATTATTTAGAAATGAGAAGCATTCATTTTATATCATTTCTAGGGACACAAGCCAAATTGCAAGGCATCTAGATACTTGGTTAAGGAACAATAGCAGAACTTCCAACCATATATGTTTTTCTAAATACATAAGCAAAGCCATAATATTCACGACATGAATAATACGAGTTTGCCATATAGAGAAGTACCATTCTGTGGTCTCATATATTGTAAGTATGCAGTAAAAAGAAAACTCAAATATCAAACTATACCATATTGTGGAAAGTCATATAATTTTAAGAGAGGCAGTTTTTTTTTTCTGACTGATATGAGCTTAAGTTGCTTTCATTTACATTATAAATATGTATGACTGGTAAGCCATAGTGTGAATTCACATGTGAGATAGTAATCATGGACTTAGTTTTGTGCTTCACATAACAGATTCTCATTCAGTTAGCTTTGTTCACTCTGTTACTTTTATTACCAAAAATGTTCTTTCTTGGTAATCAGAGGTTTAGTGGTTGGTGAGTTTTCCACTTCCTTCTAAGGATTCAAATTCCTAAAGAGCAACTCCTTCCAGAGGAATAGGATATTGTGATTAAAATGAACATTTTTTATATAAAGCAACGTTTATGTGGTTGTCAACACTTCATTTATTTAATTGCTTCCTGTTAGCAATTAAATTTTTGTGACCAAATACATGACTTTATGAAGCAAGGGATTCTTTTGTTTTATGGTTTATTTGTATAGTCCATTCACCTGGGAGAAACTGAGCCATCAGTGGCTTCTCACATCTTTCTCATGTTTTCCTCTTTGCTTAAGGACACAGCCTAAGGACAGTGATGTCCAGATTCATGGTGTATCTTCTGTTATTAGCTTGGTTTGTGTGGAAAAATATCTTTCAAAGATTTGCCTACCAGGTGGCTCTAAATCCACCTAAATTTATCAAATCTTCTTTACAATCCTATTCCCCATATACATTCAGTTTCTGCCACTTAAATATGTTAGAGAATATAATATGGTCAATAAAATTATAATATTATATAATTGAATTGTTTTAGAAAAGTCCACATTCTCACTATTGGTCTTTGTGATTCTTAGATTAATACATTGGATGTCATACAAAACAAGTCTTAATGAGTGTCATTACTTGAATAGCTATTGTATATGCAGTATAACTGTGTCCTAACAATAGTGAGGATACACATTTAAAAAAAAAACTCCAATAACTTATCCAACTATATTGTACCAAATATCAGCATACATTCATATGATAAAGTTATACATACTTTGTTTTAAATTTGTATTTGATGCAAATCCTTTTTCTTACAGCATCTCTTTTAAGAATGGTATTATATTTACATGTAGTATACACAATGTTCGGTGATACATTTAGGTGAAAATATGCTTTATTTAGTGTCATGAACACTAAAACCTTGTGAAAACAATATGCTCCTAGTGAATCACACATTCCAGCTCTAAAAGGCACTAAGTCATTGTAAAAGACATGTTATACTTTGCCACAATTTTAAGTTTTATATCTAACTCTATGATGGTTTTTGACACAGTGACTACTGGCTCTGCAGAGAAATTGGTCTGATATTCATCCTGCAGGTTGCTGCCACTGCTATCAGTTTTCCAAACTGGAAATGTATTGTATGTACTCTCACTGGTACCTAAGGACATTTCCAAAGTAACCATGGAAACAAGGCTACCAGGATCAAGTAACAGAGGCTTGTATCTATAAAGGTCCCGCTCTACTCTTTGATGAGCAACTTTTGTGTATCTATAAATATGTTGAAAGACTTTGAAATAAGTGTATACAAAATGTACTATTAAAATTATTGTACTAGGTATCATAGGAGAGTGAAAAAGGTAGTAATTTTACCACCATCACAACATTTATCAATTCAATGAGAGGTTTCAAATGAGGAAAAATGCATTTTCTTCAAATTTCATAAATTTAAAATGAACAGTAAAACATATTACAAAGATAAAAATGCAAATTTCCAATAAAAATAAATTTGGTATTTAAATTTTTTCTGAGGGATATGATAAAATTTATTACCTTTGTCTGTTTAGGTACACTGAGTTTCTTCAGTTACCACAGACATATTATGCATAATCACAAAACAAGAGAAAGAGACAGAATAAACAGTCAATGGACTCCTATAACTCTTACAGAGAACCAGAAACATCTCATATCAAACATTAACAAATCTTTAAACACTGAACAAACCAACAAACTTTATTCTGTCCACTTAAAGTAAGCCCCAATTCTAATTGAATAGAAGAATCCATTAATAACTGGATCTCAGAATGGTATAGTTCCACACAAAGGCTTCAAGTTCATAATTACTTTTACATTAAGTCTTATTTCTGGTGAAGGTGTTTCCAGCTAGAAAACATAGATACTTTATAGTCTATGTTATTTAACTCAATGAAACACTTATATGACACTTCCAAAATATTTCACAGAATTACAGGCGTCTTCAGTATGTCATGTGGATTTTTTAGCTTTATATTTTGGCTTATAGAACAATTCACAGTGGTTAAATAGTGTGTTCTATATTATATAGTCACAAATGTGGTTACATTTTTTGAGGTATGGAGTTATATTTCATCTTCGTTGTTGTACCATTTATTGTGGACTAATGTGGTGACTAACCCATGTCAAGTCGTTCAGTCTTCTTCAATCATAATTTAATTAATAGCTGCAAGATTTTCAACTCTACACACAGGATGACTCTTTTCTGAGAAAGTTTACTGTGGGTGTCAAATTAGAAGTCAATCTTTAAATAGATGGACTACCTTTCATATGTAAAACTACTGGCAATTCTTGTTGTAGTTTACAATCCTTCACACCACCAACAATCTGTCCTACACCTGGCCTGAGCTGGTGTATGGGTGGCCTAGAGATTAACTGAGTAGCAACCATTGAAAAGGCTAGACTAAAAACTACAGCAGGAGAATAAGCCTAAACATGACACTACCTAGAGCACTAGGACCCACAGCTGGATGACCCAGAGACCTAGGATTGAACCATACATGATTGGAGGAAGAAAAATTTCAGTGAAGTGAGGCATAATGATACTCTGCTAAAATCATAAATTTTGGCCTTCCCCTATTTTCATGAGAGGCTTCTTCCAGCCACTGATGGAAACAGATAAGACCCACAGCCATCCATTTGGAAATCCTTCAGAAAATGTGGAGAAAGGATTGTAGGAGCCAGAAGAGTCAAGGAATTCAAATGGAAACACACAGAATCAAATAACTCATAGGAATTCACAGAGATTGAACCAGCAACAGGGGTGTGTGCGTGGGACTGACCTAGGCACTCTGCATGTATGCTACAGTTGTGCAGGTTGGTCCCCTTGTGTTACTCCTAACAGTGAGAGCAGGGGCTATCTTGACTCTTTTACTGACTTTTAGGACCCTACTTCTCATACTGGGCTGCTTTTCCCAGCCTTAATAGATGAGGAGGTGCTTAGTCTTACTGCAACTTGATATACCATGTTTTGTTGCTATCCATGGAAGACATTCCCTTTCCTGAACAGATTGCAGAGTGGGAACAGAGTGGACAGGGACAGGGAGGAGAAGACACAGGGGAAACTGCAGCCAGGATGTAAAATAAAGAAAATTAAATAAAAAGATGTTCTTAAGAATCCCACCATTTTCGAGTTTGTGTATTAGAGGTTTTTGAAAAATGATTTGATGATTCTCTGGATTTCCCCAGTGTCCATAGTTATGTCCCTTTTTGCATTACTGATTTTGTTAATTTGCATATTTTCTCTCTGCCTTTAAAAATAAATATTTACAAAAGAAATACTATTTTGCAAAATGTTGAAAAGAAGGTTGACTTCAAACAAGATTTTTTTTCTTTTATTCCATTTTAAAACTTTTCTATTTCAATGATAACAGGTATCAGGGCAGTATAATATATTTTGGGGTCATTCCTATATGATATAATTCTTTCTCTTCACGGACTCAGAAAAAGAATCATCACAGAACCATGTAAAGAGTAAACATAATGGCAATAATTGTTTTAAAATGTAAGCCATGGGTGTGATTTCTCTCTTTGAATGACAAACTGGTGATTTTTAATAGATAAATATGATGACTAAAGCAGATATTGCTGAAAAATTTTCAAATCAATTCCTTAAATGTTCCATAATGTCTAATGTTGCAGAACTACATCTCCTGATAGTTTTGTAATATTTTCTGAAAAGAGATCAACATTTTTGAGAATGTTCCCTGATGCCTAGATTCTGCAGGCTGCCTGATTACCCACAGACCCTGCTGCCTCCTCTTCAGTTTTGAGAAGTTATTCATCATTGCACTTGCCTTGACAGCTGCACTAAGTCTCATCATAATCTTTCTAAATAGCAAGAAAATCCATCCTGCACAATTTTTCTAACACTACTCTTTCTAATTAATAAAATATCTTTTGTTGGTTCAATTTAAAGAATTCATCTGTGTGGTGTAAGCCCTAACAATCACCCTATGTTAGTGAGCTTGCAAAAAATTCTTAGCATTAGACTCTGAAGTTACAACGTTTTCTAGTTTGCTTTTTTATATTGCAATAAAACACTTCCCCAAAGCAACTGGGGAAGGAAAGGGTTTATTACAGGTTACTGGTTATAGCCCATCTCCAGGGAAAATCAAGGCAAGAACTGAAAGCAGGAGCTTGAATCAGAAACCACAGAAGAATACTGCTTACTGGCTTGCTCCCTGCTCATTTTCAGCTACTTTTTTCATGGAGCTTGTATCATCAGCCTAGTGATGATACAACCCAAAATTATCTCAGACCTCTAATATTAAATAGCAATTAACCAAATGCCTCACAGACATGGCATTAGGATAATGTGATACAGAGAATTTTTCAGCTGATGTTCCCTCCTCCTGTGTCTTTCATGATGACAACTGAGATTAGCTCCCCCTCAATCATTTTATATTTTTGAGTACAGTTAAAATGACATGTGTTTCTAATGGAAATCTGCGTATGCAGTTCAATACTTTCTCCCCTTTTTTCTACATCTAATAGAACATATATTTTATTAAAATCATGTCTGAGTAAATAATTTTGGCCAGAATTTTATTTTCTTGTTACAATTTTATTAATTAAATTGTTTCATTTATTTTACATCCAGAGAGAACTTTCCCCTCCCTCCTTCTTTTCCATTCTCTGTCAACCCCCAGATTCTCTCCTCCCTTCTATGACCCATCCACTCCTCTTCCATCTATTTTCAGAAAGAGGCAGGATTTCCATGGGCTTCAACAAATCATGGCACATCAAAATGAGGCAGGACCAAGCTCCTCCCTCTGCATCAAGATTGGGCAAGGCAAACCAATATGGGGAATAGGTTTATAAAATGCAGCTCAAGAACCTGGGACAGGTCTTGATTCCACTGCTAGGAGTCCCACAAATTTGACTTCAAACTTTCATGGAGACTTTAGTTTAGAAGTTCTGAGGTATTTATTTTGATCACCATAAGTAGAAAATGTTTCAATGTTTATTACTTACTTGTTGTTTTTGGACCAATTGTAAGTCACTAACTCATCACAAATTTAATTTTGCTTTTAGCTGTTCATTTGTGCTTAATGTTTTTATTTAATACCACATTAATTCCCAGGGCTAGGACTGTTATAGTTAATATGTTTATGTACAAGTAATAGAGTTTTTAAAAATCATATAAATATAACAGAGGTATGACCATATATCAGTTGGGGAAATTGTTAGAGCTCTCTTGAAAAATGTTTTCTATTTTCCCCTAGTAGCTTTGGAGTAGTAAACACATATTAGGAATAAATAATGTAATAATCATAGGTATCCCACAAAATCCAAGCAGAACAACACAATTAATATTTTAATTAGAATTAAAGACAAAAACATGAGGATGGAAGGAAAGAAGCAGGAAGATGGAGCAACTATGATTTTAAAGTTCTATAAGAAGTTTCTAAGAACTGTGTAGTATCAATGATGGAAAAATTGGCTGTAATTTTATGAAACCATGTAATAATTAAGACAGTAAACTTGTTTGTAATATAAGTCAGTACTGAGTAATATTTCTGAAGTGAAGGTAGCAAATTGGATGATTTTAATTAAGTAATCAGCTATTAGGGCAGGCAATTCTGAGTTAATAGAATTTCATCTCATAAAGTTTGCCACATTTCTAAGATGAACTCTGTAGGAGATAAGAAATAATAGTTCTGTTCTTGTGTTTGTCTTTTAGTGTGGATTCTTGTACACTCATTCTAATCAGGTGAATTTACAGACTTAATAGTAAGGAAATAATCAAAAATGACTGAAAATAGGAACAGTGCTGTTTTGGAATGTGTAGTTCAGGATTTTGCTTTCAAGTAATAACTCATTTCCCAAATTGCTGCACATAGGAGTAACAGAGTAAAAATGGATTTTCTTTCCTACTAAAGGAATTTCATAGCATTCTTCACAGTGTTATTTTATCTGTGAAATAGACTCTTATTTAATGAAGGATAGTCACTTTTTAAGCTACCCTTATTTCAATTCAAAATCTTACTGTACCGGAATGCCTTTAATTGTATCAGTGTCTTAAGAACACTGATTAGCTGGTTCTATTTCTCAGGAGCACATATGACAGTGAAAGTGAAGTTTTTTGAGATCTTAGGAAAATATGAATTTATCATTTATTGGTACATAATCAATCAGCATCTTGAATGTTCCCAATGTCACAAACTAAAATGCATTGGTCCTCAGGGTAACTTCTTTGAAGATAAAGGAACAGTCAAGAGAAGAGGATAACTTCTTTTTAAAACCTCTTTTAAAATATTTAAAGTATTTATGAGTTTATTATTTGAGAACTCCATATATGTATACATTTTGTTCAGTTCACACGCAAGGTCCCACCTTCTTTTATTCCACTTTCTTTTTTATAATTTATTTCTTATTTAAAATTTCATTTTACAATTCAACCATAGTTCTACCTCCCATCCCTTTCATTCTTTCAATACCCTTCCCTGTCCCCTAGCCCATGAGCAGTCCACCCTTCCTCACAGGTAAGGGCTCCTATGAAGAGTCAACAACATATGGCAAAATAAGTTGGGGCAAGATCAATCCCCTTTCCCATGCATTAAGGCTAAGCATAGTATCTCACCATAGGGAATGGGCTCCAACAAGATAGCTCTTGTACCAGGTTTGGGGAGGGATTCAGTGGAAGAGCAATAAAAGAGATACCTTAATGTAGAGAGCCACTCTTCATTAAGGAGAAACCTGATGCTAGGGTAATTCCCAAGAATCCACAAGGATGACTCCAGCTAAGACATCTAGCAATAATGGAGATGATGCCGAACTGGCCTACATCTGTAATCAGATTGGTGAATACCCCAATTGTAAGGGGACACCATAACCACACCTGCTAGGGGCTGGCTACAGGTATGGCTGATCACGCATTCGAGGGCGTGGTCGAAAGGTTTAAGAGTGAGGGGTGTGCACATGGAACGCCCTTCTTCCTTTTCATCATCGGCTTGCTGTACTTACTCCTGCCCTACCGGCTGGCTAGGTCACTCTGTAAGTAAGGTATCTCCCTAATAAATACCCTTATATTTTTACATGACTCTGTACTGGTAATTCCCTCATTACCCAACTATCATTTTAGAGCTTTTATCTGGTAATTGATGGAACCAGATGCAGAGATCCACAGCCAGGAAAGAAGCTGAACTCTGAGAATCCAGCTGAAGAGAGGTAGGGGGGAATATATGTGAAAGGGGGGAGCTGAATCAAGCTCATGGAAACTCATTAACTCTAGATCTACAGCTTCAGAGACTCCAGGGAACCAAACTAGGAACTCTATATGTGGAAGACAGTTTGGAACCTTGGACTACCTGAGGGGCCCCTGGCAGTAGGACTACTAAGAGTAATTAAAGTCATTGAAACTATGACACTGAACACTCACGGTTATTCTTTAATCTCTACCTTACTTCTTTTTATTTTGTGGCCACAACATCAGCACTATTGCTTTGCCATATTTTCTCATCACAACCTCAAAGAAAAATCAACAATTAAGAAGAGATAGAAACACAAAAATTTTGAAGGGCTTTTTATTTGTTTTATAATAAGATGTCTAATGGGTTTCATTAAAGGGACTGAAAATTATGCCTAACAGATACCAATACATCAGTAGCTAAAAATAAAACTTTTATAAGTTAAATGAAATGTAGAAAGCATCATGAAATTAATAGGAGAGAAGTTGAAATATTTACCTTCTTGGTGATCCTCATGTACTATGACCTAGAAGGATGAGTCCCCACAGATTTGGGTGGAAATGAAGAAAGGACAAACACAAAGACACCCACTCACACAATGAAACTGGGGATAAGTGGGGTTCAATGTCTTTAGCACTGTAACCTGGACCATCAGGATGCTTATTGGTACAACACAAGGGAGCTTGGCAGAATCTGTAAGCCAAGCATTCATTGGCTGAACATATCTGAGAGGAAGAGAAAGCAGTTACTAGTCTTTTCACACACTGAGCAAAACAGGTATAAACACTTGTACCCTGACTATCAATAAAAGCTTGACATCCTTCTTGAGATTGGTCCATATGGGCAATGGTTTTGAAAATTGACACCAGCCATTTGGTCTCAGAGTCCTCAACTGCTCAAGACTACATGAAAATACACATTTGCTCAGGACTTCACTTACTCAGGACTTCCTCTGCCTGCTACACTAGTGCTTTTTAAGTTTTATATTACAGTCACCCTTATATAATTGGAAGCCATCACTGTTGATGAACTTCCAAGGTCTCCTGATTTTTATGTGTATCTGTGCTAGCTACACTATACTTACTAACTTTTAGTGAAGTATTTATTTTCTGTCATTCATAGAGACTTTCTCTTTCTTTTACAAGGACAGAATCATGTATCTGAACATTGTTCACGTTAGTGTTTGGATATTTGCAGTTTTGTATTATAGTTTTTGCATAGCTTTTGTTGGAAAAAAACAGACAATGAAAACTTCTAATTTGTTTTGAAAACAATATACATAAAGATTGATAACAGTGATGTAAACTTGAGTAAGCATGAATCTTAGCTATAAGAAGATAACTAAATGTTAAAGCAATGATTAGTACATTTTGTTCTTTGTACATTCATACCTAACCATCATTAATTTGTGGGTTCTTACTAAGCATTTGTTATGTGTTTTAAAACCAATACTTCAGAAGAAATAGAGGGATATATAGTTCTTCTTTAAAATATTACCAAAATCTGCTTCTCTCAGGACTTAACTAATTTCAATAAATATTTTCTTGATCCTTCCACGGCTTCACATAATATGACTTATTCTAGAGTACTATACTTTTCCTCATTCTAAAAGTATCCAAGGATTCAGGATGTATTTTTATAGAATTTAAATATGGGTTTACTTTTAAAAAATACATCTGTGAACCACAATTTTAAGTAAAATAATGATCAACTACACCAATTAAATAAATTCAGAGAAAGCATAGAGTGGGATCTGGGAAGACGTAGACAATGGCAAAGAAGAGGATAGAGATGTGGTGAAAGAAAGAGAATATGGCTTTCTTTTCTATATTAATTGTCTGTATCTAGAAAAGATTTTTCTTGCTCTTTTCTTGTGTTATTTCCCCACAGTTCCATGGTCTTGCTTCCAAAGAACAGGGAACTCCTTTAGTGGCTTCCTCAGTTTAGGCTCTTTTTCTAAATAAATAAATTTACATTTTCAAAAGATGAAGAATCGTTGAGTGTTTGAGGCACTTCCTCGGGTAATCTTCTATCATTAGAGAAACAAATATAGGGTTTCTCTTTAACGGAACTATTCATGAGAGTTCAGTTGCAACTATGAATGTATTACACATGGATTAAGAAGGGCTCCTCAGGGTTCACAGAAATATATGGAAGAGGATGCAGAAAGACTGTATGAGCAGAGGGGATGAAGACCACCAAGAAAATGAGAACCTAAAATTAATATGAACAAAGTTCAATATGTACAGGGACTGCAAAGGTCTGCCCCAGGCCCTCTGCATGTAGATATTATGTATATATAGTCTTTTTATGGGATTCCTGAAGGGGAATGAGTGGGTCTCAGATTCTTGTGGCTTTTCTTTAGCTCTTCCCATTTTGTTTGTTCTGTCCAACTCTGATGGGTTATGTTTTGTTTTTATCTTATAATATTTTATTTTTTCACATGTATTTTATTATCACCCCTTAATTGTCTATTTGTTTTCAATATACAGAAACAGAAAGGTGGTGGATCCAAATGGAAGCATATGTGTGGAGAAACTTGGAAGAGTAGAGAGAGGAAAACCTATAACTGGAGTATATTGCATACAAAATCCAATTTTAATAAAATAAAAAGGGAAAAGAATGTTTTCTCTTGCTATTCAAAGATATAGTCGATCATGGTGGGACCGTCATTATCAACAAGAGCTTGCAGCAGCTTTTTATAATGTAACCACAGACAAGAAGCATATAAATTGTGTCATTAGTGTATCTTTGTCATTTTTATTCAGTCCAGTACCCCATTTAGAATGATGACTTTCAAATTTAAGGTATACATTTCTACCTCAATTAACTCAATGTTGGATTCTTTCAAGGAGATATCCAAAGTGTCATCACAGTGGTGTTAAATACTATCAAGTTGACAATCAAGTTTAAGCATCAAATTTCTATGAGAAATTTGTGTAATTTACAGAAACACCTCTCATCTTTGTTGGTACTCTTAAAACTTACATATTAGAAAAAATATTGTCATTAAATAATTTGGAAGCAGAAGAAGACAATTTAATTCGTATTTAAAAATGGAAATATTAGAGGAAGATTTCTTGAATTCTCAGTGGTTGTTTGAATGAGAATGTCACCCATTGGCTTACACATTTGAATGTGCTTGGTCCCTATGTGGTGGAATTGTTTGGGCAGGATTAGCAGGTGTGGTGTTGGAGGAGGCATGCAACTATTGGTTTACTCTAAGGTTTCATGCCATTCCCAGCATCTCTTTCTATTATATTCTTGTTGATCAGGATGTGAGTGCTGTAATGCTAATCACATGACAAACTTGCTTCTCAGCTGCCATTCCACTACCATGATGGTAATGAACTTTTATCCTTCAGACTGTGATGAACTTTTATCCTTCAGGAACTGTAAGCCCCAAACAGAATGGTGTTTTATGATAGCCATAAAAAGTAAGACACCCTCTCACCCATTTAAACTTTTTTATTCATTTGTCTACTATTTGTTTAAGTTCTACTCATGCAAAGTTTGGTGCTTTTATCTATATCTCTGATGGCAGATTCAAAACTGGATCCTTATATATAGTAAGTACATGCTTTACAACAGAAATATACCCAAGGTTTGATTTCATAAAAAGGTTTATTTAATCTTAAAGTTTTCTTGCTAAATATTTTCAGCTTTTGTCATGCCTTAGATAGATTTATACCAATATTTATTTGTTTTTAAATTTCATTTTTGAGTTGAATATTATTAAAATATTTTTTCTCATCCACTTTTTTACTCCAAACAACCCATATGCTCCTCTTACCTCTCCTTTAAATTTATGGCCCACTTATTTTACTAATTGTTAGTGCATGTATTTATACATAGTTATATGTTCTTAAAGTAAACCATTTATTCCATATAATGCTAATTTTATGAATGTTTTCAGTTTGGCATGAACAACCAATTTGCATGCGCTTTGAGGTTGTAGAAAATGTGATAGTTTTCTTGAAATCTTTTTAGCATGTTTGTTGTTAGTATATAGATATTAACCTTATATTCCAGCTATGTTGCTGAATCTGATTACTAGCTGTAGGAGGTTTTTCATGAAGTCTCTAGGGTTGTTTATAAATAGAATCATGTTAACTGCAAATTAAGTTTGCTTGGATTTCTTCCTTTTATATTTTTATTCCATTTATTTTCCTGTATTGCCCAAGGACCTCAAGTACTATGGTAAACAGCAGTGAAGAGAATAGACTTCCTTGTCTTCATCCCAATTTCCATGGAAATGTTTTGAGTTTTTCTTTGTTTAGTAGATATTGGTAGCAGGCCCTTCTATATATTGATTTTATTTTAGAGATATATCCTTTATCTACAGTTTCTCTAGAACTTCTGTCATGAATGGATATGGAATCTGTCTAAGATTTTTGTATATACTGATATGACTATGTGGATTCTGTTCTTGTATTAATTTATTGCTGGGTTTTGTTTATTGATTTAGGTATGTTGAAGCATCTCTGGTTCTCTGGAGGGAAACTGATTTAATTACTAAGAATGTTAATTTTCATTTTCTCTTACTTAGAGATTCTATTTCTGTGATGAAATATCATGACCAAAATCAATTATGGAGCAAGTGGAATACTTGTGCTATATATCCAGAGTCCCATCCATTGAGGAAAGCCAGTACAGGAATTCAAACTCCCTGGGAACTTGGAGTCAGGAGTTCATAAGAGGCCATGGTAGCATGTTGCTTACTCTTCATGGCTTGTTAAGCTATTTTTAATAGGACCAACTGTCACTAGCCCAAAAGTGGCATAAGACACAACAGGCTGGGCCCTGACAAAAGAATTATTAATTCAAAAAAGCCCTGTGGTTTTCCTACAACCTATTTTTGTGGAGGAAATTTCTTAATGTAAGTTTTCATCTCTCAAATGATTCTAGCTTGTGTCAGATTGACATGAAACTAAACAGTACAGATATACGTTAATATACTTGAATTCAGTTTGAAAGTATTTTTTGAGAAATGTTGTGTTTATGATCATTGAGGATATTATTCTATAATTTCATTTTAATTGGCTATTAATCACATTCAAAGAAAGAATGAAAAATAAACAGAAAGAAAAAGAAAGGAAGATAGGAGAGAGAAAGAGAGAACAGAAAGGAAGAAAGAAAGAAAACAGGATAAAGACAGGTAGTGTCAAGTCCCAAATTGGAAATCTATACAATATTTGTCTCCAAAAGGACACACATCATCATTAGAGAAGGGACAGAAAGATTGGCAGAAGAAGATGTAATGGGTGACTACAGGGAAACCATGTTTTAGGGGTAGACACGGCAGGTCAAGGAAGGCATACAAAAGGCTTGTGAAAGATTAAATCAGTCAAAATACCAGCTAGGACATGGGGAAGATGACAAAGGGAGAAACTTAGTTGAGGAACTGTTCAGGCAAGAGTTATCAAGGGCCAGAAGAGTCCAGCTATCCTGACTTCCTGCTAAAGGTCAGGTTTGTTGCCTCAGAGTAGCGAAAGTACATAGAAAGTTTGTAATCTAAGAAGTATGGTAGGAATTCACATGTATGCTGTTTAAATAATGTTATTTACTCTTCTTTTTGCTGTAAGTTTTCTAGTTCATATACACATGCACAAACAAAAGGTAGTCTCTGAGCTTAAATCTCTCAGCGTCACAAGCAAATAAAGAGCTTGTCCTGAGTGACACCATCAGTCAGCATCTTGTAGCCCTGGAGAGGCATGGCTAGAAGGATACTCAGGCATCCCTAAGTCGCAAAAAGGCTGATTTAGGAGACTTTAAGTTCTTAGAAGGGACAAATGGGGTCAGTGCATGATATTACATTCCTAGATTAAAAAACTGTATTGATAAACTGAGGTGAGGGTAGGTGTAGGGAATTAATAATTTTGTTTTAGGATAGAACAGAGGTTAACTGAGGCTAGAATTTTTTTTTGGTGGGTGGGGATTTAGGGCACCTAATCTCCTTATCAGGAAAGAATCAAACAAGCTGGGGAATGTTTTCCCTATCTTGATGTTCAGGAATGTGATCTACATGAAGTACTCCTCTTCTGACCAAATGTCCTGCTACACAGCAGTTAATTGAAAGGAGCAGATTTCTAAGTCTTTCTAAGGGAATTAAGATGGTTGGAATCGGGTTATCGACTAGATTTCTTACTGGAGGTACCACAGAGTATGGGGGTGTGTCTCAATATTACCAGTATATGTTAAATTGTGCCCAATAGATTGAGATGCTATCATAAGATTACATATACACAACTCAGGAGACTACACACTACAATGAAGGTACTGGGGAGACATCAAGCTACTTCAGCAAAAGTGAGCAACAGATTTCCAAGTTGATGAGCCTGTAGACCTTGTATGGATAGAATAAACCCTGTCAGATAACCATGCCTCTAATGTACTGACATCTGAACATTAGTTGCCACCTGCTGTGACTTTCATGGCACCTGACAGTTTTCTTTGAAGATTCTGATCCAGTAAAGCCTCATACAGTCACACTCACAGTGAAAGAACCATATGGACTCACTGGATTTAAATAGCATAATATACAGAATTTGTGGGGAGTAGTGGTGGGATGTATAGGCGAGAACTATGAAGAGAATGGGTGAAGACATTTGTTCAAAATACATTACATGCATGTATAAAATTCTCAATGAAATAATTATCAAAAAATCGCTTTCTAATTCTTATGCCAATTTCCTCTCAAAGAATCAAAATAAAATTCAATTCCATTTGTTCTCTTGAATTCTATATTATACCTTTATATATCTAGAGTTTCAGACTTACATAAGTTCTACAATGATCATAACTTATTTATAAAGCGTGTGTGTATTTTCCAATTAGTTATTTCAAGTTTTGTTTCAGATACTAATTTGATTATGTACTACTATTGGCAATATAAAATACATAAAATATTTTTTAAAATGTTCTGTTTAAATTTATGGTAAAACTCATCAACTTTTGCAGTAATTTGAGAAAACACATTCTAAGTTTTCATATATTATAGTACTCTAGCGTTGAATAATAATCCCTATGTATTAGTCATTGCCTGCATACCTGGTTACTAAACAAAAGAGAATGCAAAAGTTGTCCACATGATTCATTTCCTACAAGGTACATCATGGGTGTGGGTGATTTGTGGAATATGATTAAAAGGTCTCAGTTTATTTAGGTTGTGTTACTTAAGGCCAAAGTAGTCATTTATTATGATCTGTTCCTACAGGAATTGAAGACTGTAACTGATAAATTAAGAAATGCATGCGTAGTAGATCTGAGGGTGTCTGCTTGAGTTGTAAAGGACCTTAAGACTAAAATCTTCAAAAAATCTAATAAGTGTGGAAAAAGGACTCAGATACTGATTTAACAATCTGTTATTTGCTTTCTGTTTCATATCACCATGAAGAGAGAGACTATGGAGAGGATATACTTAACCTGTGCTTTGACCCATTAATTATAAGTTGACAACAGGAGCATGTATCGTAGAAGTATTAATTTTGTATTGAATTGTTGTATAGCAGTGCAAAAAAGCATACTCAGCATTCTATGCTTGTTCTTTCTTTTAAAGAAGTAGTTCTTGAGTTTCAGTATATTTTATCTAATATTGTATGAGATGTTCTGTACTGACTATCAAAAAACTCAAAGGGTCTTGGCAAATATGTCTTGTTTTCTTTTAGTAAGAAAATTATTTTACATGTCAATCCCAGGTCCTCTCCCTGACCCCCCAAATAACACCCCACATATCCCATACCCTTTCTGCTCCCCAGATGGTGAGGCCTTCCATATGGGGTCTTCAAAGTCTTTCATATTCTTTGTGATAGGGCCTAGGCCAACACTCAGGGAGCATCCCTCCATGTGGGATGGGCTCCCAAAGTCCATTCCTGTGCTAGGGATAAGTAATGATCCACTACAAGAGGCTGCATAGATTTCCAAGGTCTGCTCACTGACACCCACATTCAGGTTCTCTGGATCAGTCCCATACTGGTTTCCCAGCTGTCAGTCTGGGGACCAAGAGCTCTGTTCAGGTCAGCTGTTTCTGTGGGTTTCACCAGCAAGGTATGGACCCCTTTGCTCATCAGTCCTCCTCTGCAACAATAGATTTTATGCAAAAATAAAAAGCAGCCAGCATGCTTTAGGACCATGTTATTTTTAACTGTATATGCTCTGCTTAGGTATTGTATCAATGAAAATACATTATAATTTATAAATATTTTCAAGCATCTTAATTTATAATAAAAAGAAGGTTATAGTGACATGAATATTTTGAAAACTTTAAAAATAGTTATCATTGATAGTATCGACCAGTTTATTTTTTTAAATTCCATATTGTGTATTTACATATATGATTTATTATACATCTAATTATGTTTAGATATTAATATTTGGTTTGTGAGAAATATTTATTTAAATTTGGCAACTCATTGCTTAAATTACCAAGATATTACATAAGTAATACATTACATTAAATCTGTGAAGCCCCTAATATCAAACTCACTGTGCATCTAATATGTGTTTTTATTTATTGGAATTTTTAACAATCTCCAAAATAATGAGAAAAGGAGGTCATTTTGTCATAAAAAGCATGTGGAGCAGTCTGACAGATAAGATATGGAATCTTTATTTTATAGGACATTACATCTAACCATTTGTTGACCTTGTTGCCTCAATATTATTAATATAGATCTAGACAAGGAAAAGCTGGATATTAAATTTCTTTTTATGAATGCATAACAAAATGCACAAAAAAGTAGGAAACTATATTATACTGAAATGGAGAAAAAGGACATTATAGCTCCTAAAACTGTTTGTCATTTTTCTCCTTTAATATAACAACCAATTTTCTTTGTAAAAGATTACTAAAATAAAAATAATAATAAAATTAGAGTACTTAATAATAGTAATAATTATTATCATAGAACTTTGACATATTTGCCTTGGAAAATTATTATTTTATATGCTCTGTATCCAGTAATAAATATATGTGCTCTAAACCTAAAATAAGTAATTATATCTTATATATTGTAATTCTTTATATTGAAATTACCATCAGTTGTTGTATAGCCTTTGAATAAAATTGTACTTATTATACTTCTAGAAGACCAATAAGTTTCTTAATTAGCTAGATGGCATATTGTTGGATGGTAACTTTAACTTGCAACTAAGAAACCCTAAGGCTAGGTTATTTTTATAGTACATTAATGTCTCTGAGAATAAAGTCATAGAGAATGGGAAAGTGGGAATATATGATTCCAGACCTACAAACAGCATTATTAAGACAGAAGCTGGTACCAAGGACTGTGGTATCACTGTGATAGGTAAGATTATACTTTTGTTTGGAGGGATATGGAACACTTCAGTACTTTGGACTAGAAAAGCATTTGAATGCTTTGGGTGAGGCTTAATGAGTCATTCTAGTGGGAATATGGACAACAGTGGTGTTGAGGGTAATTAGAACTGAGAGGGCTAACTAAAGAGGTTTCAGAGGAGAAGAGTATTAGAATATGGCCTAGATACCATTCTTGTGATATATGGGAGTAAAATGGCTCTCTTCTGCCCTTCTGCTTCCATCAGCTACTGGATGAAGGCTCTAGGAGGGCATTTAAGGTAGTCAACAGTCTCATTATAGGGGAAGGGCATTTAAGGAAGCCTTTCTACTGATGCTTAGATTCTTAGTTGGTGTCATCCTTGTAGATCTCTAGACATTTCCCTAGTGCCAGATTACTCTTGAAACCTATAATGGCTCCCTCTATTAAGGTATCTCTTTCTTATCTCCTAACCAGTTGGTTATGAAATGATGACGCACCATGATTGTTGAGGTGAACAATGGCCTAAGCTTTTCCAAATACAATGCAAGTCATAATATTAATCAGGCAATGGAGTGGAACACAACACCCATCTACATGTGACGGGTGCAGAAAGCAGAAAAGTATAAAGCCAAAGACCACCCGTTAAATCTTCCAAAAAAACTCTATTGATGTGGTGCATAAATTCAGTATTATATCACATAAAGTGGGAGGAAGAGAAGAGGAAAATGAAGGCAAACAGAGTGATATATTTATGTTGAGTTAATCTGTATTCTCTATTACACTTCATTTTACAACTAATATATCTAATCTCTGAAGTTATTGAAGTGGTAGAGCACCTCTTAACAGAATTGAGCACACTTATGCATCACAACACATCAAAGAATTGATAAATATTTTGTGATACACCCTCATCACGAACAAACACTTTACTTACTACAAAAGACCTTAGACACAGTCCTTGAAGAGAACTTTAAAGGCTGAAGTATTACAGTAATGGTTTTAAATAGGATTATGTGACAACTCCCCCTCCCATAAAATTCAATTTAGCTTCTGTCCACAGCCATTTGAACCACTAATAGTTAATTAAAATAGTGAGATGCTTCATTTACTGTTTTGGTGATTATGAAGTAATCTAAGAAGGAGTAAAGAAAAAGGATGTGGCTATTGCCTCCATCATCCACTATATGAAAAGAGTGTCTATGCCGAATAGTACCAGTAGCAATGCATAACATTAGTTCCAAGGAACTACTGCAAAGCCACAAAGATATTTTGAAATCCAGCTGAACAAAACTAGGAAAGCATTAAACTGTCATTGTTCCAGTGCAGGGTTACTCTAAATTCAAAATCTCTCAATGCAAAATATAGATTTTTTCACTTATTTTATTTATAACTTGTAACCTATTTATCTGTGCTGTATCTAAGGCATTTTTCTGAAGTAACTGTACACTCAAAGTTAGATGAGAAATTTGAATCATGGCTACTAAATATAACCCATAAAAATTGGATAACATAAAAAAAAAACCAAATACATTCACTTGGAATTCAGGAAACCTGCTCAATTCTCAGAATCTTATAAAGCTGGCTTTGTAATTTTTATCCAAGCATTCATGTCTTTAGTCCTGTGATTCTCTTCACCAGAATGCTGTAATCCTTACGATGCTTTCAGGCTCCAAACAGTGTGAAATGATAGTGTAACAAGAGGCATTTTCTAGAGTTCATGTTGTAGCTCAGGAAGTTGCTGGTTTTCTTCTACGTGTTAGAAGATTTCTCCACATTGGTTACAAGGATTTGCAGGTTTCAGAGAAAGTGAGCTGTCCTTCTATAGCAGTAATGGTCTTGGGCACTGGCAGAAAATAACACTCTAAGCAAGAAAAAAATGATCTAGGCACTTTCTCATCTCATTTGTATAGGATTGCCTCGTCATTTTCATGGTGCCGTCCTCTGCACTGCTATCTCTCACTAGAGGCTGGGCATGTAAGGCTATTATTAATACTGAGTACCAAGGAGACAGAGGAAAAAGAAAAATACTACAGAAAGCTTTGTGGGACTTCAGGGAAATATATTCATTCTAATATCCTTGAATTCAACCAAAATCAATCACTCTTAAATTTCATATAGCATTGTTATAACTTACAAAGATCTATATAAAATCCATATAAAATAAAGCCGTAACCATGTTTGCCATTTAAAATGATGAAAACGATAGACCCTTTGAGAGATTTTCATGAACACAATGACCACTCTGTATCTTAGCTCTCACAAGAATTTTAGATATAAGTAGATAATATTTTCATTTTACCATTTAAAACATAACACCTCTCCAGCATGATTAGGGTTACAAAACTCTTTAAGTCAAGCATAGTCATTCATGTCTAGTGACAGACAAGTTTTTTGATCCAAATTTTCTTGATGAAAATGTTACAATGTATCCAACAAAAGTAAGTTTTTCTGATTTGCCTCATGGTCTGTGATGAAATGAGTCTCATTGCAAGAGGGGTTGAAATTTTATTCACCATATTTGGTGACACAAAATGCTAGTTACATATGGTTACCTGATACTATAAATTTCATTCTGTTGTGATAGCTATAAAATTTGATGTTTCACTTTTCTTTAAGAAAAATTGGTATTACTATAATGTGAGTATTGTGTTCTACAAAAGTGAAATATAGATAAAATCTAAAGAGGTATTTGCATCACCAACAATAGGTTTTGTTGTGTGTACATATTCCTAAGTATATATTTTCTTGGAAGCCAGAATCTGTGGATTCTTTTGCTATAAAATTGGGGAAAATACTGTATCTAGTAAAATCAAGAAAAGAATCAGCCTGTGAAATTCTATATGCATTCGCCATATGTACCAATAGAATTAATATTTCCTTTATTATGTTCCACATTGATTGATTGGCTAGACTCTGTTGCATAAAATTTATCTGCAGAAAACCTGAAATGGTTAGTTAAGACAGTGTGTTAAAAAAAAATGCCAGCATAGTCAGAGGTTATTTTAGTTCTTTAAGCATTTTACAGCATACTTTTAAAGGGTCTATTGTGAGAATTAACTACAATGATTTGATCTAAACCATTCTTCTGTGAGAAGATCTTCTTCTACCCAATATGAAATTATAATCCAAATTAGTTTTTCATTTTCAGTTTTAGTTTTAGTCTTCATCTAAACTGGCATCTAAGTCAACTTGAGCTTTTGACCTATAAACACTTTTTAATCATCTGTGTGATTGCAGTACTTTCTGTAGTTCATGGTGGCAATTGAGCTATGATTGCAAGAGTGGGAGATATTTTTAGTACTTGTCTCATTCTGAGAAGTAAATGCCTACCTGCATGGAGGTTCAAGAATCCAGGAAATTATAGTTAACCCATCACAAATAATTATAGAAAAGCATGATTCAAAGTAGAAATTAAAAATGTTTCTTATTATTTTTTACTTTGAATTTTGAGTAAGTTACTTACTTTCAATACTTAAAGTAATGTAAAATATAGTGGGCAAAAAATCATTTTATATTCCTCACTATGATTATACAGTGCTGATATGAATGCTGATATATTGTTTAAGTTTTTTTCTTTTCTTTGTTTTTTTTTTGGTCAGTGCTAATTATACATTGTTTAATTGTGGTATCTGGTGATCATTTTTTTCATTTGTAAATTTTCATCACCATTGATTTTCAAGTTAATTGAGTATATTTAATATTTAGTTGGGTACATACACATCTACCCCATTGAAAGCTGTGCTTTTAAATTATTTTTTTCATGTTACATATTTTGATTACAATTGTTCTCCCCCAGCAGGTTCTTCTAGATCATTCCACTTTCCTACAAACCAAGCCTGTGTTATCTTTTCTTGCTTTCTCTCTCTCATCTTTAGTCAACAAAATTAAAGCAAACATATTCCACAACAAAAACCATTGTGTCCATTTTGTGCCAATCAGCTAATCCTTAACCTGGGGCTTTCGCTTGACTCTGGTTGCTATATCTAGTGACACAGCATTGGAGAGAATGATTTTTTTTTCTCAGTGAGAGTCAATTGCAAATACCTTTTGGTTAGATGTAAGACTTTGTATTCCTCTTTCCTTTCCCTTGCTGGGATTTTTGTCTGTTCTTAATCTGTGCATGTCTTGTGCCTCTGGGGGTCTTTAGGAAACTTTAGGGAACTAAGAACTCTATGACACACAACACATTGTTGCAACTGGAGGTTTTCCTTGTTAGGGTAAAATGTCTATTTGGGTATTATCTCTCCCATTGCATTATGATTTATTTAAATACTTTTCTTAGGTATATATTTTAGAAAGTTTCTAGAGTAGTAGATTCTCATACAGCATCTCAAAAGGCAATCATGTTAATTTTCCTTTTCTCTTCTTTATACTGCCCTCTCTCTCATTCTATCTCTACTTAATTCTTCAATTCTAGTATCTCTCTTATCTCTTTAAAATGTTATTTACATTTTGACTTCTTCCTTTCTTATTATGCACCCCAAATCTCCTTCAGCTGTCTCATTACTGTATGTCTTATTTCTAAGACACCAAGTTTGATATGGAATGAGTATGGAAAATGTGAACATCAGTGTCTTGTTCTCAATTATAGTGTAAATATTGGCTATTGGTGTAGTGTCTTTCTGTTTGTTTATACCATGGATTACATTTATGGATTTACATGTGTTGAAGCATCACTGCATCTCAGGGATGAAGACTACTTGATCATGTTGGATAATCTTTTGAATGTGGTTTTAAGTCAGTTTGCAAGAATTTTATTGTGAATTTCCATCTATGTTGGATAAGGGATATTGGTCTAAATTTTTTTCTAATAACATTTGTTTTGTTGGAGCTGTGTGTGGTATTGGTAATATGTACTAATAGATCAATTAAAAATAATTAGGATGTTTTCCAAAATTTTCTATTTTTCAGAATAATTTGAGGAGCACCTACTCTGTAGATCTGGTAGAATTCTGCTGAAACCATCTGGACCTGGAAACATTTTGGTTCTAATATTTTTAGTTACTCTTATTTCATTAGGGGTTATAAATCTGTCTAAATCATCTCTTTCATTTCATCTTAATTTAACTTGGTAGATCCTTTATAACAAGAAACTCATCTAAGCAGAAACAGACACCCACAGCTAAACACTGAACTGAACTCCTGGAATCCAGTTGCAGCAAGGGAGGACTGATGAGCAAAGGGGTCAATACCAGGCTGGAGAAATAGCTGACCTGAACAAGGGGGAGCTCATGGACCCCAGACTGATAGCTGGGGAACCAACATAGGATTGACCCAGATGCGCTGAATATGTGTGTTAGTTAGGAGGCCTGGCAATCTATGGGTTCTCTGGTAGTGGATCAGTATTTATCCCTAGTACATGAATGGACTTCGGGAGCCCACTCCACATAGAGGGATGCTTTCTCAGCTTGAACACATGGGGGAGAGCCTAGGCCCAGCTCCAAATGATATGACAGACTTTGAAGATACATCGTGGAAGGCCTCACCCTCCCTGGGGAGCAGAAAAGGGATGGGATCAGGGTTGGGCGGGGCAGGAGAGAAGTGAAGGGAGGGGGAACTGGGATTGACATGTAAAATAATCTTGTTTATAATTTAAATTAAAAAATAAAAAAAATATCTGTGTGGTAACATACATTTCTCACTTTAGATCACTGCTACCCCAAAGTATTAAGATGTTCAAAGTTTCTTTCTTTTCATTCTCACACCATATTGGCTTTTGTTTTCTGCAAAAAAAAAAAAAAAAAAAATGTTTTTACTACTACTGAAAGGAGCAGGCCAAAGTACATTTTCCTAAGTACTGCCCTTTTGACCTCAGACTCTATTTTACCTGTGGGTTGTAACAAAGTTCAAGTTCCCAAGCCTTAGGACAACCAGGAGATTTACAATTGTTGACCAACCTCCTCTGTAGACACAGGAAATAGTCTTATGCCCTTTTTTTTTAGTTCTCTAAAAAAAAAAAAAAGGATGGCTGTTCCTAAGCACAAAAATAACAAATTAATCTAATTGGAAAAAAAAACATTCTTTTGTCTGTTGACAATGATGGAACACATAGGGAAAGCCCCTAGTCCCCAAATCCTGACTGGCAAAAAGTGTAATTGTAACTTGGCAACAAGTGTTTGTGATTTTATGGTGATAAACCCCCAATTCTGCCTCTGTTTGGAGCTTCCAGTGGAAACATGATTCCCAAGTCTTTGTCCTGCAGTCTTGCCCTGGATTATGTGGTGATTATTAAAGACATCGGAATGCATAAGTGTTGTTTCTCTCCTACCTCATAATCCACAATGGAAAGGGTTATAAGAGTACTGAGAATACAAATTCAAAATACTTAATTTTCTTAGGAGTACAGCTATACTTTATTATTAGATTTATTTCAATGAACTCATCATCAGGTGTGATGTTTAGTTTTTGTCAACTTGACACAACTAGAGACACCTGGGAAGAGACAGCCTTATATGAAGTATTGCATCCCTCAGAATGGCCTTTGGGCAAGGCTGTGTGGAATTTTAATGAATTAGTGGTTGATGTGGGATGAACCCATCCACTGTGAGTTTTGTCATACAGAGGAAGGTGGTGCTTGGTTGTATAAGAAAACAAGTTGTCAGGAGTAAAGTGTAATCAGCATCCCTGCACGGTTCCTACATCTATTGCTGCCAGATTTCCTGATTGACTTCCCTCATGAAAGACTGATCGGGATAAGCCAGCAGTGTTTAAAATAGTTTTCTATTGGAATATCAAGGAACAAGATTCATACACTTATTCAGAGAATCTCAGCAGCTTAATGTGAGTAAGAAAGTAACACATTATGTAGATATGTGTCTACATGTTCCTGAAGAGCTACAAATATCTGTTTTTCTGAAGATTTTAACACAAAGTAAATTATTATTAAATAACTACTTAATGCAATTTAATGAAAGAACTAAAGCTGAATCTCCTCCCCTTCTTCTGCCAGATTTCTGGCAAAGAAAATACAGCCAGTTTGTCCTTTAGTTTCTTGTCCTTACTAGCGACCTAAGCATGAGTCACAATTTACTGGAAGCTGTGAAAAATTATTAAAAGAAGACATGACTATATTTCAACATATCTAAGAGTAGGATTTGAAAGAGTGGAAGGAAATGAGTGAAATACAGCATCTTAACTTCTATCCTGCTCTGTTGTTAGGGAGATGGTAGGGAGCTTGTCTGGGAACAAGTATAAAATTGTCAAAATTCCCCATCCACATATTTCTGAAAACATCTCTCATGCAATCATCAGTTTAAAAATAAATCAGACATCATAAACTGAAAAGCCACTGTCCAAATTTGTGTACTGTTGTTCATGTACAAAAGCAGACTATAAATTATAAATTATTGCTCACAATAATATGACAATGGGGTTTATGTATACTAAGAACTCAGGAAAGAGCTAACAAACAAATGCAAAACAGAGGTATGAGACTAAATTTTTTCTCAAAAGGAAAACTAGGAACATCTGAAATATATTATAAAACATGTTAAACCACCATGTAATTGCAAATTAAAACTACTTTTAGATTTCATCTTACAAAATTTATAATTAATAATAACAATTATAATAAAAAACTTACTTAATGCTAATGTTATATTGCATTCATATAGAAAAATGAAAAGAAATAGGATATATTTATAAAAATATATTGGAAGAATTAAAAAGATAGAAACTAATGACTGTACTTATCAAAACAAAAATTGAGTCATTCCAGATGAATAAAATATCTAGAAATCATGTATATATAATATAATGAAATGCCTATATGCAGACATGTTCTGTTGTTAAAGCAACACAAAGGCATACATAGAAAACATCTATTACCAATTATAATGGCCAAAAAAGATTACTCATCATTAAGAAGTGCATATTAAAATTACATTACCATGTTCCATTTAGAATTTTGAAAAATTAAACACTTAAAACAGCAAACATTATGAAATATATAGACCTGGGAAATGCTCATATATGCATATTGAAGACTTAAAATTAGATGACAATATTAACTTTTTTATAAATTAAAGCTAAGCATCACATTCTGAATATTAAGTCACAGATATATATATATATATATATATATATATATATATTCAGGAGAAATTAAAATAATAATTGTTATTCATAATAATCAATAATTGAAACAACTAAAATTTCATTTGATAAAGGGAAGAATAAACAAAATGAAAAATACACACAAAATATGCAAAATAAAAATATATAATCAAGAAAACATACAGAGACTAATGCCTGAAACAAATCAAGTACATTTGTCACATATAATCCTATTATAAATGGACCAATGGCTTATCCATGATTTTGTTTATACAAATATTTATAACACACAATAAATGACAACATGTGATAATTGATTGATAATAGATAATAATATGATAAATAATAAATGATAATGAAGGTCAGGCTTTCATGGTTTAGCCAGACGTTGGTGGCTCATGCCTTGACTTTGATTCCAGCACTCAGGAGGCAGAGGCAGGCTGATCTCTAGAGTTCAAGGCCTGCATGATCTAACAAGCAGATCCTAGGACAGGCTCTAAAACAATCCAGAGAAACCCTGTCTCGAATCAAACCCCCCCAAAATAAATAATGAAGAAAATTATATGATGGATTTGCACTGTTTAGTAAATTTAAATAGACTATGAAAATATGTTTACAAATAAATCCAAAATATAAGATAAAGATACATGCATTTTATGTTGTAGGATACTCATTGTTAATCAAGGCAGATGATGAATCATTGGACTTATTGAATTTATAAAGAGAAAGAATTAAAAAGTAAGGTGTAATATTTAAAATGTTTTGGGTAGTTTTAAACATACAGATCAAATAAATCAGAAGATAATGTATTTCTATAATTAATAAAACCAGAAAGCTTTTCACCATATTTAATGTCTCAGAACAAAGGCCATTTTAGACATAATAATTTTTATATCTGTTTTGAATATCATGTAAAAGAGTCAAATTAATTTTGATAATGTAATTACTGAAGAATATAAAACTGTACCTTCTGCTTTAGAACATCATACTAACACCCCTCTCACTGACACCCAAATATGTAATACGCATATATACACACACAGTCTTTCACACAAATACCTACATGTACATATACATATATACACACAAACACAAACACATACACATATGCATATCACACAAACACACACACACACACACACACACACACACACACAAGACTCACACACATGCCTACATAAACATAAACACATATAAAAAAAACTTAGGAAATAGAATCAGGAAAAAAAACAAATAAAATAATGTTTTTAGTAAAACTTTATTTAGGTCTTAAAATTTTGATATTTACAAACAGGCACATCACATCTGCCTATAAAAGCAAAAATTATGAACTTAGATGGTAGCTAAGAAAAGGTAAAATGAGGTTCACCCTCCACTGTCTGCTCTCTGTCTGCCACCTGAGTGAGTCTGCACACTGCTCTGCCCTCAACCTCCCCCATCACCTCCTGCTCAGTATTCGTGAGACTCCCCCTGGACAAGAGTGGACCTGCGCAGACCAGAAAGCCCACCCTGATTCCAGACATACCTCACCTTTTTCCCCCTCCACCCTCCTGCCCTGTGCCTGCTGCTTGAGCCTGCTGCCTGAGGCTGAGCCTGAGCCCTCCCCTTGCCGCCTGAGAGAGGGAGAGAACCCACCTGCACCTACTGAAAGAAAACATGAAAAGAAGGCAGAATAAGAACACACTAAACAAGAGAACAACCAATATGACACCATCAGAATCTAGGGACTCCACACCAGCAAGAACTAAAAAGCCCAACACAGAGGATGAAGAGACAGACCTTAAAAGTTATCTTATGAAAATGACAGAGACCATTAAAGAGGAAACAAGAAAATTCCTTAAAGAAATAGAAGAAAAAACAAGAAAAAAGGTACAAGAAATGGAGGAAAAGACAACCAAAAAAATCCAAGAAATAAACAAATCTCCTAAAGAATCTCAAGAAAGCCAAGAAAAAACAACCAAACAGGTGAAGGAAACAATTCAAACAGTTCATGGTTTGAAAGCAGAATTATAAACAACAAAGAAAACACAGAATGAGGGGATGCTGGAAATAGCAAAGCTGGGTAAATGATCAGGAACCTCTGATGCAAGCATAACCAATAGAATACAAGAGATGGAAGAGAGAATCTCAAGTGTTGAAGACTCATTAGAGGATATACACTCATCTACCAAAGAAAATCTCAAGTCAAACAAATCCCTAACACAAAATATCCAGGAAATATGGGACACCATGAAAAGACCAAACTTAAGAATAATAGGAATAGAAGAAGGTGAAGAAATTCAACTCAAAAGTACAGAAAACATATTCAAAAAACCATAGAAGAAAACTTACCCAACCTGCAGAAGGATATGCCTATGGAAGCACAAGAAGCTTACAGAACACCAAATAGATTGGACCACAAAAAGAAGTCCCCTCACCACATAATAATTCAAACACCAAACTTACAGAATAAAGAAAAATTATTAAGAGCAGCAAAAGAAAAAGGCCAAGTAACATATAAAGGCAGACCTATCAGAATCACACTCAACTTCTCAGTGGAAACTTTGAAAGCCAGAAGATCCCAGATAGATGTCCTACAAATGCTAAGGGAACATGGATGCCAGCCCAGATTACTATATCCAACAAAGCTTTCAATCACTATAGATGGAGAAAACAGGATATTCCAGGACAAAACCAAATTTAAGCAACACATATCCACAAATCCAGCCCTAGATAAATTACTGGAAGGAAAATTCCAACACAATGAAGATAACTATTCTCAAAAAAAAAAAAAAAACATAGGCAATAGATAATCGAATTATACCAAAGACAAAAAAAGTGGGGAAATACACACACAATAACACCCCCACCAACAAATCCAAAACAAACAAGAATCAACAATCAATGGTCATTAATATCCCTCAATGTCAGTGGTCTTAACTTGCGTATAAAAAGATACAGGCTAACAGAATGTATATAAAGACAGAATCCATTCTTCTGCTGCATACTAGAAACACATTTCAACATCAAAGACAGACTGTACCTCAGAGTAAAGGGTTGGGAACAGATTTTCCAATCAAATGGACCCAAGAAACAAGCTGGTGTAGCAATCCTAATATCTAACAAATTCGACTTCAAAATAAAATCAATCAATAGAGATGAAGTAGGGCACTTCATATTTATCACAAGAAAAGTCCATCAAGAAGAAGTCTCAATCTTGAACATCTATGCCCCAAATACAAAGGCACACACATTTGTAAAAGAAACATTACTAAAGCTCAAATCACACATAAAACCTCAACACTTATAGTAGACTTCAACACCCCACTCTCACCACTAAATGGGACCACCAGACAGAAACTCACCAAAGAAACAAAAGAACTAACAGATATTATGACCCAATTGGTTTTAATAGATATCATAGAACATTTCATCTGAACACAAAAGAATATACCTTCTTCACAAAAGAATATACCACATGGAACCTTCTCTAAAATTGACCACATACCCAGCAATGTAGCAAACCTACACAAATACAAAAAAATGGAATAATCCCCTGTATCTTATCATACCACCATGATTTAAAGTTAGAATTCAACAACAATATAAATTGCATAAACCCTACAAACTCATAGAAATTGAATAATGCCCAAATGCACCATTCCTGGGTCAAGGAAGAAATAAAAAAAAACAAAATTAAAGACTTCCTATAATTTAATGAGAACATACCCAACACAACATACCCAAACCTATGGGACACTTTGAAAGCAGTGCTAAGAGGAAAATTCATAGCACTAAATGCCCACATGAAGATATTGTAGAATAGTCACACTAGAGAATTAACAGCACAAATGAACTCTCTAGAACAAAATGAAGCAAACTCTCCCTGAGGAGTAGACACCAGGAAATAATCAAACTTAGGCTGAAATCAATAAAGTAGAATCTAGGAAAACACTACAAAGACTCAATGAAACAAATAGTTGCTTCTTTGAAAATGTCAACAAGATAGACAAACCTTTATCCAAACTAACCAAAAGGCAGAGATAGAGAGCATGCTAATTAACAATATCAGAAATGAAAAGGGGACATAACAACAGATACTGAGGAAATCCAGAGAATCATCAGGTCATACTTTGAAAATGTGCACTCCACAAAATTTGAAAATATAAAGGAAATGTACAATTTTTTGGATAGATATCACCCACCAAAATTAAATCAAGAACAGATAAGCAATTTAAACAGACCTATAACCCCTGATGAAATGGAAGCAGTCATCAAAGATCTACCAAGCAATAAAAGGCCAGGACTAGATGGTTTCAGTGTAGAATTCTACCAGAAATTCAAAGAAGATCTAATACCAGTACTCCTCAAATTGTTCCACACAATTGCAGCAAAAGGGACATTGTCAAGCTTGTTTTATGAGGCTAAAATTACATTGGTACCCAATCCACACAAAACACAACAACAACAAAAAGATAATTACAGACCAATATGCCTCATGAACATCAATGCAAATATATTCAACAAAATACTGGCAAATTGAATCCATAAACATATCAGAGTTATCATCCATCATGATCAAGTTGGCATTACCCCAATGCAGGGATGTTTGGACAAATGAAAATCCATCAATGTAATCCACCATATAAACAAACTGAAAAAGAAAAACCATATGATCATCTCTGTAGATACTGAAAAAGCCTTTGACAAAATCCAACATCCCTTCATGATAAATGACTTGGAGAGATCAGGAATAACTGGAACATACCTAAACATGATGAATATATAGCAAACCAACAGCCAACATCAAACTAAATGGAGAGAAACTCAAAGTGATTCCTCTAAGATCAGGAACAAGACAAGGCTGTCCATTCTCTCCATATCTCTTCAATATTATACTTGAAGTCCTAGCTAGAGAAATAAGACAACAAAAGGAGATCAAGGGGATACAAATTGTCAAGGAAGAAGTTAAACTTTCACTATTTGCAGATGATATGATCATTTACGTAAGTGACCCAAAAAAACTCTACCAGGGAACTACTACAGTGGATAAAAACCTTCAGCAAAGTTGCAGGGTACAAGATTAACCTAAAAAAATCAGTAGCCCTACTATATACAGAAGACAAATGTGCTGAGAAAGAAGTCAGAGAAACATCACAATTTACAATAGCAAGTAACAACATAAAATATCCTGGGGTAACACTAACCAAAAATGAGAACAACCTGTACAATAAGAACTTTGAATCTTTAAAGAACAAAATTAAAGAATATACCAGAAAATAGAAAGATCTCCCATGGTTTTGGATAGGTAGGATCAACATAGTAAAAATGGCAAACTTTCCAAAAGCAATCTACAGATTCACTGAAATCAAAATCCAAACACAATTCTATACAGACCTTGAAAATTAATACTCAAGATTGCAGTTTTAGCCATATCTATCACCATGCACAAAACTTAAATCCAAATGAATCAAAGACCTCAACATAAATTCAGCCACACTGAACCTCCTAGAAAAGATGGTAAGTTGTACCCTGGAACAAATTTGTACAGAAGACTGATTTCTGAACATAACACCAGTAGCACAAACACTGAGATCAACAATTAATAAATGAGACCTCCTGAAAATAAAAAGCTTCTGGAAAGCAAAGGACACCCTCAGCAAGACAAAACACAAGCCTACAGAATAGCAAAAGATATTCGCTAACCCCACATTTGACAGAGTGCTGATCACCAAAATATATAATGAACTCAAGAAGCTAGTCACCAAAACACCAAAAAATGCAATGAAAAATTGAGGTGCAGAACTGAATTGAGATTTCTTAACATAGGATCTAAAATGGCTGAAAGACACTTGAGAAAGTGCTCAATATCCTTATCCATCACAGAAATGCAACTCTATACCACTCTGTGATACCATCTTACTCCTGTCAGAATGGCTAAAATCAATAACACCAGTGACAGTCTATGATGGAGGGTATGTGGACAAAGAGGAACTCTCCTCCATTGCTGGTGGGAGTGCAAACTTGTACAACCACTTTGGAAATCAGCATGGTGATTTCTCAGGAAAATGGGAATCAGTCTACCTCAAGACCCAGCAATTCATCTCCTGGGCATGTACCCAAAGTATGCACACTCATACAATAAGGACATTTGTTCAACTATGTTCATAGCAGCGTTATTTGTAATATCCAGGACCTGGAAGCAACCTAGATGCCTCTCAACTGAAGAATGGATAGAGGAAATGTGGTACATTTACACAATGGAGTATTATTCAGCAGAAAAGAAAAACAATGGAATCTTGAAATTCACAGGCAAATGGATGGAACTAGAAGAAACCATCCTGAGTGAGGTAACCCAATCACATAAGGATAAACATGGTATGTACTCACTCATTTTATATTTTTAGACATAGAGCAAAGGATCACTAGCCTACAATCCACACTGCCAGAAGAGCAAGGAAACAAAGAGGACCCCAAGAAAAGATGGCATAGTCCCTTGATGAAGGGGATGGGGACAAGAACCTCTGACCAAAGTGGGAGCCTGGGGGCAGGGAGAGGAAGGAGAGCCTTCATTCTGTTACTGGTCCAAGCAGAAACAGACACCCACAGCTAAGCACTGAACCATAGTACTGGGCTTTAGTTGTTGAGAGGGAGGTGGGATGAGCATGGAGCCAAGACAGAGCTGGACAGACATGCATAAACAGTGGACCTGATCTACTGATAACATGGAGACCCTTGTCATAAAGCCGGGGAAACAGCATTGGACCAAACCAAACCCTCTGAATGTGGGTGCCAGCGGAGGAGGCCAAGACAGTCTATGGGACCTCTAATGTTGGAGCCAGTCTTTATCACTAGAGCACAATAGACTTTGTGAGCCCATTCCCTGTGGAGAGATACTATTGTAGCCCAGATACAGCAAGGTGGGCCTAGGATCTCCTTCAAATGATTTGACAGACTTTGAAGGTCCCTAGTGGGGGTGTCTCACTATCCCTGGGTAGGAGTGGGGGGTGTTGAGGGTGTTGGTGGGGAACATGGAAGGATGGGAGTGCGAGGGAATCGGGGGATGGATATGTAAATATGAGTAGTAATTAAAGAACAAAAAAATTAAGTATAAAAAGGTGAAATTATATCACCATTTATTATCCATAATAAGTAGAAAAATTAACTTTAATTAGAATAATTCATTCAAACTAAGAAATCATTTAAATTCTAAAGCTAGATTTTTCAAAATATTATATTTATTTGAGAGATACAATACATATTTATGAATTCAGATCTGTGTCATTTTGTATGACAAATCTGATGTGAGCTCCTACAAGATCCACCATTAGCATCCACTTCTTGAATCTATTTTTATACTTGTAATACAACTACAAAGAAAACTGTGACTCTAAATTTCCACAGGTAGAAATGCCAATTTCACTGTATTTGACACATTCTGCTGTATTAGACACACCACAGAGGTATTGTTCTCTTTTGACTTATGCTTTATAACAAATTCTCATTTACTTGAAAATCCCTATAGACTACAAATAAATATTAAATAAATCTATCTACCTCTGGGCAAAAGTATTTGTAAAACATGGGATTCCTTTTCAAATATTGATATGAAACAAAGGTTTGTGGTTTCACAAGCATATAAAGAGGGCTACCTATGCCTGGCAGAAGGGATGAAAGCTGCTGAACAGTACCACACATAAATGGCACAATATTCAAGAATAGCACTTTAAATTGATATCACATCAATAACTATTTACACAAACATATGGTGGAGAGAAACCTTCATCAAGTACTATGCACTGATTTGTTTTTAACTTCTTAATTCATATATAAACCTCTAATGCCTTCATGAAGCTAAATGCATTCCCTCAAAATCCAGCGGTTTCTCTCCTTGATTTAAATACAAAAGAGTAAAACTATATTCACATGAAAAGCTGCACCTGGATGTAATACTAGCTTAATGATGGCTACTCAAACTTGAAAGAGAAGATATTTCCTGCAAATTGGTGGTAAAATAAAATATAGAGCATACAAATATTAGAACAACCTCCTGCCCCATCATGTCCTCCTCACCCCTTCTCTTCTCCCCTTCTCATTCTCCTAGTTCCCTCTCCCCTCGCCCCATGCTCCCAATTTGCTCAGCAGATCTTGTCACTTTTCTCCAGGGGACTATGTATGCTCTATTAGGGTCCTCCTTGTTTACTAGCTTCCCTGGCAGTGTCTATTGTAGGCTGGTAATCCTGTACACTATGTCTAAAATCCACATATGAGTGAGTACATACCATGTTTGTCTTTTTGTGACTTAGTTACCTACCTCAGCATGGTTTCTTCTAGTTCCATCCATTTGCCTGCAAATTTCAGGATTCCATTGTTTTTTTTTTTGTTTGTTTGTTTTGTTTTTTTTTCTGCTGAGTTGTACTCCATTGTGTAAATGTACCACATTTTCTCTATTGATTCTTCAGTTGAGGGGCATCTAGGTTGCTTCCAGGTTCTAACTTTTAAAAATAATGCTGCTATGAATATAGTTGAACAAATGTCCTTGTTGTATGAATGTACTTATTTTGGGTATATGTCTAAGAGTGGAATTGCTGGATCTTGTGGTAGACTGATTCCCATTTTCCTGAGGAATTGCCATACTGATTTCCAAACTGGCTGTAGGAGTTAGCACTCCTACCATCAGTGGAGGAGTGTTCCCCTTTCTCCACATCCTCTACAGCATAAACTGTCTCTGGTGTTATTGATTTAGCCATTCTGACAATTGTAAGATGGTACCTCACAGTTGTTTTGATTTGCATTTCCCTGATGGCTATGGGTCTTGAACACTTTCCGATGTGCCTGTCAGCAGTTTATATTCCTCTACTGATTTTTTTTGTTTAGTTCTGAGTTTGATTTGGGGAAGAACAGAAGAGAGCAAGAGAAGAGATACTCTAATAGAGGAAGACATTATAGGTTTAAAGAGAAATCAGGCACTAGGGAAATGTCTGGAGAGCTACAAAAATGACACCAACTAACAATCTAAGCAACAGAGGAGAGGCTACCTTAAATGTCCTCACCCAATAATGAGATTGATGACTGACTTATATGTCATTCTATAGCCTCATCCAGCTGCTAGTAGAAGTAGAAGAAGACACCCATAGCTAATCCTTGAACTGAACTGAAATCCAGTTGTAAAGGAGGAGGACTGATGAACTAATGGGTCCATACCGGGCTGGCAAAACCCACAGAAACAGCTGATCTGAAAAATGGAGAGCTTACAGTTCCCAGACTGATAGCTGAGCAACCAACATGGGACTGATCTAGAACCCCTGAATGTGGGTGTCAGTAAGGACACCTCGGGAATCTATGAGGCCCCTTGTAGTGGATCAGTACTTATCCCTAGCATAGGAATGGACTTTGGGAGCCCATCACACATGGAGGGATACTCCCTGAGTCTAGACACAAGGGGGTGGGGCTAGGTACTATCCCAAAGGAAATGACAGACTCTAAAGATCCCCTATGGAAGGCCTCACCCTCCCTGGGGAGCAGAAAGGATATGGGATCCTTAGGGTTTTAGTTGGGGAGTGCAGGGAAGGAGGGGAAGGATTGACCTGTAAAATAATCTTCTTTTTAATTAAAATAAAAATTTAAAAATAAAATAAAATAAATACTAGAACAATTATCCTTACAAAGAAATTATTCACTAGTGCTTTACAAGTTTGGGCAAGTCAAATGCATCTTGTTAAATGAAAGAAACCAATTTGGACAGGCAAAACATTCTATTATTTTATGTCAAATTCAGGAAAATAATAGAAATAGAGGAGAGTTTTTGCCAGTGTTTAGAGTGGGATAAGCTTTGCCTGGAACATTAGTTGCGAAATTACATAATATCCACAATCAGAGGAAGAGAGAGGGGGGCAGGGAAGAGGGAGAGAAAGACTGGGTCCGTCGTTGGCTTTTGAAACCTAAAACCTCACCAACAGTGACAAACCTATTTCAAGAAAGTCACAACTCCTAAACTTTCCAAAACCTTCTGCCAACTGTGAATCAGACATTCAAATATAGGAGCCTATAGGGAGAATGCTCACTAAAAACATCACTGTCCACATTTTGTTCTAAATCTGTAACTATTCACAAAATCAACAATGAGTACATAAATTCCAATGAGATGGTAGCTAGAGATTGTGCTTTGGGGGCAGATAATTATTCCAAGAGAATGGAATCCTCCCTAATGGAATTTCTGCTCTAATAGGAAGAGATACAGTGACTACATGTGGACACCAAGAGAAACATTTTTTCTCTAGATGAGGAGAAACAAATCTCAGACAATGTATCCTTTTCCAACCCACTCTCTGATAGCGCTGTAAAAGCCAGAGGTCATAGTTATTTCAGTACAGCAAATGGCTAGGACCTGAGGATTAAAATAGGCTAAGGTTTTTATGTGGACCTAGATTGCTGAGAAAGACGGGTGAATCTCCCAATGAAAACAGTTTTCACTAGAGAAATGATGATAGTTTTTGTATGACAATCATGAGATTTCAGAGTTGATCCATAATGCACAGAGAGCTTGAGTGTAGAATTGTATTTTAAAACTCTGTTAAAATGAATAGAGAAATTTAGTTTTGAAGTTTTTAGAAGATTAACTATTATTTTGTTTTACTTGTGGGTGTTTTACTTGCATCATGCATTGACTGTGTAGTACATGTGTGCCTGGATCTATGAGGAGGCCGGGAGAGGGATTGGATCAAGTGTGACTGAAATTACAGGTAATTCTGTGTTTAGTTTATAGGTTACAGCACACAAGTGATTCCGCATTGTGAAAAATTTAAATTATGGCAATATAAAATTTAAATAAAAAATTACTCAGCCCACTTATACTAAATATTATTACAGGTTACTGAAAATAATATTCAACCAGTAAATACATAATTGATGTTCCAATAAAAAATTTAAAAGATTTTGTATGAACAGCCACTGCAAGACAGTTGAGTTGAAGGCAAAGGTTGCTTTTAAAAATCCATATTACTAAAAATCCAGGAAATGAAATTAATTCTGAAATGAGAAATTGTGAACCATTCAAATGGGAGTTTTCATTACCCTTTTCACTATAGGGAACATAAACAATGAAAGAAGTCAAACTATATGCTGTCGAAGGACTCTGGATATATGAACTAAAGTGATTTGAGGTGAATTAGTCAGGTTTTTATTATGGAGAGAGATTTTAAGGCCTTTTGATTTATCTAAAATATGGATTACAATAAAGTATCCTTTTCTTTTCCTCCTTAGAAATAGCAAATGAGTATTTATCAACTCTCTGTGAACCTATACCTTCTCAGCACTTCTTGGGAAAGTGTTATACATCTTTTAACAACAATGACATGCAATAGGTGTGTGTTAAGGAGCACATCCCCTGCCATGTTGACTTGACTGGTGTAATTTATGCTATCTTCATGGAAATTAATGAAGATCAGAATTTTCCTAAGTGTTTTCTTAATATATATATATTGCCCTTATAAAACAACAAAAGAAGTGATACTGAAAGATGGCTCCTGCATGTAATTCCAGTACTTGGGAATTCTAAAGTAAGAGGATGGGCCTCGATCCAAGACCAGCTGTTGAGTTCAGTGTGAGCCTGGACTGCGGATCATGACAGTCTCAAAACTACTAGTCAGACAAAGTAAATAAAGAACAAAATAGTAGATGTGTCATTAAATGCGCAAAATCTTTTATAGATACATATAAACAATAAAACATTATCACTAATTATTGTTTTATCATTATTCAATGTATTCATTGTGCTGTCTGTCCCTGTTATGTACTCAAGTTGTGGATTAACAATATATTTTTAAATGCTAGGCAGAGTCTAATATGAGTAATCATGTAATTACCTTATGAAAGATTCTCTTTAGCCAGAATATGTTCACCAGAAGAATAAGTAACTAAATGAAGTAACTAAATGAAGAGCTGGTGTTTAATCCACTAATCTGGATTCTCAGGTTCTTCTTGTTCCCCAAATCATCTCTTCATGTACAGAATGAACATAAATTTGTATATTTTAACTATTTCCCCATTGTTCCTTATTGAAGACAGAAAAGTCTCAATACATGGTAAGGATGTAGCTACTATGTATGATGTCAGTATCAGTGACCACTGATTCTCTATGCTAATACTAGTGGTTCATTTAAGCATTTAGCCTTTTCAAGTTCTACAATAAAGTGAAAGAAATCATAAAATAAAATCATAAAATCATCCTATAACCTGGCTCTCCCTCTTTGGAGCATCCCCTTTGCACTCATAGTAATGAAACCTTTTTTTTTTACACCTCTTTAAATTAAGTAGAAAGGGTTGTGTAGAGCATGATGGCACTACTGGTGATGTTACAGTTAAAACAGAGATAATTTGACTGATTTTAATTGCTAGAATACCTACAGTATTTTGTGATCAATTACATGTACTCTGATAGTCGATTCAATGAATAACTAATTGCCTTGCTCATATTATGTAGACTGTACCATATCTCCTCTTCTGAACTTAAATTTGATAAAATTTAAGAACAATGTTAGCATTTGTAAATACAGTTAACTTTAGAGATTAATCTTATATCTAAGCAATATTTCAATATAAATATGAAATCAGAAATCCACAAAGCAATGAGCAAAATAATTTATACTGGCAAGTGAGTTAAAGTGGGGAATAATTATTTGTTATTGCCATTTACTAGAAAAGATTATAAAATGAAGTTTTAGTGAGATTCCTGGTCTGTATGCATGCCTACCCCAACACATATGCAATCATGTAAAATTAAGAAGCTAATTTACACCTTAACCATGTGCTATTTGGCCTTCTTATCCTTGTCTATCTCACTTGTTGACAAAGTAACAAGTCACACAGTCCTCTAGAAATCACATATTTACATTCATTGCCAATTAATTGTAGCATCCTTCTACTATTATATGAATATTCCTGTAAAAAGAACGTTAGTTTACTGATATACAAAATATCCTTAATTCTATACTTCAGAATAATTAATATTGAATGATTTTTCTCTGATTATCTTATGTCAAAACCTTGCATAATTTGTTAATAATTTTAAACACACAAAGATTCTCTACTGTGTTTCTGGGCAGTTTATAATCTAGTAGACCATACTAAGGAAGTTGAAGCACTGTGTTCCCTTGATGTAACTGAGTCTCTCAAGGTCCAAATGTGTTTTCTGATACAAAAAGCTAAAAAAAGCCTTTAAAAGCAAGAGCAGCAGCATATCACGTTTCCACTAAATTTTTGCTTTTAATAAAAGAGTATAAGAAGCTGAAAGAGGAAATCATAGATGAAGTGGTAATTAATAGAAGAACGTTTAGCTTGGGGAATGTTGGAAAGCAGTAAGTCACAAATCTCTACCCTTAAGACTCATGTCTCATGGCAAAATGTTCACTTTTCAGAATTAAGAACAAATAATCTTTCAAGGGCCTTTCCTCTGCATGCTACAGAACATAAAGAAATAAACATGAAATACATTTCCAAGAACAGTGAATAAGTGTGTTTGAAAAGAAAAGGATAAATAGGACATACGGGAAAGTGAGATGAAAAATTTTCCAAAAGCCCTTAAGTGCATTATTCATGTGAAAACAAAACAATATCAAACTCTATTATATGTTATTAGTATTGAAAAAACTCATATTTTAACATAACCTTGTTTTAATTCATTTAACTAACATGCATTTATTAATAATCTTTTATGAATCATGTAATTTGTAAAACATTAGTCTGTGGAATCAGTCATAAATTTCATCTTTCTGGGTCTTCCAGTCCAGTGGAGTGAGAAAGTCATTAAATTTAGTATTTAAATTGCAAATTGGAAATTAAGTATTTAGTCGATTCTTTAGAAAAGAAAAATTAAAAGAATGAATAATATTATATTGAATAATTTAGAGTAATTTTGTATAGATAAATGCACAGTAACATTTCCTGTTTGATATGAAAATTAAGAAAAATGTACTTAATTAAAAATGAATTTTAAAAATAATACCACAGTTAAGGTGAGCGCTATAACATTGACAATACAAAGTAAAAGACAACTATGTGCTGAGTTAAGAATTGTTCAAGTTTACAAATGATGTTTCATTGACAAATTGTAATTACATTGTACAGACACTGATTGGCCCCAAACTATTTCATTTAAGATAGAAATAACTTAAAATTATTTCTTGATTTTTAGTCATGAGGACAATTGAATATTTTCTCTACGTTTGATCATAAGGTATAATTCTTGGCAGTTTCAAATGAAAGAATCTGTTTTCCTATAAATTCTGCTAGCCTGTGTCTTATGATTCAGAAATTTGTGACATTTATATAAAAATATTATGGAAATATTTACATGAATTCTGGTCAATTTTTTACTATGCAGTATTGAGTCTTTTTATAATCCTCATAGACTTAACTAATAATCTTTCCCTTTCTGGTTCCCTCTGTAGAACTGTCTTTATGATAATACATTCTCTCAACCTACTTTAACCAGGGACAGTTTTTCCTCCTTTATCCATCATGGCAGATGTTTGCTTATGGATAGTAGTCTACATTAGCATCTCTGGTCTTTTAGATCTTGGCATACATCATTATAAGTCCTTCTCACTTCAAAGTTTCTGCCCAAACAATATGTTTTTCATGAATAAGCCTACCATTATATGTGATTTTTCATTTCTGACTTTCAGCTTTCATGTCAGAAATACAAAAATCTCTATTTTTTAATTGAAAGTATGCTTACTTTCAGATTAAGGGTATAATGTAGGAAATAATGTGTATGGAAGAAGAAACCTGGGTGGAGATGTAAGATATGAAAACAGGCTGGTCTGATTTTTTTTTTTTTTTTTTTTTTTTTTTTTTAATTTCATATGGGATCTTTCTCACTATAGAAACTGTTTCACTGCTGGAAGTTACAGTGTGGTAAGAACTTCCATTCTGCATACGATATTTTCAGCATTATTCTGAGCAACATTGTTGTTCAGGTGCCAAATTTGGCTGTGATTGCTTAGATATACTATAATGGCTGTATAAAATACTTCCAGCCTTCTGTTGTCAAAATCTGGTATACCTGCATAGGATGAGCAGTTGTGTTGGTCCCTAGTATTCTTTTGACTTAGTCTTGTGGAAGAAGGAGAATGAGAATGGATAAAGACATGTGGTACATTTCCCCAGCACGACGGAGTATTACTTAGCTTTTAAAAAGAATGACATCATGAAATTCAAGGACAAATGTGAACTAGAAAAAAAATCATTCTGCATGAAGTAACCTAGACCCAGAAAGGCACATATGGTGTGTACTCATATATAAGTGAACATTAGATGTAAAGTAAATGATAACAATGTTACAATCCACAGATGCAGACAGACTATGTAACAAAGAGGGCCCAAGGGGGACACTAGAATCTCCCTTGGAGCAGATACTAAAAATATTTTGTGGGTAGACTGAGAGAAGGTTGTAATGGGAGCATGAGGGACCAGGTGGTGGTGGGGTTGTGGGAGAGTATTGAAAGAGCCTACTGAATAGGGGGGCATTTTGGGGTCAGGTAAAAACGGTGCAAGGGAAACTCCCGAGAATTTACAAGGATGGCCCATCTAAGACTCCTAGCAATTGTGGAGATGTAGCTTGGAAAATCAACTCCTGTGACCCCACAAGACTTCAAGTGCAGGCATTGGGGCACCAAAGCAAGCGTGTAACCTTCCTCCTATATTCTGTGCTGCCTATGGGATGTGCTGGGGTAAAGAAGTCACAGAGACTACCGGAATGGCTAACCAAAGACTGGTCAATCCTGAGACCAATTTATAGGGTAAGCCCACCCCTGACACTGCCTGTAGCACGAGGACCCAGAGGCTGGAAGGTCCAAAGACCTAAGATAGAACCAAACACTACTGGGCAAAAATGCCAGTGTAATGATGCCAAACGATATTCTGCCATACTCATACTTTGATGCTTAGCCCAATAGTCATCACCTGGATGAAGCTGGAGGCTCCAGCAACTTGTAGAATAGATGCAGAGACCCACAGTCAAACATTAGTACTAGCCAGGTAAATCGTGCAGAAGAGAGAGAGGGGGATTATAGGAGTCAGAGTGGGTCAAGGAAATCACAAAACAACAATCACAGAGACTGAACATACAAACAGGGACCCTACATTGGATTGAACTAGACCATGTGCATACATGTGATAATTGTGTAGCTTGATCTTCTTGTGGGACTCCTAACAGTGGGAGAAGGGCATGATTTGGGGGACGCTATTCCTCACACTGGGTTGCCTTTCCCATCTTTAATATAAGGCAAGGTACTTAGTCTTACATACTGTGTTTTGTTGATATCCATGGGAGGCCTGCCCTTTTCTGAATATAAAAGGAGGAAGAATGGATTGGGGAAAAGCAGAGGGGAGTAGGGACAGGGACTTGGAGGGGAAATTGCAGACTGGATATAAAATGGTAAATAGGTAAGTCTTTTATTAATTACTCATGTATCTTTTATTAAACAAAATAGACTGAAATGTCATTTTTTTCTGTAAACAACATATTTTTCTTCTTTATAGTTAAGTCAGCCTCCATATGCTTTCACCCAACATTTCTATTAGCTATCTAGCCTAGATTTCATCTATTGTCTATGTTGAATAATGCCATAATGAACTTACATGCAGCTTTGTCTTTCTGTGTTCCTACAGGGGTACATTGTAGAATAGCTGTTATGTACATTGTAATTAAATTTTTGTTTTCTGAGGCCTTCCATAATGATTTCCATAGTGGCTGCCAAAACAATCCTGGGCAAAATGAGAATGCTGGAGGTCCCACAATACCTGCTTTCAAATTTTATTACAGAATCACAGTAATAAAATCAGCATGTTACTGACAAAAAAGAGACACATAAACAATGAAAGAAATTGTGTTAATAAAAATAAATCCATGCATACCCATTATTTTTAATAAGGGTGTTCAAACCCATGTTCCAGAGAAATAACATAAATACTGGAAAAAGAATATACACACGTAGAAAAGTATGTCCTATATTTCTTTACTCATGGAGTGATATAACAGAAGTTTATTTTATTTGTTGGCTATTTGGTATAATTCCATACCTCACATAATAATGAACATATGTTTTCTACATGCTGATTTATTTTTAATATACAATAATAAATTGAAGTACTTTGGGGTATGATATTTATATTCTTGGCTTTTGAGGTTACTCATGCAGTGTTTTAGAATGGCATTACTAATTTGCATTCCCAAGCACATTTCACAGTGATTTTCTCTTTTTATAGACCATTTTTCCAGTAACAGTTTTAGCTCATATCTCACTGTGGCTTTTATTGTATTTACCTAATGGTTTATAATGTAGATTCTTATTTTTATATAATGTTGGTCTTAGAAATGTGAATTAAGGGACAGAGAAGATGACTCAGTAAATAAAGAGCACTTACCATGTAAGTCTGATGACTTATGTTCAAATCCCTAGAGCCCATATAAAATTTAAGAGCTTAACACAGTCACATGTGTGCCTGTATCCCATCATAGCCACACTGGGATGTGAGATGCAGGGTAGAGGGTGAGATGCTCGGTAGATTGTCTTTTATACTGAAGAGGAAACAAGACACAGTTCAAAGGCAAACATAAGGCCTAACACCTAAGATATTATTTTATTATGTCTGTACATGGGCAAGATTTGGCTATATTCACAACACATAAATACACACATATACATTCACACAAAACAAGAAATGTGTCTTGAGGCTTTGCCTCATTAGCAAAACAATATTTTTCTCTGTCAGTTCTCTTTAATGTTTATTATGTTTGGTTTTCTGCACTTTCAGCTTCCGTTTCATATTCTTTTTGAACCATATCTTAATTAATTTATAAATTCATTTTAATAGTTAATTCATTTATAGATAAGGAACTTGAATACTTGTTTTTTAATGACTCTTCTGATCCACATAAAATTACACATTTTCCTGTGGCTCATTTTCTCAATGTAGTCACAATTACATTTTTCATATATTGAAAGACTATATTGCCAGTAGTGAATGTTTTTCCTCAGTGAAGTGTTATTTTATAATCCAAGTATCTACATTCTCTGACATAGCTCTTTTGTTTGTGCTAAAGTATAAGTAGTAGGCTATATTTGATTTTTGTTTGTTCCTCACTGCTGCAAATAGTAATCAGGGAAATGTCCTACAGAAATTACTTGCAAGCCAATCTTACAGAGGCAATTGTTCAATAAGGATACACCTTCTTGAGTGTGTCAAGTTGACAATAAAATCTTACCAAAATATAATATTTACAATCAAATTCAGTGCAATTTTAATTCATTAATGTTATGTTTGTATTTTGATTAACAAATACCAATTAAATATGATTATGGCAAATTGTGTGATATTCCAATACATGTATGCACTGTGTATTCAAAATCTTGGTAAACAGGATACATGTTTTGAACATTAGACATCTACTGTTCAAGCTACTCAAAGCTAACAGATATGCTATAAATTATAGACAAATCACTGATGTTACTGAATAAAAACACTTATTTCTTCTATCTAAATATATTTAGGTAGCTATATATAACTTAACCTTAACCTATTCTCCTCCTTCTACTAAGCCTGTTAAAATTGCTATTTAGTATTAAATTTGCTGAAAGTATCAAGTGCAACTCTTTAGTGTTCCTTTCTTTGGTTGCTTTTGTTTGAGTGTGTTTGTGTGTTTTTTGTGTGTATGCATGTGTGTGTGTGTGTGTGTGTGTGTGTGTGTGGTGTGTGTGTGTGTGTGTGTGTGTGTGTGTGAAGGTCCAGATTCACAAGCATAGATTTGTTTCTAAGGATTCCATCTATCACAATAGACCTCATTGTTGAGGCAGTGTCTCTCACTGCACTTGGAACATTCTGCATTAGCTACACTTTGTAATCAGAAGCTGCCTTAAAACTTCCTGATGGGCTCTCTCCTGTGTGATGATCACAGGCAAGCAAGCCTTACACCCACTGCTTTGTTAAAATTCTAATATAATGAAATATCTACACCCTGCTATAGGAGACCCATGGAATAATTATTTGCCTGTGTTCTCATTTGAATACTGGCTCCCTCTCTTCTGGCAAGTGTATAAAGGCTGAAGTATCCTAAGAAGTTAATGTCTTCCTAGCTGTGACAGCAAGCATCCATTAAGTTCCAATTACTCTGCTTTCAGATTTCTAAATTACTATCACTGACACCTTGAAATTGGCTACAATAGATCAGCTAAAATTATGAATGTTTTATAATCTCTTCCATGGCAGGTTTCTTCGTGTTCCATTGAGTTACTGTTGTTTGTATTCTAAGGGGAATCTTCCTATAATAACTTCCATTTTACTTAAGGAAACTTGGAGGATTTTTTTATCTTCATTCATAGTTTTAAAATGCTTATGTTTTTGCCAAAAGTTGTCTAAAACAAGTTGCTAAATATTTTAAATTCCCTATCCCTTCAAGGAGATATCCATATACCAGTAATATACACATAAACAATTTTATTACACAGCACATTTTTCTACAGTAAGTTTCTGCCCAACATTAGATTGATGTAGTTGCTTTAGAATTTTTATCAAAACTCATTTCACTCAGTGTATTTTATCGTATTTGCCACTGTCAACTCTTCTCCAAGCTCACCTCCTGCTTATCCACCACCTTCACTCTGCTCCTCCCTCTTTTTCTCTTGGTTTATCAACCACACTCCAGGGAAGGCCTCGTGCCAGTAGTAGATGGCCAATACAAAATGAACTCCATTTTTTGTGTGTATGTGGTGTACTCTATTTTGTGTTATTCAAGATAATGTTCTGATTTTATGGTAATTCACATTGACCAGTCTACCATATTTATTCACATTTCAAATGCTATGACCATTGGTTCGGTTCCCCTTCTGGATTGTAATACTCACAAACCAAATCAGTTTCTCAAAGAAATGATTTATTGGACTTTCAAGTGTCAGGACATTGGGTCAGTTGCTAGGGTTTCCTATATTCAGCACCATAGGAGAACAATGGTAGAAAGTAAGTTGGGGGCCAAGATTTGTGCTATTAGAATAGAATACCATAAAAAGTGAGAAAATGTTACTTATTAGATATAGTAACTGACATGCATATATCAAATATTTAATATAAAATGCCCATCTTTATACATAAACTCATATTATGTAATTTTTAAGTTACTTATATTGTGACAATGAGAACCAGTAAGCAGAAATCTTGAAAAGTTTTCTTGTTTTTCACTTTTTATTTAAATTAAAAACAATCTTATTTTACAAACCAATCCCAGTTCCCTCTCCCTCCTGCCTACCCACTCCCCACAACCTCTCCTCATCCCACCTACCATGTACTGCTCAGAGAGACTGATGCCTCCCATGGGGACTCATCAGAGTCTGGCACAACATTTGGGGCAGGACTGAGCCTCCCCCAGATCTAGGCTGAGAGAGTATCCCTCCATAGATAATAGGCTCCAAAGAGCCTGTTCATGCACTAGGGATGAATACTGGCTCCACTGCCAGAAGTTCCATAGACTTCCCAAGACTCCCAATTGACACCCACATTCAGGGGGTCTAGTTTGGTCTTATCTAGGTTACCTATCTGTCAGTCTGGAGTTCTTGAGCTCCCACTTGCTCAGGTCAGCTGTTTCCGTTTCCCCAACATGGTCTTGACCTGTTGCTCATCACTCTTCTCTCTCTGCAACTGGCATCCAGGAGTTGGCTCAGTGCTTAGCTGTGAATGTCTGCTTCCCTTTCCATCAGCTACTGGATGAAGTAGAACAATTTTCTAACATGGAATTTTCTCCTAGGTACCAGAGATCTAGTTTCAATGGTTTATATTAAAAGTAAGCTCTGCCATTTACACAAAAAAGCTTAAATTCATTGTTCTCACCTTTACTAACACTGACTATAATCTCTTTTTAAAAATATAATGTGCAGCATTAATTATTCCTACAATGTATAAATAAAATTCAATATATTAAGTACATCTAGTGAATAAGTAATAAAGATTTGTAATATATAATTAAATTATTTTGTGCATAAATTTGGGAGAGATGGATGTGTAGTAGCTGCTATTTCATAAAATCCAGGTTTGAATCCCAGCACTGACATGGGTCACAATGACATGTAACTTGTTTTCTGGTCTCTGAGACTACTCACACAAGTGGTACACATGCATACCTACAGGAAAAACACCCATACACATGGAAAATAAAATTCCAATCTTGAAGTCATCAGCATCAATCACTATCATCAGTCATCATCACTAGGGACTTGGAAGATAGCTCAGTGGATAAAGTGATGGCTAAAAGACTTGAGGGCTGGAGTTCACAATTTTTTTTAGAATCCTTTTACAACCAAACAGGCGTGACAGCCACAAATAATCTCAGTACTCTGGGTGAAAAAGATAAGCAATGTTTTTATGTAAATTAGCTGGAATTGGCTTGTTCCAGTTAAAGGTAGACACTCTGGTTCAATACATTAACTGGAGAAGATTTGAGGAAGAGACATGACATCAAGTTCAGGTCTCCTTTCTCCCTCCCTACCCCCTCTCTCTCACACACATACACATACACACACACACACACACACACACACACACACACACACACACACACGCAGCAAACAAAATCATAGGCATTATATTCAAAGTTCAGAAAACTGACAATTGTGGAATGTTTGGCCCTAAGTAACACATCTGTAACACAAACACTACTCATAAGGCTCGGGAATTGTTATAGAAAATAAGGCAAAATAATTGATTGATTTTGGGGTGGGGTGGATAATAACAAAGAGCAGTATTTTCTGGACACAAAAGGATGGATGCACATATGAACAAACAGAAGGAGTGACAGAATTCACAAAATCATGCATCTGAAACCCAGACCAGATTCCAGCATGGAGTAGTCACCACGTGTCACCCTTGGCTGAGGACTTATTGGCAATTGATAGGTGCTGGGAAAGGGAGAGTTGGATTGCTTACAAAATGTAGCCCTGGATAAGCCAATCATTCTACAATGGAAGGCCACATTTCCAAGAATAGAGAGGCAAGCTGAATTGCATTTGATGGGCTTAAACCCTTCACAGAGAAACAAAAGCAAAGAAGGAATGTGGAAAATAGGAGAAATAATCTTCCTCAGGGAAAACCACACCCATTAGTATTTCAGTTTCAAATGGTGAGCCTTGCCAACACATAAGCAAATTATATAGCCTAAAATCTTTACATGTAGTAGGTTATATTTGTATGTAAAAATAATGAAAAAGTCATCAGGGAATACAGGATATATGGAAGGATTTGCATCAAGGAAATACAAGAGAAGATTAGATTAGAATCTCAAAAAGGAAACTATTTTTTTTTCTTTCCAAAACAAGAGAAACAGAAAGTGACAATGAACTCATGTTAAACATGAAAATATATTTATTAGTTATAAAATGTGTGTAGTCTGAAGACATGTAATAATTATTCTAACAAGTGTTTAAGTAATTTTATGTGACAGAGAAAAGTAAGAGTGTTTTTCTTTATACTACATCACTAACAAGCTAGAAAAAAAACATTTGCAAACATTTTGGGGCTTATGTAATATTTTAACTGACCTAAGAATTTTACAAGGTGTAATGTCAAAGCTGTTATGGTTTATTGGCACATGTTGTATTGAAATGATTAAGAATTCCAAAATAATAAGGTGATTTTCACATATGAAATGATTTCAATGTGACTTATTGTTGTAATAGATGATTAATGAAAAGAAACATTAAAATATGTACTGTAAGTAAGAATATAACATTTAGAGAGATTGACATATAGCATTGAGAGTTAATATTTATGGTCATGTTTTAATGTACATAAATGTAAAGTTTTATGTTGATGTACCTAAAATTGTTTCAAATCAGTTTTTAAGAGTTTCTTCCCTTTCTAGCTCAAAGTGAAATGACACATAAGTCAAATTGTCATCAGTTCAACTAGTGACTTTATAATACCTATTGTACTCTGCTATTTCTCATATAAGTACCACTGAGGAAAAGACACAAAGTAAAATCCCAAGGAGTTACCTAGAACTCTTTCAATAAATGAAGAAATACCCAGTGCTGCTCTTCTGACTCGTGTCCCCAGAGGTGGAATGAAATTACTGAAGGTAGGAGTCCATCAAACCTGATTGATCATATCTTCCGGTCATTGCTGTACAACACTCCTGGCACTAGAGGTCATGTTGGACACTATGAGAAATTAATCGAGAGAAACTCATTTTTCCAAAAATCTAATTCCTGTCTCAGGTGCCTCTAGGTATAGATTTCTGCTTTCATTATGAAGCACTTTCCTAGTAAGATCTATGATAAATCTCTAGGTCTAGGGTCAAAAAGAAAAGTCTGAATGTGAGCATCTGAAAAATTTTTAAAAACTATTAAAAATGAAAAGAAAAGGACACTATATAAGAAAATGAGGATATGTGAATTGACAAGTAATTTTTATGTAGAAATTGACATAAGTGACATTTGAAATATGACAAAGGAAATTTATAAAAAGCAATCAGAACATAAGATGAATTAGAAAAGTAGTTATGTAGAAATAAATAAATTGAAGATTTGGAGGGTTTTACTTTGTAGAGTGTCACCTTAATCTTAGTCGAGTGTAATCCAAATATTTTTCCAAAAAAAAAAAAAAAAACAAGTGCCAGGATAGGCTCCAAAGCTACACAGAGAAACCTTGTCTTGAACCCACCCCCTAAAAATAAAATACCTCCAAAAGGCAACAAAATACATGGAATTGGCCTTCCAATAAGGTTTCTTTTGGGACAGTTGTTCACATCAGTTCTCTTTCATGGCCTAACCATCAATGCCTCTCATTGTGTCTATTTTAAAAACTGATATTTCTTTTTTGTTGTTGTTGTTGTCATTGTTAGAAACAAGCTTCTTTTACATGTCAATCCAGGTTCCCTCTCCCTCCCCTCCTCTCCTCTTCTTCTATTCCCCTGCCCCCCCTTTCTTCTCCCCAGGGAGGGTGAGGCCTTGCATGGGGGATCTACAAAGTCTGTCATATCATTTGAAGCAGGGTATAGACACTCCCCTGTGTGTCTAGGCTGAAACAGTATCCCTCCATGTGGAGAGGTCTCCCAAAGTCCATTCCTATGATAGGGATAAATACTGATCTACTACTAGAGGCTCCATGGATTGCTTAAACCCCCCAAACAGACATCCTCACTCAGGGGTCTGGAACATCCCATGCTGGTTTCGCAGCTATCAATCATGAGCAACCCTTTATTCAGGTCAGCTGTCTCTGTGGGTTTCTCCAGTCTGGTTCTGACTCCTTTGCTCATCACTCCTCTCTCTGCAACTGGATTCCAGAGTTCAGCTCAGTGTTTAGCTGTGGGTGTCTGCTTCTGCTTCCTTCAGCTACTGGATGAAAGCTCTACGAGGGCATATAAGGTGGTCATCAATCTCATTATCAGAGAAGGGCATTTAAGGTAGCCTCTCAACCACTTCTTAGATTGTTAGTTGGGGGTCAAACTCGTAGATCTCTGGACATTTTTCTAGTGCCAAAATTATCTTTAAAACTATAATGGCTCCCTCTATCGTGGTATCTCTTTTCTTGCAATCCTTAGTTCTTCCCCTGACTAAATCTTCTGCTCTTTCATGTCCTCCTGTCCCCTCCTCTTCTCCCCCTTGCTTTATTCAAGCTCTCTCTCCCCTCCCCCATGCCCCCAAGTACCTCAGGTAATCTTATCCCTTTCCCCCTCTCCAGGCGACCATGAATGTGTCGTCTGGCAGTGTGGACTGTAGGCTTGTACTCCTTTGCTCTGTATGAAATCCATATATGCTTGAGTACATACCGTGTTTGTAAAGATATTTCCAATCACTCTATGCACTTTAATTTTCTCCTTAGCACAAATGACTGGATTTAGAATCTGTTACTATTTCCCAAAGTTCTGTAACTAAGCAAAATTTTGCAATACTTGTTGGTCACCCAGGTTCATTACATTAAGCAAGTTAACTAAGTGTGATCAGTCTGACCAATACCTGGAATATTTCTTTTATTATTGAAATTATAATACAATTTCATCACGTCTTTCTTTCCTTAACTCCTTTCAAATTCTCCCATATATTCTTCCTTGTTCCCTTTCAAATTTGTGCTCCTTTTAAATTAGTTTTTGCTGCATGACTGCATGATACTATTAAGGCCAGAATACTCTAGCTTCCTCAAAATAAGGTAAATTATAGTAATTTAATTTCTCTAGTACTATGCATGAAAGTAGAGCAGGAAGAGCTATCTTTCCTGGAACCTTTTCTCTGGATGTTGTTTTATTTTTCAATACTAACAGTGAGGTCAGCACTGTAAATGGAGTGTACTATATAATACGTAAATTGGTCATATTGGAACCCACAAGGATTGTTGCTATTCAGGAGCAATATACAGAAATTTGTTTGAATACAAAAGTGAACTCAAGGACAACAGGAATGCTTTGTTTTATAAGTTTTGTCTTATAAAGAAAGATAAAATAGTGTATCAGGATTCAAAGTTTATCTCTAATTTAGGCCAAATGTGTTTGAGACTTAAATTAGTTTTATGAACTACTCAACTGTCTGCATTTTGAATACTGATAATGTTCAAACTACTTCTACTTAAATCACAAGGAGATCAATACATAATTAAATAAGTTGCCTAGATAATTATAGGAAAATTATTATTTCTTCAATGTTCAAGTTAATAAGTCATTTTTTAACCAAAGATCTAGGTGTCTGGATAGTCAGAAAAATTTATTGACAATTATTTATTTAAAATCAGAGTATTTTTATTATTTTTCAATCTTCTTATTCTTTTTTCCTCTGGGGGAAATGGTGTATTATTTTATTCAAATGCTTTAGGTACTATGGATACTGTAGTTATAATATAATGTATGTGCTCATTACATATGCATAATTATTTGAAAAAAGTTCAGACAATAAGTAGTTTTTAATTAGTTACTTCCTGATGTCTAGATGTGAGAACATTTTTAGGGAATCCTGAAAAGAAAAATTGGGGATAATTGCCAAGTCCTGGGAGTGGTAGCTGTATCGTCTGTTACTCAAGTTCTGCATAATAGGAAGGTGCAAGGCATGTATCAAGTTCTGGCTGGAGTAGTCTGTGAGGCTAGGTCATCTCAGCTAGCCATCTCAAAACTGTTCTGGACAATTTGTAGTCCAAAGCCAATATTGGATGGTTAGATGATGTTTTTCGGCTTAGTGATGTTATCATAGACCTGGAGGAATCTATCTGTGGAATCCCATCATCTCTTTGGAGACTTCAGAGATCACATTAAGTAACATTATTTCTTTCTTGATAATTTTTCCCAGTAGTTCTCCCTTCTCCTTTGAGTGCTTATTTGTTTGAAAGTCTTTAATTCTTTAAGATAGTTGTTTTCATTTTCCTGAAAAGACAAAAATAAAACCCTATACCCCAACCCTAACTTTGGGGAGGTTCCAAATCTTTATAATCTTGATTAATGATTTCTCCTTAAATTTTGTTTTACCTATTAAGATTTTCTATCATCTAGAGTAGTATGTTTATTTCCCAATAGGCTTTAGGCTCCTTAGTTGCTCTAGGAAGGAGTTTCCTCATCAATGACTGGTAGTAACTAGTAGAAATGAATTTAGCATAGAGGCCTGCAAGAGGACCTTCAAGGTGATTCCTGGTGGCAAAAGGTTACCTTGCATTTCCCTTGTTGATCTACATTCACAAACAAGTTGGCTGTTTGCAAACTTTAGGGTGCTCCTCTCTTATCTTACAATACAATGCTAAATTTGGTTATTCTTTAAATTCCTCTTACTGGCTTTAGATATCTCTATCATCTGCTTAAATGAGGTGTTCTAAGGCCTGTATCTTGGCATTCATATCAACCAACATATTATTCCTTCATTTAATTGCTCCATTGTAATAGTGTTGGCCAACTTTTATACTGGGAAAACTCTCTTTTAACTAAATACTTTCTTTAAGAATTCCCAATTGTCTTACTAAATCTCCTGACAGTATCAGTGAACTTTGAGGCATAGCATGTTTGAAATAGAACTGGCATGTTGCCATGAAATGAGAGTGGTACTCTAAGGAGAAGGGCTGTAGGCAAAGTCCACAACCTGTGGCAGGAAAAGAGAGGAGAAAGAAAGACACACAGAGAGAGACAGAGACAGACAGAGAGAGAGAGATGACTATCTAAAAAACACACCCTACACATACTGGATGTTTGGAAGAAGCACCTGTAGTAGGTGTTGCCTGAATGCAGAGCTAACTGATCTACAGTGAGTAATTCCTGGGGAGTTTGGAGACCAGGTGCTTCTAAGAGTAAAGGTAGCACCTGAAGACTGTTTTAGAAAGGCTACAACAGGAAAATCTCAAACTTTCTCAGAGGCTTCGAGAGAAGAAAAGAAAAGAAAATCTTGTTGACTAGGAAGTGATAACAATAGGAGCCCCATGTGCAGCCATGGCTTGTGTCAGTGGCTGCAAAGCCACAGGCAAGTGGCTTTTCTATAATTTCATACCTTAAGGTTAGGTGCCAATATTCAGCATGAATAAAAAGAAAAATCCTGAGACAGATATAAGGGTGGAAACTGAAAGGTCTGAGAAGCAAAGCAGTCAAGCCACTACAGGGCAATTACCTCTTCTAAGGCTCAGGCTGACAAGGGGTGATCCTGTCCTCACCTCAATATGACTGTGGAATACAATGCACTCCTGTCTCCACCCACCTTATATTCTTCTCTAGTGCTGGCAATAAAGGCATGCACATCTACCACCCAGCTTCTATGTCTAACTAGTATAGCTGCTAGGATTAAAGGTGTGTGCTTACAATGCCTGGTCTCTATGGCTGACTAGTGTGGCTAGCTTTGCACGCTGATCTTCAGGCAAGCTTTATTTGTGAGATCATAAACAAAATATCACCAAAGGAGAGGATAGTCTGGAAACTGCAATTGGTATGTAAAATAAATAAACAAATTTATTTTAAAAATTCATACAATATGTTTGATAACATTCATAGCCTTTCGACTGTTCTGCCCAGACACACATCATTCTGCACTCAGTTAAGTTTGTGTCCTCTTTGGGAAAAATATCTAAGACCTTTTGTGTTATGTAACTTCTTGGATGCTCAATGTAAAGTGTGGAAGAAGGGTTGGAAGGTGGGTAAAAGCCAGAGGCAGTAGATGACAAGGAAATATGTAGGGGAAGCTGTAGCCACGCCTACTTAGGGGCTGGCTACAGGTGTGCCTGACCACGCTTGTGAGGGCGTGGTCTGAGTGACTTAGTGTGACTGCTTTTGCTCTTTCGGTTTCACTTTGCTTCTTGCTGTACAGACCGCTGCCACGTCAGCTGGCTAGGTTGCTCTGTAAGTAAGGCTTTTCCCTATTAAATACCCTTATATTTCTACCTGACTCCGTTTTGGTAATTTCCCACTATAGAAATATTTTCTCCTGGAGACAGAAAGCAGCTGCTCTTACAGACTCACAGATGTTGTGACAGCATGTACAAAAATTATGGAAGTATTCACATTTCTATTTTTTATACACTCACAAGGAATTAATGCACATGTGCATGCATGGGTGCCTGTGTGTGTGCAAGCGTGTACATACACCCTCACAGCAATGATACAAACATACACACAAAGACATACAGTGAGAGAGAGCACAATGTTACTTAAGCATGACATTACAAAAGCACAACATGAAAGATTTACTCACATAAAAAATCAAAATAAGCTATTGTAGGTGGCATAAGTTTATTAACAAGGTTATGGCTCCACATTATAATGGAGTTCTAAGAAAAGATCTCAATTAAATATCTATAAGATATGAATGGCTACAATTCAAAGAAAAAAACTATGTAATTCCCTTTTCTGTCTTTGAAAGAAAAGAAAGGCATCACAAATTTTTATGTAAATAGCACATGAGTAACTGATTTTGAAGTTACAATATTGTTCTTTTAGTCAATATTAAAAAGGCTTTAGAAAAATGGTAGATAATGGGTAACTCTTACAAATATTCTTATTATTGGAGTGAATCTTTAATAATTTTTTATAAATTACTAAGAAATCATATAATATTTTAAAAATTGATTTTATTTTGTGTTATTTGTATGTGTGTGGTGGCATATGAAAATAAGTTTAATATTCCTGTCAGGCCAGAAGAAAATGTGGAATTCCCTAAAGGTGAAATAACCAAATGAATCTCATAATATGGGGGCTCTAGACTAAATTCAGATCCTCAACAAGAACAATATGCAGTCACAATCCCTGAGCTACCTTTTTTGTCCAATTTTTAAATGATTTTAAGATACATGCTTAATTTGTGAACTTTTACAACTAAATAATAAATTTACCTAGTTTTATGCATATACAAACCAAAGCACTTTGAGTTCATTAGAAAGATTTTTGAACTCATACACATAAACCATCTAGCAAATCTTTCAACTATATAATTTCTCTACTAACTCCTCCAAAATGTCTTTCTGTATGAATTGGGAAATTACAAGCTATCAACCCACATATACTATAATATTATATTCTTAAATGACTCTATCATGTAGACATTGTTTACCACTGTCATTAGTATAGCTGTTGTATAAATATCTTCAATTCTAAAAATTTAGCAAAATTTCCTGAGTGCTTTCTCTTAACTTGGTATTAGTTGGTCAAGGAACAACTCCAACTAGAATGTGTCTTTTTCAACATGTCAGAATAGTTTGACTGCTCCAATTTCCATTTATTTGACTCATGGTGTAAAAGGACCATAAATATACTAGATAAAATGACACCAAACACAATATGATTCACCCTTGTAAAATTTGTTGCTAGACTATTTTGTCCTAGAACTAATTCTATGTGAATTAGGATTTAATGTGACCTTAACATTTGCTATGTTACTTTATATAAAGCAGTACTCACTGTTGGATGAGAGAAATAAGTTGACAATTCCAGGCCTAGTTCAAATAAAAACATTCTTAGGTTTTAGGAAATCTGTCTGTTGGAATTAATTTATAAATGTGAAACCACTTAGATAATATTTTAGTGTCCTAGAGAACATACAGTTCTCTAGATTGAAGGCAGCAGGCTTTGAAGATTTTATGATGGCTCACTTCTGTGGATCAAAGAGGATATGTAGAATACTGTGATGGAGTTTTATTCCATGCTTTCTAAAGAAAAATGTGATCTGGGAAGAGTAGTAGGCAAGTTATTTCATCAGAGATGAAATGCATGTATTTGCCTCAAAATGCCACTGAGGCACACTAGTGACAATGTTCCATTTATTAAGAGTTTCTGAGCAAAGCTAATAAATCAGAAAAAGGATTGAAATGAAGACTCAATTAAGAGGCTGACTCACACATAGTGAAGGAGAAATTAGATGATTATAATTTAAATCATGGTAGTAAGAAGTTGTGCCTATAAGTTTTGGGGGCTAAAATATTCCCCAAAATTTCTTAACTAAATTGGAAGCTACTTATTGAGTAAATAATCTACTTTACAGTTGTATGTGTATTACATTAACCAAACCTTAATGTCTTGCAATACTTAGGAGAGAGACCACAGCCATCCAAAGTCTAAACAATTAACCTGGTATGGACTGTTAATCATAACCTCTGTGTTTGTTCCATTGTGACTAGACAGAAATGAAAAGATTAGTGTACCCGATTAAGAATGAGGTGTTAGTGATTAAATAAAGCTTGGGCCAAGTTCATATAAAGTATTTTTATCTTAATAATGAACCATTGAATAGTCTGTCTCTACACTTATTTTAGAAAACCTGTAGGTATGAAAATACAGTAGAGAAACCCACCCAAACCTAAAGTCCCCTCTCCATCCCAAGTAATACCATTTCTAGAGACAATATGAGCAATAAGTGACACCACAAAGACTGGGACATGAAATACTTAAATACTATCACATCTTCATTTATTTGTCCTATTCTTTACCTTAGAAAGATCAATTTTTATAATGAAAATTGTCAAAATCATCTATCATGATAGATGATATCAGTTAGCACAATCCATGATCTATTACTACCCAGAGTCAATCTGTGCATGCATGGAGTCCAAGAGTTATCTACAACAGAGAGAAAATACAGTTGTCATAGTTCATGGAATTGTAATTGTCTCAGTTTGGGATTTTCCAAAATATAGATATTGTTATATGAGTCTTCTAGAAAACAAATTGGAAGTTAGTCATCAATGATATCCTAACCAATTTAAAATATCACAATGGATAACAGTATAGGACACTATGTTGATTGGAATTTTCTTAATCTTTTCAGGTGTCTACAAATAAAAGTCTTAAACTGGATAATTTATAAACAGCAGATATAGAGTTAATAGTTGTGTAAACTTGGGAAATACCAGACAAAGGATCAAGAAAACAATGCAATTAAAAGAAGGAGTGCAGAACTAAATAGAGAATTCTCAACAGAGGAAACCATAATGGCTTAAAGTCACTTGAGAAAGTGCTCAACATGCTTAGCCATCAGGGAAATACAACTCAAAACCACGCTGAGATACCATCTTACTCCTGTGAGAATGGCTAAAATCAATAACACCAATGACAATCTATGCTGGAGAGGATGTGGAGAAAGAGAAACTCTCCTCCATTGCTGGTGGGAGTGCAAATGTGCAACCACTTTGGAAATCAGTATGGCAGTTTCTCAGGAAAATGGGAATCAGTCTACCTCAAGATCCAGCAATCCCTCTCTTGGGCATATACCCAAAGAATGCACACTCAAACAATAAGGACATATGTTTAACTATGTTCATAGCAGCATTATTTGTAATAGTCAGAACCTGGAAACAACCTTGATGCCCCTCAATCGAAGAATGGATAGAGAAAATGGTGTATATTTACACAATGGAGTACTACTCAGTTGGGAAAAAACAATGGAATCATAAAATTTGCAGGCAAATGGATGGAACTAGAAGAAACCATCCTCAGTGATGTAACCCAATGACAAAAAGATAAACATGGTATGTACTCACTCATTTTTTTATTTTTAGACATAGAGCAAAGGATCACTAGCCTACATTCCACACTGCCAGAGGAGCTAGGAAACAAGGAGGACCCCAAGAGAAGATTGCATAATCCCTTGAAGAAGGGGATGGGGACAAGAACCCCTGACCAAATTGGAGCCCAGGGGCAGGAAGAGGAAGGAGAGTATTTATCCAGTTTCTGTTCAAAGCAGAAACAGACACCCATAGGTGAGCACTGAACCTGAAGCATACTACTGGAATTCAGTTGTGGAGAGGGAGTAGGGTTGAGCAAAGGAACCAAGACAGGGATGGAGAGACCTGCAGAAACAGTGGACCTGACCTACAGATAAAATGGAGACCCTATTCATTAAGCTGGGGAAATGGCATTGGACCAAACCAAACCCTCTGGATGTGGGTACCAGCTAGGAGTCCACCACAGTCTATGGGTCCTCTAACATTGGAGCCAGTCTTTATCCATCGAGCACAAATGGACATTGGGAGCCCATTCCCTATGGAGGGATACTATTGCAGCCCAGATACAGTAAGGAGGGCCTAGGCCCTCCCCTAAGTTATACCACAGATTTTGAAGGTCCTTGGTAGAGGGCCTCACTATCCCTGGGGAGGAGTCAAGTGGTGGGTTGGGTGGAGAACATGAGAGGGTGGGAGGGCAAGGGAATGGGGAGGATGGATTTGTAAATATGAGTAATTAAAATAATAAAAAAGAAAATTCAACATCTAGTAAAACAATTATTCTATCTACAGTGTCTTCTATCTTGTACATGTATCAGATATTATATACAGGGAACGAAAAACTGTATCTGTCATACTGCATTAAGACATTTGTTCATTTAAGGAGGATTGTATTTTCATGTATCAATCACTTCCAAGAAGTCTGCCTCCTGAGAGTAACGTTGGGTACTAACACAGTTGGCATTAGTGTTTTCTGGGAGAAATATAAACAAATATAATGGAGACTTTATGAGCCAAAGATATCAATCACCCACCCTTTAGTATAATTGATTCTTACTGAGGTAAGGATTTAAATGATTATTTTTTATTGAAGGACATAGATTATGATAGATTTTAGTATATTTTTTCTAAATGAGAGATCAATTCCCATGCTTTGAACCACCATTAAGACTGAACATATTCACCCCTCCCCTTATCCCCTCTCATTCTCCTAGCTCCCTCCCACTGCCCCATGCTCCCAATTTGCTCAGGAGATCTTGTCCATTTCCCCCTTCTCTGGAGGATCATGTATGTCTTCTCTAGGAGTCCTCCTTTTTTCTCTGGAAGAGTGGATTATGGGATGGTAATCCTTTGCTTTATGTGTAAAATCCATATATAAGTGAGTGCATACCATGTTTGCCTTTTTGTTACCGGGTTACCTCACTCAGGATGGTTTCTTCTAGTTGCTTCATTTGCCTGTGAATTTCAAGATTCAGTTGTTTTTTCCCACTGAGTAGTACTCCAATGTGTAAATACATCACATTTTCTCCATTCTTCAGTTGAGGGGAATCTAGGTTGCTTTTAGGTTCTGGCTATTACAAATAATGCTGTTATGAACATTATTGAACAGATGTCCTTGTTGTATGATATGAACATTATTGAACAGATGTCCTTGTTGTATGAATGTGCTTGTTTTGAGTATATGCCTAAGAGTGGAATTGCTGGATCTTGTGGTAGATTGATTGCGATTTTCCTGAGGAATAGCCACGCTGATGACATGACTTGTTAAGTACCTTAATTTATGCTACATCTTCATAAATAACAAGGCCCTGGGTTTGTATTTAAAATTTGACATGTAAAACTGTAAGACTGAGAATGACTGAGTATTTGCATTGTAGGATGTTAATTATATAAAAGACAAATTGTATAAGGAAACTAATGCAGAGAAAAATATTTTGGGCAGAAAATTAAAGTACTTATTGAAGAAAGTTGAAATTTTGGACACATTGGCAAGATTCAGTGGCATAGTTTCGAGAATTATCATGTGTACTAGCAGGTCACATAGCTTCCTTGTTATTCTCTTATATCAAGGCAGATTTCTTTACACAAGGATACGTATCAAGCTAGAACACTTTCTTCATGGTGCACACCTGGCCTATGAGTAGGGAAAGCTATAAATATGCCAGGGCTAATACCCCAGAAGCATCCTTATCAAATGTTATTCATGACCTTGGTAAATAAGTCTGCAGCTGTTTTTCCACATTGGTGATAACTATAAAAGCAATCCCTGTTGCCTTATGGCATTTTTCTGCTAAATCAAGCTATAGCTAACTACCTACAGCATAATATTCAATGATAAAACACAATTTTGTTGTCTTTCTTACATTTCATGCCTTGCTTGGCCCTTTTTATATAAAAACTTTCCTGTCAAGTAATTACCCAAACTCATTCCATATTTTGGTAACTTTTTTGGGGGGCACCATTGCAAGGAAGACTTTCTTACAACAGAAAATGATTCGCAAAAAGAAGTCAGGGAATACAGAGTCAAGATTATTGGTTTTATTGATGATACATAGGCTCAGAGAGAAAGTAAATCAGATGGCAGAGTTTGAATAATACAGAAAACACTTGTCATGATACAGAAACTCAGGACATGTCTAAAGAAATGAATTTTTAATTGTTTTAAAAGACTCTAAAGCAAGATTATCAGAGAATAGAAAAATAGCAAAGAACAAAAATAACAACAACAAAAACAACCATCAATGAGCTATATCTACTCAGTACAGTGACAATTTGAAAAAGAATACATCAGCCTCAGAATAAAACAAGGTTTTTCTCTGAATGTGGGTGACAGTTATTTAACTTGATATGTTGGGGAGGCTCAAGGCAGTTGTACCAGGGCCTATCCCAGGAGCATGAACTGGCTTTTTTGGAGCCCATTCTAGAGGGATACTGGGAGATGAGGAGTGAAGGAAACTGGCATTGGTATGTTAAATGAAAAATAAAGTTTTAAAATAATAAAACCAAGGTTATTGTTTTGTTTTGGTTTATAGCAAAAGGGATTGAAAATTTATTATATTCGTGTGTGTGTGTGTGTGTGTGTGTGTGTGTGTGTGTGTGTGTGTCTGTGTGTCTGTGTGTCTGTGTGTGTGTGTGTGTGTGTGTGTGTGTGTGTGTGTGTGTGTGTCTGTGTCTGTGTGTGTGTGTGTGTGTGTGTGTGTGTGTGTGGTATCAATTAAGGGAAATTGTCAGTTAATTTGAAAGAGAGTTGAGAAGTTTATATGGATTGATTTAGAGGAGGAAGGTGAAGTGGAAAATTGTGTAATAATGTAAAATCTTAAAAATAAAATATGAAATGTTCAAGATATTTACTCAGGATAAGAAAAGGATAGATATGTATATTCATCATTGAAAGAAATGTTCTTAGAAATCTTAAAATGTAAAGGCAAAATAGAAGCCAAAACCATTCTGGGGTTACATGGTCTCAGGTCCTTTTCTAACTGAGATGTTCAGGTGGTTGCCACTTGGTATGTTGACAGCTTGAACTTTTATTGCCAACTGCTGTGCCTCTGACATGCCCACCAGCAGTTATTATAAAATGGTATGATTTGTTGTGGCTTTTTCAAGTATCTTTAAGAACATTGCTATATATTCTTTGCAAAAAATTACAATCTTAAGAATGAATAATGGATTATAACAGAAAAAGGATTTGGAATTAGAATGCCAAAATTCACAAATGCATCAGGTGCAAACAGGTTCAATAAACACATAATCTTAAAGCTCAACAATTGCTGGTTAGAAATTAGTTCTTTTCAAAAATTCATGATTATCCATGAGATGAATAAATTCTTGCCATAATAGATGAAATTTTAATCAAAATTCCTAAAACCTGTAATCAAGAGAAATTCTTTAAATAAATCAAGGAAAATGACACTTGTTAAACAAAATTATATCTCAAACTAAAGTGTGTAATACATATACATATATATACATATATATAATTAGTATGAACAAACTTTATCAAAAGTGAAAGGAAGTGACTGAATAAAACACAGAAGTGCTGCTTTCCTGCCTTATGTAATGTATAATGTACCCAATTTCATTACTTATTTATGAAGTTGCAAACTAAAACATCAGTGTACACCAACACATGCTGAGTGGTTGGAATGAGAACGATGCATGCAGGTTGCAATGTTTGAATATTGGGCTCCAGTTGTTGAATTAAGAAATTGTTCCCGGGCATTGGTGGCGCATGCCTCTAATCCCAGCACTCAGGAGGCAGAGGCAGGTGGATCTCTGTGAGTTCAAGTCCAGCCTGGTCCCCAGAGCCAGTGCCAGGATAGGCTCCAAAGCTACACAGAGAAACCCTGTCTCGAAATACCCCCCCAAAAAAAAAGAAAGAAAGAAAAGGTCTTTGTTAGAACTATGTCAATGGGAGTGGCTTTTGAGGATTCATCACTCTCTTGTCTGTCCTGTGGTTGTCCTGCAGTTATAAACTGTGGAGGAGGTGTGACCTCTCAGACCCTGCTTGAGCATCAAGCTGGCCTACCTGCTGCCATGCTCCTCACATTGATAGTTATGGACTCACCCTATGAGATTTTCAGCAAATATCTGATGAATGCTTTGTTTTATGAATCACCTTCGTCACATTGTTTCTTCACTCAATAGAGAAACTCTAAGATACTGCCTAATCAGAATGCCAAACCCAGCAGCTGGGCAAAAGTATGGCACACCTACATCACTTAGGTTCATTTATTCAGAATAGGGCATTGTTAAATACACTTAACAGTTTTCAGGAAATTAAATATACACTAAAAATAGGACATATCTCTTTAATCATTAATCCCCTGGGGAAAAATGTTTAAAAATATATTCTCATTAATATTACACTCATTCCTTGATTAACATATTATGTTTGCATGTAGGTGTAGGGAGAAATGCACCCAGCCTCACCTGTGCCAATGACCAAGCCCGTTTGGGTGTGGTCACAAGTGCTTTCGTGAGCATGTGGTCTATGGGCTGGGGTCCTGGACAGACTTGCTCTTGCTTGGTTCTGGTCAGATCGTATGAAGTAGCTTGGTTGTGGATCCTCAAAGCAGGAACTTTTCAGGTCATCAGTTTCTTACGTAAGTGATTTCTCCCCCAATAACTTTAACCTACATTTAGTCAAGTCCTGTGTATCTTAATCTGTGCATCTACATATAGGTATACAAACTACTAACTAAATAGGCACAAAATTCCATCAAAGATTACTGAAAATGTCTATATAATTTCTACATATTAACAAAAGGCAAAGAAAAGTGATGATTTGCTAAAATTTCATACACAAGGCAGAACTCTGTAACCTGAAAAAGAAGTAAGGCTTCCAGGTAGAGCTACCTTGGCAAAATGAAAGGCAATCATGTATGCTATAAATGCTATGTAGGTTCCTCTGGGTCTCTGAATGGGCTAATTTAAACAATTTCTCTATCTTTGTTCCTTGCCTATATTCTTCATGTGGTGTTGTTCTCCTTGTATGAAAACATGTGGGCTTACTAGGCAGCCTTGAGGCCAGGTTTTAAAACTGGATCAAGTTATTTTAAAGGAAAAGATGGAAAGGAAAGATACAGTGAGAGAAAGGAGAGAGGATGAACAGGATAGAGTAAGGGTGAGAGAGGGTAGGAGGGAGAATTAAGCAGCCCACAGATAATTATAATGCCAAAAGAATTAGAGATGTAAAATGGTATAATGCATGACTCCATTTTGATAACAATTTTAGCAAATGAAATCCAGTCTTGGCTGACAGAAAAATTACTAGGAATGGGGAGACACAGGAATTAGAAACCAGTTTTTCCTCTGGGAGATTATGTAGTATATAGTGCATTTTAAGCATTTTTCTTCTTTTCTAAGTACTCAATTATGTAGTCTCTTTTTCTTTTATAATTTTGGAAAAGGTACATTTTCTAAATTATTTTTGCATTCATTTTATCTCCATTTACTTTTCTAATTTACAACTAAAAGTTTTAGATTTGTAACAGAAGCTTTCTATATGATGGTAACTAGTGGAAACACTGGCATTCCTTGTAACTTATTCAATGCATTCCAAATGCAGTCTTATTTTATGGATAATCACTTCTAATTTTTACTCAAAACCTTCATTGCATAATCACATACTTCAGCTTCTCCCAAATGCTTCCATTCATTCTCTTGTTCTATGATACGTATATACATATATGCATATACATACATAAATATATACGTAACATACATACATATATAATTCAGTGTACATACATATGCTGAATTGTTGAATACTATTCCTTTTTAGGAAGTATCACCTAAGTATGTTCTATTTTTGTAGAGACTACATCTTACAAACACAATTAAGGATGATTTACATTTTTAGACAAATACACAAATTCAAAGTATTACATATTCACCTCAAGCAATTTGACACTTCATTTCTTTTTCTCAAGTAACTAGAATTATCAAAGTATTGTTATATACCATGAATATGGATTTGTAAACCATGTGACTGGAATAATAGTTCACTGTATAATGAACTTGCTACAAGATTGAGGGCCAGATTTGGGGTGTTTAGAAGTTACTTAAAAGCAGATGCCTGATATCTCAATACTAAAAGGAAGAGACAGAGGACTCACTGGCAAGCTAGCCAGCTACTCCATCTACTCACTTATCTATGGTTTCACCTAAGAGTATGCATCAAAAAAAAAATAATAAATGGGAAGAATAATCAAGAAAGACAGCAGCTATCCAGTCCAGATTCCAACAGGCACCCACATGAACAGATACATTCACAAACACATGTGCCTATACACATGCAGACATGTTCACATACATGAAGTCACAGCACACAACACACATGCTGTGGTGAGTGTGTGTGTGTGTGTGTGTGTGTGTGTGTGTGTGTGTGTGTGTTCATGAGTGTGTGTGTGTATGCCCAAATGTTTCTGGGTAATGATTTGAAATCTAACTCATTTGCATGCTTAAATGAAGCTGCTGTTTCCCTGCACTTATTTTTTTTCTATGAGGATTTCTAAACTATTAAATGAAGATTATCTTAAACATTTTACGAAAATATTGAAATATTGCTCAGGTATATTTTCTAATAAACTATCATTTGCTTTTCAAAATATGTGGTTTATGTGTAATTTTAAATACATAAAGGAAAAATAATAGATGATGCTACCAAAGGAAAAACAATAGCATAAATACAGTCATGCGTCCTCAACATTCTTTCTGTATATGTGAGCACAGAACCTCACAGTCTCACAGGAATGGAGGAAAATATCTGCAAATTTGTGATGATTTATAGTTAGACACAAAATTTGAAATTCCATGAACAGATGGTAGAAAGCAGCAGAATACATTTTTGTAACTCAATTTTTTTGAGTCACAAAATGGCAGAAGATGTTATTAAAACAGGCAAATAAGTCATATCTTGTGAAATTGAAAAAAATCACAGATAAACAGGACCAAATCCAAGATTCTTACCTATAGCCCTGAAGAGAAGATAAAACACTGAATAGGAATTATTGGCAAAAAGAGAGACATTCTTAATACCCAGGACAATCTCAACATTTATAACAAAGTTGAATGGCAATACAGATGAGGAAAAAAGGGGAAATGTGTTTCTTTATCCTCTGAGAAATTTCCTTTTACTCTGATGGAAATTGCTATGAAAATTGGCTGAAATTTCTAATGACATGAGGAAATAAATACAGGGTTGAAAACAATAGGAACATGTGAACCAGAATTCACATACACAGTCATCATTTAGGTATTCAGCACATATTTACTGAATGCCTTCCATTGTTGTATGTCAGATATCAACACCAAAAATGATGCAGCCTAGAACTCAATTCATGTGTAAAATCTCATGTGTTGGATTAAGTCACTAAGGATAATGTTACAGAAATTTGGGGCAAGCTAAAAATAGGTAGCCAGGGCTCTATAGTCATTGAATGATGCCTGAATTTTAATCTGTGTAATGTGAAGAACTCACAATGTAAACAATGGGCAACAAACAAGGTTCTTGTGTGTTTACTTGGGACTAAACAGATGTGGAAATGGGCAGGACAGAAACCTCTCAACAACAACAAAATTCAGCTAATAAGCTCAAAGAGACTAAAGATAATTAGCCTAGAGAGAACTAAAATGCCATGCATGTCACAGAAGACTTATTTAAAGAGAAATTGCAAGAGATTTTGGCATTAATAATATTTATAACTAGGGTACATAGAATGTACACTATGTGCAATATAAAGAAAAATAAGTAATGGTTTGAGGATATGGGAGATATTCCCAATACTATACTAGTGAGAAGGACAGAATGCTAATGTTGAGAAGGATTTCAGATCAAAATGTTTAACAGAATCTTCACAGTGCCTTTGTTCCTCCTCCATTGCAGTGCTCCTAAACAGCATGCTACAAAGTCCAGAGAAGTGACCTTTCTGACCCTTCTTATAAATTACAATAAGAACACTATAGAGGCATAAGTAAACACCCAGATCAATGACCAATCATGGGGCTAGATAAGGAAATACAAAACCGTTGACCAATCATGGAGTCAGGATGTAAGTCCACATTTCATCAGGCATAGGAATACTGGCATCAGCAGTGCTTCCATATTGTCTCCAAGCTTTCCAAGCTATAGGAATCTGGCTTCTGATTTGTATTTTTGTAGATGGGAGGTTTCTGTCCCACCCAGTCACACATCTGTTTAGTCCCAAGCAGACGCACAGAAGCTTATATTATTGATAAAGTGTTTTGCCTATTCTCCATTAGCCAAAACAACTTTATTCATCAATTAATAAGAGAAACATACATTCACAGCATTCAGAATGACGTCGCTATCATGTTATTTTTTCTTTCTCTCTCTTTTTCTTTCTTCCTTTCTTTTTTTGTTTCTTTCTTCCTTTGAGATCCTGTTAACCAGGAGTATTCTTTGGTGCCCTACTCTAGTTTTCACAAAAATGTGTAAATCCTTTTATATGCTTTGATAACATTGACTTTCCCTGTATAATCATATTGCAACAGAAGCTTCCAGTCATTGGGTTTTCTAACATAGAGAACCCATGCCCCGGATTGTCTAGAAAGCTAAATTATTGGAATAAAAAGCAAAAGAAAGTAAGAAAGAAATATATGAGGAGATAGAAATTCCCTGAAGATGTATCCTAATTCTGAAAAACAAAACAGAATTAGTTTACCAGATGCAAAACACATCAAATGAAAATCAAATAAATATGATGAAGATATTGTGAATGCAGAAATGTAATGAGATCTATGAGATGACAGTCATGCTTTCTCACATAAAATTATTATATGATCTTTTTTGATTTTTTGAGAAAGGATTTCTCTGTATTGCTTTGGAGCCTGTCCTGGAACTCACGCTGTAGACCAGGCTGTCTTTGAACTCACCTGCCTCTGTCTCCTGAGTGCCGGGATTAATGGTGTGTGCCACCAATTCCCAGGAATTTATTATATGTTAAGAAACATACAAAACTCAATTTCTTCAGAAATAAACTAAAAATACATACATTGTTCCATTGATAGATAAACATTTGAGGTGAATGAAAAGTAGTTTTATAATTGGAGGAATTTCTTTACCCTTAAAATGTGCAGGAAACAAGCATGTGGTTTTTAAGACAAGTTCTAGGTTACAAGGTAACCTAGTATCAGAGTAAAGATAGGACGCACCAACAGGATCCTGTGGGGACACAGCACAGTGGGGATATATATGTATATACACATACATATTCAATAGTATTGGTTGTTAAGATGTCTCTAACTTTGAATATAATCAAAGTAAAATATATAAAATTTCAAAGGATTAATAAAAATACCATTAAAAATGAAAATTAGTTTCAAAAGGGAATTCTACTATTCCCACATGTAAAACATAGTTAGAATTTCTTATTGAAACAGTGTAAACATATATAAATATTAAACAAGAGAAATGTAGCAGATATTTATAACAAAATACAGAAACACTGAAATGACAAACCATAACATATAAAGGACTAATAACATAACAGTTAGAGTGTATACACAGACATGTCTAATAAGGAAACATATAAAAATGTTGATTTACTCTTTAGATAGGTCCAAATTAGAAGGATAATGGAATACATTCTTTTAATGCCCAATGTGACAATGTTAATTGAAAATCTATTGCAACTGAATTCTTATCTTACACACTGCTAGGATAAAGTATCAATGAATGCAACTATGTTGAATAATGATTTTACTATATCCAGGAGATTGAATATAAACCCACCCTATGAAATAAAATATAAAGAAATATACACACCAGGGATATCCTCTGTTCAAAAGTGCAGAAAATATTTATTCCCACTCCTAGAGAGGGTTTATGGCTGTGTTTTTTTTACAATCATAAAAAACTGAGAAGAAAAACCTATCCAAAAGGATATATAAATAACAAAATCACATTAATAAAACAATAGCAGTATCTTTTCCAATTGAAAATCTAAATATCTCATTATTTTATTAGCATTAATTTATTTAATCTCCAAAAATACATTGAGGGAAACTTCTTATTAATTCTACTTTGATGATAAGATAACTGATGCATTTTAAAAATTGCTAAATATGTCTTAGATATCACTGTAATGAAATATTATTGATAAAAATTTGTGAGTGTGTGTGCTCATGTATATACATATATATATATATATATATATATATATATATATATATGTTTATGAATTTCCACCCATAAAACAAGTAATTTTTTCAAAAGATTTATGCAAATTAAATGAGTTATTCATTAAAAATATCATTATAAACAACTAATCACAATTCCCAGTAATATGTATAATTTCTATAAAAACAATTAAACTGCTATCTTAATCAACTCCCAAGTATTATCAGCTTTTTGCATCAGGCACCACAGCCTACCTAGAAAGCTGGGTAAATGTCATACTTAGGTCTGAATACTCAGTTATGCTGAATTTTCCTGGCATCATTTCTGCATTGCTTTTTATGAGTTATTACATTTTATCTTAAAATCAAGTCCAGCACTGCAGTATAAGGATCTTAAAAAGAGGAGGAGAACGAGGAGTTGGGATTACAGTTAGGTTTCTAGGTGATTGATTGCTTGGCATTCATGAATCCCTGGGTTTTCTTTCTAACACTGAATTAACTAGATGCCATAGTGAAAGGCTGCATTCAAAACATTCCCAAGGTAAAGGCATGGGGGTAAAAAGTCAAGGTTACCCCTATTAGTATGAAACAAGTTTGAGATATATCAGAACTTATTTTAAAAATCAGTAAATAGAACATGTAGGGAAGTAAGATTGGGCTAGAAGGTAGCTAGATAGTAAATCATTTCCCTAATATTTTTACAAAACCCTGAATCCAATGGACAAAACTACACTAAAAACACACATGCAAACACACAAATTCACACACACATACCATTTGATTTAAATAATCTTATTTTCTATAATTTTATATATTTCTCTGTCCTGCCAGTCAGCTACAAAATAATGACACAATGACTTCTTATCAATTATGAAAGCTTGGCCTATAGTTTTGGTTTGTTACAAACTAGATCTTATAACAAATTAGCCAATCTATATTAATCTATCTTCTGCCACATGACTCATAGCTATTATCTCTATTCCTGCATAATCTGCTTGCTTTGCGTCTCCTGGACTCTTTGTTTTTCTTCTTCCAGAGTCCTTTCTGTCCTTAAAAGTACCACTGAACATCTTCCTCCTAGCTACTAGCCATTCAGCTCGTTATTAGCCAAACAGAATGTGCCCTTGCAAAGACTCTTCTTCACAGTACAAATAAGTATTCTGCAGCACAGTTTTGTGCATATATACATTTTATTATGATCACATTGAACACCATTAACCTTTGATATCTTCCTTCCACTCCTGAGGAACCAGTTCTAAACTTGCTCTGATGCTTTCATATATTTTTGTATGTATACAGATGCTATGCTAGTGGCTTTAGCTGCTATTTTCATGATTAGTAAATTGTGAGAAAATGTTTGCCGTTGGAGAATTTGGGTAAATCCCTGCTTATTATTTGTAAAATTTAGGCTTCTAAGACGTGAAGAATCTGGAGTCAATAGGAGAATATTTGAATCCACTAACATAATCATTGTGTGCTTTGTCTCCAATATGATTCTTCCTGGACTTTTTGTGTCCTATGTGACAGATCTGCTGGGAAAATAAAACTTATACAAAGAGAGACAAATCATTATTTATATTGATCATTAGCTTTGAACAGCATGAAGATAAAGGGCTGATACTTCCTATCCCGGGCTATAAGGAAGAACTCAAAATAATCTCTGTAGGACACGTGAACCCATGTCATCAGGAAAATAACATTTCACAAACAATAATGTTAAGTGCAACATCACCGTGAATCATAGTCCCACTGCATGAAGATATATGCAGCTCTACTCAGAAAGCAATGCAAGCATTGAATATATATGTATGTATATATATATATATTATATATATATATATATATATATATAATTTCTTCAGTCACTAATTGCAATAACTTATTTGAATGTTATAACTGTCATTGCACATAGCTAATAATCTGTACAATCATTGTTCTTAGTATATATCTCATGTGTCAAGCTTTCCAATCTGCCTCATTCCCTTTTCATACCTAATAAGGAAATTACAATTTGTTTTCACCTTGCTTCTACGCTATTACATGTTGATTTGGAAGGACAAGTAGCATCCTAATACTATGCATTTCTAGTAACATTATAGATCTGTGGAATTAACTATGTTTGTGTCTTTCCTGATCTTTCTTTGTTTCCCTATCTAGCATAGGAAGCTTCCCTAATATTGATTTTCTATTATATCAGATAGTTGTACAATCAGAAAAGGCCAAGAAGAACCAGTGGAAACTGGTAGTGCTAGGTATCAAAGATTCTTCTGTTAATAAACCTGTCTGTAAATCAGTAATATTTTAGCACAGACTAAAAGGTTTTTCTTTATCTGGGTAGTTATTTAGAAACATTACTGGGATGCCTTGCTAGTAGAAGAGAAGATTAGTCTTTGTTGAACAATTTTCATGTTATCAAACATGGAAAATTTACACATTGTATGTCAAATGAGTGCTTTGTTATTATATCTGGCAATTTAATAATTGGCTTATCATACAAGGAAATACTCCTTTTGTTCTGAATATCAAATTAATGACCTCAACAATGTTTTGTAGTAATGCTTCCTTCTATTACTCTTAGGGTAAAAAAGCTACATTTTATGCATATTTGTAAATATTTAAATTTTTGAAACACTTTTATAAGTGGAATTATATAAAATGTACACTGTATGGCGTATGCAAAATTTGGGGGTCTAGATTCTGTCAGATATTTCTGAGGTTCATATGTGATACAATAAAGATAGATTTATAAATATATTAAATTATAGTAATGATCTGCTCATTTATAAAAAGTTTTATAATGGATAGAAATAATCTTTAAGTAAAAATTTCTCCTTTGTGAGGGCATTTTTTAATTCCTGGCCACCATTATAAAGAACATAAAGTGTTGAGAACTTTATCACCCTACCATCCAAACCCTGAAATTATATAATTTCTCTTTATAGAATATCACTGAGACATGTAATCTAATAAGTACATTATTTAAAGATAGGCAGTTGGTAATTGAAACCAGGAAAGTATTTTGTAATAAAAATTTGAAATTAACAGCACCTATAATACGTATTGTAGAATGTGAATGGAAGACAAAAGTAAAAAATTCTTTGTCATGAGACATTTTGTGGTGTTGAAGTTTAAAAAAAATACTAATACCTGCCAATCTTCATAATTTCTGCTTTCTTTTTGTTATCTTGTAGAACAGAATAATCTTATGTAATTTTTACATAACAGCGTTAAAAAGTTATAAACTGCAGAAAGTATATAAATTGTAATTATTGAATTCTTTAAGAGGTGATGAAAATGTTCTGTGCATCTCAAAAACCAAAAGACTCTCAAAGTCTCTCTCTCTCTCTCTCTCTCTCTCTCTCTCTCTCTCTCTCTCTCTCTCTCACACACACACACACACACACACACACACACACACACACACACCAAATGAAATGTTATGCCATTGATATGTGTATTTAAACATCGTTTATATGTATGTTTGGAGTCCTTGATGGTCAGAGATTACAGCCTGTCATGGCCCAGCAGCTCTCTTCAAAGCTCAACATCATTGACTCCTTCCCCAGTGTTACTTTCTGCTCTCTACCTGCCTTTATCAGGAGAATGTATCCAGATCCAGAAGACTAACGTTATCTGAACACTGTCTCTAAAACTGGATTCCAGAGATATCTTTAGCATGACCCTTTGGCACCATTTCCTATCAGATGTTTTGCCCATGCTATCCCTGCTATGCATATTGTAACTAAAACTTGTACTACAAACTTTGCTGTTAGAACTTTACTGCCACATATGAAGCTTTATGACAGGAGTGTGCCAGTTAATGCAAATTAGGGCTTGTTCTTGGTTTCCCGATCCTATATATTCCCAATACTATGATTCACTGAAATCCTCTCCTGGTGGGCTATCTCCATAGTGTTCATGGGACATCTGAATATCTGTGTCATCACTTTTTCCTTTTGTTCTCATGGACTGGTAGCCACACGGAATGAGAAAAAAATAAATATATGAGTTCTCATTTATTTTCTCATTTCATGCGGCTAGCCAACAACAGATTTCTGAAGATAAAGATTGTTTCCATAAACCATCAATTGTGGGCAAATGCTATCATAGAACTGATTGTTTATACAGCTTTGATAGACGTTCAGAGACAGGTCTCAAGCTTAACTATCCTTGCTTTAAATCCCTAACATCAAAATAAAAAGTGATAAAGCAAAAAGAAAGGAAGAAGAAAGGAAGGGAGAGAGGATATAATTCTTCATTAGATAATAATTGCCATGTTCTATTGCTAATTATAAATTATTTTAACGTTACCTTGAGAAAGGAAATCAGTCTTACAAGTTGCTAAACGTATTTTAACACAAACTGTTATTCTGATAAAAGGAAGCTAACTTCAGCTTTTGCAGCAATTACTAACTCAAATGGGTTAAGCATGCTGCCTAATTTTATTAATGGAGATTGAAGAAAATGAGCCAAAACTTAAAATCTCCTCTTGTGATACCAGACAACCACAGAAAATATAAATATAAATAAATATATATATATATTCTGCATATATATAATATATAATATATATAGTCATATATATGTATATATATGACTATTATATTTTAAATGTAAGAAAATGAAAATACTTCATTAATTTCTGTTACACAATATATCATACAGTTCAAAGAGCACCATTTTCTCTTGATGAATAGTCATATATTCCTCTTTGATAAATATTGCTGAGTGTATCTTACATAGTGTGGAATGCTGATAATAGTAATATGAAACCTCATATGATTAAATCCATACCCTACTGCAAAAGCTAGGCAGAATTATTAGAACATTATGTCATGTCTGAAAGTAAAAGCAAGTATTACCTTGTATTTTATATTTTTTAAGAAAGAAGTGCCTAAGATTTGTTTGAAGACAAAGGAAAATGAGGTAAATTCTCGAGAGTTAATGGGATTCTCTGTAAAAGAATGCCTTGACAGTTGTATGTTTTAAAATTATGTGTCAAGTTTTGCTAAATTTGGATTTATTATTAATGATATTTTATTTCTTATGTTAATCAATAAATATTGGCAATGTGATTATGGAACTATTTCAGAGAAATATGTGTTTCACTGAATTCCAAAAATTTGTATAGTTTATGAAACTTGGCATGATGCAAATAACTGAGGGAACAGAGTTTTGTGTCAGATAGGGAAAGCAAGTCATTAAAACTCTTCCCCTTTTCAGGGTGCAAGTGAATAGTAGAATAACATTTAATCAATATCTCATGTCTTAGAATGTAATAGGACTTATTTCAATAAAAGACATCACAAAAGACTGTTTTTAAGTATCCTTATCATTCTTTTATTTTTTATTTATTTGTCTATTTGCTCATTCATTTATTTTTTGAGACAAGATTTCTCTGTTTAAACAACTTGCTTTGTAGAAAACATCAGCCTGCCTTTGTTGCCTAAGAACTGGGATTTAAAGGCATGTACCACCACTGCCTAGCTGATTATCATTATTTTATTTCCCTAATCAGGATCAGAAATGGTTGTGAAAAGAATATCATCCTCAAAACAAGCCACAATGAAAATAATGGCTGACAAGTCACATGAAGCACGGAATCTGAAGACTGAATACATTTACAAAAGCATACAAATGTGCTTCCAGAATATGACATTTAAGTTAACTATAATGAAAAGATGAGAACCAGATTTAGAACATATTTTAAGGAGTTACTTACTGATAATGACTGGTACATTTGTCAAATGGTACTACATAACTGATTTTATAACTGCATTAAATTACTTTAATGATTTTTTATACTCATTTGATACTGATCACATAAATAAATGTCTTTTACTCTGTTAAATAATAGAATATGAAAGAGTTTGTTAATCTGGAAGTTCTAGAATGAGCACATATACATTGATTTCTACCTTTTCTTTCACCCTTCTTTCCATACTATCATTTTTAACCAGTATGCATAGTCGTCTCTTTACACCTCTACCACCTAAACCAGCTTATCATGGCATACTTTTCATATATTTCATAACAAAGTACTGTGTTTTTACCTCAATTTTTTCATTCTCTTCAGAATGTACATATTGCTTAGGCCCTCTACCAACTGAAAAAAATGAAACTATAACCCCTCTCAATTCTTTCATTCAATTTACAATAACATCAAATAGATTCCCTAAATTTATAATCTCCCCAGATCATTTCCTACTTTCAATTCAACCAAAATGAAAATGACTTTTAACTCCATTTGTGTTTAAAGGACTAATTTTAAGGTCTCATGTGACTACCCTGAAAATGTGTCTTGGTTTTCATGGGACTTTTTGTTTTGATATAGTCTAATGGTTACTTCACAAATATGTACTATTCCATCCTGCATAATAGTATAATCATAATTTCCCATTACTTCACTTTATTCATTCTGTCTCTGACTCCTTAAGTATAAATGTTTCTTAGTTTGACATTTCATATGCTCAACCTCTGTTACTGCTTATGTGTTCATTTATGTGATTTGTTTAAGCAACAAATTATTGAGAAATTTTCAAATTAAAAATCCTTTCAATTTTCACCACCAATAGGTTAATTGTTTTTATTTTAAGAACACCATACCCCAAAGGTACAAATATGGAAAATTCATTTAGTCCCATCGGTTTTAAGTTTCTGTGCAATAATATGACTTAGTCATTGTTACATAAGAGTTTTTGAACATATTTTTCTTAACTGTTGATATATAAAAATTCCTTTTTGATGTGATTGACAACTTGAATAAGCTTTAATATCATAGAGTCCCAATCCTTCTTTTTTAAACCATTATAGAGACTTTGCTTCATTAAATCTGCCATTTTCCATTAGCACAGAAAAGAATGAAGTCCATAGAATAACAGCTACTGAAATAATATTGTAGCTTTAGATTTTTTATCACAAAAGTTATTTTATATTTGACTTCTGACAGTTCAAAATAGTTTTTACAAGTATAGATCTATATGAGTTGAGCTGCAGTGATGGAAAAAGTCCTTCTGTGTATATGTTTGTCTTATTGGTTGATAAATAAAGCACTGTTGGCCAATAGGGAGGCAAGATAGGTGGGACTGGTAGCCCAGGAGGATTCTGGGAAATGTAGCAAAGAGGAGAGTTGCCATGTGATCCTGTGAAAAGACAATGCATGCCGCTGGCATCCTTGATAAGTTACGTCTTTTATAAAATATATAGATTAATGGTTATGGTTGATACTTAAGTCAGAGCTAGCAAATAAAGAAATCCTAGTCATTGGCCAGTAACATTGTAACTAATATAAGACTCTATGTGTTATTTGGGAGCCCTAACATGGCTTCGGAACTCAGGCAGCTGGTGGAAAGAGTTATTGTTACACTGCAGAGATAAAATTTCATGTAAACAGAGGGCATTAGGACTGGGGTATTTTTAAATAATAGAACATTACTTTCCTGTATTACATCTTATATGCATCCTTATATTATTTTTCAATTTAGAGATCATGATGATGCATGTATCTAATGTCCCTTTATTGTCTATCTTGAAAATAACATCTTTATATTACATGTGGGATAAGAAAAGGAGAGCAAAAAGTACACCCACTCACACACACACACACACACACACACACAAATGTTACTTTTTAGTTTGAATTTTGCTTGTTTGTGTTAGTTTCTCTATTAAGTTCATATTCATTTGACTCTATTCTAACAGAAGTTCATCTTCCTAAATGTAGTGTTTTAAAACAATAATTATACTTTAATATCAATTTTTATTTTATTATCTTTAATAAGAGAATGAAGTGCATAGAAGTATCAAAAATAATTAAAATCATGGAAAATTGAATTCTTCATCAGAGATGAAGGAAAATTTCAAGTGATATTTGAAAGAACTGCATTAATCCCAACATTCATTCTAAATATCTATACATATATCCAAAGAATTACATTGCTCTTAGCTTCAGGTACATTGCTTCTTTGTGCAATAGGTAGTTAATGAATAAAATCATAGTAGTCAAAGTGCCAATTATAAATAAGTCTAAATGTTCAGGTATGGATTGATAATCAACTTCCCACTATCCAAGACTTAGAGAAATTATTGTAAGATAAGATAGAATGCATTGGAAGAGATGATGGAGAGTGAAAATATGTTAATGTTGATTTCTGGATATGTCGTGTCTGTTTAATGTACAAACCCACAGGATCTGTGGTTCCATACATAGGATTTATGCAAGATAAAGCCAGTTAGGTACAAGAATGGATGGATGAGGAAACTTTGAGGTCTTAGCAGTATTGGCAGTTTATGTCTGTTTCCTTTCGAAATGATGCTGCTGGTAAGTTATTGTAGGGAGCCGTCCCTGCATTCTCTATTACAAGATGGCGCCTGCATCCCACAGGCACCAAATGGTAAACATGTTAATGCACAGGTGCTGGGTAACTTTCCATCCCTTGGTCTCTGCCTCTCCCGTAGCGTCATATGGTCCGATGAGCTGCAGCCAGTCAGGGGGTGACACGTCCGAGGCGGCAGTTGCCAGCCTATATAAGGGATGGGTTTTTGGGAGTTCGGGGTCTCCGCTCTGTAAGCTTATGCTCTCCCTCTCAAGATGCATTAACGCTTTACTGCAGAAGGATCCTGAATGTCCTGCATCGTTCTTGCTGGCGAGACGGTAGCGCGGGACAACTGGTGCCGATGTAGGGAGCCGTCCCTGCAAGTTATAATATCTTAGTTTATAGGTATATGTCCTTGTACATAGCAGCATCATGGCATTATTGAGTAGTGAGGCCTGATTAGATGAAGGCCAGTGGTGCATGAAATAATAAGGCTTTCTATGAAGATCCTTCCTTGCTTTGCTTCCAGTTTTCCATGAAACTGGCACATTCTTCTACTGTAAGTCCCAGTTACCATGGCATTCTATTTCATCATGACAAGAAACAGTAAAACAAAACAACCATGGATCATAAGGCAAAATAAAGCCTTACTCCTTTAAGTGTACTTTTCTTAGTATTTGTTGAATCAACACAGTCTTACTAATACATGTACCAATACAACCTATATTAACAAACAGATTTATTTAAGTAAAAAATTATATTACTTATAGAGAATTGATCCTAAAACCCCATTGTTGGTTTTAACTAACTCTCTATTGTTCTCTTTTACCAATAAAGCCTCAGCAACCAAACGCTAGTGTGAAAACCTGCTAGCTCAGAGAGGCAGAGAACGCACCAGCTGCTTACATCTTTGGCATTGTCCCAGAAAGAGACTTTCTCCTATGCTATCGAAAAACAAGAATCTTCCAATGTGATGTTCCTGTCTTCTACTTCCTGTACATCTCTCTATCTATCCTCTTGACACAGTTTTACTATTCTTATTTATGATTGCCTATCAATTGGTTGCTTGTTCTGCCTCTTGACCTGTGGTTGATTTTATTTAATTCTGTTAACAATAGTCAATCAGAAAGCTCTTAGGTTAAGGGAATTTTCTAGGACTGAGCCACACCACAGGTAGAAACAGTTTCTTTCATGTAAATAATGCAATTCCAAGGTTCACAGTGTGATCAAACATCCTGCAACATTTTCACCTATTTGGCTAAATAAAAAGGAAAGTTTTAACTCTAATACAGTAAAACTATATACAATAACAACGATTTTTCTGCCAAGCTTTTCTGCAATGTCCAGCTGGGTCATATTTGGCAATTTTAGGATTAAGTATTTTTGAGTTCAAAGTTCTGTAAAATGTTTATGTGACTCCCATAAGAACTCAGCCATTTGAATGTCCTCAGCTGAGCAGTTTTTAGTTCAAAGCTGATCTTTGGATGGTATTTGTCAGTTTACTGGAAATCCTGGCTAGGTAGTATACAACAGTCAACATTAATTGGTTCTCTGGAAAGAAGGGGCAGCTACTCAGATTAGATGGTAGCATGGTTTCCAGCACTAGTCTGTGGCTCTGAGCAAAAATTTCAGGCCAATCAGCTGGGAATTGTTAATAACACTTGGTCAATTTGCTTTTATTTGGGGGAAAGCATTATCTTTTTTTCTTTTTTACAATTTTTATCAATTATTTTTTTCATTTATTTTACATACCGACCACAGTTTCCCCTACCTCCTCTTCTGCTATTCCCTCCACCACATCCCATCTACCTGAGTCCCCATCTGCCATTCCTCTATATCCATTCACAAAGGGGCATGCCTCTTGCAAAGCATGACAGAGAGAGGACCAAGCCCCTCCCCTTGCATCAAGGCTGAGTGAGGCAACAGAGCATGGAAAATAGGTGCCCAAAAGTGAGCTCAAGAGCCAAGGACAGTTCCTTATCACACTGCTGAGAACCCTACGAAAATACTAAGCTATGTAACTGTCTCACATTTTCAGAGGGCCTAGATCAGTCCCATGCAGGCTAACAAGCAGTTGTTTCAGAGTTCATGTGCTCCCATGAGCTGAGGAAATCTGTCTCCGTGGGTTCCCCCGTCATGGCCTTGACATACCCCCACACAACACCTCCTCCATCTCTTCAACAGGACTCCCAGAGCTTGACTCAGCGCTTAGCTGGCTTAGCTGTGGTACTCTGCCTCTGCTTCCCTCAATTGCTGTATGAAGACTATTTGATGCCAATTAGTGAAGTCACCAATCTGATTAAAGGATATGGCCAGTTCAGGCACCTTCTTCACTATTTCTAGGAGATTTAGCTGGAGTCCATTCATGTCACCTAGTCCTCTTCTATTTCTGGAGCTTCTCAGGTCAGTAGATTGTAGTTTGATTATCTTTTACTTAACAGCTAATATCTACTTACAAGTACAAATCATGTTTGTACTTGAAATACAAGTACAATGGGGCTAATATCCAAAATATTTAATGAACTCTAGAAATTGAACATCAAAAGCCACAAATTCAATTAAAAATGGGGTGCATACCTAAACAAAAAATTCCTAAAAAGAGAAATTTCAAATGGCTGAGAAACACAGAAATGTTCAGCACCCTTAGCCATTAGAGAAATGTAAATAAAAACAACTTAGAGATTCCATCTTATGTCTGTCAGAATGGTGAAGATCAATAATTCAGATAAGTATGTGGAGCAGGGAGAACACTGTTTCATTCCTCATGGGAGTGCAAACTTTTACAGCCACTATGGAAATCACTATGGCATTTCTTTAGAAAGTGGAGAATCAATCAGCCTCAAGATTCAGTTACACCATTCATGGCTATATACCCAAAAGGTATTCCATTCTTGCAGTAGTACATTTGCTAGACTATATTCATAGCAGTTTTTCTCATAACAGCCAGAAACTGGAAACCAACTAGATGTCCCTCAATCGAAGAATTGGTAAAGTAAATGTGGTGTATTTATACAATGGAGTATACCTCATAAAATTCACAGACACATGATAGAACTTGAAAACATCATCCTAAGTGAAGCAATCAAAGTTTATTTTCAGTGTTATTTAACTATCAACTAAATTGAAGCTCAGAATGTGATAAATATCACACCATCACTGACACCAAATCTTTGCTGTCCAAAGTCAAGTTAAAAATGTAGTCTGTATTTATACAGTATACAAAGGGAATAAAACAATACTTCTTACTTCTTGTAAGACAAATTCAATAGTTCAATAATAGGACTTGTCCTGGCTTTTTTTATAAAACACTCACAAAAGACAACATAGGAAAGTTTTATTTTAGTTTGCAAATAACAGAAAGTCTAGGTAAGAACTCAAGAAAAGGACCAAGTGACAGAAACAGAAGCAGAGAACATTGAAGAATTACTATACTGGCTTGCTTTCCTGGCTTTCTCTTTGTCTCCATTAAACAATACAGGCACAACCAGCAGTGGAAACATTTTAATACATCAATTAGTAATGAAGAAAACATACCTATAGTGAAATGAAGTTCCCTCTTCCCAGAAATATTTAGGTTTGTATGAAGTTTACAGAAACTTAAGAGCATGAAGCTAATTTCAAAGAGATAGGGAAAATCTCTATTGGTAAAAACTCCATGAACTTTGGGTACAGGTCTCCAGTGTTCTTCCTAAGATGGAACAGACATAAAAGTCTCCACTGATGATGGATGAGAGGAAAAAATTAAAAGTCCTACCTAGGAAGGATGTCTATGAACAACATCAAATGGTAACATGGCCTGATAAAACTAATGGGAAGTAGTGGCCTACATATATTGGTGGCAACCAATAGTTCTCTAATTGTACTTAAGTCCTGTTGAACAAGAGGGTAATGATGCTTGGTACTGAAAACATATCCAAATATGTAGGTCAAGTGAAGGCATGAATCTTACAGGAGAATCACTTTATTTAACACAGTGCAATTTTTAACAACAATCTAAGCATGTAAGTGTAGTCTTTTCCCCTTATCAGGGAGATTTATATTTATAATAGACAGATACCATATAGAGAGCTCATCATATCTAAATGCAGAGTTGTGGGACTTAGCACCAATAGATAAAACAGTCCAGTACTTAAAGTTAAGAGAACATTGCAGAAGCAGAGTAGGAAAGATTTTAAGAGCCAGGGTATTAGGGAATTTTTTGTGAGGTTTTTGTAATCTACACTATCAGAAGCTCAACAACATGGCTCCATAAGCATGAAATTGAGCAATGATGAAACCAACAGATATGTCACATTTGAAAGGGGAAAAACTGAAGGCTTAGACCCTATGCAAACAAGTACAGGCAACTCCCAGAGAAGAGCACATGAATTGGTTGTCCAATACCAAACTATCAGTGCTGCAGGCATACATACAAGGAACACATTGAACACATTATATTTAGGAAAATATGTGATTTTTCATATACATATATGCATGTCATGACAATTAATGCAAAAAAGGAGGCCATGACTGTGAAGGAGAGCAAGGAGAAGTATTTGAGGGAACAGAAAGAGAAAACAAATGATGTATGCATAATCTCAAGAGTAAATGAAAAAAATAGATTGTTACAATGCTATCTTCTGAAAATGTGACTAAGATTTTCCACAGAATATTATTTTATAATACAAATATCATGATCTCCATCTGGTTCTCAGTTCATGGTAGAAAAGAACACATATATACATAAAATATGACAGAATATTTCATGTGGCTCTACTCAGGATTCACACTCAATCTCCCTTACACAAACACTCTATACCTAAGATATCATAATAGTGTGGGAACACACTGAAAAAATCACAAAGAAAATAATATGAAATCTTTTACACAACTATTGAATATAAAAATGCAAAATCAGATATAAATACATAGATATTTACATAGATGCAAAATAGATGTGAAATGTATATAAATTGAATGAAAAGATTGTAAAGTTGTCTTGCAAAATAATCAATGCCAAAGGTATGTGAAGTAATCTTGAGGAACAGGCTGTCAAACATAAGATTATTTGATGATACAGTGAGTGTTATAGCAATGAAAAAAAGGGGATTTTTTGTGGTAAGCTTGATTTACAAATGAACACTGTACACAAAAGAAAAACATATACTCAAATCATTATAGGTTTTCACTTTTAATTAATGTTCTCTGAAAAGTATTCCCTTGTTATGGTAAGAAAAATGTATTTGTCTTTAAAAACGATTTCTGAGTGTACCAACAACAATAGAAAATTATCCTAACTATAGTACATTGTTTTAAAACCTAAATATCTTGTTGCACTTTGGAAAATGATATTTTTCTTCATTGTCATTGTAAAATTACATATGGCATTTTAATTTTAGTAATGTCTTACAAATGTTAAAATTATCATAACTTTGTATTTTTTCTTTTTGGCTGATTCACCTTTCATACTGTAAATTTAAGTAGTATTTAGTTTAAACTCATGGCTTATTTAAATAATTCTTATTAGTGTTCTATTTGATAGCAAGGTGTCAAGATAACAATTATAGTTATATAATTTATATATTATGATAATTATATATTAGCAACAATATACCACATAATTTTATATATATATATATATATATATATATATATATATATTGTGTGTATGTTTGTGTGTGTGTGTGCCACTTGCATACATGTGCAAGTCAGATGACAACCAATAATAGTAACCTTCCCTTCCACAACATGGTTTCCAGGTACCACACTCATGACTTGCTTATTTGTTTGCTTATTTGCTATAAAACTGATGTCAAAATACCTAAAATGTATTATAAAATCATAGTTTGTAAGTTCATTATTTTAAAAACAATACCAGGTATTATTAATGAAACAAACTTTTGATTAAAATTCAACCTAAGAGTGCCAATCTGGAAATTTATAGTTGCTAGTAATTAAGAACATAAATTTTCACAGTATCTACACAAACATTTCAAAAAGAATTTCCTTTAGCAAGACTGAATCAGCAAGCTTGTCTCAAGGTATAAAGAGGCAAATTAAAGACTTGATATAAACATTAAGGTTCACACAATATAAATATGAATACGTAAAATCGTAAAATATCTCAACTCCTGTGATTTTATGTTCCCTTTAACCTCTTGCAACTCTATGATGAATCCATCAGAAGATATGAGAGAGGAAATCACATTTAGTTGTGGGTTTTTATGTGATCTTGAGAATTTATGTGTTTTCATTAACTGTGTAAATGATATATGGCTTTTTTCCTGTTATTGATTTAATGACTAGTATCTGAGATACAGATGTTCTTTTTGGAAATGTGCTATACTGCCTTTCCACAAGACTTTGGGTATAATGTTTAGTATAATGTCTTTATATGTATAATAAAATTAAACATGGACTAAGTAACTAGCTACTCTGAGTTATGAAACTATATATCTATCACAAAATGCTATCAATTTAATAAAACACAAGTGCATGTTTTACTTTTATACACCCACTATGACACGATGATTAAATTATAGTTCAATAATTCATTCCTTGGCTCCTGGATCACTTATGAACCATATCATTATCATATTTATTTGCTATACCTTCTGGGCTTCTTTTCTAATTTTACAAATATAATAAACACATATTTAAATATGAAGACCTCTTCAAATATATAATCAAATACAAAATTCATGTTGTTCTTCAAATATATATATAAAGCATGTAAAATAAATATGTACTGTGGGAAAGAGTGAATTTAGCTCATAGTCTGCAAAAAGAGAACTAGAATTCTAGGCCATGAAAATGTCTTGAATTATTTCATTTGCACTGCATCTACATGGGACATCAAAGTATTTTGTACTGTACTAAAATAGTAAGGCATAGGTTTCCTAAAGAAAAGACAATGTGAAATTCACAGATTCTAATTTAGAATCTTAATTTTACAATGAAGTATAACACACACACACACACACGCACGCACGCACGCACACACACACACACTCTCTCACACACACATAGTACTGCTATGGTAAAGTAATAGGGATAAACCACTTGAATTTTTACTCAATTATGCCACTGTGGTGGTTACCTGCTTTCTGGAAGAAAATAATGAAAAAGAAAACAAAACATTACAAGGTCACATCATACATAATGTTCTTATGATTCATTTATAGAATGTCAATATAGCGTGGAATAAATGATAAATAAAGTTTTAACCTGGGCAGCAATCCTTACTATGGGAGAAAGAAAATGTTCTCTCTATAAATAAAAATATTTCTGAGGGTTCTAGACTTATGAAAAGACAATTAAAATAGAAAAAAATTAAGCTAAAAGCAAGTAGACTGATAAATTTATTTTCTCTTATATTAATTTGAGATCCAAATTCAACTCTTCCTAAACTTCTATCAAATGAAAACACCATCATTAAAATAAAAATACATAATTCTTATATCATGTAATTAATGTACTCATTGCATCAAATCTAGTTGTAGATTGATATTGGTATTCATAATGAAGCAACTTTTATAAATATATTGTTGAGGAATGATATATCCAGTACTTTCTCACATAAAAATTGCTCACATTTGGGGAAGAATAGAAAGAAATGGCAAGTGTATGTTTGTGAGGAACTATTCAATTCGAAGCAAGATCACAATGATAAAAATTATCACATATTTATTATTTAAGAATAATACTATCCTTCCACAGATACTTTTAAAGACAGAAAAAAAGTCCATGTAGTGAATAGTTTTTATTAGAGGTATAGCCAGAAACTAAGTAAAAGTAAGAAAAAAACTATGGAACTATCATCAAACACCATGTTGGTCAATTTCACTGAAAATACAAAAATCAAAGAATTGAGGTTTGAGATGTAGAACAGAAGCTCAAATCATTTGCTGCTCTTAGGAAAGACCTGGGTTCAGTATCCATCACCCACATGGCAACTCAGAGCTGTGTGTAACATCAATTCCAGGGAATCCTGTAATGACAAGACTACACCAGCCACCCGAGCCCCACTTCCACGTGGCTGCCAAAAAATAAAACACAGAGTCTTATATTATTTACAATATTGTTTGCCAATTGACTAGGATGTCTTATATGCTAGCTCAGTATTAATTACAATATTCTATATATTTTGTAGGACTTATCTTATCAAAAACTGCTTTCTGCTGGCATCCTCTTCCTGGATCACATGGTGGCTCCATAGAGAAGAGAGCAGAAGAAAGAGCAAGAGCAAGAGAGTGATTTTTTGCTTATATACCAAGTCTGCCTGCTGTGTCACTCTCTGCCTGGATCACAAGAATTCTCTTTACTACATTTTCCAGAATCCTTCTTAATGCCTCGTCCTGCCTAATGTGCTTTCTTATTGGCCACCAGTACTTTATTTATCAACCAATAAGACAAACATATACACAAAAGAACTTTCCCCATCAGAATCCTATACCATTTTCTGGATTCCATTTGTACTGCACATACACTATGTAGAACAAACCACTCATACACATAAAAATATTTTGTTGTTTTTTCTTTTTTAATGATTTTATTTATGTATTTATTCATTTCACATCCCTGCCAAAGTTTCCCTTCCCTCCTCTCGTACCAGACCAGCCACCAACCTTCTGTTCCCAAACTCCAATCTACTACTCTTCTATTTCTGCTTAGGAAAGGGCAGATCTTGCATGAGTATCAACAAAACACAGTATATCAAGTGGCAGTAAGACTAAGCAACTTACCATGTCTGAAGACTGGTCAAGGTGATACAGTATGAAGAGTAGGGTTGCAAAAGCCAATAAAAGAGTCAGAGACAGGTTCTCTTCCCACTGTTAGGAGTCCCACAAGAAGACTAAGCTACACAACAGTAATAAATATAGAGTGCCTAGGTCAGTCCCATGCAGGCTTCCTGGTCTTTGGTTAAAAATTTTTAATTAAGATTATCTATTGTAATTTTTAGATAAAAATATATTCATTACCATTAGTATCCATAGCACTTGGATAGCTACCATGACATATTAGCATGAATCCAGACCTACAAAAATGAAATTTAGAAATGCTGAAGTACAAATAAATATCTCAAAGAATTCTGGGGAACATCAGAAACTTTTATGAAATAGCCCAGTATTGATTTATATAGTTTAACACTTGTAATGCTGTAGCAAAATATGTCACTGAATCCCTGATCACACTACCTCCATCTCCCAAGTACTGAGATTATAAGGATATAGTTACATAGGAACAATATTCTATTTTGTACAATGAGTATGGTATCATTATTTGCAATGGTAATTGCAAAAGACACTTCCCAATGTATATCCATCCAATGAATGATATTTTCCCCCACACCAAAACCACTGAAATTACAACAAAGATTGAAGAAAATATGCTTTATGCATATATATCCTTATCAAATTACCAATTGTTCTGGTAAGTTTTGTCAACTTGACACAAAGTAGAGTTATCTGGAAAGAGTAATATCAACTGAGAAAAATGTTGACATTAGTATAGACTGTAGGCATGTCATGACCGATGGTTAATGTGAGAGAGTCCACTCACTGGTAGTGTGGCTAAACCTGGCTGTATGAGCAAGAGTTGAAAGCAGCCTTTGAAATACATGGGTAGAAAGCCATGAAGCAACATTCCTTTATTGAGTCTGCTTTAGTTCTTGCCTCCAGGTTCCTGTCCTGACTTCCTGCCCCGGCTACCCTTAGTGCTGAACTATAAACTGTAAGCTCAGGTTCAAGACTCCCAACACATAATTGATCAATACTTTATATCATCAACAACAAATAAATCAACAAATTGAATCTAGAAATAGGTACAAAAATATAACAGAACACTCAAGTATTTTTGTACAAGTAGTAAAAGAAAAAAATCATTAGAAATGTATTCTACTAGGAACAAATTGATAAAGACAAGGAATGTCATATCTGTGAATACAAAAGGTATTTGATAAAGATTTGATAAAGTTCAATAAACACATATGAAAAATATTCCTCCCAAAATAGAAATAAGAAATAATCCCATACAATCATAGAAAAAAATCTAAAAATATACCTGAGCCTCATATATCATGTAAAATTATCAAGATTTTTCACTTTATAATGTTAAATAGGAAAGCTATGCTATCCAAGTTAGTAATTAGGCATGTGTACTAGCCTGCCTTTGGACTTTGGAGTTCTGACAAGATACACTCCCAGCTGCTACCACTAAGAGCACCACCTGTGCCTATTCAATATTCCCCTTTAAAAGGGCCCTGCCCACCAACCTCCTTTTCTCTCTCTGCCTCTCTTTCATCTTTCCTGCTGCTCCTGTCTGGAGGCCAGTCTCCCCCTCTCCTTTCCCCTTTTTACAATCCTTTGCCTCTCATTATAAAAACCCTCAATTTGAATTCTCTTACATGGCATCTTTCTTTCTTGAGGCACTTTTTAAAATTACAACAATCCCACCACTCCCAATTGACACTGTGTCCAAAGCACTAGTGACATTAAGGACATCCAAGGACAGAAAAGGAACAAAGTTAAAGGGATAAACAAAAATGATTCTCTCTTTAGGTGATCTGAGACTTAAGAAGAAAGTCTAATAGTAAAAACAAATGTTATTCAAGATTCATGAAATAACAAGTGATTGTCACAAAATTACTAGGTGCTGCGACAATATTTAAAACCATTTTTACTTTAATATGCTACAAATGAGTATCTTAAATTGATAAAGTTAAAAATATCTCCTGTAGAAGTGTCAAGAACATAAAACACATGATTATTATATAACAGACAATGCAAAATATATATGTTGAAAATAGCAACAGATAAAGTAAATAATTACAGTGGAAATTTAGAATAAAATTAAATTTTAACACAAAGAATAATTTATAGAATTTATAATTCATATAAATTCCAGAATTTATAAATTCATTATACTTTTCATTGAATGACAGAAATAATAAGAAATCATAATTAAGGAACAAACTTGGAGCATACTGATTGTGTTTCAAAAAATAACCATGATAAATCTATAATAGTTCATGTGCTCAGTATGAATTAGATGAAGATATGTAGACCACTGAAATAGAAGAAGACAAGGACTTCTCTACATATAATGGCATTTGAAATGAGTGTTCAGAATATTTCATAGAGATTTACCTCCTTTAGAGAACAGGGATGACTCAATTGTATATCCATATGGGGGCATTCAATGAATTTAACCGACAAAGCATCAGTACTTCATAGCACAATTCTCTGGAAGAGTGATTGCTAATGTCCTATCTATGTGGCTTTTTCCTTACTGGATCTTGTCACCATAACTCATCTTGAATGAGTATTTTGCCATTTCTAGAACAAGAGAAAATCAAGATTCAAAGGGTACTTTCTACTGAAGGGAAATTGTTTTGTTCCATTACTGTGATATCATGCTGCAGGTCATAACCCCTTTGGTAAACCTCTATCTTCAAATATATTTTCATTATAATTCAAAACAGAGGAACAACTACAGGCATGAAGTAGCAAAAATAATTTTATGACTGGGGGGTCACCGTAACATGAAGAACTGTATTAAGAGGTCACAGCATTTGGAAGATGGAGGACCACTGCTTTATTGCAATACTGAAAATGTATTAAGTCAGACTACTCTAAACCAGAGTACTTCCACTAAGTAATAAGTATTTTTTTTTGACCCGTGTCCCATATAACATGCATATATTATCTTAAAGTGGATGAATGCCAACTACAAAACTAAAAATTCTCAATATCTATATTGGATAATCTTCATGACCTTGGGTTGAATATTTCTTTGGATTTAGACTGTATTTTTTTATTTTTAAATTTGTATATGTGTCTGTGAATCTGTGTTCAAGTGTCCAAAATTGACAGGAGAAGAGCATCTGTTCCTCTAGAGCTGGAGTTGCCAGCTGTTGTGAGCCAAGTGAAATGAGGGCTAGATGCTCAGACTCCACAAGAAAAGAAAGTTTTCTTAACTGCTGAGCCATCTCTTCAACCCTAAGATGTACATATTTTAGGTACAACGGAAGCAACTGTTTCAGAAAAATATTAAGATGACTTAATCAAAATTAAAACTATAGAAGGCAACTGAGAAGACACAAAGACAAGTCACAGACTGGTTGAAAACAGTGCTTATTAATACAGACAGTGCTAAGAGTATATAAAACTCAATAGTAAAAAATAAAAACCCAGTTATAGTTAAAAAGAGGTGGGAATATAGCAAAGGTAGTAATCCTGTGTGGCAGTGCCAGATTTACAATATTAAAACCTGGAGTAATTTAACGAAGATTCATCAAGATTCCCCAAACCAGGGCCATCGTCACTATTTATTGACTATCATATTAATTATGGTGAGGGGGTTGAAGGGGGATTGTATCTTAACCAGTCACTTACAGGAGTTTAAGAATGAGGGAAGTTTTCTGAACTCACTGATTCAGAACAGCAAACAGAACCACAAACACTATTATTATCAAACTGAGCACATAGGTTGCATTCAACAAAGTTTTTGTTAATCTTTTTTGCTTTCAATGCTACTGCTTTCAGTGGTGGCCCTAGATGCATTCACCACAGCTTACACTCCCACACACTGTTCTGAGTCAAGGGCATGTAAAATTTAAGGACCAGAAGTAATGTGTAGTCTGTTGTCTCCTACCTGTATATCAGGCCTTTTACTGAAACTGCAGCTGCTGAGCCACCTTACCCACACTCAAAACAAAGGTGTTTTAAAGTGTGTCTGTTCACAAATCTACAAACTGTATATTAGATGCCCGTAGTGTTTTGAATGCATTCTCTGCTAAAATAAATATATTAGTGATGATAGTGGACCTGGGCATGGACATCCATTTCAAAGTATATTTTTCTTGTCACCAGAGATAATTTTCTTACTGTTTTAAACTTTTAGTTTTGACTAACGAATCCAGTTGCATATGCTATGCTTATGTTAACATAAGCACATTCATTCACACTTTTTTCTGGAATTAGTGAAAGATGAAGAAGATGGAGAATTTATGCAGGACTCTTTCTTGTCGGTAACATGCGGCAGAAGCTACACATAGAACACTGAAGGTAATTTCAGGACTGATGAATCTCCACCATCCTCTTCCCTTTCATGCCCCTATGTTTGCATTTGGTATGTATCCCTAGTGAGTAGATCCAGGTCTCTCCCCTCAGCAGTCTTACAGCATGGTGAGGGTTTTGAGATTTCTTTTTATTTAATACATGCACAGCAAGAAGTCTGGGCAGATATGTCTCAGTAAATTCTGTTTCCTAAATGATCTTTTCCCTAGCTCCTACTCTGTTCTCATTTTCAGTATAGTATCTTCAGGAATATGAATAAATACTTCTAAGAAAGGACTCGCAGGAGGTGGGGTTGTGGATTTGTTGGGGGATTCTTTTCATTGTAATATGTCCTGACAGTTGTTACAAGGCCATTAAATGTTTTATAAAAGTTCAAATGCTTTCATATTTCTTTCTCTCCTGCAGCAAACTGTTCTTTCCCTCTGTTTTCAGGGTAAACAAAACACTGCAGATATATAAGATTTTTACTCAGATACCATTGCAGTCTGTGTTTTCTGCTCCATTTACTTTATTTGTAATCCACTCAATTTTCATCTTATTAAGTAGATTAAGAGTGTGTTTTTCTTTAAGGTTTTTTTTCTATTTAAACAATTCTATGTATAAGATTGTTAGATATTTTATTAAGATTTTTTTATTTAAGTAACAATTGTAAGTAATTTTATAATCTAAACAGATCACACACCCTAGCCTTAGGCAAACATTCTAAATTAGAAAACTAAAGAAAACATGTTTTGATGGAAACAGTAATGATACCTACATTTCCACCAAAGCAAGGCGGCATAGGGTAGAAATGGTGCTGTCCTCAGCGTGGGTACCCACTCTGTGTCAAGAAATTTTGAAGCACTTTGTTACCTCATGGCATAAGCCTTACAACACATATTGATCTGGGAAGAATTATAAATGTTTCTGTCCATGGTTTGAATATTTGTACATTAAGCACTTGCAGATTTCATCCTGTCAATAATGTATTTGATTGAATAAGGCTTGATAAAAAAAATCTGCAAATTATACTGGAAGCGTATTACACAGTGAAATTAAGTTTCTGCCATATTAATTCTTTTAAGAAAGCAATCACTCAAGTAATATGTTAAAAAAAAATATCTGTTGCATGTCTTTAATCAAAGCACTCAGGAGGCAGAGGCAGAGGCAGGTGGATCTCCTTGAGTTCTAGGCTAGCCTGGACTACACAGCATGTTCCTGGGCAACTTCTAAAGCAATACAGAGAAACCCTGTCTGAAAAAAACAGATACAAAAAACAAAACCTGTCTAGTGAAACAAGACAAAATTTAATCTGGTTAAAATTCAATATATTATTATCTTCATAATTGGGAATACAAATCCATTGTAGAGGAGAGGCTAAATAAAATATGCAAAACATGTTTATGTACAGATTCCTTAAATTCCTCTACCTTCTGTGTATTGTGTACATGTTCAAGAGTATTTGTTGATATTCTATGCCTGCTGTTCCTGTTATGGACAGAACATTATCCATAATCTCTGAAATTTCCAATTTCCTAAAATCACACTTTAAAAATCATTTATATTACTCACTATAAATCAATTCATCATATTACTAAAATATGGTATGTACCTCTCTATGGAGTTAAAAAAGATATATTCTTTATCGATTACTCACATGTAAGAATAGTTTATGTAATTTTAATTTTTCTTTTATTTGTGAGATAATATAATTGCATCCTTTCTCCCTTCCATTTACTCCCTTCCAAATGTTCTCATAAAAGTACCCTTGCTCACTTTCACATTCATGGCATCTTTTTAAAATTAATTGTTGCAATATGCATATAATTTTCCTAAAGACAACATTCTTTTGTCTGCATAACATTATTTAAATGTATTTAAATGTATTTTAGCAAGACTCATCAGTTTGTTTCGGATGACCAGTTGGTGTGCCAATCCCTGGAGAAGAACACCTCTCCAGCTCTCATTATTCCTCAGATGCCTGTACTTCTTTGTCATAGTGTGGAGGAGTTCTTCTTTTCCCCTGTCCACATTAGCATGTCTATTGTTATTATCCTTGCTCAGTTCACATTTACAAATTCGGGTTGGTGAAACTTCATGGGTGTAGCTTCTTATTTTGCTAGAAGACACAGTCTTAGAGCAAACTCCCTGATCGTTTATTTCTTAATCTTTCTGCTCCCTTTTCTGTTTGTTCCCTACACCTTAGGTACTGGAGTAGTTTTGTAGCTGTATCTATTGGGACTGGGCTCTACAATTCTGTAGTTTGTTTGGTTGTGGTTTTGTGTTATAGCTTCTGTCTGTTACAAAGAGAAGTTTCCTTGATATGTGATGAAGGTTAGATGTATCTTCAGTCATAAGATCAAATACAAATTAGAAGTAGATTATGCTGTTTTGGTTAAGTGGTGCTTTTGGTCCCAAATCTATGACTTCTCTAGCCCTGGAAATATGACTAGGTTTCCAGTACTAGACATGGTTTCCTCCTGTTGAGTGGGTTTTAAGTCCAATTATAGAGTTGATGGTTACTGCCAAATTATACATGCCACTATAACACCTTTACTGTAATCATGTCATATTGTTCACCGTTGTAGTTCATTTGTATCATAACATAATAGCACTGTTGTTTGCTTTCCTCCCTTGGGAGCTGGCAATGCACCATGTGGTGCCATAAAAGTGACTCCTTATGGAGGAAACAATAAAGTCAGTTATAGCTCGGGTGTCTTGGATACCTGTGTCTTGGAAATAAAGAGCAATAATAATACATGTGGATCTCTTAGACAAACTTGCCCAAGAACTCAAAAGAAGGTTCTCATGCCTTGTATTGGGTTTTTATTATATGTTCTATGGATTTAGAATGAATATTGTCACCCTAGATAAGAAAATTATATGTGTGTATGCTTATAAATATTATATTTTTATGTAGGTAATTATTGGTATGGTTCCTTGTGGAGTGTTATGCATTTTTGCTGTTATTTTACTTGCATACATATTTTATTTTATCATTACTGAAATAAATATACTTGGTAAATAATGTCATAATATATTTTGTATATAAGTGAAACATATGCAGGCAGCTTTTTGCTGCTGGATTATTTTATTTATCAATGCCCTGCCAGTCTGTTGTCTCATATGACATGATTTTTGTTGTATTATTTCCAGATTAAATGCTGAAAACCTTGTTTATGTCTATGTTCCTTTGTCCATTAATATACTGATGGATACTCAGTTTGATGTCTGAATAGTTACTTTTAATAATATAATTATAATTTGTAAAATACTTATCATCAGCTACTCATTAAAAATCCTTTAGAAATATATATTGAAAGTGAACTAATTTGATAATAATGTAAATATCTCTTTCAACATGATTGCGGAACTATGACACAGAAAGTCCTTATGAATTCTCATCCAAATTAACAGAATACAGGAGTCTTCATTACTATCTCTCCATAACTTACCTTGTTATTTTTTTCACCCATCTTAAATGGTGTGGTTGGCATTTCATTGGATTTTCATTCCAATTTTTTTCTGATGATTATTAGTATTGACCATCTTTTAGGAGTTGTGCCAATTTGTTTGTCTTTGTTATTTCAATTTTTTCATTTTTAGACATCCCCAGGTAAACAGTGCATTTAATTCACTTTTAATTTTCCTTTCCCCATCTGAATACTCCCCTGCCTCCACTCCGTTTCTATTAGTGACCACTTCTTTATTTATTGATGTACACTGTTAAAACTAAATAGTACCCTTGTGTAATTATATATAGTGTTAATAGGGTTGAATACCATTAGAAAGTATGAAATCAAGAAAACTATTATTGATTATCTCTTATTTATGTATACATAAATATGATCTACTAATTTCATTTAATGTTGATCATATGTGTATGTGGTTAGCAGCTTACAATTTGGGATTGATTTCATAGTATATAATAGGTAACACTATAAAATAGATAAACACCAACAAATACAGTTTGATAATTCAGATTTCTTTCTTTTCAAATGTTTTCTCAAGACTTGGCTTAATAACCCATACAAAAAGATACATTAGCTGTATATCACTTAGATTTCCAATTTGCAGAGCAATACGATTTTTAACATTGCAAACTGAGGCAAACTTGCATATTTTTGCACATTTGAATGTTGATATTTGCATTTCCAATTCTTCTAATGAAATAGATATTTCTCTGGTGAGAGAAGCAAGAAATTGGGGCCATGGCATTCCTGAATTCCTGTTCAATTTACCTTAGAATAAGTTTTCATTTTCGTTTTTGATAGCAGCTATCAGTGATCTAAAAAAAAACAAGATAAAGTTAGCATCACTATAAAGAATGTTTCATAGTTTTTTATTTCATTTTACATTCCAAGCACCCCTCCTCCTGTACCCCTTGCCTCCTCTCAACATCCCCTTATTCCCCCAAGCTCATTCCCCTCTGGTCCACTTCTCCTCCCAGGTAAGGGCTCCTAGGAGGAGTCAATATAGTCTTGCAAAATAGGTTGGGGTAGGGACAGGCTCCTCTCCCACGCTTTAAGGCTGAGCATGGCATCTGTAATATGGTATGTATACACTCATAAGTGTACAAGAGTCATAAAGAAAAGGATGACCAGACTACAATCCACAGCTTCAGGGAAGCTAGGTAACAAAGAGGACCCAAAAAAGGACACACATATCACCCTGGAAAGGAAAATTAGATGAGATAAATGGAGCCAACTGTAGGTGTAGTGGGAATGGTAAAAGGGAACGGAGCGGAGGATGAGAACAGGAGTGAACAGGATGGCCCAGGAGGGAAGGGATGCGGTGGAAGAGCAATTAAGATGATATCTTAGTAGAGGGATCTTCTATGGGCTTAGGGAAAAACCTGCTGCTAGGGTAACTCCCAAGGATCCACAAAGTGGGCACCAGCTAAAGTCTCAGCAATATTAGAGAGGTTTCCCAAACTGGCCTACCCCTATAATCAGATTGATAAATAACCCAATTACCATCATAGAAACCTCATTGAGCAAGTATTTGAACCAGAATGAAGACATCCACAACCAAGAACCAGGCTGAGCTAAAGGTTTTCCGGCACATGAGCTAAAGACATTTTTGAGATTACTTTCATTGGTGGAAAAAAGAGTTTACTTAGTTGACCATTACAAATGTAAAATTTATCCCATTGGTTTGCTGATAGTTCCTGGATGAATGTTTATTCTATCCTGTAAACCAGGTACAAGATGCTATTGCTTAGAGATAGAGATGTATGAGAAGGATGAATTATTTTTAATTACCATCAAAATTTATATAGCTAGGATAAGTTCCTTGGGTATAAATGTAGAAGGCAAACTATTTATAAATATCTCAATACCCAGATAATCTGAATATTTTTGACTTCCATAAGAAAAATGATAGAATAATAAAATGCATTTCCAAGCTGGGGTTAGTGGTGCATGCCTTTAATCCCAGCACACAGGAGGCAGAGGCAGGTGGATCTCTGTGAGTTCGAGGCCAGCCTGTTCTCCAGAACGAGTGCCAGGATAGGCTCCAAAGCTACACAGAGAAACCCTGTCTCGAAAAAACAAAATAAATAAATAAATAAAATGTATTTCCAGGTCAAAGTCAGTGCTCCATTATATATTTTACCTCTTTGTCTAGCTGTCCCAATATAACTCAGGTCTCCATTGTTGGAAAAGAGAAGCAGAAGGAAATTGTTGTGAGATAGGTGTCACTGTATAAACTGATGAACAGAGATTGGCAACTCCGATGACTTCTGAATAGAGTTAAAAACATTACAATTCAAGAAGAATGGGAAGCTTGCAGAAGCTTAAGAGTAGAAAGGAGCATTCTTGTACTTTGGGTCGAACCCAGTTAGGCCTGCCATGTTTGTGATATAAAGAACCTTATGGCGATAAATTTGTGGTGATGAATAGCTCTAAAACTTCTGGTAAATTCTAATGACACAAGAGAGAATAAAGGCAATGGATACACATATCATGTTATTTGAGTTTAATAAACTCTCTGTTCAAGAGTAGGATTATTAGGCCAAAATATTAGGCCAAAATTCATTTTCTGGGCTAATTGTGCATTTTTACTTCTAAAACATTTCACAATTTTTAGCTAAAAGAATCCAAGTGTTACATGTTGCTTTTTCACAGTACAAGACAAGACCTAAAGATCTGGAGATGATTCAAGTATGCTGAAAATGAGAAATCACACTTCTCAGTCACAGTATTCAAACAAATATACATTGAGTTTCAATGTGTGAGCAAATCCAAAGTTTCTCTAGGGAGAAAAAAATAATCAAAGCCCTTTTGTGTATTTGGTAAAATAATGATCACATCATTTAAAATAAAGTTTCAAACAAGTTATTTTTAACTTGTAACAGAATTTTAACAAATATAAATGGTGATATTTTACTACAAAATATAGAAAAAATTCTATTACTAAAAATGCAATTCTACAGTTGTTCTGTTTTACGAATAACCAAAGTTTAGTCATCAGACTTTCTGATTTCAAAATCCGCTCATCAATGTTTATAAATGTTATCTAAATTAATGCACTGCTATACTGAGCTACACTTGGTGGAATCATTTCTTCCTTCTATCATCAGTGATGTTTGTTTACGTCTTTTCATACATACAACATGCAAGTGCATGCACACACACAATAATATAAAGTACACTTAGCATGTATTTTTTGAGTTAAATGTTAAAAGAAGTTATTAATATTTTGGAGTAAATGGAGGAGAAATGACAGTTGGGATGTGATAAAAACAAAATATAAAAAGCTACAGGCTGTATAGTTTTATAGTGCTTCTGAAGAAATTCAATATATAGGCAGAAACTTAACTAAAATATTTTTCTCATGTTGACTATATAATGAATAGTGTACTTAAATATTAAAGCACAGCAGTTTCTTTGGACACCTCTCTTAATGAATAGATAGGAAAAAAACATGTTTTGAAGTCTATAAGTTGCATGTATAATATACTATTGACTGGAGGCCTGACTTACACATTCGTCCTATTTATTTTTTTAAAAAAAAGATATACAAGGAAGATATTAATATTTAATATCACCTATGTTTGATGTGTTTAATTATACATATTAGGTATGCATCTGTGATACAGTAATGTGGGAACATAGCATGTTAGCTGATAGGTAAATTTCCACTACACCATTGAAATCAGCCAGAACTCTACATTACCACAATTGTGATAGCAAAACAAAATTGGAACCTCTTTAAATAATATTGGTAGTTACTTTTATTACCACAAATCAAAATGCTCTCTTTCTTAAATACTAAAATTGAATGTCAGCATATAGAATTAGATAAGAGGAGGCAATTTGAGGTTCAAGAAAATTATTACTTAAACTTTGATTTCATTTTTTAGAGTATATATCTCTGTGTGGACATTTTTGGGGATGAATATACATTTATGAACATAAGTATGCAATACACATTGGAGGATATACTTTAACTAAGCTGATGTTCAGTCATCAACTCGAGCAACTCCTTTTTCTGTGGCTCACTACTAAATTTATAGGCATGCAGGGACATGATTAGCTTTGTGTAGGATTGTCCAAGACTGAATATATACTGAGCCCTTTTACTCACTGTGTCAGCTCCTCAGTGTCCAAAAGTTAAGCAGTTTATTGAGTGTTTTTAGCTAAGAAGTATTTGGCCATAAATTCATGGTATGTAGTGTTATGAGATTAAACAAAATAACATGACTCAATAGTACTGAAAGACCCCCGAAGAGGTACTTTCGTAGAAGGAGACCCGCACCCAGGAATCAGCGAGACCACAGACTTGGATGCAAAACCGCAAGAGGTTTTATTAGAGACGCGGGTACCCGGGGCGACTTAGCTTCTGTGTGGCTAAGTGCCCCGAGCCAAGGGAAAGGGGTCCTTATATAGGGAAAAAGGCGCAAGCTAGGAGCAGGGATTCTATTGGATAATTCTAATGAGGCATTGTACAGAGCTATTCCCATTGGTCAATGTAAATGAGGCGCTATACAGGGTTATTCAAATGAGGTGAAGTACAGAGTTATTCAAATGAGGTGAAACACAGAGTCTTTTCAAATGAGGCGAAATACAGAATCATTTCTATTGGATGGTTCAAATGAGACACAGAGCCGTTCCAGATCAGCATATTCTCAAGGTCTGGTGTCTGGTACAACAGACTCAATCCCCCCCCCTCCGTGTCCAGATGGCTGACCTTGGGGGCGGAGACCTTGGGACTGAGTGTTTCTCATCGGGCAGGGGCTCAGGGGCAGGGCTCCAGGCTGGCTCACTTGGTGTTTGTTCTCGTGCCGGCCCACCTGGTGCTCGTTCTCGGGCTGGGCGTGCGGCGGGTGGCGGGGGAAGGCCGCCAGGGGTGGGGATCAGGGAAGCCGCCGACAGGAGGAAGAGGAGACAAACTTGAGAAAGAAAGGGCTAAGGGGCAGGGGTCTTTCATTCCCCCATTTCTCTTGTAACTGAATGGAATCTTTCATTCAGAGGTCTCTGCATACTCTGGATCTATTTGCTTTAGCTGGTGATATTGTTGAGTTAAGACTAAGGCCTGTATAACAGATAGTCGTTCTCTGATGAATTGAGTCATTTTGTTCAGAATGCAGGGACCAAATATGAGGATCAAAAATAGAATAACCAGAGGTCCCATGAGCGTGGATATAAGGGTAGTCAACCAGGGGGACTTAGCGAACCATCCTTTGAACCATCCTTGTTGAGATTCAAATAGCTGTTGCCTCTGTTTAAGCCTTTCCCTAAGTTTGGCCATGCTGTCCCTAACTATTCCTGTATGATCTGCATAAAAACAGCATTCTTCCTTGAGGGCAGCGCATAGTCCTCCTTCCTGTAGAAATAACAAATCTAACCCTCGTCTGTTCTGCAGGAGTACCTCAGAGAGTGATGTCAAGGATTTCTCAAGTGCACTTACTGACTCTTCTAGGGCCTGGATATCAGTATGCATGGCTTGCTGTAGAAGTTTGAAATGACTAGTTTCCTGTAAGGCAACTGTACCGGTCCCTATGCCAGCTGCTATACCTCCCATAGTTATTCCCCCTAATAATAGGGCCACAGTTAAGGACATTGGCTCCCTCTGATATCGGGTTGACTTTTCTAGTACCCTATAAATATATTCAGGTTGGTGATACGTGACTCTGGGGCCAAAGTTCTGTCAATATACAAAAGTCAATAGTGGCATTGAGAACGGTAGTAGAGACGCAGGGGGTCAAACCAGTACTGCAAGCCCAATAAGTTCCATAGGGGGCAACAAGGTATCGGCTGTCCTGAGATAATGGCTCTGTTTGGTTACATAACTCTTGATATGAGGGAGGAACCCTGCCTATGCATAGCCCCTTTCCTGAGACCTCAGACAATGTGAGCTTGTGCTGCATAGCAGTTCCACAATTGGTAGGCGCTGAGGTTTGGTTAGAGTATTTACCCAATACTGCTATGCCTTCATAATATGGGGGCTGGGAAACTAGGCATAGCCAGCATTCCTGAGTCTTGCTGGGGTCTGAGAAATTGAGGGCCAAGTAAGCCCCTTGTACTAGTTCAAATAATCTGTCCCCTGTCCCTGGATATGGGGAGGTGGGGATGTGAACTGGAGTCGCAACCGTAAGGGTAGTAGTTTTGGATGAGGGCGTTGGCGAGGGTGGGAGATGGGGTAGAGGCCTATGGGGCCGAAGCCCATGAGGCTTGGTGGGAGGTTTCTGGTCTGTCAGAACTGGGTTTGGGCCCATGGTTTTGGTGATAGTTTCTATTTTGAGTCGAATTTTGAAGATGGCCCCCCGGTCTGGTCCCGACAGGTACCAGCGAAGGCCCCAAACATATCCCTTCTGCCATTCTGTTGCTTTCTTACCCTTATCCGTAAAGGAAATGAGGAGAGGCATAGAGGTGGTACTGGTGGAGCCCTTTTGCCATCCTCTGGTTACCTGAATCTTGTCCCATGAGGATGAAGGCTTCCAGTAAGCATCCCCTGTTGTTTCACATCCCCAAGCGGCACAGAAAAATTGTCCATGACCCCCATAAGTCTGATTCTGCTTCCAGGCCCATCCGTCTCTAGGGCAGACATAAAAGACCTTGCCCGACAGTTGGTCTTTGGCCCATTGACTGCTGCATCCAGAAGTGGTTTCTCTCAAACTTTGGAGTGACCTGCGCATTCGTGGCAAACTGTTGCCATTGCTGCAAGCCTTAGGGTAACAATGTGAAATGTCCCAAGTATCTAGACCAGCGACCAAGTCACAGAAATCGGGTGTCAATGTAGGCCACCATACACCGAGGGCATGGTTTTTGGTGGTCTCATAAATGACCTCCCCTGTCTGGGAAAGAACCTGCCAAGTTAATGCATGAATGGTATGGGGGCTGGTTGCTACACGGGGAGTAAACAGGCAAACAATCAATAGGAGGGTGTACGAGAGAGTCTTATCTTTAAAGGATTTTGAGTGCGGTGTACAGTCCATTCTGATGCAGTGGCTGAATCGGTGGGTCGGGCTGGTTTTACATGAGAAGCATGTATCCAAGCAGCAATGCCGTCTACTTTGAGTGCGGTGAGGGTGGTAAGCAAAACGATGTAGGGTCCCTTCCAGCGGGGTTCGAGGTTCTTGGTCTGGTGATGCCGGACCCAGACTGTGTCCCAGATCTGGTAGGAATGGGGAATGGCAGGATGGTCCCTCTGGTCTTTATAAGCTTGAGCAAGGGGTTTCCAGACCTCCCGTTGTACTAGTTGGAGGGCCTGTAAATGAGCTTGGAGAGAAGGGGAGTTAGCAAAATCTGAGACATCTTGATCAAGAAAGTTAATGATAGGGGTAGGTACTCCATGCAGGATCTCAAAGGGCGTGAGCCCTCGTGGTCCAGGGGTATTACGAGCGCGGTAGAGTGCTAGGGGGAGTAGGAGGACCCAGTCTCTAGTGCCAGTTGCAAGCGACAATTTTGTTAAAGTCTCCTTGATTGTTCTATTCATCCTTTCTACCTGTCCTGAACTTTGGGGTCTATAAGCACAATGTAATTTCCAATCAATCCCCAACAAGGTGGCCACTGACTGACTTACCTGGGAGACGAAGGCGGGCCCATTGTCTGTTCCCAGTACCTGAGGCATCCCATAACGGGGAAAGATTTCTTCAAGCAATTTCTTAGTAACGATCTTGGCTGTTTCATGTTTAGTAGGGAAGGCTTCAACCCATCCTGAAAAGGTGTCTACAAAAACTAATAGATACTTGTATCCATATTTACCTGGTTTAATCTCAGTGAAATCTATCTCCCAATGTGTTCCGGGCCGGTAGCCTCTGACCCGGTTCCCGGGAGGAAGCTTCAGTCTGGATGCGTTGACTCGGGCGCACGCATCACATTGCTCAGTTACCTGTTTTAGAATATCATTCTTCCCCAAAAGGAAATTGAATTCCTCTTCTCGTTCGAGGAGCTCCCGCATCTTCTTGGAGCTCAGATGTGTCATCTTATGTAAAAATGTCACTAGGTACTTGGTTACCCGGTAGGGGATGACAGTCTTTCCTTCATAAGTCCAATCCCCGTTTGGTTCCTTGGTGGCTCCCAATTTCTCTAGGGTTTGGATGTCTCTTTGTTCATAGTCCCATGAGGGGGAGAGATGGTCGTTGGTGGGCTCTAGAGCCAGGAGGTTAGTGGTGTCTGTGGTCAGGGCCACCTCTCGGGCAGCCAAGTCTGCCCTTCGATTGCCCCTTGCTTCAAAAGAATCCCCTTTTTGGTGTCCGGGGCAATGTATGATACGTAAGGCGGCGGGCAGATGAAGGGCCCTTAAGAGAGCGAGGATTTCCTCCTTATTTTTAATGTCTTTCCCTTTGGAGGTAAGCAGCCCCCTCCGTCTGTAAATTTCTCCATGTATGTGGGCAGTGGCGAAGGCATAACGACTGTCTGTATACATGGTGAGCCTCTTACCTTCTGCCAATTTTAGAGCCTGCATGAGTGCTATGAGTTCTGCCCTCTGTGCGGAAGTTCCAGGGGGGAGTGCCTGGGCCCAGATGACCTGATTCTCTGTGGTGACTGCCGCGCCCGCCCTTCGTTCTCCTTGATGCAAAAAGCTGCTTCCATCCGTGAACCAGATGTGGTCTGGGCTGGGTAGAGGCTGGTCAGTCAGGTCGGGTCTCGCCCCATGGGCCTCAGCCAATACCTGTAAGCAATCATGAGCCTCGGGCTCCCCAGGGAGGGGGAGCAGGGTGGCTGGGTTCAGAGTCATCAAAGGCCCAAAGTGGACCCGGTCTTTGTCCAACAGCATAGTCTGGTAATGAGTCATTCGGGCATTAGTAAGCCATCTATCTGGAGGCTGTCTGATGACTGCCTCAACTGCATGAGGGGCATGTATGGTCAAAGGCTGCCCCAAGGTTAGCTTGTGAGAATCTTTTACCAGCAGGGCTATAGCAGCAATCATTCGAAGGCAGGGTGGCCATCCCGATGCCACAGGATCCAATTTCTTGGAGAGGTATGCAGTGGGCCTTCTCCAAGGCCCCAGTTTTTGGGTGAGGACTCCCTTAGCATAGCCCTCTTTCTCATCTATAAAGAGTTCAAATGGCTTAGCTAAGTCCGGTAGACCCAGGGCTGGTGATTCAAGGAGAGCCTTTTTGATGTCGGTGAAGGCTTTCTTTTGGGGCTCTTCCCATTTAAAGGCAACCCCTGGCCGAGTGAGGGGGTAGAGGGGAGCCGCCATTTCGGCAAACCCGGGGATCCATAGGCGGCAGAAGCCTGCTGTTCCCAAGAACTCTCTCAGTTGGCGGGGATTTTGTGGGGTGGGAATGTCTAAGATGGCTCGCATACGGGCTTCCGTTAGCCATCGACGTCCATCCTTTATCTTATATCCTAAATAGGTCACCTGTTTCTGACATATCTGGGCCTTCTTGGCGGATGTCCGATACCCTAGGCTCCCAAGAGTCTGGAGGAGGGCTTGAGTGCCTTCCTTGCATTCCCCTTTGGTTTTGGCTGCCAGGAGAATGTCATCTACATATTGTAAGAGGATTAGAGCGGGGTACCGAACCCGGAATTCTGCCAGGTCCTTGATGTAAAGCTTCATCAAAAAGGGTAGGGCTGTTCTTAAACCCTTGAGGTAGCCTAGTCCAAGTCAGCTGCCCAGAGATTCCAAGGGCCACGTCCTGCCATTCAAAGGCAAATATAGGCTGGCTGGTGGGATGCAGGCGGAGGCAGAAGAAAGCGTCTTTAAGATCTAAGACTGTGTACCAGGTATAGTTAGGTGGCAATCCACTCAGCAAATTGTAAGGGTTGGGGACAGTAGGGTGTATGTCCTCTATCCTTTTATTGACTTCTCTCAGATCCTGCACTGGCCTGTAGTCATTAGTTCCCGGCTTCCTAACGGGTAACAAGGGTGTATTCCAAGGAGATTTACAGGGCACCAGAATCCCTTGTTCAAGTAACCTTTTAATATGTGGCCGAATTCCTTCGCGGGCTTCTTTAGGCATTGGATACTGTCTGACGGATGCAGGAAGGATGGCAGCTTTTAAGGTTACTATAATTGGGGCCTGGTTAATGGCAAGGCCCATTCCTCCTGTTTCAGCCCAGGCTTGGGGAAATTCCACAAGCCAGTGGTCAAGGGTTTCCTGATTGTTCGAGTTAGTCCTTTTTTCATGGAGTCTATATTCATCTTCTATGGACATTGTCAAGATGGTAAGGGGAATTCCCTCTGGCCCTGTGACTTTGACTTCTGACCTCTCAAAGTGTATTTGAGCTTTTAATTTGGTCAATAGGTCCCGTCCTAGTAAGGGGTAGGGGCAATCTGGCACATGGAGGAAAGAATGCATAACCTTACCGGTCACGAGCTGGAGCTGCCTATTTGTAGTCCAATGGTACTGCTTTCCGCCTGTAGCTCCCTGTACCCATGCAGTCCAGTGACTCAGGGGTCCGGGTGACCGATTCAGAACGTAATGTTGTGCCCCCGTATCGACTAGGAAGGTGACCGGATGCCCCCCGACTTGCAGTGTTATCCTGGGCTCAGGGGGGGGCTCCTGGCCCTGACTCCTCTAATCTTCTAGGTTCAGGAGGTCAGAAGCCCTTGGCCGTGGAAGCTTGGCCCGGGGGTTCTTAGGGCATTCTCTTGCCAAATGTCCTTTTTCTTTGCAGTAAGCATATTGGTCCCTGTCCAGGTGGGGCCCCCTTCTGTCATCCCTCTGTCTATTCTGTCTCTGGCCTGTCACTACTGTGGCCAATAGCCTGCTCATTTTTTTATTCCGCTTACGGTCTCTCGCAACCTCTTTTTCCTCTGCTTCCTGTCTTAGTCTTTCCTCTCTCTCCTGGGTTTCCTTCCTCCAGCGTTCTTCTCTTTCTGTCTGTGTTTCCCTCTTATTAAAAATACGTTCTGCTTCCTTCAACAAATCTTGGAGTATATATCCCTGTAAATTTTCTAGCCTTTGAAGCTTGTTTCTTATGTCCGGGGCTGATTGCAAAATAAAGGACATAGAAACGTTGGTGGCCTATCTGGATCTTCCGGATTATAGGGAGTATACATCCTGTACGCTTCTTTTAATCTCTCTAGAAAAGCGGCAGGTGATTCCTCCGCACCCTGTATTATCTGCTTCACCTGGGCCAAATTAGTGGGTCGGCGTCCTGCCCCCCGGAGACCCGCTACAAGCAACTGGCGATAGAGACGCAGATGGGTCCTACCTGCTTCGGTGGTAAAATCCCATTCAGGTCTTTCAAGAGGGCAAGCCGCATCAATTTCATTGGGCAGCTGGGTGGGCTGCCCGTTGGCTCCTGGTACATTCTTTCATGCTTCTAGTAGCATGCGCTGTTTCTCCTCCGAGGTTAAGAGGACCTGCAACAGCTGCTGACAATCATCCCAGGTGGGTTGGTGAGTCGTGAGGACCGACTCTATGAGAGATGTCAGCCTCACGGGGTCTGCAGAAAAAGAAGGATTATTATTTTTCCAGTTATAGAGGTCCGATGCTGAGAATGGCCAATACTGAGGTTGGCCGTTCAGTCCAGTTCGGAGGGGCAAAGTGGTTGAATCTGGAACGGGCTGCTCCCTGCGACCTCTTAATCGATAAGCCATTGGTGAAGGGTCAGGGGCCACTTCCGCCAAGGCGGCGGAGTCTGCTTCTGCCTCTGGTGGGGGCGGCGGTGGCAGATATGGCGGGGGCTCCTCAGATAATAGATCAACCAACAGGTCTTCTCCCGGGGGGAGTACCTTAGGTGTCTTCTTTTCTTTAGCCTTAGTGTCTTTCACCGCGGTAGGGTAAAGGTTGGAATGGGAAGGGGGGTTGGGAGGAATAGGTGTCAAAGGAGTGGGAGGTGTAGGGGCCGAGGGAATGGGTCGGTCGGAGTGGTTAGAGGGGGGAAGGAGAGAGGGGCCCTTGGGATGTAAGAAAGGACGTACCCAGGGAGGAGGGTCCTGAACCAAAGCCTCCCAAGTGATGATATAAGCCACTTGATCGGGATGCCCGTGTGGTCCAGGATCCATAATCTTCTCTTTTACCTGGAATATAGTCTGGGGGTTAAAGGTACCATCTCGCGGCCAGCCTACGTCAAAGGTCGGCCATTCTGAAGAACAAAGAGTAATCCATTTGCGTTTACGCACATCAACAAATTGGTTATGAGCATATTCCTGTACATCTCTCCAGTGCGAGAGTGTTAGGGACAAAGGAGTGGTGACAGTTTGCCCCATAGTTTCTAGACTTAGGAGGACACAAATGATAGCTACAAGACAAAGACCGAACAACACAGAACAGACTTTCGCAGCGCGGTTTCGACAGAGAGTCGAAAGTAAGAATTGAGAGGGGGTCGAAGAAGGGGGCCCTCCTTCTTTGTCCCCAGTAAAGATTGCAAATCCCTCAAGCCGAGGACCTTCTCCAAAGAGACTGGGAAAATGTCCAGTCATAGATCTAAGTTCAAAGTACAAATCCCTCATACCGAGGGCTTCAAACGCTACCAGGACGTCTCCTGGAGCTGCGGACGGGAGTCCGAACCCGTCAGTTCCTCCTCAGAGCCGCCAAATACAAATGTACACAGCTGTATACTACAAACGCAAGCGCAATTCACAAGACGGATTCAGACAGACAGGCAAGACGAGACCAGACAAGACAAAACAGCAGATCCGCACAACACTTACCTCCCAAACGTGGGTCGGTGGTCCCTGAGTGGGGGTCTCTATCCCGGACGAGCCCCCAAATGAAAGACCCCCGAAGAGGTACTTTCGTAGAAGGAGACCCGCACCCAGGAATCAGCGAGACCACAGACTTGGATGCAAAACCGCAAGAGGTTTTATTAGAGACGCGGGTACCCGGGGCGACTTAGCTTCTGTGTGGCTAAGCGCCCCGAGCCAAGGGAAAGGGGTCCTTATATAGGGAAAAAGGCGCAAGCTAGGAGCAGGGATTCTATTGGATAATTCTAATGAGGCATTGTACAGAGCTATTCCCATTGGTCAATGTAAATGAGGCGCTATACAGGGTTATTCAAATGAGGCGAAGTACAGAGTTATTCAAATGAGGTGAAACACAGAGTCTTTCAAATGAGGCGAAATACAGAATCATTTCTATTGGATGGTTCAAATGAGACACAGAGCCATTCCAGATCAGCATATTCTCAAGGTCTGGTGTCTGGTACAACAGACTCAATTCCCCCCCCCTCCGTGTCCAGATGGCTGACCTTGGGGGCGGAGACCTTGGGACTGAGTGTTTCTCATCGGGCAGGGGCTCAGGGGCAGGGCTCCAGGCTGGCTCACTTGGTGTTTGTTCTCGTGCCGGCCCACCTGGTGCTCGTTCTCGGGCTGGGCGTGCGGCGGGTGGCGGGGGAAGGCCGCCAGGGGTGAGGATCAGGGAAGCCGCCGACAGGAGGAAGAGGAGACAAACTTGAGAAAGAAAGGGCTAAGGGGCAGGGGTCTTTCAGTACCATCTCACTTGTTCAAGGTTTACAAATGTTAATTGATTAACATGATCTTATGCATTTTCTATGTGGATTTAGTTTAAACAAATATAACAAGTCCTGATAAAATAGCTATAGGATTCTTTCTAGAAATTGGTTGTGGATGCATATAGATTTCCTTCCATAGAAGCATTTTTTAAAACTAAATTATAAGAATTCTGCAACATGGATATTATTGCTCTGTAACATTTGTGGAAAATTGATTTTATTGTTATTTGCTAACTCTTAGCAAAGTTTTATGATCTGTCCATCTCCAAATGTGTTAGTTTCTTTTCTATTGCAGTGATAAGCTACCATGACCAAGTCAGCTTACAAATGGAAGGTGGGTATAATTGTTCTTTTGGTTCCCCAGGATTTAAGATGGCAGCAAATGGTGGGTATAGCAGGAATAGATGTGTGAGGCTCACATTTTTAAACCACACTCACGAATCAGAGAAAGCAATCCAGAAATAACAATAAGTCTATAGACTCTCAAAGTGCATGCAGTGATATATTTTCTTCTTTAGGGCAACACCACCCAAGCCTCCCTATCATCAACATCAACTAGGGTCAAGTATTCAAATGTTGAGACTACGTGGGAAATCTGTTATTCAAATCATCACACAAACATTAACTGATTCTGGGATCATCTGTATGGATTATAATGGCTTTGCACATGCATCAAATGTTCATTGCTTACATGTATGTCACATTAATTCATGGATGCAGGTTCATAAACAAGTCTGCAACAGTTCTCAATTAAACCTTCCATAGATCAAAGAAATAAATTGAAAGAACTTCCAAGTGAAAGGCATGAACTAGAATAGAAATTCATAGAACCAATAGGTAAATTTTCTGATCAACAGGTGCACCAGTGCATTGGATATAAAACCTTTAAATGCTCAGTTATTCAAGTAAATAGCTTCTATCAGTTACTATTCATTGAGGCAAGTTCTGTTTAATTATGCTTTTGAATTGTGATTAATAATTAATAGACTCTAACTAATAGTGTTCTCAGAACATTCACATTCATAAAACATCTAAAAATGCGTATGTGGGTGTCATTCACCTAGAATAGTCCTGCATGTTATTCTTTATTTATTTTTCTTTATTTATGTTGAAAAGCATATTGGTTAAATGTGTGGACAAATGAATATCCCAGTGATGGTAGTTAACAATACACCTCATAATTAAACAATTAGAAAGCAGAGCTGAATTGTTTTAGACAAATGTGCAAGTAAAATAATATGTTACTTTGCTTGCCTTAAGAATTCCACATGAACGTAAATCCAAATATAATGTTGCACATTATGAAAACATTCACTTTTGGTTGTCAATTTAAGCAAAATGATGAAAAAATTAAAACAATTATGAATTTTGATGAATGAAATACTATAAGACTTTCAACTTTAATAAAGTTGTGATTGAACAAAATATTTTGTATTTTTAGTCAAATTGTTTAAAGTTTATATTTTCATAAAACAATAATACACAAATATTAGGCTTTTTGCAAGGCTTACCATAAAGTCAAAAGTACTTATTGATTCTCAAATAACTTCAGTGTATAGAAGAATTGAATGAATGTTGGCATTAATGACATAGCATTGTGATATCGCTAGCAAGTTTAGGCAGTGAGAAATGTTACGCTGGCTCCCTCCTAATTGCAAAATGGAAAGTGGGCTTGACTTTGTCACAAGGATGCCAATTTGAAGGATCACTGTAGATATTCAAGGGCTTCCCCTTGACTCAGTCTATGTTTACATTACGAAGAGATACAACTGAGGGATGCCATCCTTCCCAGAGGTGTTCAAATTAATAGCAAACAAAAGCTTCAACCCAATACCATCTGAAAGTGTAGTCATCAACTCTTTACAATATCCTGAACATATTTTCCTACGTACAGGACTTGTGGATATATAGGACTCTTTTCGCTGGTTGCTGCCTATCATTTTGGAATGAATAATGTACCCTCAGGCAGAATGTGGACACCGGATAGACAGTGGATTCTGGGAAGGTTGCCAGAGTGTGGAAAATGCCCCATATGTGGAATGTTGCCAAATGTATAAAGAATTGCTTAGCAAAAGTTTTCTTACTGCCAGTCGTTTGCCATTTCCCTATAAATGTATTTTTCTGCATCAAATGCATATTTACAAATAGAATAATATTGTAACTACCACTAATTTTTCCTTACAAGGCAAAATAAGAAACATATACTAAGTTCAAGATTCTAGAATTTGATTCTATCCATGAATAAAAGACTTCTTTGTTAAAAAGTTTGCCATTTGTTATTTGAATAATGTAGTTGCCTGAAGTATATGTCCTCTCCTAATTGGGGACATTGGTAAATTTCTGCCCTTAAAAGATAATGTAGTGTGTCCACAGAATACAACATTTAATTTGTTTTCTAGCTTTAACCCCTAATTACTGTCAAGACATTGTTTCTGATATTGTGCATTCACATTAATGGACTCAACATACTTAATTTAGAAACAAGCATTTGGTGTCAGAAAAAAGGTATATGGTTGTGAAACAAAGTGGCTATAGGCCTGATAAATTTGCAGAATGAGAAGCCTCCCAAGCATTGATGTCAGGCATCCTCTGGAGATCAGTTCAGGCTATGCCTACTGATAACAGATTTGGGAAGGGATAGAAGGCTAAAGTTTAATTTCTTATCTAATTGCTGAACAAGAGGCATTCATAGCTTAGAATCTATGTGAATAGCACTCTTGGTAGATTTATGTAATTCACTGCTGTTTACAAAGTCCCCTAATACTAAGGGTAACTCACAAAGAGTGGCAGATACTTTTCAAACCACCAGTAATTATCAGAGAAATTAATCACTGAAAAGGCAAATTCTATAACACTTGAAAAAAAAGTAGTGCAAATTAGCTTCAAGTTGAAAACATACTCAGTTTATATATTATGGCATATTAATTTAATTATATATATTAAAATTACATTTAGGATCTTAACACAAATTGATATACTACCCTAATACATATGACAGGTAAAGGATGCAAAAATAAAATCAAAGCCATGAGGTGATTAAAGGTTTGCAAATGATTAAATTGTTCCTGTAAGTCATTACTATGTAGCTACTTCCAATTAAACAACAGAAACCACAATAAGACAAAGACAAAAATTCCATTAAATCTGTTTTATGTTGGCCAACTATTCCCTGACCAAAGTGTGGTTGATGTCACTTCCATTGTAGAAATGTGATTTTCCCTTTCCCATGAGGCATTGGTTGTAAATAGTTTCTTGGTTTTGGGTAGGACTCTGAGGTGAGTCTCTCAACAAAACTGAACTTCCTTGATTCAGAAAACTAGACTGATTAGAAAGTTGTAGTGACTCTCATGTTTCCACCTCTGCAGGGAAGATTTACAAGTGTGTGCCAGGATATCCAGTTTTTGTCTTCAGTCCTGAGCATGTAAACTCAGCTTCTTATGATGATTAGGCATGCACTAAGCGATCCCAACACTTTTTTATTTGTTTCTTTTAAAACTTTATTATTCATTGTCTCATATGGTACAAGCCAACTGTAGCCTCCCATTCTTCACATCTTCCCAATTTCCCAAACCTTCCATTTCTCAAGATGCACTGCTCCTCCTTTTCCCTTCCGACGAGAGCAGGCCTCCCAGGAATATCAAGCAAACTTTGCATAGCAAGATTCAGTGAGAACAGACAGAAACCAACACATCCAGGATGCAAAAGACAAATCATCAAGAGGAAAGGGGTCCAGAGAGCAGGCAAAAGAGTCATGGATACCATCACTCAAACTGTTAGGTGTCCAACAAAAACCCCACGCAAAACAATCACAGCATGAATACAGAGGGCCTAGTGCAGACCCATGAAGTCTCAGGGATTGCCTCTTCAGTCTCTATGAATCCCTCCAGATATACCCGGCTTGATTGATTATGTGGGTTCTGTTCTCTAGGTATCCTTGGCAGTTATAGATATACTGTCCTCCCCTCTCTTATCTGGAATCATGTTGTTATTTTTTTTTTGAGGCAGGGTTTCTCTGTAACAATAGGCCATAGCATCAAGCCACCCATGGCTTTGGAGGCTGTCCTGGAACTAGCTCTTGTAGACCAGGCTGGTCTCAAGCTCACAGAGATCAGCCTGCCTCTGCCTCCCGAGTGCTGGGCTTAAATGCCTGGCTTGTTAACTTTTTAAAATGATTCTATGGAAACCTAGTGCAGTAGAAAATTCCTGGAACCTATGAGGTTGACCTTAGTGAGGACTCATAGCAATGGAGAATATGGAGCCTGAACCAGCAATCTTCTGTAACCAATCTAGGCTCCTGGTTATTGGACTGGACAATAACCCAGTCATAAAATCAATAACCCATAACCTACCCTACCTTCAAGATTCATTTATACCATGGGTTCTCTGCTTCTGTGGACCTCTCAGAAATGAATATTTACCTTTCCCTTGCCCCTTTCAATCTCCATATTTCTTCTCTTAGAGAATAAAGAGTGAAAATTATTCTCAGTTGGGGGGGTGTGGTAGGGGAGGAAGGGAGGGAGAAGGGAACTGGGATTGTCATGTAATTCAATCTTGTTTATAATTCAAATAAACATGATAAAAAACCCTGCTTTCTTCGAATTGACTATAGTCAACAATGTGGGACATTTTCTTGACTGATGTTCAAAGGCAAAAATTATATCTATAAAATTCCAGTCCTGTTTGTGTTTCTGGGTTTATAAAGAGGCAGGTTGTTCAAGCCTTTAACCAGTATTCCTCCCTGGTCTTTTCTTCTCCCTCTCTTCCTCCCTCACCTCCCCCAAGAAAGCAGTTTTTTAAAGTTTGAGTTCCATTCTTCCTGGGTGACAAAGGCTTTTTTTTCCAAGATGACAAGCCATAAATATTGTAATGTTAAAATATTTCTAGATAATCTAATTCAAGTTAATTGGTGAACTAATTATATCTCTAGGTTCTGCCTTTAGTTCCTGTCTTGACTTCCCACAGTAATGGATTGTTACCTGAGAATGTAAGATCCCAGTTACTTTGGGCAACAGTGTTTTTCATAGCAATTGAAAGCAAGCTGTAACACAAAGTTCAAAGAACCTGGAAAGTGGTAAAATGAAAATTATGGAGGTAATATTCCGTTATAGATTCCTATAAATAAAACCTTTATTTGCCAATAGACAAACCATGTGTATGAAAGTTTGGAAGGCATGTTCTACAAAACTAACACAAATATGTGTGCACATGTACACATCTGATGGGGGAAGTACTTCTGTGTATGTTTATCTTATTGATTGTTAAATAAAGTTCTGTTTGTCCACTGAAACAGCAAGTTAGACAGCACAGAGTCAAAGAGGATTCTGGGAAATATAGTAGACAAGTGGTGATCCAGGCCAGAAGTGATATAGCAAGGAGACTCATATTTAGCAAGAAACAACAGGAAGTTTCCCTTTTCCTCTTTGCCTTATCCAGGGGCAGGATGTGAGCCACCAGCAAGGAGGGATACAAATAAGGCATCTGATAAGTCTTATAAAATATACAGATTTATGATAATTAAGACTAAGCTAACAGATGAGAATCCTAGTCATTGGCCAATCAGCATTTGAACCTAATACAAGTCTCTCAGTGCATTAATTGGGGCCCTAACTTGGACAAGCGGCTAGCGTAAAGTGCACATGTGGCGGTGGGGCTCAGGCGGCTTTTGGTGGAAATACTTATCATAACACACATCTGCAGGGGAAAACATTTTCCTTTTATTTTTAAAAATTACAATCATGAAACTCAATATCTACTTCTGAATTTCAAGCTTAAGAATTTTAAACTGGCATTCACAAATGATGGGTGGTAGTTATCTTGATCTTATCATTAATATTAAGTAATGTTTTTATAAATTTTATTGGTAAACATATAGAATATTTATTTCACATATTTAAAGTAGAATGTTTGATGAATCAAGATTATGGTGTTGTGTAATCTTTGCCTATATTTTTCTTATAGCTACTTTAAAAGAAGTCAATAAAATACTCATTCCACCAAAGCACAGAATGCATGAATAAAATACATGTTTTACTGCATTCAAGAATTTTATATTTCTAACACTAAAATGCCTACAGAATTTTTGCCACATAGTTGATGGAAATGATATAACAAGTAATAGTTTCCATTTAAGTAGTGAAAGGTACACTAAATGACTTTAAAGGTGATACTCTACAGGTAAATTTCATTCTTTGGGGACCATCTGGCTTCACTGATGACACTTTTAAAAATTATACCATAAAATGTGGAAGAAATCTGACCATAAGTTTCTTCTCCATGCAAAAGTTTTAATGCTTCTCATCTGTTTTCTTTACTTTTGGGGGAGCTGGAGTGTGAACTGAACTACATTTTTGCACAATTGAAAATACAAATGATCCATTAATATCAGTATAAGAAAAATCAGTAACCTGCATTGTTTCTAAATAAGCCAAGCAATTTTGAATTTCTGTTTTATCTGAAGTTTTATAGTGCTGGAGGAAAATGGAACCACATAGTATGATCCTGCATTGAAAGTTTAAAACTGCAATGGCAAAATTACATCTTGGGATAACACATATACAATTTGTTTAAAATTTTCCAGATATACTGTTAACACTACATATATGCTAGCTCAAACTTGTAAGACTACAGAAGGTTTCAACGTCAATAGTACATCTAAAACATATTAGAGGAAGTATCTTAGCAGAGGAAGACAATATCCAGGGTCCCTCATATAAACAATATTTTGTTTTGTTTTCTGTTTTGTTTTTGTGTTTTCAGTGTTTGAGATTAAACAAAGGAACTTGCTATGCATTTTTTCTACTATTTAGCTCCATATCCAGTCCTAAGACTTGTATGTTCTATAAATAAAAAAAATAATAACTAAAGGAAGATGGAGTAGATGATAAACTAATAAATTTTCAGTGATTACTACATATGTATTAATAACACAGTTTTCATTAAGGAAATAACTGTCTTCTGAGAGATTCGAAAATATGTAAGGAAAATAAAGTAAGATACACTTATGTATGTTTATCAATCTAAACAAATAATAAGAACTGTACTATAGAACTTCATGTCTATTTTCATCTTTTTGCAAATAATTAATCTACGTTTTTAAATATATAGTGAGAACACATATCAGCATAAAAACTCAGAGTACTAATCAATATTTACTTCCTTATTTTATATAGTGTATATAGAGAGACAGGGAAGGGTACATTAATCAACTGTTCAACAGAAAATATGCAAATGTGTTCACAATTTAGAATGTTAAGGAATGGTATACATGGAAAAATATTAAAATATCATACAACATAATAGTCTGACAAACTCTTAATTTTAAGGAAGGTTTTCCTGGTTGAAGACTAGAGACCTTCAATTCTTTGTCATACTACTTTCTTTCCCCTCTCTTTTTTATTTAAATTAGAAACAATATTGTTTTACATGTCAATCCCAGTTCCCTGTCCCTCCCCTCCTTCCCTGTCCTTCATCAACACCCTGTCATATCCCCTTTCTGCTTCCCAGGTGGGTGAGGCCTTCCATGGGGGATGCTGGTTTAGAACTACCTAAACTGTTGGTGAATAGGTGGTCACCTTAATGTTACATTCACTATGATCACAAGAAATAGTATGCAACAGAAAAAAATGGAATCTTAAAATTCACAGGGATATAGATGGAACTAGAAGAAACCATTTTGAGCAAGGTAACCCAGTCACAAAAAGACAAACATGGTATGTACTCATGCATATATGGATATTAGACAGAGCAAAGGATTACTAGCCTACAATCCTTACCTCCAGAGAAGCTAGGAAACAAGGAGGACCCTAAGACAGACATGCATGGTCCTCAAGAGAAAGGGAAAGGGACAAGGTCTCTTGAACAAATTGGGAGCATGGGGGGAGGGAAGAGGGAGCTTGGAGAATGAGAAGGGGAGAAGGGATGTGGAGAGGAGGACATGAGGGAGCAGGAAGGTTGAATCTGGGGAAGAATAGAGGAGAGCAAGGGAAGAGACACTATAATAGAGGGAGACATTGAAGGTTTAAAGAGAAATCAAGTACTAGGGAAATGTCAAGAGATTTACAAGGATGACTCAAACTAACAATCTAAGCCATAGTGGAGAGGCTACATTAAATACCCTTCCCCTATAATGAGATTGGTGACTGACTTTTATGCCATCCTGTAGCCTTCATCCAGTAACTGATGAAAGCAGAAGCCGAGACCCACAGCCAATCACTGAACTGAACTACTGGAATCCAGTTGCAGAGAGGGATGAGTGATGAGAAAAGAGTTCAAGACCAGGCTAGGGAAACCCACAGAAACAGCAATCCTGAATAAAGGGAAGATCATGGACCCCAGATTGAGAGCTGGGAAACCAGCATAGGACCAAACCAGGCCCCCTGGATTTGGGTGCTAGTTAGGAGGCCTGGAAAGTCTATGGGGCCTCTGGTAGTGGATCAGTATCTATCCCTAGTGTATAAATGGACTTTGGGTGCCCATTCCTCATAGAGGGATATGCTCAGCCTAGACTCATGGGGAAGGGCCTCCCTGCCCCAAATAATGTGAGAGACTTTTGATGATTCCCCATGGAAGCAGAAAGGGGATGGGAATGGGGGGGTCAGTGGGGACATGGGAGGATGGGAGGGAGTGGGAAATGGGATCGATGTACTATAAAACTGTTCCTAATCTAAATTAAAAATAAAAAGAAAGAAACATCACCTAGGGAGGTTCCACCAAGAGAAATGTTGCCAGATATATTTTCTCAAGAATAACAATTTCCTAGGAATCCTGTAATCCCTCTCCAAAGTTCAAAAACTTTAAATATAAATAGATTACTTAAATAGTATGTTGCAAGCATATATTCAAATGGACACACTTTAGGATATTTTCAGAACATATTGCAATCAGGCATATTTGAGAAAAGCACTCATTCTGAGGTTTATACTAAGCTTTTCCAACAGGGTTCATTGTATTCACTTAAGTTACTCAATAAACAAAATTATAACCATGCTCATTTAATTTGTTCTTTTGAAAAATTGTGCACTTTTTAGAATATTATTGCTCTCTCTCATTAATGAGCCACAGTTTTTGAAATGTCATTTATTCTTACTGACTTTGCTTTTATGAGGAGTACAAATAGTGGTATATATATTTCACACCATAAATTGTCCATGATCAGTGAAAATTGATGCTCTTATTTGATATCTTATATAATAAATTTAGTCATATGTTACTCTGACTTTTATAATTTTTATCGAATTTATCAGGGGAAGAGTAGATTATTTAATTCATTTTATTCAAACATAATTAATCATATAGAACAAGAAATGATTTTTATCTTTTCAATGATATTTTCCTCCTCACTTATTACTTAGTATCTATTCTATATGATCTTAGCATGAAGAATATGAAATAAGTACTCACAAAAATTATTCTGGCTAGAAAATGTAAATTTTCTGTAATATTAGACTGAGTTAACAAAAAATGAAATGTACTTAAACATTATATATATATATATATATATGTGTGTGTGTGTGTGTGTGTGTGTGTGTGTGTGTGTGTGTGTGTAAAAGAAATGTTTGACTTCCCCCCTGTTTCTCAATTCAATGTTAGGACATCACTGCACCATTGGTTTTCATCCCGTTTTCTATTGAATTATGTCTTCAAGTTCTGGTACACAGACAAGAAAAGACAAGGAAATGTTCTGCTTCCTGATATATGAAAAAGTAGAATTCATTGCACTTAGTTAGAAATAACAAAATTCTTGTCTGTAATCATTGACACACTTTAAGACATAATTACATATTTTCATACCAGATGATCTATATCCTTTTAAATAGGCTTATTCTCAGTACTTTTAATGGACTATTTGATTTACAGTGAATCAACTCATCCAAATTTTAAAAACATAAATGCTCACAGTAAAACTCGAATTTGCTCTAAAGATAAGATTCTCTTGAAACACATTTGATAATCCAAAACTATGAGTTCCCTGGATATGCTGACTCTCCTATTGAGACAGATTGTCCATAGCACTTTATTTTTAGTGGTTTTTGGGTCATTAGGTTGAATCCAATTTTCTTGGTCTTGCATTTCAGAGAATTCTTTTCCCTCCACCTTCAAGGTTCTCTGGTTTTTATTTGAGTTAGTATAACTACCTTTGAATCAAAATGGGCAATATTTTATGACCAGTGCAGCAAATGATACAAGGCATAAATGACAATTTTTCTTCAAGTATATAAATGTTTGACTGATACAATGGTAAAAATTTCCTTCTAAAATCAATAAGTAATTTTAAACAAATGTATATTTTTATCAAGAATTCTTTCAGAGAATTTCATGATAATTAGAGTTGAATTATTGTTTGAGTAACTCCCTATGAATACTTACCAATGTTAGAAGATAGGGTAAGTTTTCATGAACTCTATTCCAAGCACATTATGTAGATTAATGTATTTTTTGTTTTACACACTACTATCATTTCTAAAACCCCAAAAACCTTCTTGGATACTACATACAATTGTATATATTTTTTTGAGACAGGGTTTCTCTGTGGCTTTGGGGGCTGTCCTAGAACTAGCTCTTGTAGACCAGGCTGGTCTTTAACTCATAGAGATCCATTTGCCTCTGCCTCCCAAGTTCTGGGATTCAAGGTGTGCCCCACCACAACCAGGCTACAATTGTATTTTGTATTCTAATATTATATAGCACATTGAAAAATTGTATCTCAAATTATTTAGCCATATGTCAAATGAAGATAAAACATATATTTTTAGACTCTGGGAATCAAGAGATTGTTCATAGTCTTATTTCCTATTCTCTCTTCATTACCTGTCTGCCTTTCTTTCTCCTTCTCCATTCTCTCTATGCTTATGCTTTCACTTTCTCCACTCTTTCTGTTTTTTTTTACTAGTTCCTATCTAAATAGTCATTAATACACTACAATGATGCCTACAGATAGCAAAAAATTTAATGTACTATAGAACATATTCATCATAGGCCTAAGGCAGGATAGAACTCTCTAAATTGATGATCTTGCTAGATGTTTACCCATAGGGAACAACTAATCCTCATCTTCTCCTTAGCATGAGTGTCAAAACCAACATTTAACTTTTTTCTATGAATATGGTTACTATAGGTACTTTATAAAAATGAAAATGTACAATGTGTTGTGTATGACTAACTTAGGATGGTTTGAAGTAGCTTCTATATGTCTAAATGTGATAGACATGAACTGATAATCGGAATTGAAGTTGATATTTTTGCTTTTTAGACTACAAGTGGACAACGCAATATTTTAATGATGGCAGGTACTAGTATCTAGCCACAGATTCTAGGAAGTCACATAATAGCTATGGTAAACTACTTATATTCTTCTATATGTCCATTGGCTACTGGCATAAAAATTGAATACATTGTTTAATGTGAAATGTCAAACATTGTGTATGGAAGTACACATTGTTCATAAGTAATTATAAAAGTAAACTGTAAAAGTGATATTATTGTCAATTTTTTCTATTTTTTTCAATTTGACAGAGTTAATTTGATTTTAAAACAGCAACATATTACAAAATTGTAATACTGACTGTGCAAAACAGATAAATACAACCATATTTATAATACATATAAAATATCTATACTGTTTAAGTAACAGAGCATATATTTGTTGCAGTTTGTTGATGGAAACTCTGGGGTTGAGAATTTGAGCAAAATAAAGTATAATTGTATTTGGTTCTATGCACAATCAATTCCACATTACTTTAAGCAATGAAACTATCTCTAGGATGTATTATTAGATTATAATAAACAGCAATGATTTCCTGTTAATATTATATGCAACAAATTTGGTTTATGTGAAGTCATAAAGATTTTAGAAAAGTAAATTACTCATGAAATGTACAAAGTAACTCTATTGAATGTTCCACACAAAGTTCAAATGCTTGTTACTAACTGTTACCCATAAGTAGTCTATTATGCAATTATTGACAACATATAATGTCAAGTATCATCCATTATATGCCAAATTATTTCTCTCATATTCAATTATGGGACAAATAGCTAAAATAAACATTGTTTTTCATGTAAATATTTAACACTTTATACTAGAATGTATTCACCCTCTCAAAAATATAAATTTCATCCTTAATAAATATTTCCTAGTATTGAATTCATTACCAAAATGGCTTCTTGCTAGTTATTATCTGGGTTGGAGCAGGTCCTAGAACAGCAAAACTTGGAGAAGAAGCAATCCATCATCAACAGCAGTATTTTCATTTTGAATTTAATTATTTTTCTGAATATGCCAGAATCAGGAAGGGAGTTTCTCAATAGTGGAGGATTGAAAATGTATCAAATAACAATATATTCATTGATAACATCCTTCCATATCAAATTTTTAAGAATATGGCTATTAACCATTTAAAGCACGAAATGTCTTTGTCAATTTTTATTTCTTTATCAAAGTGCTGCAAACAGTATATTTTTAAAACAGAAGAAATTTTTTTCATAGTCTTGCAGTCAGAAGATCTATGATCATCTCTATCTACATAAAAGTATGATCAAGGTAATAAAGGGGCCAGTCTCTGATGATAACTGCCCTCCATATTTCTTGCCTCTTCCTACAGAAAAGAGAAATATTACTCATATAACCAGTGATCAAAGGATGAAAGGAATGAAGAATGTTGAAGAGTCTTTTTTTCTACATGGAATTATTTTATTTTTAAATATCAAACTCAAAACTAAATATGTACTTAGCATATCTTCTAATACTCTTGCATTACATATGAAAGCATGAATGGAGCATATGCTTTAAAGAAACACAAAATAGCAAACATCAACTTTCATTTTTTTATAAATATATAATTATGTATTTGACATAAGAATATTTTACGGACTCATAAAATAATGTGCAAAGTGTTGGTTCTCCTGATGATAGTGGTCTTAATCTTTCCCATCTTTCTCTTTCTTCAATTTTTTAACAATGTTTTTGTATTCTATCACTGTAATAAGCATTCTGACCAAAATGGGTTATCTGGCTTACATTTCTTGTCAAAGATCCTTTTCAGGGAAATAAGCATACTAACTCCGGATAGAAACCTGGAAGCAAGAATTGAAGTTTAGGTCATGGAATCAAACTAATTACTGTCTGCACATCAGCCTGATTTTGTATATAACTCTCAACAACCCAAACATTAATGGAACTGCTCATGGTACACATGACCCTCCCACATCAATCATCAATTATTATAGAAAAACTGTTCCACAGAATTGCCCACAGGCCAATTTGGAAAGAACCATTTTATCATTTGAGGTTCCTTCTGCCCAGAAGAAAAAAAATAAAACAACTACCCAGGACATAAGAAAGCTCGCTGTTAGCATTTAAAGTTTGGTAGAATATAGCATTAAACTAAACAGGTAATAAGATTTTATATTGAAACATAATTTACTTATTCAAACACCTTATTCATTAAAGATCTGTAAAACTCTCCTCTTTATTGTTCAGGGTTATCATAAGTACTTCATGTTATCCTGATGACTTTTATTTCTACATATTTGGTTGTCATGTATCTTTTTCATTTCGATTTACATTGACTATTGTGCCGGTTCCTGTTCAGTTTAATTATTTTTCCCTTGCAACTGAATTTAGTACCTTGAATAAGCAAGATAAGCCTCTACACTGATCTTGATTTTCATATATTCATATATATATAATATATGTAATTTTTCATCTTGAGAAAACTCTGTAACTTAGCTTGGTGAACTATCTTACTATTTATGGTTTCTAGTTCAATTAATTTTGAAGTGATTATTACTATTCCTTTTATCATCATTGGGTTTCTTTTTTCCTTCTCAATTCTAGTTACTTGTGGTACAACATAAAGTTGTTCATTTACGACAATTTCCTATAAAATAAATTTGCTTTGAACATCCTTCAGATATGCAAAATGAACCATAGTTTTGGGTAAGCTATATTCCCATTTATCTTTACCTGAAATCTAATTTGGTTTAACTTTTCCCTTTATTTCTCCTTTTATTTTCATCCATTTATCACAGATGATGTCTCTAAGTTAAACATATTTGAACCTTGAATATTTTCTTATATTTTTGGTCGTGAGCCTAGCCTTAAATGGTGAAGCCATCTATCCAGCCCTTATGGTGGCACATGTCAATAGGATTTGCTGAAGGAGGCAGAAGCAGGAGCCTTGTATGTTTTCTTAGAGCTTCATTTTATATAAAAATATCAGATAGTGTCAGTCTTCACTTCATTTCTTCACAAGATTTGTTTTCTTACATAACATTTAATCTGTCCTGTCTATGTACTCTAGAGGAAAAAACGTGTGATTTGCCATTTTGAAAGAGTATTTGATACATTTAATATTAAATGTAATGAAATTGAATATTTTAATACTCTGGTTGAATGATGTGATGATTTTTAAAATTGGATTATTACATCTTTTTTACGTTTATGTTCACTTCTTCCTTTTCACACATTGATATGTATGATATAAATTAATCTCATTTATATTAATTAATTAATTAATTAATCTCTTCTTCTATTTAGCTACATGTATTTTAAAGTTTTCTCTCTCCTCAAAAATTTTACCACTTCACATTTATAGGTTTATACTTTGTGTTTTTTTCTCTGATTTCTGATTAAAGTCTGTTTTTTTCTCTATTTTAAGAATGATTGCTATACTCTTTTTTGTTTCCATTGCATGGAAAATGTTTTCTAATATTTAAAATTAATCTGCTTTTGCTTCTAAGGCTGAAATGGGATTATTGTGTATAATCTACAATTGCATATTGCTTTCCTATTCATTTGGCTATAATAAGCATTTTACTTGGACCCATTTATATCAACATAATTTTGTATAGTACATAATACTTTACTTTCTACATTTCTGTTCATTGTATCATTTTCCTTTTTTATTTATTTCCTGAATCATATTTTTAAGAAAATGTTCAAGTTTAATATCTTCTTCATGTGTTAGCTCAAGACATGAGTCATCCTTTATGCAGCACTCTGCTCTTGCAGTATAACATATGTACCTGCATGTGAATACTTAGTAATCGTCTCAGGAATCAGTTTCATTGCCATGGCATAACAGTTCTTGTCCTCAATTATCCCTTATTGTACTTAACCATATTCCCAGAGCAGAAGAGTGGGAATGCTGAAAATTTGGATATGCCAAAGAATAGTAAAGTGCTTCTTCCAAATATGAATATATATATGATGCATGAGAGACTGCATACCTTGATTATAGTTACAATTACTTCATTTATTAGTACTGATATTAATTATTTTGTATACCCATTTTATGTAACATTATTAGAATTATTCAGTGAAAAAATCATTTATGTGTATTGCTTTATCTCTGATTTAAGACATATCCTCAGGATCTTAAGACATCCCATTGATGAGGAAACAGTCTTTATAATATGTTATTTTATCATTCATCTGTTTGTACACATTTTGGTCAAATGGTAATTCTCTTATATATGACATATAATTGTAATCAAAACCCTGAAATACATTTTATTTTTGGTTTTTCAAGACCGGGTTTCTCTGTGGCCTTGGGGGCTGTCTTGTAGACCAGGCTGGTCTTGATCTCACAGAGATCCACCTGCCTCTGCATCCCGAGTGCTGGGATTAAAGGCATGCACCACCCATGCCTGGCCTGAAATACATCTTAATTGGTTCTAAGGCTTACAGCATAGGAATTTACAAATGCTTCATAGTCTTTAAGTGTCTCAAACAGATCCTTCATTATCCTAATGTAACTATTGTGTGTTTGATTTGGAATCCACCATATTATTCCTACAAACTTCTGATTCTGAAATGAGTTATAATCAAATCTGTAACATGAAGATTATAAGTTATGACTACAAATCTTAAATTCATATCTAAAATTAAATATGAATTAAAATATTTCTTTAGTTAAATAATTAAAATTGCATATAAAGATGAACATTAAGTATTAAAATACTTAAAATTATAGTAATAATGATCCACATTTATGCCTCAATAGTTGCTTGTTATAAAATAAAATTTCCAAACATTACATTATACTCACTGATTTGGTTGCTACATCTCCTATTTAAAATAAATTCTTATGGTCACAAGTTTAATACTTAATTAACTTTATTTTATGATGCCTAATAAACTTTAGATGTTACTTCTATTTGATCAAAAATGAGGATGGATTTCTTTATAGCTTATTAAAATAAATTAATTACATTTAGTTATATGTATATTTGGATGTATGTGTGTGAATATGTACAAGTGGTGCAGAGGCCTGTGAAATCTAGAAATGTAGGGTCACTGGCATCAGGCTGGAGAAAGTTCTATGCAATTTGACACTGTCTGGCATGGTTGCTAGGATCCCAAGTATGGTCTTCTGTCTAAGCAGTGTGTGTGAAGCTGAGGCATCTCTACAGCTTCACATTTTTCTCTCTTAATGGCCACTAACTTTTTAGTATTATTCTTAAGAGACTTGCACTTAAGAATTAAAGAATACTGGATTCCAGGAGTTCAGCTCAGTGTTTAGCTGTGGGTGTCTCTTTGTGCTTCTATCAGCTACTGGATGAAGGATCTAGTTGCAGAGAGGAAAGAGTGATGAGCAAAGGGGTCAAGATCAGTCTAGAGAAACCCACAGAAACAACGACCTGAACAAGGGGGAACTCATTGACCACAGACTGATATCTGGGAAACCAGCATAAGTCAGTTCCAGGCCCCCCTTAATGCTGATGTCACTTTGGAGGTCTTTGTAATCTATGGGGCCTCTGGTAGTGGATCAGTATTTATCCCTTGTACAATAATGGACTTTTGGAGCCCACTCCACATAAAGGGATACTGTCTCACCCTAGACACATGGGGGAGGGCCTAGGCCTTGCTCCACATTAATGACAGACTTTGATGATCCCCCATGGAAGGTCTCGCCATCCCTGGGTAGCAGAAAGGGGATGGGATAGGGGGTCAGTGGGGAGCAGGGGAAGAGGGGAGGGAGAGAAAACTGGCTTTGACATATAAAATAAGCTTGTTTCTAATTTTAATTTTTAAAAAAATTTAAAAAGAATTAAAGAATACAACTGGAACACTGTACTCCTTCATACTGTTTCTTATTTAAGGAAACTCAGTCAGTGGGAAAACAGCAGTATACTATAAAATTACTTACTAAAAATTAAGTCATTTAATGACTAATTAATAAATCCATAAAATCATCCTTTTCGAAGTCATTTGGAATCCAAAAGCACAATAACGAAACATGACTGCAGCTTTTTAGGAGAATTATGTACACACAAGTGACAGAAACTACTCATTTCTGTTTTTCCCATCAGCGTGAGATGTGGAAGGGTATGAGTTTTAGATTAAATTAAAATGTAAGGACATTTGCAGGAAGAAATGATATTAACATCCTTTAAGTCATGTTATGTCCTAATATATTGGAGTATTCCTTGTATTTTCAACTCAGATTGCTCAGATGCTTGTCAGACTGCAAAAAGGAATATGCCTCTCCCTATGGTGTTATAAGGAATGCTAAAATGCATTAGAATATCTGACATAAATTGACTTTATAAAAGCTAAATTATGAAGTTGGCAGACAGCAAATTTGTCTCAAGGTTCTCATGTATTGTCAAAGGCAGCATCAGATGAATGCAAATGGGATTGCTTTTAAAGTTATGTGGCAATGTTTAGATGAAAACATTATTTATCCAAAACCAGAGCTACAAAAGTTACTATTGCTGTATTCTTGGAGGAGTAGTTAAGACACAATGTTCATATATATTTCTTAACATGTCTCTCTCTGCAGAACTTGGGGGTAAAATGTTTCCATTGATATAACTCAACCAGTTTTTTTTCAATATGTGTCATGTCTAGAACAGCTGAAGATCCACCCACTTTTAATCACTAGTACAAACAGTTCTTTTAGAAAATAGGCAGCTTGAGATTGCTACTAGACCATTTAGCTACCACATAGACAGCTACATGAAGCAATAATGTCTGAAGCTGCAATCATAATGTCCCTGTAGGTGGTATGATAAGCAACAGCTTTCATTGCCAAGTTTTAACATTTACTTATCCAGCAAATACATAGTACCCCTGTGGAATGAAACTGTGAATACAGATTTAAACTGCCTAAATGCTTCCCCTGAAGTTCTTGACACCATAAGAATATCTTGGTTGCATTTTTTATCATGAGATGCCAGATATAAAGTCATGGTTTGAAGATTACTGATTCTGTCCTAGGAGAAACTATGGTTTAGGAAAATTTTAATTATAAACCTCCTGTTTAGCAACAGCTCATGGGGTTTTATTCATTTTCCATTTTGCTGTGTCCAAATATTTTGCTAGTCATTGGCAACCTTTACCCCATAAGGAGCAAACAACTTTATCCAGCTAATTGATGGAAAATTTAATTTAGCAACCAGAAGCCCAGAGCATATTGGCAAGTATGCTATATGTTAACTACTTCGTTATGATATCTTGAATTTTTCCTAAAGTTGCTAAAAACTTCATATCTTGAAACAAACACAACTGAACAAAAAAATGCATGCAATATTGTTTTCCAAAAACTATTGTTAGGCTTGCACCGTCCATCATTTAAAATGCACTATTGAAGAATTAAACCATAGTGAATCACTTGCAACACTGAATAAAACTTACCTAAGTTGGCTAATATTTTTCATTTTAGTTTTCCCTTCCTTATTCCAAGATGATTAATAGCTACTGTCATAATTAACACACAAATGGGAATGCAAAGTAGAAATGGAAGCATGTGGGGAATAGATGATACTACAAACATTTGGAAGGGCCAAGTAGAAACATAGTACTGTAGAACATATATATATATATATATATATATATATATATATATATATATATGGAACAATACAGCATAGGGTATCAAATAAAATGTTTAAATGTTTAATGCCGGGTATGGGTAATCTATATATTTGATTTAATGGTTATTGGTTATTGGTCTCATGGATTTTAATATTACAGGCTTTTGCCATTGCTCCAAATTATCTACAGAATTTGATAGGAAGGCCCTATTGTTGAAGACAACACAGTTGAGTCACAATACAAAGCAAAAAATAGAACCACTACTACCTGAAATCTTGATCACTACTTGCTAGATTTTACAGTGCTGAAAGGTTCTATGTATACTGTCTGGGCAGAAAATAAATCACAGACTTCCTCAACTATGGCCAGACTAGGAATTTTGCTTTTCTATAAGAAGTTGAATATTATACTTTCAAATTATGTGTTTAAATAATTGTGTTGGATCTAGCATAGAGATTACATTGAATCTTTAGATTGATTTTTGTAAGATGGCTATTTCTTCTATGTTAATCCTACAAATCCATTAGCATGGGAGATCTTTCCATCTTCTGATATCTTCTCCAAATTCATTATTCAAATACTTAAAAATCTTGTCAAACAGGTCTTTCACTTGCTTGGTTATAGTTTCCCCAAGATATTATATATTGCTCTTTGCTATTGTGAAGGGTCAACACACTTCATTCTCAGCCCTTTTGTCATTTGTATGGAAGAGGGCTACTGATTGAGTTAGTCTTGTCTCAATCCAATTGTGTGTGTTTAGAACCTTTCTTGAAGCTCTTTCGAGTCATATATGTATGTAGGAGCAAGACATTGATTTTGATCACCATTCGTAGACAGACTTTTTCATTGGGACCACTGGCTTCCAAAATAAACACACAGTGGCTTATCATTAATTATAAATGTTTGGTGGATAGCTTAGGCTTATTACTACTAGCTCTTATAACTTAAATTAAGCCATACTTCTTATTCATGCTCTAACATATGGCAATATCTGTTTTTAAGCACAGCAAGTTCATCTCCTGCTCCCTCTTCATCTGGCTGAGGGTTCTTCCCTCCTGCTTCCCAGTGTTCTCTCAGTCTGATTGTCTGGCCTAAAATCTTTTTACCTAGCAATTGACCACTTGACTCTTTATAAACCGATAATTACAAACATCTTTGCAGCACACAAAATGCTTATTCCATAGCATGTTCCTTTCTGATATTTTTGCCTACTGGAAAAATATGGCTTTGTGATAACACAGATCCTAATGGTAAATCAATTGCTGTTGTATTGTTAAATGGATTTCATGTACCCGTCAAATTGTTTTAGAAACATTTCCATTGAGCTGGAGAGTTGGCTAGTAGATTAGTGATTATTGGATAAATATGAAGAGCTTAATTTATATTCTCATTACCTACATACAATCCAGGTATTACAGCATGCACATTCAATTCCAGAAACAGGGATGGTTAGAGTATACACGAGTATACTTTTGGACAGCCATTCTAGCCAATCAGTGAATCAAGGCTGAGTTAGAAACTTTCTCACAAACCAGGAAGAGAAGCAATGGAAGAAACCCAGTGTCAGTATCTGTGGTCTACATGTATGTGCTCCCACATGTTCATTTCATATTATCACACACTTGCGTGATTACAAAACAAATAAGCAAAATAAATAGATAATATTTGTATATATACCCATAGATTAATTTTGCTATTTTCACCAATCAGAAATAATCATTCTTGTAAGGAATCCAAAGATCTCTAATTGCTCAAGTTACTAAAAAAATTGATTTTATTGTCGTGTGAAGGTCCAATGTTGAGCTATAAATGATAGAAAACAATCAGACATCTCTATAAGTAGTCATCTCTACTGTTGGCATGTCAACTGGAGTCATTGTCACTGCCGTGACTTCACCCCATGATGAACTGTAATCTTGGTCAAGATTTCTCTTCTTTCAGTAAGTTGTGTTTGCCAAGTATTTTGTCATAACCCTTGTAAAATTAACTAATATATTACCTAATGCTAAAGCTACTTCATATTGCTTTTTAAATTGGCTCCAATGACTTTCTCCATGTTTCACATTTTTATTTTTAATACTTGCTTTCTTCCTGGTAACAATTTGGTTTCCCAATATCCTATCTTTTCTCCAGAAATGTTTATATAGAAGATGTGGGTTTTATTTTTGCATTACCCCTAGCTTTAAATATCATTTCTAGTACACATCTCTGTTTATATTATGAGTGTCACTTTGCTTCTTAGCCTAATAGTGAACTTCCACTTATTTGTCATTTCTATATTTCCTTCCACACAAACTGTCACATAATTCAATGACTACTAAAATCATATTCTCTTACATTGTGTGTTTAATGGTGTCAATTTGTACAAAATGTGAATGTTAATATGCACAACTGTCAGGAAGTAGCACTTTGAGTAGCTTTACAATTCTCAATTTTTACTATTTTTGTAATATTGCGACTGAAACAGCTTATACACAGCAAAGCAGAAATGCATGAAATTTTTTCACAGTATTTAGTGTGGATGCATCTTATAAACCAAATATAAAGCATATTTAATGGAAAATAAACTCTAAAAGTATTTTGAATCAATCTGTTCTCTCACACTCTCCTAGTCTCTGTATTTTGGGGCGAGACTGAATCTTTTTTTCTATATTCTATCTCAACAGTTTGAAAACTTGTACGGTTTCTCACTACTTGTCAGGTAGGTTGATTTGTTACAAGATTTTATGAACTTGCACTTTTAATGTTTAGGATAAAAATAATGATAAGCAATAACAAGGTTTAAATGTTCAGATTAAATAGTAACAATAGGATATATTTTAGGATATGTATTTATCATCTTGAAAGGAACATGTGAGGGCCCTTTCATATGTTAATTCATTGCATTTTCACATAGATTTTAACCATTTCCTCATTACAGTTAGGAAATTGTAGCTTAAATAACCTAAGTATTTCATCCAAGAGAACATAGAGGAATTGAGTCATTTGAATGAGTTCTGTAAACTTCAAAGATTATTATTTGAATGGTCTTCTTTGTAACTATATTTCCAGTATAAGTAATGCATGATGACATAGCATTGGAGTTTCATCAAACTCAAAATATAGTGGAAAAGATATGCTGTCCAGACAGCAATGAAACCAAGTTCCTTTGCCGAATGAAACCCCAAAGAATTCCTCTATTCTGATTAAAGTTACTTTGAGCTCAAAATTTCCAGGCCATGAATTTCTATATAAAAATCAGCTTCTTTGTCTATTTCTACACTACCTTTTTAATATTAATATCCCATAGTTTTCCTTCTTGTATCTTAATTCTGACACAGCCTTTTCTGTAATATTTTCACCAGTGTTTGGGAATAAATGAATCATAGCTAATAACAAGTTGATTTGAACCAATCATTCTGTGAACTAAATACTTCATTATCTTTTTAAGATTCTAGATTATAATAAAGGTTGTCATGAAACTTGACTAGCTATTTTACCATTTAGATAAATTAAATATGTTTATGGGAGCAACTGATTATATTCAAGCATAAACATAATAGATAAATTAAAAGCAGAAATATATTTAATATACACTCAAACTTAAAAGACATAAAATAAAAAGAATTTCTAATACAGATGAGAGAAAATAATAGACAACAAATTAATTAACTAAAGATGATAGCTTACATGAATCCACAGTTTTTTTTTTTTTGCTTAAATTTACTAACATAGGCCATAATATTACATTTCACAATTATTTTTATATTTTCCAATGAGAAAATAATACTCCCCTGCTGCATTCCTCTCAAATTGGTAATGTCACTGTAATTATAATTAATACAGCATAAGCAAAAAGCACATGTTGAAACCAAATGTAGTATTTAAAATGTAGTATTTGTCGAAAATGATTTTTTATGTTCTCATTAGATAGGCAAAGTCTTTTTTTTTAAATCCACCGTATATCCTAACTGAGTGGGGACAGGATGCTGTTTACAAATTATATGTCCTTGAGACTGTTTTCAATCCAGATTAAACCAAGAGTGGTCTAAATATATTTTATGTAGTATTTTAATAGTAATTGTAAACTTCATTAGCACATCACATTTTCAGCTGTATCACATCTAATTCTCATCTTAAAATGAAATAGTGTGAAGATATTTTATAGTGTATTGTTATAGTCTTGTGAGAGAGGAAAGCAAACAAGTACTTAAGTGTTACGAAGCTCAAGAACTTTATGAATATTGTGAAGGTAAACGAAACAAGAATTGGTAGAGATTTTATCAGTAATTAAAGGAAAAAGTTTTTGTTAAGGAAGCCCATATCATATAAGTAGTCCCATAATAAAGGATATGTTAAGTCTTATTGACACATGAAGATTTTGGCCAGCCGGAGATACAAGGTAAGACACTGTCTGTAAAACAACACACTGAGCAAAAAAAAAAAAAAAACTGGAGGCGGAGAATTCCTCTGCTGAAAGGGAGATGTGCATTGGAGCCCAAGATTGGTTGATGCAAGTCAAACAGTTTAGATGTTATTCAAGAGAAGAGCCTCAGGGACAGTAAGCAGGGAAGATTTGCCTTTATGAGAAGGGACCTTCCAGAACTACAGAGGTGGAGATGGACTAAACAGCCAAAAGCAGTAAAAAGTTCTTACCCTGTCTCTCTAGAAGCCAAGATGGCTTTCTTCTATTGATGTTTAGATTCTAAATCACAGACTCCTCAGCCTTTGGACTCTAAGACTCACACAACTTTTCTTACTCTGGTTCTTGTTATTTTTGTGTCAGATTAAGGCCCGAACAATCAGCTTTCTTGAATGTGAAGTCATAGAACTTGGACTAAATCACCAGTTAATCTAACTCATTAGATAGACTTCTGCTACTGTCTCAAGTATACTACACAGACTTGTACAAATGCTATGCACTAAGAAAGACATGGATTTTTTTGTTCTAATTGCTTGCTATCACCACTTGTAATTCTAGATAATATATTCCTTTACCATGCATCTTCTAAGTGCAGACTAAAGAAACAAGGGATACTGTCTTTGCAGAGATAAACACATCAAATATATCTGCTGCAATTTCATGCATAGTGCTATAATCCCTCCCATAGCATTGAATTAAAAAAAGCTGAAGAGTAGGAAGAAGCAAGTAAAAACAAGATAAGAGAGTTTGTCTGTATTTGAACGGGCAGAGAAGAGGAGTGATGACATCCCTAGAGCTTTGACACATTCCCACTGATGAATTAGAATGAGGTATTCTAAGAACATGACAACCATGGAGTATTTCTCACTCTTACTTTATTATCTAAGACACACGGAAGACAGGGGCATAGAAAGTAAAGTAGAAGCCAAATTTGCTACTCGTGGTTTGATACTAATCAGTGAAATGCAGGGAGAGTTTTAGTAAGATAGGAGCATAGCAAAAAGAGAAATGCAATTGAGTTAGGTTCTATAATATATATAATTATGGTAACACAAAAATACTTAGTTATACATGTACTGTGAAATATATTCTATAATTTTACTAATCTGATAAAGAGATAAATGTGTTTTTATCTGCTTTAAAAACTGACATTATATGGTAGGTACAATGACAAACAGATTCATGGTAATATTTTACTTAAAAATAATATTTATTAACAAATATTAATGAGTATTTAATAGATGTGAGAAATGGATCAAAAGCTTAATATTTTAGCATGTGTAATTCACAATCTATCATGTATTATTAATAAGTAACTTTATTTTATTTAGCTGTAAAAACTGACAATTGTATTACCAGCCCTAAAAGCTGGAGGAATTTTAAAGAAACAAGCTATTCTATGAAGGTCAGCTGCTTGAAAATTGCATCTTGCCTCATGTTTGTAGTCCTGAGTGATTCAGAGATTTTGAGATTTACATGATAATATTTGGATGGATGAGATGGCTTCAGTATGACAAACTAAAGTTGGAGCATGCAAATTTGGCTAAAAGGAAGCTCAAAGTCTCTAAACAGATGGCTTTGACCTTACTGTGAAACTAAATATGACTTTTGAGAGTTGCTAAAGTTTTGAGTTCCTATTAGTTACCAAATTTCCAAAACCTGCATATAATGGCAACTAAATAATAAGTAACAGAATGATAACTAAGTAACATGTAACAATAAAACAAAAATACAATAATAATAATAATAATAATAATAATAATAATAATAACCAAGAATTAATTATGTCTACAAAGTATACATTTGTGTTGTTTTAGAAAAGGGTAACAAAAGTATGTTTAAAAAAGAATAAAAGAAAGGACAGAGATTCAGGCATATTTCATTAATGCCAAAAATAAATGTATTTCCTAATTTAACAAATTAGAACATAATTGTTCTGAAATACTATAAGACCCTGAAAAATGTATAGAAAGCAAGACCACAGTGCAAAGGATTAGAGCAGCAAAGGAAGCTTCGAGGGGAAAACTGCCCAGATAAGAATAAAGGGACCAGTCATAGATTATCTTGTTAATGATCAAAATACAATACAGTAAAGTAAAGGGTATTTAAGAGTCCATGAAAGAACTAATGAATGGAAGAGTGGCACTGGAATTTCAGACTTGAGAGGAACCAGTCTTTCCTTCTTTGTTGCTCAATTACTCTAGTAGCACAGTGTGCTAGAATTGAATGATTTAATACTAACTTTTTTGTTTTAATTTCTGTGTTACTGATGTAAATGTCACATGCCCATCCATTCTAAACTTCATCCAAGGTGTCTTCCTTCAACTATTATATTGGCTATACTTTCAAATAATTCACTATTTTTGTTTTGCCATCCTTGAAGAAAATATATTAACCAAAAAAAAAAAACTGACACTGATATCACTTTATTTTATGGGACATAAACTGTAATATATTCAAAACTTATGTAAGCTTTATAATAAATTTGTATAATCCTCCTTGTGTCTAACCTGCCATTTTGGTTTCCATAAGAAATTGTCCTTTTATATTCAACAAAGACAATTTTCATTTTCTGATTTCATGAATAAATCATCTAAAAATAAATTAATTTATCTTAAAATGGTATGGTGTATTTTCTGATTTAGATATTAATTTAATGTTTCAAATACCACTTTTACTGCACTTTTGAGAATTCCATACAAGGTATTTTAATCATACCAACCCAAGTCCAGCCCTTCATTCACAATCCACCCTCAAAATCTAGTGTCCTCTCTGGCAGTGTGCTGCTTTGTCTCTCTGTCTGTCTGTCAGTCTATCTGTCCATGTCTCTGTGTCTGTGTGTCTCTGTCTCTCTCTCTCTCTCTCTCTAGTGGTTTGAATAAGTATGGACTCCATAGACTCAAGTGTTTGAATGCTTGTCCCATAGTTAGTTATGTTACTGGAGGTGTGGCCTTGAAGTGTAGTTATGGACCTGGTGGAGGAAGTATGTCACTATTGAGGCAGACTTAGAATTCTCCTATGCTTGAGTTATGACCAGTGTGGCACAGAGTTTCCTCTGCCTCATGTGGATCAAGATGTTGTCTTATTATATTTGTCACCCTTATGACAAGATTTTTAAATGAAGAAATTTTCAGATAAATAAGCATGTTATTATTTGCATAAAAGTGATGCATATAATTTAGATTTAAAACATAAATATTATTCAAATAAAGTATATCTAATCTTTTAACATATGTCAGGAATTTCAGCATGAAAGTGCATAGAAAAGTAAGTCTAGTTTAGCATACAAAATTTAACTTTCTTCAAAATTGATGGTAGTGCCGCTATTAACTTTTAGAAGGCTATTATAAATATATTTGCTTCTAATAAGGTCAAAAGATTTCCAGAATACCTAATAAAAAACTAGATTGAGTGTATCTTAAATTATCTTTTTATTATTATTTTACTGCATTCCCAAGGACATGTCATAAAGTGAACTGGAATTTTAAAAAAATGAGTGATCAATATCATAATAACCCAAATTACATTCAATCATTTGCTCATCTGTAACTATTATGAGCGACTTGAGTTGTCGTATTCTATATCAATTAACATTATACTGAATATACTTCAATTTAATTTCATTTCAAATACTTTTTTATATGCCACATGGAACCAGATCCTGTGGTAGATAGCCTTCATTTTCCATTTATATTCTTCACTTGAAAGATAATTTTATTGCTTTTCTTTTGTCTCAGTCAGGATCCTATTCAAAGTTTTCACATAAATATGAACTTGAAGGTCAAGTGATAATTCTGTATGTAGTATTAGGTAGTCTTTTACATGTTCTTTTTCTAAAGAAAATGGGCATTTCTGAGTGGTCAGAGTCATAAAAGTAGAGGAATATTGAAAGTCAAAATTCTATTGGCATATCCTAGCCATGCTAGGATATGAACCATGCTCAAAAAGTTATTAAAATTTTCTTGGTTTCACCCTCAGCATACTTTCTTGTTCAGTTTTTGTGAATATGTAATTATTTTCCATGATGACATGCTGTGTTTCAGTTCATTTAAAATGGACAGAATGACCTTTCTTACATCTATTATATAGTTAACCACATTGCAGTTAGCTGGAATCACCATATTTGAGTAATATTGAAATTGGCAAAAACAAAAAGAAACAGAATAAGCACCTTGTATGTCCTTTATGACATTTAGAAAACATGGAGTTGTTCTTGAGATAAAATAAATGAGAATGGTGATATCAAGAGAATGAGCACTATCTAACAATCACATTTATGACCCCCTCACATATGCCATCATGTTCAAAACGGAAGAGTCTACATTGTCACTCAACATGCTATTCTCTTTGTTGTAAACAAGCACATTAGTACAAGATTCTTGGTAAGAAGAACAATATGAATGTTGACCATATTCTAAGACCAGAGATGGCTTGCTGAAACAGGTGAAATAAAATAGTCAGGAAACCAAAGAAATGTAACTATTTTCCCCACTCAGGAAAACACACTTTATGGGAACTTATAGAAAGTATCCAGAGCTGCTGGAAATGGTCTCTGTGAACTTATGGCCTAAAAGATGTAGAAAAGTAGGAGAATACCCATATCTAAAGATGTTTTCTTAAAAGTTAACATGATGTCCATAGTTTCTTATCCCGAAATCTGTAATTCCAATCTGTAAATCACTCCATTACTGCTATAAGGAATTATATCTTCTCATCCTCCACATACAGTATTATTAATATGTAGAATAATTTTCATTAATTTTATATTGGTGAATTACTTTAACCCTTTTTAATAATTTAGTCCTCAGAATTTTTAGATTTCTTTTTATTTAATGAGTTCTTACTTTATCCACCATAAATTTGTTAATAAAGTACAATGTGTTAGGGATCCTTAAAAGCAAAAGCTGAGGAAAAACAGATATAGTCACTCCAAAGTTTGTTTGAAACTTTGAAATATAGAATACACACACACACACACACACACACACACACACACACACACACACACACACCACAATTAATGGAGTGATAAAATACAAAACATAGTATGATGAGAATATGAACTATAGGTTTTACCCAAATTATTGAATCAGATGAATTTTTTAAGTAAGCTAAGGATTTGTGAAGATGAGTAGGAATTGACTCTGTGAGGAGTGAAACATATTTCTAAAAATGAAGTACAAATGTCAAACTAGCAGATAATCATTTGTTATATATAGAAGATAGTTATAACAGATAGTTATAAGCCCAGATAGTTCATAGTCTGGAAGAGTTAAGTTTTATCACAGGGAACCTAGGAAACTATTAAAATATTTTTGATATATTGTTGGTTTAGGCAGTTGTCTTCTTATAATTGCTCAGTATTTTGTTCAGTGAATGATTTATTATGTGACACAGAGTCAAACACTTTGATCTAGAAATTCTCATACTGAAGGGACACCTTAGAAGTTTCAGGCATAGGGAATTTTAGAAAGTGAGTCAGTAAGAGATAGAAAGTAAGTAAAAAAAATCCATCCAAAGTAATAGTGAAAATAATGATTACTATATATATATATGTATGTATGTTTATATATATATATATATATATATGTATATGTAAAATTTAACAGTATTTTATAAATTATGCTTAGAATGTTTTGACATAATTTTCATGTACAGAATACTATTATCTATGTAGATTTGTTCTATTTATTTGAAAACCTTATATTGTATGAAACAATAAGTATGAATCTTGCTTATATATAGCAAAGCAATAGCTAATATATTAGAAAACATGACTGAAAAAATGTTAGATATATTTAATACACTATGCTTAGATAAATCTAATTTAGCATCAATATATTTAATTTTATGTAATATTTTAGTTTTGATCTTAATTCAAAATTTAAAACATCTTTTAAAGTATGAATAATACTCAGGTAAATATTGATAATAAGTGTTAAAATATTGCAAACATGCAGCTAAAGCAGTATTATTTTGGAACTCATCCCTGGAAAAAAGAATTCTTTTCCTGAGGTCCATAGTTTTCTGTAAATTTTGTCAAGAGGTAGGGACCCCAATGGGATCAAGTTATTCCACATTAGAGCATCTATTGTTATTGTACAGGTTGTTTAAGTAGGCTATATTGTTGAGATATCATGAGTATAAATCCCTCTCATTTCTAGGAATCACAATCCAGCTATAAATTTTCTGGTCTTCTTGCTTTTAATATCATTCCACCACCTTTTCACATTCTTTTTAAAACTCATCCCTGATCTTTATGTTTGGGGTTATACTGTAGATTTATGAGTTTGGACTAGGTACCCTGTGGTCAGATTTCTGTATTTTCACCAGTTGTTACTCTCTTTAAAGTTCTCTCTGCTGCGGCAAAAAGCCTCTTTGATGACTGGTGAGGACTTCATGTATTTTGTGTATAACAATGAGTATTTAAAAATGTACATAACTACAAAAATTTACTTGAATACTCCACAGTTAGTATTTCTTTTTTTTTTTCATTTACCCATTCAACAAGCTTTATTTATACTGAGTAATTACCATGCAGGACACCACATAATATGCTGCAGATGCACTTCTGAGACAAAAATGTTTATGGCCTTTACAGGGTTTGCTGCTCAATAGGGAAGATTTTGACATGGTCTTATAATTCAAATGATAATAAGATGACTGTTATATTTTTAACATGCCTGAGAAAGATACACAATACATATGTCAATGGCCATTCTATTCATTTTTTGTGACACAACAGAATGTAGAATATTATTAAATGTACATGAGAAACTTCATTTCAAATATGAGCTAATTGCAAGAGTTTTATGTAGGGCTGACACTACTCCATTATCCTCCAAGATGACATCTTCAACCAAAGCCCAGCACAGTGTCACAACTAGCTTTCAAGTTAAGACTTTTTGGGTCATTCAACTACCTGAAATCACCCTGCTAGTGCAAAATGTAGTCGGGGCTTTATGTTATAGGAACTGATTTCTCTTTACATGTGTCGGATTCCAGCTCAAGAAAGTATCCTGGTTATCCGATAACCTATAAAAGCACTTTCTAATGCTATTTTATCCAATAAATATTGCTGTGTACTCCCATAGCATCTCTCAGCAGCAAAATTTGCACAGAAGCATATTTGGAATAAGGGATTTAGGATCTGTTCAACATTTAAGTTGCTTTAGAGTTCTTGTCTTTTCTGCTACTGGGGGTATGCTAGTTATGTTGCTAGGCAGTGCTTATGGTGAAAATAATCGGATTGGCCATCGCATCTGCAGTGGGAGGAAGTATAAATAAGGAATGCTGCCTATGGAGATGTGATAAGAGATATTTGCATCTACAGAAATGAGGATTAAGCCAGGGGAACAGTCATGCCGGCCCATGATTCATCTTTTTGAATGTCATCTGGGAGACCAGAGCATAGTTCTTGAATTGGTGTAGAGACTCAGCATGTACTCGGGATGGACAATCCCCTTAGTCTCATTTCTCCTGTGCCCTTAAATGATGTGTCAAATGACTTACAGACATTATGAATCTTATTACTTAACCATTCTGGAATGAACTCCCTGGTCCTACCATCAAGGTATAGAGTAATGACAGATAACAGAATCATCTAAAATTAATTCACACATGAGGAAAATTTTCCTGTTTGCCCTTTGTAACATACCTCTTGACTAGCATCAACCTCAGCTCACAAGTATCATTAATTCTAACCAGTGTTTCTGTTTCCCCAGGTCCTTATAATTGAGTCCAATTGTTTATCCTCTGCCTATCATTTTATGAATTCTGACCAGAATATAACCCATCACCAGACCATCTAATCCTGAAGCTTCTGACCCAGCCAATAAGGAAAGAATTAGACATCGGAGAGAGTATAGAGCAGACAGTGAGATGTTTATTCACTCATCTTCCTCTTCAGCTGACACACCAGGGGCTACAGGATCCTCACCATTTCTCCATCCTTTCCAGGTACCAGGACCCTCTCTTCCCTTCTGGGAAACCATGCCACCTCTTGTTTCCCCATGTCCTACCCACACGATATAGTAGTCCCTTTATTCAGAATTCAAATCACCAAGTTCAAGTGCCTGGCTTCATGCAGTGCTCTACTGAAGCACTTTGGCTTTTGCTTTTCTTCTCAAATTTCATGTTTATGTTACCTTTTATTAATGTATACTGATAGTGAATACTGATTGCACAAGTGTCTGTTTCATCACACATGTCTCTCATATGTATTTTTGTTCATATATCTCCCCTTACCTCTCTAGTTTCTCTATCTCTCACCCACTGGTCCCTTCTTCCCAAATAGCCCCCTGAATCTCTTAAATGAGATTCTATGCATTCAAGTAAATGTGATAATGTTTCTGAATCTGAATTGTTTAATCTCCTGTCCATCTATCTTCCTGAAATTGGCATAATTTTCTCTTCTTTATGGTTGAGTAAGCCTTGTGTGTGTGTGTATGTTAATGTGTGCATTGTGTATGTGTGTGTGCATATGTGTGTGTATGTGTGTATGTGTTTATACAGACATATGTATGTGAATAAATCTCATATATTTTTTCTTCCCCATTCATCTGTTGGTGGTTACAGAGTGACCATAGTGAATGCTTTTGTTACAGACCTAGATGTACAGGTACCTGTCTGTGTCACAATTTAGATTTGTTCCTTTGAGTATCTATGCAAGAGCAGCCGACTGGATAATATGGTGCTGTTGTCCACACTGATCTCTGTAGTGGCTACAATGACTTACATTTCCATTAAAAGGAGACAAAGACAATTTGTCCACCAACTGCTCACTGGTATTGGTACTTGTTTACTTGATGAGAACCATCCTGCTTGTGATAAAGTAGAATATCAGTGCAGTTTTGATTGACATTTTCTTGATAGGCTAAGGATTTTAAAATTTTTTTCTAGACCAATATGGCTGTTAATTTTTTGTACAATGCCAACTCAAAACAGTAAAATAGGGCTACTTTTTTCCAAAGTTGACAACACAGGTAAAGTTTCCAAAAATTCATATTATATATATATATATATATATATATATATATATATATGCAGTATGTTATGCATCAATAGCAGCAACAGCTTTTCCAGGTTCTGCAGTCATTTGAACAAAATTGTATAGATATCCAGCACACTCCATTTAAAACAAAATAAAGTAAAAATCAAAATCCCAGAAAACAGCACAGTTCTGTTACTCTTGTGGTACTTGGCACCATTTTATTTAAAAATTAGCTTCTCAATCATCATCTGGAAGGAAACCATTGCTGGCAACATCATTAAAAACAGCTCTGATAAAGCATGGTCACTAATATGTATCATAAAGCAGGTCTACATATGAGTTTGTACATATCATGTTTGTGTTTTTGTGTTTGGGTTACCTCGCTCAGAATGGTATCTTTGAGTTCCATCCATTTTCCTGCAAATTTCAAGATTTCATTGTTCTTTTTTCTGCTGAGTAGTACTCCATTGTGTAAATGTACCCCATTTTGTCTATCCATTCTTCAGTTGAGGGGCATCTAGGCTGCTTCCAGTTTCTAACTATTACAAATAATGCTGCTATGAACATGGTTGAACAGATGTCCTTGTTATATGAATGTGCTTCCTTTGGGTATATGCCTACGATGGAATTGCTGCATCTTGTGGTAGACTTATTCCCATTTTCTTGAGGAGTCACCATACTGATTTCCAAAGTGGCTGTACAAGTTGGCACTCCCACCAGCAGTGGAGGAGTGTTCCTCTTTCTCCGCATCCTCTCCAACATAAACTCTCATTGGTATTTTTGATTTTAGCCATTCTGACAGGAGTAAGATGGTATCTCAAAGTTGTTTTGATTTGAATTTTCCTGATGGCTAAGGATGTTGAGCACTTTCTTATGTGTCTTTCAGACATTTTAGATTCCTCTATTGAGAATTGTCTATTTAGTTCTGTACCCCATTTTTTTTATTGGATTGTATGGTGTTCTAGAGAATAGATTCTTTAGTTCTTTGGATATTTTGGAGATCAGCCCTCTGTCAGATGTGGGGTTGGTGAATGTTTTTTCCCAGTCTGTGAGCTGTTGTTTTGTCTTGCCGACTATGTCCTTGCCTTACAGAAGCTTCTCAGTTTCAGGAGGTCCTATTTATTAATTGTTGATCTCAGTGTCTGTGCTACTGGTGCTATGTTCAAGAAGCGGTCTCCTGTACTCATTCATTCAAGGGTATTTCCTACTTTATCTTCTAGTAGGTTCAGTGTGGCTGAGTTTATATTGAGGTATTTGATCCTTTTTGACTTAAGTTTTGTGCACAGTGAAAGGCTTGGGTCTATCTGTAGTCTTCTACATGTTTGCATGCAGTTATGCCAGCACCATTTGTTGAAGATGTTCTCTTTGTTCCAACGTATATATTTGGAGAGTTTGTCAAAAATCAGGTGATCATAGGTGTGTGGGTCAATATCAGGGTTTTCAACTCTATTCCAGTGGTCTTCCTGTCTATTTTTGTGCCAGTACCAAGCTGTTTTCAGCTCTGTAATAGAGCTTAAAGTTAGGGATGGTGATGCCTCCAAAAGTTCCTCTATTGTACAGGATTGTTTTGGCTATCCTGGATCTTTCGTTTCTCCATATAAAGCTGAGAAATGTTCTTTCAAGATCAGTGAAGAAACATGTTGTGATTTGATGGGGATTGCATTGAATCTGTAGATTGCTTTTGGCAAGATTGCCATTTTTACTATGTTGATCTTGCCTATCCAATAGCATGGGAGACCTTTCCATTTTCAGGTATCTCCTTTAATTTCTTTCTTTAGAGACTCAAAATTCTTACTTTACGGGTCTTTCACTTTTTTTGGTCAGTGTTACTCCATGGTATTTTATATTGTTTGTGGCAATTGTAAAGTGTGATGCTTCTCTTATTTCTTTCTGCACCAATGTGTCATCCGTATATAGTAGGGCTACAGATTTTTTTTAGTTAATCTTGTATCCTGACACTTTGTTGAAGTTGTTTACATGTTGTAGGAATTCCCTGGTTGAGTTTTGGGTCACTTATGTAGACTATCATATCATCTGCAAATAGTGAGAGTTTGACTTCCTCCTTTCCGATTTGTATTCCCTTGATCTCCTTTTCTTGTCTTATTGCTCTAGCTAGAATTTCAAGGACAATATTGAAGAGGTATGGAGAGAGTGGACAGCCTTCTCTTGTTCCTGATTTTAGAGGAATTGGATCTAGTTTCTCTCCATTTAATTTGATGTTGGCTGTTGGCTTGCTGTATATTGCTTTTATTATGTTGAGGTATGTTCCTGTTATTCCTGATTTCTCCAGGACCTTTATCTTGAAGGGGTATTGGATTTTGTCAAAGGCTTTTTCTGCATCTATTGAGTTGATCATGTGGGGTTTTTTTCCTCAGTCTGTTTATATGGTGTATTACATTGACGAATTTTCATATGTTGAAACATCCTTGCATCCCTGGGATGAAGCCTAGTTGATCCAGATGGATGATTTCTCTAATGTGTTCTTGGATTTGATTTGTCAATATTTTATTGAGCATTTTTGCATCAATGTTCATGAGGGATATTGGTCTGTAGTTATCTTTCTTAGTTTTGTCTTTTTGTTGCTTGGGTATCAAGGTTATTGTGGCCTCATAAAAAGAGTTTGGTAATGACTCTTCTTCTATTGTGTGGAATAGCTGTACATTGAATTTCTGGTAGAATTCTTCACTGAAGCCATCTGGCCCTGGGCTTTTTTTTTTTTTTTTTTTTTTTTTGGTTGGGAGACTTCTAATAACTGCTTCAATTTCATTAGAGGTTATAGATCTATTTAAGTTGTTATGTGTTCTTCATTTAATTTTGGTAAGTGAAATCTGTCCAGAAAATTGTCCATTTCCTTTAGATTTTCAAATTTTGAGGAATATAGGTTTACACAGTATGAACTGATGATTCTCTGGAGTTCTCTGTGTCTGCTGTTATATCCCCTATTTCATTCCTGATTTTATTAATTTGCATGTTTGTTCTTTGTTGTTTGATAAGTTTAGATAAAGGTTTGCCTATCTTTTTGATTTTCTCAAAAAACCAACTTTTTGTTATATTGATTCTTTGTATTGTTCTCCTAGTTTCCATTTTATTGATTTCAGCCCACAATTTGATTATTTCCTGTGGTCTGCTCCTCCAGGGTGTATTGGATTCTTTTTTTTCTAAATCTTGCAGTTGTGCTGTTAATTCTCTAGTGTGATTATTCTCTTGTTTCTTCATGTGGGCATTTAGCGCTATGAAATTTCCCCTTAGCACTGCTTTCCAAGTATCCCATAGGTTGGATATCTTGCGTCCGCATTCTCATTGAACTCTAGGAAATCTTTAATTTCTTTTTTATTTCTTCGTGGACCCATGAATTGTGCAATTGGGTGTTACTTAATTTCCATCAGTTTGTATGTTTTCTGTAGTTCTTGTTGTTGTTGAATTCTAATTTGAAAGCATGGTGGTCTGATAAGACACTGGGGGTTATTTCAATTTTTTTGTATTTATTGAGATTTGCTATGTTGCCAAGTATGTGGTCAATTTTAGAGAATGTTCCATGTGGTGCTGAGAAGGTAAATTGTTTCGTATTTCGGTGGAATGTTCTGTAGATATCTGTTAAGTCCAATTGCACCATAACTTCTATTAGTTCTTTTGTTGCTTCGTTAAGTTTCTGTCTGGTGTTCCTGTCCAGTGGTGAGAGTGGGGTGTTGAAATCTCCCACTATAAGTGTGTGAGGTTTTATATGTGATTTGAGTTTTAGTAATGTTTCTTTTACAAACGTGGATGCCTTTGTATTTGGGGCATAAATGTTCAGAATTGTGACTTCATCCTGATGGATATCTCCTGGGATGAATAGGAAATGACCTTCTTCATCTCTTTTATTATTAGGCTTCTTTTATTTTATTTTATTTTAGTTTAGTTTAAAGTCCAATTTATTGGATATTCGGATTGCTACCCCCGCTTGTTTCTTGGGTCCATTTGATTGGAAGATCTTTCCCCAACCTTTAATTCTTAGGTACCATCTGTCTTTGAGGTTGAGGTGAGTTTCCTGTATGCAGCAGAAGGAAGGATTCTGTCTTCTTATCCATTCTGCTACACTGTGTAGGTTTATAGGGGAGATAAGACCATTAATGTTGATGGATATTAATGAACATTGATTATTGTTCATTCTTGTTTGTATTTGTATTTGATTTGGTGATGGTGGCAAGATTATGTTTGGGATTCTATCCCTTTTTTCTTTTGACGGTTGGTAAGTTGGGATTATCTATTGCCTATGTTATTCTGGTTGTAGTTAACTTCCCTGAGTTGCAGTTTTCCTTCCAGTACTTTCTGTAGGGCTGGATTGGTGGATATGTATTGTTTGAATCTGGTTTTGTCATGGAATATCTTGTTTTCTCCATCTATAATGATTGAAAGCTTTGCTGGCATCCAGGGTCTCTTAGTGTAGGTAAAATATCTATCCAGGACCTTCTGGCTTTCAGGGTTTAAAGGAAAAGTCAGGTGTGGTTCTGATAGGTTTGCCTTTATAGGTTACTTGACCTTTTTCCTTTGCTGATCTTAATATTTTCCCTTTGTTGTGTATGTTTGGTGTTTTGATTATTATGTGGCGCAGTGACCTTTTTTTTTGGTTCAGTCTATATGGTGTTCTGTAGGCTTCTTTTATTTTCATTGGTATGTCTTTCTTTAAGTTGGGAAAGTTTTCTTCTATGATTTTGTTAAATATGTTTTCTGTGCCTTTGAGTTGGATTTCTTCACCTTCTTCTATACCTATTATTCTTATGTTTGGTCTTTTCTCAGTATCCCATATTTCTTGGATATTTTGTGTTAGGGATTTGTTGGACTTAAGATTTTCTTTGCTTGATGAATCTCTTTCCACTAGTGTGTCTTCAACTGCTAAGATTCTCTCTTCCATCTTTTGTATTCTGTTGGTTATGCTTACATCTTTAGTTCCTGATCATTTACCCAGCTTTTCTATTTCCAGCATTCCCTCAGATTGTGCTTTCTTTATTGTCTCTATTCAGTTTTTAGGTCTTGAACTGTTTCCTTGAGAGATTTGTTGACATCTTGTATTTTTTGGTTTGTTTTGTCTTCTATTTCTTTAAGGGATTTTCTCATGTCCTCTTTGAGGTCCTCTTTGAGGTCCTCTATCATTTTCATGACGATGTTTTTAAGGTCATTCTCTTCTGGTTCATCTGCATTGTGATGTTGAAGTCTTATTGGTGTATGCTTTTACCTTGTCATCTTCTCATCCTTTCTTCTAGTGGGTGTAGCAAGTGTTTCTTGTTCTCCTGGTGGGTGTGTGACCAAGGGTCCCTTCTGGTAGATGCAAACAGATCCAATACTCTGAAGTCGGTCCTTTTCTCGTGGATGGAGGTGTCACTGTTACCCAGGTGTTGGGAGTGTGTTTGGGCGTGCCGGGTCCCGCTGGGCCAGTAGTTGCTGGGTGTCAGATCCCACTGCTGAACTCCAGCATGCAGGTCGCTTGCATCAGATCACTCTGAGCAGTGAAGAGGAACTGGAGCCGGAATAGCCCCTGGCTTACCTGGGCTGGTGGATGGAGGTCAGGCTGCCTTTGGGTGTTCGGTGTTTGGAACCCACTGCTGCAGAACTGGGTCTGGCACGCAGGTTGCTTTCATCAGATGACTCTCCACAGTTAGTATTTCTACAGCCATCCTTGTCCCAAATCTATTACACTCTATTCTCAAGGGATCACTTAGAATTGTATTTAATCTGATGGTGAGATCACATCAGCAAGGTTCAAAATCCCTTCCAATCTAATGACAATAAAAGCAAAGAACAGAAACCTGTTGAGAACCTCAGTGATTATCTGACTTCACAAAGTTGTCATGAAATTTCTTTGTTGGTCTTGTTTTCTTTGAATGCAAATGAATGGATAGAACACAATCTTTCATAACTATAGGGTGAGGAAAGTTATATGAGTTCAAGCTGAAAAATATCTAGAGATATATTGCATCGTTTAGAAGAATTTGTCATACTGATTATTAAAATTACCAAGCAATGAAACTCAAGAATGACCATGTAGGAAAGGCTTTCCTGGGTAAGATGGCATACTAGAATCTGATTTTCTATAATCTAATAAAGGAGAAAAGGTAGAATAGGAAACATAGACTCTCTTTTAAAGAAAGGAAGGAAATCTAAGGAATTAAAAAAGATCATTGTATGAAAATAAAACATTAAAGCAATAAACTGATGAGTTAAGCAGAAATCAAGTTAACTGCTCACACAGCTTCCAGTATGGGAAGGGAGAAGCAAAATTAGTTCCCGAAGATAAACCAGGTTATACTGGCCAACAGTGATATGAGTTCAACCTGGAGGACAAACCCTCAGTCCTCTGATTCTTCAAAACTAGATGCAAGTTTTGTTGAAACAGTGACTGCCTTGGTGGACAGATCAGCAGTGAAGAGGAATGCCATCCTGTCACTTTATCTGAAAGCTGGGGCCTGGAGGCTTTCTTTTCAGACAACTTATTTTTTTAAGCGGACCTACAGTGGGTTGTGGGAACAGGGCACAAACAAGTTATGGAGGCAAGCTGCAAGGTTCTCCAGCACTGAAGACAGCCTTGAGAGGCAGTTTTAGAGAACTGACAATCTGGAAGCTTGTAGTGCAAAGAAAATGGTATTCTTACCCTTGCTTGCCAGGAGCTGTTCTCATCACCTCAGCACAAACAATGAGTAGAATTTGCCTGAATCAATGTATAGAGTTTGGATAAATGGTGGTGCCATTTTTTGTTTTGCCTTATAGAATCTGAAAACTATAGTTTCAGTGGTAATTTTGACATCAACTGTTGCATCCTGCCATCAGGATAAAAGCTTAGGAGGTCTTGAAATTATGAAAAATAATCTTCTGCATGTACATATTTCAATGCTGTGATTGGTTCTTACGCAGTTGATGAACCCCACCACCAGTTTTAAAATGTCAGTCCCCAGAAAACTGTAGGCTGGGAAGGATCAATAGGTAATAGAGTGCCCAGCTCACAGATTGCATAGCTAAACATAACCAGTAGAGGCCACTGGTACATAAAGAAAAGCTACCTGAGCGAAAAGAATCTGGGCACACAATGACAGCAACCTAATACCAATTTTGAGTTTCTTGATAGCTGATGAGCAAAGTGCAAATGCTGCCACCTCTCCTCTGTACTACATGTCTGACTTCTTCAGTGTCACATTGGCATCTCTAGGATGCCTAGATTCATCCTGAGTTTTTCTCTATCCTGGGAAGTCCCACCTATTCTCCGCTATCATGCTCTCAGCCATCCAGATCTTTATTAAACCAATCACAATGACACATATGCACACAGTGAAAGCAAATACTCTGTAAAAAATATTACATCAGTAAGAATGGCTAAGATCAGAAACACAAGTGATAGCTACTGCTGGTGAGGATTTGGAACAAATGGAACGCTCCTCTGTTGTCGTAGGAGTACTAGATTAGACAGCCACTTTGGAAATCAATATAGCAATTCTCAGAAAATTTGGAATCCTTTGTCTCCTTCCTATATTTATTTTTTGTTTTATTGTTGTTAAAAATACTAATTTTCTAGTTCTATCCATTTGCCTTCAAATTCCATGATGTCATTTTAACAGGTGAGTAATAGTGTATTATGTTAAGGTACCACATATTCTTTATCCATTCTCAGTTGAGGGACTTCCAGATTGTTTCCAGTTCCTGACTATTACAACTAACACTAATATGAGTCTAACTGAACAAGTGTCCTTGTGGTTTGATTGAGTATCCTTTGGGTCTATGCCCAAGAGCAGTATGACTGCATCTTGAGGTAGATCCATTCCCAATTTTCTGAAGAACTACCATATTGATTTCCCAAGTGTCTGTGCAACTTGCAATTCCACTGGCAATGAAAGAGTATTCTCCTTGATCACATTCTATGCAGCATAAGCTGTTTTTTTGTATGTGATTTTTATCTTAGCCATTCTGACAGGTATAGGAAGGAATCTCAGAGTCATTTTGATTTGCATTTTGCAGAGAGCTAAGGATATAGAACATTTATTTAGTAGTTTCTCTTCTATTTGAGATCATTCTGTTGAAAATTCTCTGCTTAGATTTAATGAACATTGAAAGGGCCACAGAATACTATGTATTAACACCTTTAGGTACTAAAGTAGTTTTAAATATTTTTTTAAAACTTGGCATTTTATTGATATAGCAATGTAAATACACTCAATTAGGAAATAAACAAATATTGAGATGAAATAAAGAACAGTAAATTTAAGTTTGTGTTCAGGCTTTTCCTTGATAGTATTAAAACATATTTTCATTTTATTTTGTAATTTAATAACAGATTCATGTTTCATGTAAATATTTAACAAATTTAGTAGAAACTACAACTATGTCTGAAGAAATGAGTCCCCTAATTTAACAAAAGGATACTGTTCAGACTAACGTTTCATATCTGCTCTGCAGTTAGTTTGCTGAAACATCATTAACTCAGCAGATGTCTGGGATTTAATATTTTGTCATTTATATAAAGATGTTACATAAAATGGTACAAACAGTTCAATATCAATTCACTGTTTTATTGTACTTGTCTGATGTTCTAAAATCACACACTCTATCTTGTTTTTGAAATTTCTCCCAGATCACATTGTTCTGATATGAGTGGAAGGGATGTGAATGACACTAAATCTTTAGTAAAAACAGTGGTAAAATACACCACATTCTGATTTTTTTTGTATGTAAGGCCATGATAGACAGCACTTTAAAATTACAAATGACATAGTCTACACATTTTAAATTTGTTTTATGAATTATCTTAAACATTGTATCACTTCTCTCCAAGTTCATGAATAGTTAATTTAATGAAAAAATATTGCTATTCTGTTCCTAAGTATAAACAGCTTGCAAATTTAGCACATTTCAAAACCAAAAGTAAAACAGATGATAATTTTTTTTAAATTTTCTGAAGCATTTTGTTTTCTTTAGTTTTCTAATTAAGTGTTTTTTAAGTATAAGGAAATGATTGTCTAAACTAATCATTTTTAACATAGGATCAAGCTATTCAATACATTCATTAACATTATCTTTTAAAATAACAAGATTGTTGATACAGGAACATCTCCCATCCTTTTCATTTGCCAAGAAAGCCAAATAATTTTTAAGATTTAATAACTGTATTTCAAAAATACCAAACTAATTAATTTTCACTGACAATTGCAAGTACTAGTAATTATTGTCATGCCCAGATGAAACACGTATAGTTTGATGCCAATCTTGATGATTAAGTTAACATGCTTCCTTTGAAATTGTTGCTATAGCAACTTTAAAATTATAATGATTAAGGGAAGCCATCTAGGTTTTCCAGTAGCTCAAAGAAACAAAACTATGAAAGATATTAAGTAGGAAACTAGCATTAAAATGAAACAATTATTCTGTAACTGTGTGAAAACAGGGGCAATAATTTAAAAATAAATGTATAGAATTTTTTAGTATAAAAGTATTCCACAAGGACTGGATTTAGTTTTACAGTAACAAACTCAGATTTGAATCAGCTGATTGTATCAATCTGTGGGTTGGGCACACACTAATAGCCAAGATTGGGTGGGTGAACCAAGCATTTGGTGGCATTAGTTAATGTTCAATATTTTTTTTGCTTCCAACATCATGGAGATTTTTTCCAAATTCATAGTTAATGAAACAATTAGCTAGATTTAGAATCTTATCATACTGCCTGGGCTTGTTTGCAAATTCTATGTCTCAGATCACTAATTATTCATTAATATTAACAGAGGAACCACTATTTCATGTGTGTGTAATATGTACATATAGAGATACATATGTGAATATGTTTTATTGATGCTGATGAATACATTCATAACTCAGGTGAAGGTGTTGAAGACATCTTTCAACTTTATTTACCCACCAAGTTACCAATTCCTTTCTCCAGAGACATTGACGTGTTGAATTTGACAAGTCAACTAACATTACTTCTATAAAAAGCATAGTTCACTGTACTCATATTAGGCTACAAAATGAACGGTTTCCTGAAGATAGCCTTGGAGAAGGATACATAATTCATGCTATCAGATACTAGAAGCAATGAATATTCATAGTTTAGAGTTAAGGAAGTCGACTGGTTTGTTCCTGGCATTCTCATCCTTAACTTGTTCAGTATAATTTAAATAGCACTGTTCCTAATTAGCTTGTACTAACACTATTGCTAAAATTATAATTTTCTAATGCATTTGTACTATTGATTAATGTACTGTGAATTGTTCTGGAATATATTTCTCTAACACTTACTTCAGTTCTGAATTTGTTCTGTTCCTAAAACACTAAACACAATATTATACTTGCATTGATACAATTCCTAAAATTTAAATATATTTAATTCAATTATATAATTTCATATTCTATTCTACAATTTTTATAACAATTAGTAAACTATCACTATTAGTATTTGAGTATCACATATGTGATGATTTCATAAACATAAAAATCTTAATCGTCATTTTTGCAATTTCCTTTGATTAATTCTTAAAGATACATTATATTAAAACATGAGGATGTGTGAAGTATTTTTCACCTGTACTTTATATGGAAAACAAAAGAAAGCCCAAGCAAGAAAGCCGAAAAAGGTAAAAATTTCCCACCTCCCTGATATAGCTACTTTTTCTTGTCTCTCTGTGTCTCTCAGTCACCTTTGCAATGTTCTCTATTGTCCCATTTGACAAGGGGAACCACACTGTGTACCTATGTGCCACTTTATATAAAATATCACATGGCGGCAGTTTATAGATACATTCAGAAACCAACTAATATTCTTTTTACCGACATATCAACAATTGTATCTAATCATCACTTCATATATTTGCAAGCTAACATTGTGATTAGGGCTGGGAAAAGTGGAGGAATAGGAAAATGGAATTGGGTATTAAAATGAAAAATAAATAAAAGCACAAAAACTGTAACCGTACAAGGAGCCATGCTCAAATTATGTAGATGTAGTGCCTCTTTTGTACTTTTAATAGCTATAAATTGATTAGTAATTCATATTTGTTAATTTTACCAGGACCAATTTTCCAAGACATCAAAATATCCTGATAAGTAAGTTAAATGTGCACTAATAAAATAAAAGGTAATTTTCCAAGTTTAAACTAATTACCTCAATACATAAATACATAAACTACTACTACAAATTTAGTTCAAAACACTACCCTTTCTTTCTGTATGTGTTTGTGTGTATCTGTGTATATATTTACTTGTGTGTTTGTGTGTGTGTGTGTATATATATAATATATATATATATATATATATATATATTTCATGTGTATATGAATATATGTATGTAATGTCAACCCACATATTATAATTATTACATGAAGGCACACAAACACACACACACACACACACACACACACACACAGATTGCTAACTGTAGGAATGGTGATTGATTATTATTACAGAGCAGCATGATAAGAAGGCTTCATGTGACCTGGTAAGTAGCTAGAAATCAGAGTTTTCTACATCTACCTGGGACCACAATAGAGGAAGAAGATGGGCAGTAACTGCTATTCACTTACTGATGATGACACATATATTATTATAATTTGGGTGTGACTGTGACACCATAGCATACATCCAAATTCAGAGAAGAAGAGAAAAGGATCAAAAATTCTCTCCTGGGGAATATCTCAATCCATTTCCAAGATTCTTGTATTTAACTCCAACCCCAACTTTTTTTGTTTGTTTGTTACTGTTTTTTGTTTTTTGAGACAGGGTTTCTCTGTGTAGCTTTGGAGCCTATTCTGGTGCTTGTGCTAGAGACCAGGCTGGCCTCGAACTCACAGAGATCTGCCTGCCTCTGCCTCCCAAGTTCTGGGATTAAAGGCATGTTCCACCAACACCTGGTGCAACCCCAATTTTTAATACCACTATCATTCATTAATGGGTTCTCATAATATGTGCTATAAAAAACCTGGCTGAGGAAGGTCAGTTAAGTTCGCTAAAGACACATAATCATACCTTGGTTATATATTTTGTCCTCTTATAATTCGTCTTTTTGCCTTATTTCTAAATTCTTTAATGGTTAAGAAGAAACAAGAAACCCTGAGTATAGATCTTGCTATAATTATAATTATAATTATAATTATGCCTATCCATTGATGGGCATAGTCTCATGTAATAGAAAATAGAGTAAGAGAGTAATACAGAATAACAATGTTGACCTCATATGCCATTCTGCATCAAATTTATTTGCAAAGTTTAATCAAATGAAAGTTGTGTGATGCTGAAAGCATTATATAATGAGTGTGGTGTGTGTGTGCATGTGCATGCGCGTTTGTGTGTGTGTGTGTATGTGTGTGTATCTATGTATGGTAGTTGAATTTTTATTTTAAAGGATTTTTAAATCAAACTGGAAAGCATGACAATTTTATTAATGCACATAATTATGTTTGCACTGAAAAATTACTTAGAAAGATTTGCACCTCTTACCTGAAATTTAATTTTAAATCACATGTTATTCATAATTTCAGTACAATGCAAATTCACTGACACAAAATAAACAAAACTTTTAAATTAAGCTAATTACATCAGTTTTAAGAGATTTTGCTGAAAATACTCATTGAAATAATGAAATTAAGGACATCAAAATTATTTTTATTTTAACAGATGCAATATTTCTCATGAAAAGCAAATTGGCAAAAATTAATATGTGCATATTAGTGGAGCAAAATATTCAGGGAAAAAATTCAGTTGATTTAATAACCATTTATTAGGGAGCAGTCAAATGCTGGCAAATAGCCTAATATTATGTTATATAGTGAGACAAAGAGAAGAAAAAGTCTGGAATTAATGAAGTCAAGAATAAACTTGACAAAAAAACACAGTGGTGACAAATAACTTTTAAAGAAGAATGAGAGCTGAGGAGGTAGCTCTGTTGATCAGGTGATTATTGTGCAAGCAATAAATCTGTATTTGTTCCATATATATATGAAACTCATACATACACACATATATAATCTGGGTATGGTTGCATGAATTTGTGATCTCAACAGTGGGGAGATGAAGATGGGGATACACATATCAAAAGTTAAAAAAAGGACAAAATATATCTGTCATGGATTGAATGTTCTGTCTTCCTATCATATATTAAAACCTAAAGTGATAGGATAAAAGATATAAACTTTTGTAGATTTTCAGGCAAGGTTCATCAAGCTGAAACCAATCTTGTAAACTTTATTCCTGATTATTCCCTAAGTTTTCCTTATTTTCATGTGTGAATACTGTGGTAAGATGACTAGAATCTGAGACTTCTCAGAAGTCAACTGTGATGCCACATTGACTGACAGATCAGTAACTGGTACATTTCCATTAATTGTAAGCTATAAGTTTTATTGCGTCTTCATGGAGTTACACATTAATTAGTTAATAATTAAATTCACATTAATGGTCTAATCTCAGCAGTAATAGTCAAGCACCACACAGTAAAAAGCTGGTTCTCTATAATTGTTTCTATTCTCTCTAAAACACTATTCATATTTTGGCTCCCTAATAATTTATTTGAATACCTTTCACAAGGTCAGTAATGTTTGTGAATCATTTTTCACCAAGATATACCTTGGGAGCTGCTCACTACACAACTACCCAGAAAAGTAAGCACTATTCTCTGTAGAGTAGGGTCAATGTTGTTAAGCTCTGATGTCAGTTCTTGAAAGTATCAAAATGGAATCTGTTCACATTGGATAAACAAAAGAAATAAGCCATAAGACTCATCATTTCATGTAATCAAAATCCCTTAAAAGAAGACATACCCAATGAACATAGACACGTGGAAAAATGCACATTGTACACAGCCATTGAAATTATCTATCAAAGCATTGAGATATTATTATGTCTCAGGAAGAATGAATACCATGAAAAGGAATAAAAATGTTGAATTAGATATAAATAGCAGGGAAATCATATTTATTGTTGGAGGAGTCAAAAGTTGGTATTTTAATTCTTGAACATATTTTAATATTTGTCAAAAATAATATTGGAATAAGAGTATAATCCTAGAGTCTGATTCTAGAGTATTTACTAAAGTAAATGAAACATGCTTGTGTATGAAATAAAATGTGCTATAGCTATACCTAAAATCCTATCTATATTTGTATCTATATGTTAACCTATATAGACATGGACATATTAATGTGGATTTAAAAATAATGGAATTCTATCATTTGCTACAGCTGGTTAAATAAAGGAGGTCAAATATGAATGTTGAGCAGTACATGAGCTTATTCATAGACATATTATAAAATATTGGTATTACAGAACTATTATAACTTAATAGATCATGGTTTTCAAAATTTGGGAGATGAAAGAAGATAATAAGAAACATTAAGTACTCAGAATTATACAGAAGGGATAAGTTCTGTGTTCATTGGTGGAGATGGGGAATATTGATAAGTTATTGTACTGTGTCTCAAGATAGCTGGGAGAATTTGGAGTACAAGCAAAATGAAAAAAAATACATGTTTAAACTCATGGATTTATCACTTTCTTTGATCATTTCAAATTTGTACATGGATTTGTAACATTAATATAAAAAAACAGAGATTGATATTGGGGTTCAAGCTTCAAGTTGAACATCAAGGAAACAAAGCAGCTAGCTCTTACCTCTACCTCTGGGTGAAAGGGATGTCCTCTCCTCAGCATGGCTGGACTATACATCTAGCATGAGCTCCTTTGTTTCTTCCTTTTATACCTCCCTAGTGCTGGAATTAAAGGTGTTTGATCCCAAGGGCTAAGACCACCTTTGTGTGAGCTGTTTCTTTAAAACTGGATCATTTTCATGTAGCTCAATCTGGCAATGAACTAACCAAGATGCATCTGTTTATCTCTTGAGTCCTGAGACACAGCTGAAGTTTAGGTACTTTAAGAAGTGTTTCAGATAAAGAATACACATAATAGTGCTCAAATTAAAAAGTTCATTATTATTGCAATTCCACAACATATGCTAGCACTTTCATAACACCTCTGATTTGCTGATACTCCCAATGACAAAATATTTGGCATACAAAACATGAGAAAATATAAAGTTTGGTCTTGGTTAACAATGTGCCTGTACTAGGCTGGAGAAATACACAGAAACAGCTGACCTGAAAAAGGGCTTGCTCATGAAACACACACTGATAGTCTTCATTTTATTTTTTGCTTAGTTTCACATTTTGATATAATTATCCTAAATTCTATATTTTATACAAAAATTTCTTTTGTGATTAATCATGAAAAGAAGCATCTCTCCATAGATAGATAGATAGATAGATAGATAGATAGATAGATAGATAGATAATCTCACCACTGGGAAATGATACTAGAAAACTGAGATTTACTAGCTCTTGTCTAGAATTATGATTAATGATTAGAATAAAATAAGTAGAATTTGTGAGTCAACATCTTAGGAACCAAATTCACCTAGAAACATTCTGTTTAAAATTCCCTAAACTATATTAGGATCATTGTGCAATTTCTCCTTGCACAGGGAGAGCTTCTATGAAAGTTTAGGCTAGATGAATAGTGTTTGGTAGGGACACTGTTTCCATCTGTGATGATATGTTTATCTCCATGGTAACTGTTACCATGGGCAAGAAATGCTTCCAACAAAGGCTTTCAGAGTGGAGGACAAAGAATACAGAATTTGATTGCTCTTGTGGCTACTCTGAAAGTGTATCTCTACCAATCTAGAGAGGCCTTCTGCTGCTTTTCTCACATGGCCTTTAAATATGGCAAACTCTTTCAAGTATCCTTTGGTATGGTTTCATAATAAAGCCAAATAAAAGCACATAGAGGTCTACTTTGCAAACTCACATTCAGTAATGTTATTTTAGATACAGATGAGTTTAGTATTCAGGAAAATAATTTACCATATACAGAAAAAGTTGTTACAGATAATGGAAACCAATTTATAATGTAACAAAACCATGCAAATTTCTGATAATGATTAAGGTTATCAATGTGGCTGAATTTAACCAAAATTTGTTATTAATTTTTAAGGACATAATTTCATTTAGTTTTGTCTTGCTTTAAATTAATCATGGAGTCAATGATGACCTTTAATTTCTGATTTTTCTGCCTATACCTTCCAAGTAGAGATCTCTGCCACCATACTCAGTTTTATACAGACCAATGATCAAATCAGAGTTATGTATATACCAAGTAATCACTCTGCCACTGAGCTGCATCTCCAGTATAAAATTTATTAGTGTTAGTTCTAGAAATATTTATGAAAACAAGTGAAATACATTGACTATATGTAGAATTATTTAATGTAAATTCAAATAGAATACAATAATATTTACTTATTCAACTTATTATGTGATTAATGAGGAAATTATTACTAATGATGAACATCCCATAATACAGTCTATGAATTTAAAGATTTTTTTGATATTAAAAATATATGTTAACATGACAAAATAACACAGTCCAGACCTCTAGTGCATGGACTCAGACATTGAATGAAAATTGTAGAGAGACCACAAATAATTAAATTCAAAAGTCATCTTTTTGAAAAATTGGGTTTAGTTTCCATGTTGCATATTTACGCAATGGCCACACACTCTGAGAAGCTATCATATTGGAACTAGATTATGGATACATAAAACCATTGTATAATATATTCATGCTTGCATGTGTGAAGATAGCTAAATATTAAAATGATACTATTCACTTTTAAAATTATCTCTGGCAACAATTGTAATAAAAGTATGTGGTGCATTTTTATCAAAACAGAATGCTTTTAAGAAATAACAGTATTCAGGAGAACCAAGAAATAAATAAAGAAACAAGCATACACAATAAACCAAAGGATGTTCTATTTTACTTCTCTGTTGATGTGATAAATACCATATCCTATAGCAATCTAGAGAGTGAAAGGATTTATAACCATCAATGTGTGAAGGCAGTAAAGAAAATCAGGGCAGGATCCTAGAGTCAGGAGCTAATGAAAGGTCCATGGATGCTTACAAGTTTTCTTTGCATGTCTTGCTCTGCAGGCTTTATTATACAACGCAGAGCCACCTGACCAACAGTAGTACTACTTTTTGTCAACCCCCATCAATCACCAATCAAGATAATATCCCAATGATATGCCCACAGAAATATGTGATAGAGTTAATTCCTCAGTTGCAGTTCCTTCTTTCCTGGTGACTCTAATTTCTGTTTAGCAGAAACTAACCAGTACAGATAATAAAGTAGAAGAATACTTACAAATAAAATCCCAAATATTGAGCAAAATTGAAAGATCAAATAATCTAGTAGTTTATTTTAAGCTGTGAAACTGATGTAGCTGAATGCCAGAATCATATCATGGTTATACTAAGCACAGATTCTAACCTAACTTATAATTTTTTTTTGCTTATATGTGATTATCTTAACATTTAGGAAGATGTTTAGATAACAGTAATATAGTAAGATGTATAACTATAAATTATGTATTGATTAAAGGAGATGAAGTATGGAAATCAGAAAATCTGGTACATGGTAACTATAATTCAGTTTAACAAAATTTGTGAAATGACTTCAAAATATTTTTAGGTAAAACTTGTAACGTAACATTGGTTTATATAAAACCAAAGGAGTCCAAATTATTAATGAAATCTCTTTCATAAAATACTGAAGTTGAAGAGAAATAATATCCAACATATAGCACATGTTGCTATAACTATTTTAAAGTCACAAATTAATTACATATAATATCCATAATGAGTAAAAAGAAAATAAAAGTAATCAAGGTGTTTCATTGACAAAGTCAAAAAATTACTTTTAGCCCAATTAAACAAAACAAAACCAGGGAAGTTACACAAGAGTCAAAGTAGAAAAAAAAAAAAAAGGAGTATCCCTGAAATCCAAATATCCATGAACATTCTAGGAAAGAAGTGATAGAATTATCTACAAATTTGAAGAAATGGATGCATAGAGGAATAGTTGTAATAACAGATAATCTAAGCTAGCATAAGAATCATCAGAAATTTCATGAAATCAGTGGTGGGACATAAGGAACCCAATATAATATAAGCGTTGTAGTTGTGGTACTGTTTAGCAGCAGAGAAATATGTTTGTTCACTTAGGCATAAACATACCATTAAGTTAAGGAATCACAAACACTGTAAAATGATTTCAGAAAGCTTTATCTAAAAGTTGAGATAATTTTTAAATATCAGCAATAATGACAAAAAATAAAATTGATTTCACATACAAACTAATTGGCTTGGCTGACAGTAGATGAGCCATTTTGAATAGAAGTTTAAAAGTAATAAACCTTAATTTTAAGCTCTCTGCATAAGCAAGGAGATATTTCAGGGTTTTCTCCTAGAAAATGCACAATTTTGAAATCAATTATTTCTTTTAAAGAAACTGTAAATTCAGAACTATTTAGATTTTAATTCCATAAGTATATTTCTCTATTTATGAAAGTGATCTTCAATTTATTTCATCGAAAAGGAATGACTATCAACAGACACTAAAGTAAACTCTGAAATGATGAATAAAATGGGAGGAAAAGGATTGTTTTTCTCAGAATAAATGTAGCATGAATTTTTTTAAAAACAAAACAAATATGGTACATATTTACTTATATGTTGATGTCAGCTCTTAAATCAAACACAAGCGAGCTACAAACCAAAGAACCCACAAGGTTAGGTATTGAATAAGGCACTCAGAAGAGGGACAAATCTGTATAGGACAGAGACGTAGAAGAGATAGTTTTGTACCAATGAAGTGGGGGACTGGAACACAAGAATCAAATGGGGGGGGGAAGAGGGAGGGTGTGGCGTTCACCCTTGACCAGCAAGAAAGACGCCACATCGAGGAATCTTCTTTAAACACAGTTTAATCGGGAACCTCTTTGCTTTGTACAGTGTATAATGGCAGCGGCGGCGGCGGCCCCGGGCCGAGGGAGACGGGGCCTGATATAGTCTACATCTACCAATCACCTAACCCTACGTGGCGCGCCAGGATAGGTTGTCTCCAAGCAGAATTAAGAGGATACATGACCTTTGCCTAATTTGGAGTTGTTTACCACAGAGAGCGCTCGCCGTCGGGCTGGCGGAGGGCAGAAACCGGCGACATCTTTTGGGTGCGGTTTTCTGCAGCTCCCTACAGGAGGGAATACATTGAGGGATATGTACAATTAAAAATATATTTGTCCCTTTCTGCCGACCAATCCACAATGAGGTGAGTGATTCTCTGCTCTTACCCAACTCCCGTCCAAAGCCCCATTCAACCCAATCTCCCCAGGCCTGCGCCTGCTTGGGGTGGACCTGCCCAGGCAGATAGGAACTCCCTGCGTCTGGAACCACCCCACTCTTCCTTCCCATCCCCCCTTACCTGACCCCTATGGAGGCCTAACTCCTTCAAAGTGAGGAGACTACCAGGAGAGGCAAGACCATTCAGAGCAGTGGACATTGAATTCCTGGCCCACACACACCACAGGGTCATAAGAGGAGATACAGAGACCCCCCTCCTGCACCAACTGGAAGAAGATATGGGAAGAAGACAGAATAAGAACTTACTCAACAACAGAAAGACCACTATGACACCACCAGAATCTAGGGACTCCACTCCAGCAAGATCTGAAAGGCCCAACAAAGAGCATGAAGAAGAGATAGAGCTCAATAATTATCTCAGCAAGATGATAGAGACCTTCAAAGAGGAAACAAGAAAATCCCTTAAAAAAATAGAAGAAAAAGCGAGCAAAAAAAATTACACGAAATGGAGGAAAAGACAAACCAAAAAATTCAAGAAATAAAGAAATCTCTTAAAGAATTTAAAGAAAGCCAAGAAAAAACAAACAAGTGAAGGAAGCTCTTGAAACAGTTCAAAGCATGAAAGCTGAAATAGACACAATAAAGAAAACACAGAATGAGGCAATGCTGGAAATGGAAAGACTGGATAAATGATCAGGAACTAAAGATGTGAATATAACTAATAGATTTCAAGAGATGGAAGAGAGAATCTCAGCAATTGAAGACTCGCTAGAAGATATACATTCATCAACCAAAGAAAACCTCAAATCCAACAAATCCCTAATACAAAATATCCAGGAAATACGGGACACTGTGAAAAGACCAAACCTAAGAATAATAGGTATAGAAGAAGATGAAGAAACACTGCTCAAAGGTACAGAAAACATATTCAACAAAATCATAGAAGAAAACTTCCCCAACTTTCAGAAGGATATGCCTATGAAAGTACAAGAAGCTTACAGGACACCAAACAGACTGGACCACAAAAAGAAGTCGCCCTCCCACCCCCAACACAAAATAATCAAAACACCAAATCTACAGAATAAAGAGAAAATACTAAGAGCAGCAAAGAAAAAGGCCAAGTAACATATAAAGGCAAACCAATCAGAATCACACCCGACTTCTCAATGGAAACTGAAAGCCAGAAGATCTTGGATAGATACCCTACAAGCACTAAGGGAGCATGGATCTCAACCCAGACTACTGTACCCAGCAAAACTTTCAAGCCCTATAGCTGGAGAAAACAGGATATTCCATGACAAAAATAAATTTAAACAATACATATCCACAAATCCAGCACTACAGAAGGTTCTGGAAGGAAAACTCCAACCCAACGAACATAACTACACTCACAAAAACACAGGCAATAGTTAATCTAATTTTACCAAACACAAAAAGAAACAGGAGGGTGAAATCCACACATAATGACATCACCAACAATAAATCCAAAACAAACAAGAACCAACAAACAATGGACATTAATATCCCTAAATGTTAATGGTCTTCAGTTACCCATAAAATGATACAGGCTAACAGAATGGATACAAAGACAGAATCCATCCTTCTGCTGTTTACAAGAAACACACCTCAACTTCGAAGACAGGCAATACCTCAGAATAAAGGATGGGAAAACATTTTCCAATCAAATGGACTCAAGAAACAACTGGTATAGCAATCCTAATATCTAACAAATTAGACTTTAAATGAAAATCAATCAAAAGAGATGAAGAAGGGCATTTCATTCTCATCACAGGAAAAGTCCATCAAGATGAAGTCTCAGTCCTGATCATCTATGCCCCAAATATGCACTAAAGCTAGAATGCAACAGCAATATGAATTGCAGGAAACCTACATACTCATGGAAAATGAATAACACCTAATTGCACAATTCCTGGGTTGAGGAAGAAATAAAGAAAAGAAAGTAAAGACTTCCTAGAATTTAATGAGAATGTAGACACAACATGCCCAAACTTATGGGACATTCTGAAACCAGTGCTAAGAGAGAAGTTCATAGCACTAAGTGCCCACATGAAGAAACTGAGGAAAGTCACATTAGAGAATTGACAGAACAACTGAAAGCTTTAGAGCATAAAGAAGCAAACACACCAAGGAGGAGTAGATGCCAGGAAATAATCAACCTGAGGCTGAAATCAACAAAGTAGAAACTAGGAAATCAGTACAAAGAATCAATGAAACAAAGAGTTGGTTCTTTGAGAAGATCAAAAAGATAGACAAACCTCTAGCCAAACTAACCAAAAGGCAGAAAGAGAGCATGCTAATTAACAAAATCAGAAATGAAAAGGGGGATATAAAACAGACACTGAAGAAACCCAGAGAATCTTCAAGTCATACTTTGAAAACCTGTACTCCACAAAATTTGAAAATCTAAAGGAAATGGACAGTTTTCTGGATAAATATCACTTACCAAAATTAAACCAAGATCAGATAAACAGTTTAAATCAACCTTTAACACCCAATGAAATAGAAGCAGTCATCAAAAGCCTCATCTATATCTCTCTTGTCATGAAATGAAGCTTCCATACTACAATTGGATGGCATCTAATTCAGTTGTTGGCCAAAGGAACCCTGTCTCGAAAAACCAAAAAAAAAAAAAAAAAAAAAAAAAAGAAAAAGAAAAAGAAAGAGAAAAAGAAAGAGAAATCCTATTGGAAACCCCAAACAAACAAACCTGTTCTAAAGGATACAATGTTGCTCTCTACAAAATAACATCAAATCCTTATTGCTGATGTTAATACTTGTATAATCTATTGAATACAAAGTTGAGCTGGTGCCTACACAGAACTTTCACCCCTACAGGCTTTGTCCATGTAACAGAAAGGTACTTAGTGCTAACAAAGAATAAAAGTAATTACAAATCCAGCTACAAACACTTTGATCTATACTGCTGTTCTGCTTGCAAGATATATTACTGCAATGGTGGCACAAAGCTTGTGGGAGTAGCCAATCAATATCTGAATTGACATGAGCCCTGCTTCATAAAATGTAGCTCAAACCCAAAGCTGCTTGGACGATCAAGAACCTGAAACTAGATTGTAAGGATAACTTTTTCCTCCCACTACCTGGGTTCTGCTGCAGTGTTTGGGCACCCTAATAACACACAGAGTCTTATATTAGTTACAATGCTGCTGGCCAATGACTAGGATGTCTTATTTGCTAGCTCAGTCTTAATAATTAACCATAACTGCCAATCTATATATTTTTTATAAGGACTTATCTTACTGAGGATGCCAGCCTAGTGAGTCCTCTCTTCCCAGGATCACATGGCAACCCTCTCCCTTTTTTACATTTTCCACAATCCTCCTCCTCTCCTAGTTCCACCTATTTTGCTTCCCTATTGGCCAACAGTGCTTTATTTATCAAACAAAAAGACAAACATATACACAGAAGGACCTCCCCCATCACTAGATAGCTCAGGGACTTAGGAAAAAAAAACAAGTATGACTGTTCTACTAAAACACTGTGTTAATAAATCCTAATGACCTCCTGTGATAGTCATAGATTAGTTCCTTGCTCTTCCATTGTATGAGAAGCTTCCTGTTGCAGCAAATGGAAACAAACCCCAAGACCCACACTGAGAAAATATGCAGAGAGTGAGAGACCCTGGAACACAAAGCCATAAAGATGATGTTTCCATGTAATCCCTGTTCCTGGGGCTCAGGAAAACCTATTGAAGAGGAGGTAAAAGGAGTGTTAGATCCAGATGGTATGAAGGACACCAATAAAAGAACGCATTCTAGATACAGAAGGATTGAGGGACATATGAACTCAAAGAAACTGTGACTGCAGACAGAAGACCTGCAAGATTCCTTAAGAAATGGAGTCCTGAGCTAAAAGCAGAAATGGATATAAGTGCCTATTCTCAACTCAGAAGCCATCTCCAATTGATAAATGCTTGCAAATTAAATATATTAGGTTTATCCAAAGGAATTTCACTGGAAACAAATATAGAATTAAGGATTTGCCACATACCAAGCAGTAGATGATATCAGAACATAAACTCAAGGGAATGTCTGAAGGTTATTTGTTTCATAGTGTCATTTCAGGGCTTTTATTTTAATTAAATAATACATTATTATTATTTACCTTAAATGTTTTGTGTATTTGTTATGGCTTCCAGTTTTACATTTTTTATGGGACTTGTCAGTATTAGAAGTAGGTCTCTCTTTTCTTGTTAATTTTCTTGGGCTCTTTTCCTTTTGTTTTATTCAATGCCAATTATTTTATATTTCTTTATTTCATTATGTATTTTTTAAGTTATTACCCTTAGAATCCTGTTTGTTTTCTAACGAAAGATATAGATAAATCCAGATTGTAGGGGAAGTAGAGAGGAACTGGAAGGAGTATAGAGAGGGGAAAATGTATTTGGAGAAAAAATATAAAAATATATAACAATTTAAAATATAATATGTGTTGGAGATTTGGTAATTCTTACACAGCAAAGTGAATCATAGTGAATTTATTTGTATATGCAGAGTGTTTCCAATTTAACTTACTATCATCCTAGAATTTATAATTGCTCCTGTTTTCAAAGAAGAATAAAATCTCTCATTGATGAGATGCCCCATCTGGTAATGGTTCCTGCCACCAAGCCTGACAACTGGAGTTCATTCTTTAGGATCCACATGGTAGGAGAGACTGACTCTCACAAGTTTTCATCTATTCTCAAGGGAAAAAAACAGAAAAAAGGAAAAGAAAACCAATACTCCAAAACACACTAATTGATAAAGTAGACAGGAAATGCTCTAACTCAGTTTCCTGGCATTTTAAATTTTATTATTTTCTACAAAATACACTAAAAAAATTTTCCAACTTAAGCAGAGATATTCACAGGTGAAGTATTCCTGAGTTTGAACCACAAATCTACAGAAGTATTTGGGGAGGCTCCCTTTTCCAAAGAAGTTGTAAAGTCAGACACACAACTTCTAGAATAAAATATTGGGAATTAGACATAAATATGTTAATTTAACACTAAATGGCAAAGCAATAACATAATATACTTATTAAATAACAATAAGAAATTGCAACATTTCAGTTAATAAAATAATTGAAATGACTTGATACCTAATTTCAGAAAATAAGATATCTATAACCCTGTTAACTCTACTGTGTTGTTACAAGCTGGAAAATGCCTTTGGGACTCATGACTTGAATATCTGTTCTCCAGCTTGTTTAGCTATTTTGAATACCATACGACTTTTAGGAGTAAGCCTCAGTGGTGGAAGTAGGCCATGAAGATCAACCCTGACAAGGTTAATAGTCTCCACATTATGGTTGATCCCTTCTTCCTGGTTGACAATGGTGAAGCACTCTCTACAGCAAACTCATATCACCCAAGTGAGATTTTACTACCCTCATGTAATGAAAAAAGGAAACAAAAAGGCTTTTCTCTAAACTGTTTCTATTTTTATCACAACAATGTGACAGTGACTCTTTCAGTTATTCACTGGAAAATTAATATGCATTGATTCATATAATAATTTTTGTTGTTATTCATTTCAGAGAACAGAAAGCATTAAAAAGGCAACACATACAGCTCTTCAGAATAAAATATCTAATAGAATGTTTGTTCCATTTTTAGTAAAAGTAGTAGACAAGTTGTGTCTTTGCCTCAACATTCAGCCCTTACTACAACCCATTGACATTACCCCCTAGTTTTTATCCAGACATCTCTCTAAACAATAAAATAATAGTCAAAAGGAAGAGGGTTTGTTGGGAAGCATGCACTTTCTGACCTTTCCTAAGACTATTATGTTCATGAAGCTATGTTCTACCAGCTTATGAAAGATAGTGACACAATTAACTTCTAATAGGATCCAGAAAAAGAAAGGAAAATGTTCTTATGTGAAGTCTTTTCTCATCTAAGTCTTTTAGACTCTATGAGGTAGACTGAGCTTCACATATCTTTGGATTATTAATTATTGACAAAAGAAAACAGGCTCTGCAAGATGGAAGGAGCACAGTCCCTATACCACATAGAACATTCAACTCAGAGAGAAGTAAGACCCTGGGAGTAACTAAACAACCACAATCATTTACATCACTGTACTTTCTGCAAAAATTACATGAGTTGTTATTAACTGAAACAGTTGTCTTGCTTCCAAACATAAGTTGGTAGCACATTCTTGAGATTTTGTCATTCACTGAATCAATTATTATAGTTGGTATTCTTTAGATGCTTCCCACTGAATGGTATGGTGTACTGTTCATTTTAATTTTTATTAGTAGTCACAGTAAGGTAAATTGTGTCTATTTGCTCATTTAATTTTAATAAGTCAGAGTCACCTTAACTGCTCTTGTTACAAAGAAAGTCACTGTAGCAGCAAAAGGAGATGAAACACAATAAGTGAACCTTATTCTTACCACTGGAAGAGAATAAAAATACTTAGTAAGGCAAAACCAACATGTGACTTGCTAAGGAAAAGAGGATAAAATGAACTATTCACAAGTAATAAATTATCATTACTAGAGAAAATAATACAAAGTCTTTATAATGTTATTATAAAACTAAAACTTAGATAAACTCAATAATAAAATATGTTAGAAAAAAAGGTAGTGATCAAATTGTGCAAATAGTGAATTTTAAAGACACTAATATCCCCTGTAGGTTATCATACAAGAGTCACAGTTATTTGCATTCCATTTTCCTAAAAAGTATTAATTTTAATAGAAGAAAGTTATGCTATAATATGATCTAACAGATGCACAAAGGGACCACCAACAGCATCATACAAATTATGAACAATTTTATAATTTCCAAAATGTAAATGTTGATCATGTCCATGAAACTTTTATATTAAATTTGCCCTACCAGTTCCCACAGTTTTAGTTTCTTTACTTTTTGAAAGCTATTATTTAGACTTAATAGATGATTCATCACATGATCATAGTCTTTATGATCTAGATTATAAAACAGAAGAGCAGATGCCACATGTTTAAGCCAAATATAACAATTTTGAAATATGTAGCTATAATATGCATTATACACATATACATATTATATAATATACATATATAACAAAAATAATCAAGTCAACAACTCAATCAAAATTGATAGTCTGTATCTTAAGCTTGTTCTACTGTGACATCATATTCTGGCTAGTAAACAATGAGCAGAATTTTATTATCTCATGCTTCCAAGCATTTGAAGTCAAATACTGAGCACCTGGGATTATATTCAGAGTTTTTGATGCATATTCCTAAGAGAAAATGGTAAAAGGAAATGGGTAGAGTTCAGAGATAAGTAAGGATAACTGGACTGAACGCCAAGAACTCATGGAGTCCAGGATGGCATAAAGGTGATTATATAGATGAGGAATGGCCTTGAACTCTTTATCTTCTTGACTCCTTCACTACTGTGGTTACAGATGTTTGCACTAAGGTGTGGTCACTGTATGTCTTGCCTAAACAACAGAATACCTAGTTCATGGTGTGGTTATTTGATGTTTTGAGTAATGAAGAGGTAATTATGTTCCTTGGATCAATGGCCAGAAAGTCTATCTCCTTCTTCTTGCTCTTTATTGTACTATATAAGAATTTGAGTAATAAAATTGGTGCAGATCATGGTATTCACTGGATGCCCTTCTGACTGTATCTTTTGTCTTTAGTCTGTTTCTTTCCTCATGTGCTCTCACAAGACGATTTGACTGGTACTGGACATTATCCCTTCAATTAATAATGACTTGATCTCAAGTCATTACATCGAGAAAGGGAGATCTAGAAATTATCATATTGATATTAATTTTATACAGTATATTATTATTTCAGTTTTCCCTGCCCGAGCTCTCAATTCCCCTCCACCTCTCTATCCATCCTACTCTCTATTTTGGTATAAATCAGGAAGAACCAATTTCTAGGACATAAATCTATATATTAAAGGATAGACCTAAAATTTCAGAATATGAGATTTTAGTAAATTAAAGTTAAAAATGTTCTTGAGAGTCCAGAATGATGGCTCAATAATTAACCACATGGGATATTTTTTCAGAAGACTAGGATTCAATTACCAGTACCAACTTTGTGGCTTATAGCAATATTAAGTTCAATTCCAATGCATCTGCTGTCATTTTTTTATCTTCATGTGTGATACACAGATATGACTACAGGATAACAACACATACATATAAAAATACAATTCATGTTTAAAATCGCATTTTAGGCATCATTAAAGATGTAGCAAGAAGACTGAGAGTTGGAAGAATTAACTCTCTGTGAAGAGGAAAATGATTAATTATTGACCCTGTTTGAAGAAAACAGGCTCTGAATTTGAAAGAGAGCAATGGGAGGGTGGGCATGGCATGTAATACTTTGAGGAAGGAAAGGTGCAGTGGAATCATGTAGTTATATTTCAACCATAAAAATTGAAAGTAAGTTAATAAAATTTTAAAAATAAAATAATGCAAAGAAGAATGAATTGGGGTTATTTGGGAGCTGAATAATAAAAGCACTGTATGCTGGAATTAGAGACAGAACATAGCAATTAGTATGCAAAGCCCATGTATTGAGGATTAGCCTCTTTCTACTCTCCCTGTGTTCTACTACTCAGTGTGGCTTCCTATTCTTTAGGAATTCTTACAGACATCCCAGCAGCCATGTTGCTAATGTTTGTGCATGTATCTTTTTCTAAAGAAAACTATTTAAAACATACCTGGTATTTCTTATAATTCATTTCCTTTTCTCCGATTCCTTTTTCTCAGTCTTGTTATTTAGATTCAACCCAGTTTCATTAGTGAATTTTTTTTGTGTCCCTGTACACCCCACATTGTGAAAATAATCTGCAATAGGATAGCATTTATTTCAGGAGTCTCAAGGAAGCACTAAGTTTCAACGTTGTTCTGAAGAGATACTATCAGGATGGTATCTATACCATTGTTAGGGATTTCTTCTTTGGCCATATAAATAGGTAAGAAGAGTGAATCTTTCTGTGAACTGTGATGAGGCCTTTCACTAGGAAGGTAAAGGCTGAACACTGTTATCCTTCAATCCAGGACTATGAGAAATAACTTTAAGTTACCTAGTCTATGGTGATTTGCTGTAGGAGCCTGAATGATGTACTGAATTTCAGTCTTGCCATTAGTCTAAACACTGTGAGGTCACAGTAATGTTTCTTTGTGACTTACTGTTCAATGCTTTAAAAATACCAGATGTTGCATAAATAATTTTTAAAAGGTACTAATTTATTGGAATAGCAGTCCATTTGTTGAGTAGCTCTGTCCAATGGAATAATTTTATTTTTGTCTCCCTTTCTCTAAATTTATATGATATCATTTTCCTATCAAGATGTTGACTTTAATATGAATACAATTATTTATATCAGGGTAGGCTGAGTTCATACATGAAAGTATAAGGGCTCAGGATTTAACTTTCTTCCCTTTTTAAATTAAATCTTATTTGAAAAATACATATTTTCTGAACGTATTAGCATTTAGACAAGTCAAAAATCACTTGATAATTCCTACGTTCAATGCTGAATGTAAATTTTATCAAAATTGACATCTTTGAAGTGCAGTGATGATTGTATATTTGTTGTTGTATTCTATATCAAACATCATGGAGTCAAGAAGTATAGGACACTAATTATTGTTCACAAATCAACTTATTGTCATCCCAGAAAGCTCCTGGTAAAGCTGTATGTGTTACGTAAACTGAGGGAAACAGCATCAGATCTGGTTCTACTGTATTTTGCTTATAACCCCAATTTAGCATTTATTACAGTTGGTTTTATCAGAGAGTGTACAGAGAGAAACAGATCTAAAACCAATAAGATTTTGAGACTTTAACTCTTCAATTTTTTCTTTTGCTATCATTATAATGAAATACTTTAAATCCTGACTTCTTAGGTTTTATATATTCATAGAAGACCCTATCTTGCCTTCAACTGAGATGAGGACTGGAAGGAAGGGAGTTTTAGAGACTTCATTCCTTGAATCTCAGCAAAAATTGTAATCCTCAGCAAAGTTTCCAGTTTCAGAGTCACTAAACAATGTACATTTGAAAAAAATATGGGCATTTGGTTTACTACATATAATATTAGTTTCTTTTTTCCCATTCATTTATTTAGCTCATAAATAAAGTCATGCACAATTATAGTACAGAATACAGTATGTTCACAATGGCATGGCTAAATTAAACCAATTAACAAGTTCTATCACACATATTCATCATTTTTGTTTTGAGAACACTTAAAGTATACTATCTCACAACTTTTAAAATATAGCATATTGTTATCAACCATATTTATCATGCTCTCAGTAGACCTCAAGACTTCACAGAGTCCATGCCTCTTGTCCAAATGCAGTTTTATATCCTTAAACCAATTGTTTCCCCATTGTTAAAAGACCCACATTGAAGCCTAATAGCCACAATTCTGCTCTCTGTTCCCATTAATTCATCATTTCTAGGTTACACATAAAATTGAAATTGTGTGACATTTGTCTTCCAGTGTGTCACTAATTTTTTTCTTTTGGCAAGCATATAACTTTACTACTTACTAAAGATGAAATCAAATTTGCATGCACAGGTGAGCACTTACTGAAACACCTTGGATTCATCACATATTTGAGTTTCAATTAGCATATATATATATATATATATATATATATATATATATGCAATAATGGCAATATGTTATGCATCAATAGCAGCAACAGCTTTTCCAGGTTCTGCAGTCATTTGAACAAAATTGTAGAGACATCCAGCACACTCCATTTTAAGAAAAAACAAAAACAAAAACAAAAAAACAAAAAACAAACAACAACAACAAAAAAGTAAAAAAAAACATTAGTGTCTTATTAGATGGATGTCTAGGCAAAACATGTCTGCATTGTGATGCTACTGTAACATTTTCTGCAAACTATTGAATCTAATAGGATACATTTTAATGGGAAATGAAGTTACAAATTTAGAAGTAATGAAAAGTGAAGTAGTTATTAAATTTGCTTAAGTTCCTGTGTTAGTTACTTTTCTATCCCATAACCAGGGAAAATTACAGAAGAAAGGCTTTTTAAGGTTTTCATTTTTAAAAGGTGGAGTTCATATTCATCATGACAAGTAGCAAAAAACAGGCAATAAGACATGGCACTAGAACATTACCTGAGATTTCATTCACATCTTGAGACACAACCACAAGGCAGAGAGAGATATCTAGAAATGGTATGTGTTTTGAAAAATTCCAGCTCTCACCCAGTGACATACCCCCTCCAACAAAGCCATAACTCATAATCCTTCTCATATAGTTCCACCAAATGGGGAGCAATTCAAATATATTAGCCAATAGGGGTTTTTGAGTCACCAGAGTCTCATTGTAGAAAATCTTAATGATCTTGCTTTTTTATATATTAATTGTACTTGGATGAAATATCTCATAAATCTTGAAATACAGAGGACCAAAAGAGTACTATATTTCAAGTCTCTGTTTTTATAATGCCATTCTAATGAGTTCAGACCAATAAAATCCATGTGTTTTCTATTATAATTTCCTTCATGATTTTCATATTATACTGGTAATAAAATATGGAAGAGAGTGAGAAATAAATTCCTCTCAGTCGCTGACCAAAAATTTTTTTATTTCTCTTTTGAGTAATTTTATACTTTCAAGGTATACACAGTTTAGATAATTACTCTGAAATATTCTGCATTTGAACTAAGCAGCAGAGAACAAAACCATTTCTCGGAATAAACATTTACAGTAAGGGATAGATTATGAACAAATGTGGACTGGTTTTTATATGAAAGTCTCAGTTCATTCACCAACTTAATCTTCTCTTTTGGGTATTAGGCTTAATTTCATGTGTATTACCACAAAGAGATAATGGATATTAAGTAGTTTTTATCAAATGTTTCCTTAAGGTAAATCAACTTTCAGTTTCTAGTCAGGTATTCCCCATCATGATCCTGGCATGAAAATAAATGCTAAGTAGGAATTTTCACAGTAAATCAAAGTTCTGTCAGCAGTAAAGTTATAATTGTAAACAAAGGAATGCAGAACCATTTCTGAACAGGAAATCATGTCCTGACTTGAGAAAAGTAAAGTCCTTTACTTGAGTAAAGCTGTAATTGTATTTTATAGATCCTTTATAATAGCTTCCTACACCCAACAAGAAAGGTGAGATTCTGAGACCAGAGAGTTCATTATTAACATGGACCAGAATCTATGTTCTCAAGAGACATGCTAGCTTGGGTATGCCCTTTACCTGTTGTCTTAGTTTGGGTTTTTGTTGCTATGTAGAGACACCATGACCATGGTAACTGTCATAAAGAAAACATTTCATTGAGTGGGTTCCCTTACAGTTTGGGGGGTTCATTCATTCAATAATATTTGTGAAAGGGAGCATGGTGTCATGTAAGCAAAGGTGGAGCTGTAACTTAGATTGCTACATCTTGGCAGGCAACAGGAAGTTGACTGTTACACTGAAGGAAACCTGAGAAAAAGACCTCAAAGTCTGCACATGTAGTGACACATTTCCAACAGAAGGTGTGGCCCAGATTAAAGGTGTGCCCTCAAACCTCAAAGTCTAGATTACAGGCATGTGTGATCCAGCCTCCTCAAAAAAAAAACTACACTTCTCCCAACATTTCATTTGTTGTACAGTGTATTCATGTATTTGAAATTAAATTACACAAATATATCTTTTGAATACTATCACTAATTGTAAAATCTACTTGTGTAAAACAAGATTTGTTTTTCAACAGTACATACTGAATAGTTACCTTTCAAACAACTTTTACCCTTCATAGTCCTTGAATAGTATGCATTATAAATACTTGATTCTATGTGCAACAAAATACAATGACAAGCGATCAAGTGTCCCTGCCACAGTGATGTTTTTATTTTACAGAGGGAGAAAAACAAAACACAAGTGAAGTATAGTCCTAGCTTACACAGAATTACTATGATAGATGTCAAGAGCAATCTGTGAGAGAATAGTTGTGGACATAAAAATTTTCATAAGATAGTGAGAGAAAGCATAGCTCCAAATAAGTGTTATTTAAACTGGGTCATGAATTACAAGAAATTGCCTACCATCAGGAATATGAGACAGGAGTGATATCATGCAGTGTCACTACCCAAAATTTAGAAAAGGTCAGTGTCTGAAAACAAGTGGGACTACAGTGAGAAGAAAGTGAAAGTAATACTGTAAGGAAATTATTTGGGAAAGGTTGATACTGACAATATCACATTATATATGCTTGAAATTCAAAAAACAACTTTTTATGTAAACCTTTTTTTTTAAGGGAAGAAAGTCTTTAGCCAAGGGAAATAAAGATACCCCTTTTCTATTTCAAGTTGATAATTTTAATGAGGCTAAGTAGAAAGAGTATTTGTCTAGAAGCTGTAGAATTTAGTAGACACTATAGCACTATATTTAACACATGATTTTATATGAGTGGTATAATGGCAAATGATATGAAGTTTCTCATGTTTATTATTTGTATTTGAGTTTTTCTGTGAGTGAGGCATCTACTTGCATATAAGGGAACACAGAAATATAGAATCTAGAGATGAACTTTGACTTTCTGTTATTAGGTGCTATTCAACTTATTTTACATTAGTACATGTGTGGTGTTTATGAATGTTTGCATGCATATTCACATATGTGCATGATATATGTACACACAAACATATCTATCTATCTATATATCTGTATCATATATATATATATATATATATGTATATACTAGTAAATGTCTGTGCATATTTGTGCATGCCCATGTTTATGTGGGGCATGGAGTTGTGGTTAGATGACTTACTCAATCACTATCTACCTTATTTACGAAGGCAAGGTATCTTTCTTCTACATTCACCTATTTTAGTTAATGAGATTATTAGAGGGATTTCTTGTCTCAGTCCCTGTATGCTGAGTTTCACATTAGAAGTGGGTGTCACATTTCCTGTTGTTTTTGTAGGTTCTGAGGATCCAAACTCTGGTCCTCACATATGCATAGTAAAGACTTTTTCCTTTGAACCATATTCCCTGGCTCCATACAAATAATTAAAGCAAGTTTAATACAGTAAAACCTAGAATTAATAGGAAAGAAACTGAGCACAGGTGGAGACTGACAGTAAGGAAGGAAGACATACACCACATTGTAAGAAGAAACAACTTGATATTTCCACTGTCATTCTTCCTCCTTTAACATTTAATGACAATCATGCACATAACAATATGCTTTATGTTCAGTTAGGGACAGCTTGAAAATGAAAGAGTGCTCTTTGGATTGTGTGATATGAAATGCTTCTAAGAGGTGAAATCTGAGAGCACAATTCCATTTTGTTAAAGAGAGCCAATTTGATTTGGTATAAGTGATGCCAAAATATTTTAAGGTAAGAGGGAAAATGTGGAAGTGTTTTTCTTTATTTTATTTTTATTATTTTTTAGCTTTTTAGTTTTCAAGACAGAGTTTCTTTGTATAACAACCCTAGCTGTCCTGGTACTTTTTCTGTAGACTAGGCTGGCCTTAAATTCACATCCATTCTTCTGCCTCTGCTTCCCTGAGTGCTGGGATCAAAAGTGTGTGTCATCCCAACCTAGTCAGAAGTATTTTTCTAAAAATGATCTAATATTACAATTTCTTGTCTTTATTATCATGGGATCTAATGCCTTAGTAAAGTGTCCCTCTCCAATCTTAAAAGAATACAGAGAAACACAGTCACTCCTGCAGTGTTAACAATTGTTTATCTCTCACCAATGTTTATGATAGAATTTTGCTATTTAGTTCCAGTTGTTTCCAAATCAACCTTATACAATCTCTTTCTAAGACAAAAGTGTGACTTTGGATGTTATTTTGTTTATTATAGTTAGTTTGTTGTTTCTTTACTTTTAGATACAACCTCCTAGACTACTGTTTACTTAAGATTTAACTTAATAATAACGTAACTGTCCATGTCCTTTCTAGTGTTGGTGAGTCACTGTGTTCCTTAAAATGTTAATGATTTATCACATCCTTGTTTAGCAGAGTATTTGCCACCTGCATAGAAGCTCACCTTTGTTCAAACCATCCTTAATATTAAAGTCCCCTAATGTCCCCAACCTCCACCCAGAAGGTGATAATTTGGTACAATCCAACTTCCAAAGGAAGCATTCTTGATGGCTCTTTCTTCTATGTCCTGTATGTTTGTTGTTAACCCCTATTTTTTCTAACTAATAATCATGGGAAGGGATGTGACCAATTTCCATTCAAAACAAGTTTCTTCTTTTCTACTATTTACTGAAAATAGATTAATTTCTCATGCCTTATGCCCTGCTTACAGTTTCCACCACCTCTACTCCTCCTAGCTCCTTCCCTTCCCCTAGAGATCCATACCATTTTATATTTCATTAGAAAAGAATAACTTTTTAAGAGATAATGACAAAAACATAACAAAATAAAGTATAATAATAGAAACCAAATCCATTACATTGAAGCGGTACAAGGGAAGCCAACATCAAGAAAAGACTCCAAAACATGGCACACGAAGTTTCACGTGTATGCACTTGGGAGGCAGCGAGTACTCTATGAGTGCAAGGCCAGACTGGTGTGTAAATTAAAGTCTAGGGCAGTCAACATCTTAAAGACAGAAACCAAACAAACAACCAAACCAAACCAATATATATTAAATTAAATTAGATAAAACAGATACATAAAAACATGGACATTTTACTTAATGTACATTGTTGTGAATCATAAGTGTTCATATTGTACTACATTGATATCCATCTCCCCAAAGAGTTACAATTTCTTCACAGTGAATATATAAGGTATTCCTTATTTCTTTAGTGTATTTTTAATAGCAAACTCTAACCAGAAATATAGAGCAAACCCCTGACTTTATCATTGGTGTACTTGCTCACATCTCTGTGAGTCAGGTCCTATTTCTGTCAAACATGCATTATACATGAAGAAAGTCAAGAGTTTAAGTTTCTTATTCAAGGTCAGAAACCTAGTGAAGAAAAGAATAGATTCAAAAGTAGACAATCAGAATTCAGATACTACCTTCTACAAAGACTGCCTTCTATTTCCTTTCATTTATTTTAATACTATAATTTTGCTTTAATTAACCTTGGAAGTCTATGTTGATCTCACTGAATTTTTTCCTCTTTTTCCACTAATGAGCATAAATTGCCAATGATAGGCTATATTTATCTCTCGAAACTATCATATATCATTAGCTTAATTTTCAGCATTATATATTTTTGCAACCAGATCTATTATGTTATCTGTTTTTTTTATTTTCTTGACTTATTAGTTGTTTGTAAAAAGATATTTTAAACTGCCAGTCTCATGGTAATTAGTCACCTATTAAGTTTGTGAGTTAATTTCACACAATAAAACTTATTGTCAATCAGTGCTATCTATATATCATTCACATTAGTTGTGGTTATCTTAACACAACAGGGTAAAACAAACATTTAAAATATTCCAGTTTGATGAGATTAAATAATAATTTTTGGATTATATTCTTTGTATTCTTGCTACATTTATTATTTACTGTTATTAAAGGAATAATTTTTAGTTCCATCTGTTTAACTGTAAATTTCATGAAGTCATTGTTTTTAAAATCTAAGTAATGTTCTATTGTGTAAATGGTCTAACAAATAAAACATGTCTGAAAATGAGAGTGTAAAGCTAGAGTTAGCCATAACAGCCTGTGGTAGTCCACACTTTTAATGGATCTCTGTTGTTTCAAGGACACCTTGGGCTACATGAGATTGATCTAGCCAAAAAAAAAAAAAAAAAGAGCACACAAGGTGATCTCAACACTTCATGTGACACTTCTTTAATCCTAGCAGAAAGAGGTAGATACAGAAAGAGATATGTATGGACAGAGAGAGGACTATGAGTTGGGAGTAGACAAGAGAGAGATGCAGCCTGAGGACCAGTGCAGTCTAAGTAGAAGGTCTGAGGAGTGAGTCTGTGGTTCAGTGGATAGCCCCTTAGGTCTGAACATTGGTAGAGGCAAGAAATATCTAATGCCTAGCTACTTTGCTTCTTTCATCTTTCAGCATTAACACCTATATCTAACTCTGGGTTTTATTAATGCCAACTAGAATTCATGTTACAGTGATCATTCCAGCAATGTTCATCTTGGTAAGCATTGTTTTTGCATGTCCATATTAAAGTTGGGAGGGTTTTTCTTATTTCTCTGAATATCATCATGAGGATTTTGATTGCAAATGCAGTGAGTCTGGAAAATCTTTTGTTCAGGATGTCATTTTTACAATATTAACTCTACCAGTGTAGGGACATGGTAGCTCTTTTCAGCTTCTAGGATTTTTCTCAGCTCCTTTATTGAAAGATTTAAAGTTATTTTTTTTGTAAATGTGTTTTACCACCTTGGTTATATTTATTCATAAATATGTATATATTGGGGATGTTATAAATGTTTCATCTCTTAGCATTTTTCTTCCTCATATATAGGAAACCTACTAATTTCTATAAGTTTATTTTGTATCCTACAACTTTGTTGAAAGTATTGTTCATTTCTAGAAGTTCTGGTTGCTTATATATAATATCAAATCATCTGCAAATAGTGATAACTTGACTTATTTTAATATTAGTGCCTATTAGTACATTTCTCTAGCTAAATTTTCAAACACTATAATATAAAGTAGTGGATATAGTTTAGAGATCCATTGTGGCGATATATTATTTATGATTTATTAAAGCTTGCCTGAGGATTCAGAAAACAAAGTCAGCCTTGAGCCATAGAAGCCAGGTGCACACCTTTAATGCCAGCAATCAGAAGCTAGGAAGTAGTGGTACATACCTTTAATCCTAGGACCCAGGATTAAGAGGTAGAAGGATCTCTCTGAGTTCAAGACCACCCTAGGATACAGGAAGCAGAATCAGTCTAAAAGAGTAACATATCACATTCCTATAATTCCAGCACTAGAGGGTTATAAAAGATAGAGGAAGGGTCTTCACTATTCAGTGGGAGGCATTCATTCTCCAGCCACGTGGAGGAGAGGACACAGTCTGAGGGTTGGTGAGACCTCATGGTGACAGGTCCAGCCCATTCAACCTAAGCTAGAGGTAAGAAGCTAGTAGCCAGGTGCTTTGTCTTTCTGATATTCAGCTTGAAGTTTAAACACCAATATCTGTCTGTGGGTTTTTTAATATTTGTGTTACACCCCATTTCCTTCCTAATTTTAAGGAAACAAGTTAATATTTCCTCTAGTTTGAATTAATGCTGTTTGTTGAATATATAATGTTGAGGTATATTTCTTTTATCTCTACTCTTTTTAGGAATTTCATCTTGAAAGAATGTTGAATCTTCTCACAGGGCTTTTCATGTGAGTTTTAACTTTAAGTCCATTTATATTATTTGTTTAATTTATCAGTACATGTGCATTTAACCAATACTGCATTGGAGTAAATCGAACTTGATCATGGTGGCAGATATTTTCAAAATACACTAGTATTTGCATTACAAATATTTTGCATCCATGTTGGGAATGTTGATCTATGGGTATCCTTATATTTCCATATGTTCCTGGCTTTGATATTAGACTAATTCTAATTTTGTAGGAGGAATTTGAAATCCTTTCTTTAAAAACAGTAATTTAAGTTGGGCAGTCATGACAATGGAAAGCAGAGGCAGGCAGATCCCTGTGAATTCAAAGACATCCTGGTCTACATATAGAGTTACAGAACAACCAAGTCTACAAACAGAAACACTGTCCTGAAAGATGAAAAACCAAAACATGCAAAAACTAAATTAATTATTTAAGAAATTTGAGTTGTAGTTTCTTTTTTGACAATTTTTATTTAGAAACAATCTTATTTTACATATCAATACCAGTTCCCTCTCCCTCCCACCCTCCCATGCCCCTCACCTACACTCCCATTCCACCCTCATGTACTCTGCAAGGAGGGTGAGGACTTCCATGGGGGTTCACCAAAGTCTGTCACATCATTTGGGGGAGGACCTAGGCCCTCTCCCATGTATGTAGGTTGAGAGAGAAGTCCTAAATGGGTAATGGGCTCACAAAGTTTATTTGTGCACTATGGATAAATACTGGTTCCATTGTCAGAGGTCCCATAGATTGCCCAGGACTCCTAACTGACCCCCATATTTTGACGGTTTCTTTTGGTCTAATAGTGGTACCCCAGTTTTTCTACCAGGGTCCCTCTGCTCCCACTTGGCCAGGTCAGCTGTTTCTGGGAGTTTCTCCAGAATGGTCTTGACCACTTTGCTTAGTCCTCCTTGGTTAATGGACCTATAATTCTTACTTGATAACTGTTTTGTTATGTATCTTACTATGTTAATGGTAAAACCCTTCTTTTTATTTAGACAGAAAAGAGGAGGTGATGGGGGAAGTCCTTCTGTGTATATGTTTGTCTTATTGGTTGATAAATAAAGTGCTGTTGGCCAATAGTGAAGCAAGATAGGTGGGATTAGGAGTCGAGGAGGATTCTGTGAAATGTAGTAAAGAGAAGTCTTGTGATCCAGGCAGGAAGTGACACAGTAGGCAGACTCAGACTATAAGCAGGGAGAAGCAGGAAATTGCCTTCTTCCTCCTCTTCTCTTCTCTGGAGTCGCTATGTGATCCTGGGAAGAAGATGCATTCATTATGCTTGTGTCCTCGATAAGATAAGTCTTTAGAAAATATGTAGATTAATGGTTATGGTGACCTAGCAATTAAGAAACACTAGATATTGGGCAGCAGAATTGTAAATAATATTAATCTCCATGTGTTATTTTGGGTGCCCATGTGGTAGCAGGGCTCTGGTGGCTAGCATAAAGAGTTTTCCTTCCACTCCTCCCTCTATACAACTGTATTCCAGATATTAGGCTCAGTGCTTAGGTGTGGATCTCTGCTTTTGCTTCCATCAACTACTGGATGAAGTCTCTAGGATGGCAATTAATGTAGCCATTAATATCACTATAGGGGAAGGGCATTTAACATAGTCTCTCTACTATTGCTTAGATTCTTAGATGGGGTCATCCTTGTGGATCTCTAGACATTTCCCTAGTGCCAGATTTCTTTTTAAACCTATATGGGCTCTCTCTGTTAAGTCATCTCTTTACTTGCTCTCTATTCTTCCTGCAACACAGTCTTCTTAAAAATCTGCTAGAATACTGTTGTGAAACCATAATCTATTATTGCAGCTTACCAGATCACAAAATTTAAAATAAGACTCTCCTGTTGAAAACAACATATAATTAGAACAGAGGAGTGGAAGGAATATATGAAGACTAGATCTGTAAACTTCTTTGTAGCAAGAGATCTAACTATACACCTGTGGGGCTGATCATGCCTGTTTGAGCATGGTCACAGGTGTGTACCAAAGGGGAGGATTTAGGTTGGCTTTAAGAGGAGCAAACTCTTGCTGCTGGCCAGATCACAGGTAACAGCTTGGGAGGATCCTTGGAGCTGGAACCTGTGGCAACCACCTGCCTCTTGTGTAAGCATTATCTCTCCAAATAAACCTCCTTCCTGTGATGCCTCTCAGAGCCAGCCTAAATCCTCCCATTCTGTACACAGCAGTGACCACATCCAAATGGGCATGGTCAGTGACACAGGTGCATAGTTAGAGCTCTCACTACACTTCTGAAGGCTAGCTCTGATAGTACTGTCTCATGCTATATGATCTACCAAAGCATGAAAGTAATCAAAAGCCCTACCCAACTGTGAAGCCCACAAACAACAATGATCAACCAGATAAGATATTCTCAAAGATACAGTACTGACAAATATCTTTGGGGTAAGTAATAGTTTTCTAATTGGACATAAGGCCACCACAATACTTGGAAATTCATTCTTGTTACTGCAACCCTAGCCAACCCTATCTATAGCTGCAGAAGTTATGAACTTAAGAGAAAAATGTACTTTGTAATTTCCTTATGCTGAACATTTCCACTTATATCCACAGATTAGTGTAGCTTTCCCTACACACACCAAAGAAGTTTCTCTTTGTAATAGAGAGAGTCTACCATAGAGATGCACAAATGGTTAAAATATTGAGAATAAATGAAGGTAAGGAAGCCATTTTTCATGACACACACACACACACACACACACACATATATATATATATATATATATATACATACATACATACATATATATATATATATATATATATATATATATATAATAGTTAAAGAAAAGAGGTCATGAATTTGAGATGAACTGTGGAAACATGGGAGTAGCTAGAGGAAGGAAAGGAAAGGGAATAAATTATGGAAACACAGTGGACATATATAAAATTTAAAAAATAATTTAAAATATTTTTCTGTTCTGTCAGAGTCAAGATATGGTGGTTCCTTAGGAAAATGGGCATCAGTCTAACACCCTTACCCATTCTTCGCTGGTGAATCAGCAATGCAAACCCCCCAGATAAGTCACCTCAGAAGAGGGGTAAAATGTCTATAAGAAGCAGAGAACCCAGAGATTGCTTGTTCTGAATATTACGTGCATATTGCACCCATGACATCTCAATAATATGGTTACCTAATGACTACATCGGAGAGCAGGCCAAAGTGGATGGGGAAATTTCACAAGATCTAAGAAGCAAATAAGCACCTATACAAAATCAATGGCTTTTGAGAGAGGGTGAACCACTTTTCTCCAGGTACAAGGACCCTGATAAATAATACATTCCCAAGTATAAGAAACACTCAATGTACTCTCTCTCTCTCTCTCTCTCTCTATATATATATATATATATATATATATATATATATATATATATATGTGTGTGTGTGTGTGTATTAAAGAGATCTTGAATTGGAAAGTGAATAAGTGAACATAAGAAGAGCTTAAGGGTGATAAAAAGTAGTACAAATGTTGTAGATATAGTACTTATGTATGAAATTTTCAGAATTTAAAAATGTACAATGCTATATAACTCATTAAAGGAATAATTAGTTTTTCACTTAAAAGCTGTAGATAATTGTTTGCAATAATATCAGATTCCAATCCATGTCTTCTGTGAGACTGCCTCAGAGTCCACTAGTCAGGTGATTTTCTGGTGATTGGAATGCCAATTGAGGAAAATATCAAACTGCACTTCCTCTGCCATAATTTTCAGTAGCTTTGCATAGAGTTATAAATGTCATACAAATTGCAATTACATCATAGGTAAGAATATTATATTTAATTTTTCAAGTATTCTTTTAATTCAGTAAATTAGATTATTGTCCTCTGAGGATCATTCACTACATAGGAACTGTGACCATTTCTAGTGGAACATGTATTTTTTTAATGTATAAAACCCATGGAATATGGTAGTCTTATACATATCATTTTCCCCAATATGGTTGATGTAGCAGTGGGATTTCAAGTGCACTGAGCAAAACCCTTGGTATAAACTTGTTTGCTAATTTTAATTTGTATGACAACCTAAACTCTCAACTTGAAAACATATACTGTGGCACCACTTGGAAATTCCTGTAAAGTGATAAAATTAGTTACTTTATTATCTGTCCTGTGAAATCCAAAATTAACAATATTCAGTCAATAACACAAGCTTTACTCAATACTATGAGTAACAGACTCTTGTTGGTAATTGGTAAATACCGAAATACCTGACGTAGCCAAAAGAAATCACTTTGCAAGCTGCGCACTAATATTCAAAGAACAATACATAAACATAAAGAGTAAATTCATACAGACATGTACATTATCATTTGAAAGCCATGACACAAAAGCTAAGATGTTATAAACTGTTGCCTTGACAATTAAGATTATAGGAGTTAAAGCAAAATGAATTATTTATATAAATGTCAGTTTTAATTCTTCTTCATCTAATCTATATTTAAATACCTACATAGAATTTGGCTTACATTGCCATGAAAACTTGATACAATATAGAATTCTTGCTGAATAGTTTCAATGACAAACCATCTATAAAAAACTTGTGAAAATTTTATAAAAATGGTAATCATGAAATTCTTAAAATATGAAAGCTTTTTAATTTTATTATGATTTATATTATAATTCTATAATATTATAACTATTGTTATGTTGACACAAAATCTCATGTGTCTCAGGTTGGCTTCAGCTACTTGTATAGCCAAGAGTGACCAACACAGTTTATTCTGTTGAAATACTATCCTTCATCAAACAGAATCTTGAGGGAGAGTTTACAGTAAGTTCAAACAGTAGGAAATTGAATCCACTAAGCATAATATGCCCACAAATCAAGAATAGAAAACAATGGATTAATGGATACCTACTGCTCAGTTTGTTCTCTCCTTCGATTCAGTACAGAGCAAGCCAATAAAGCATTCAGTCTTTCCACATTTCTAACCAAATTAAGAAAATGCCTTACAAGAGACCAAGCTCCCAGGTGATCCCAGAACATGCCAAATTGACAATTAAAAACTACTCACCATAATGGTCTAGATTCCAATGTGTGGAAACTGTACATGTTCTCTAATACATTCCTTTTATGTTATACTGGGCTCCAAACTCAGGGACTAGGGATTTCTGGGTGCTAAACAAGCTTTGACCTAAATGACCTCCATTCCCATCTTCATCCCATCTTCAATTCTTTTATGACACTTACATAGGATAATTCTCTTACACAATGTAAATTTGTCAAAAAGCTGATGTTTGGCCAGTAGCCAGGCAGGAAGTACAGGCAGGGTTGCCAGATTAAGAGAATTCTGGCAAGAGGAAAATCAAAGAGGAGTCTCCAGCCAGGTACAGAGGAAGCAATAAGAGAATGCCATACAGAGAAAAGATACCAAACCATATGGATAAAAAGATATGAAGTATGGGTTAATTTAAGTTGTAAGAGTTTGTTTGCAATAAGCCTGAACAGTTTAGTCTATAATTAATTAGTTTATTAATTATAAACTAAACAGTTTATAATTAATATAAGCCTCTGTTTGTTTATTTGGGACTGAACTGCTATAAGAGCAGGTGGGACAGAAACTTCCATTTACACTATACTTTCATTTTAAATGTGGATTTCAGACATGAAAAAATGAGCTTTCATGATGTGTGAAAACATTAGGCTTGGATTTAGAGTTTATATATAATTTTTTCAAATAATATTTTACCTATTATATTCAAATGCATTAAAAACATATTTGCTTACATTGTATCCAAAAAGTACTTCTTTATATAACGGAAAATTGAAAAAACTTTTTTGAATCTATCCATTAATGATGAAACAAAACTAATTTCTTTCAATAATTTCTTTTAAATATATAGCTTTACATCTACTTACTATACATACACATAGGCATTCACAGATACATATTGAATCATTCTCTCTATATGTTCCACAAAATGTAGGTTGCTTAATTCTAATTCATTCTCAAAATAGGCCCCTTTATTTGATTCTGGTTTATTACCAATAGATTAACCTCACTTTAAGGAATTTTATGGAAGAAACCCTGGGTTAAGTGAAGATTAATTGTTATCATGGATTCACAAAAGAAAAATAGTGAGTTGGTGCACTTAGCTCTCATCTCCACAAGAAAGATTTCATATCATTTGAGTCAGGAATTTTGTCTCCTTTTAAAAACCCCATTAGCATTCTGTGCCACCAACTGCAATGCAGCTAAAAGTTTGAAAAAATACATGGGATTGTTTTTCCCAAATGTCACATTACAACACAAGAAATTCAATATTGGTATAATCAGAAAACCTTCATCCTCACACAATATAAATTTAATCTATTCACTGTTTCATAATTTGATCAAAATGGTCAAATCGTAACAAGTTAAATATTTAACCTTCATTGAAATGACCAAAAACTATAATTTTTCATTTTTCCATAAAAGTTAGTGTCATATAATTTCAAATGCTATTTGAGGGATCACTGAATTACAGATATCTACTAAATCACAATGATCTACTTAAATACACAAAATAAAAAAGCTACAAATGCCTGCACTATGGTGATGCATGCTTTTGACCCCAGCATATATGGGGCAAGGCTGGCAAATTTCTGAGTTTAAAGACAGCCTGGTGGAATATAGTTCAAGTTCTAGCATAGCCAGGGATACACAGAGCAATCCTGTCTTGAAAAAACAAAAATAAAATAAAGCTACAAATGAGCTTGAAAAACATTTTTAAAGATGAAAGATTGCTGTGGATTATGCTAATTGTTAAATAAAAACTGATTGATCGATAGCTGGGCTGGAAGAGATTGAGTGCAAGAGCCAGACAATTGTGGGAAGAAGACCTGAGTCAGAGAGCCGCAGGCAAATACAGAAAAGTAAGATGAGAATGCTGTATTGAGAAAAATGTATCAAACCACAAGGCTAAACATTAATAAGAATTTCCTTAATTGTAAGAGTTAGCTAGTAACAGGTTTGAGCTATTGGATGAGTATTTATAAGTAATATAAGCTTCTGTGTGGTGTTTTGGGGAGCAGCTCTTGCTATTTTGAACTGAGCAGCTCCAGGACAGGAAATGTCCATTTACAAAAGATGTCATTGGAACCTGTTGATTATATAAGGAAAAGAAAGCACATAAACAACTATCTTTCATACATTATGACAACTTGGAACAAGAGATTTCATGCCTTTGAAATTTTATTTTTAGACATAAATTCCATCAAATCTAAGAAAAAATAGTATGTTCAAGAAACATAAGGCATGTTCAAGAGACACAATGAAGGAGGAGATATTTAATTAAATTGCCCCTATTTCCCCCCATATAATATTTGAGTTTTTTAATTCTATTGTTTTACTGTTTTAATTTTTCAGTTATTATTGTAACAAATATTACAGTATGTTTTCAATAAGTTCAACCTTCTATTTCCATCTGCATTTCTTACACACATCACAGCTTCTATGTAATCATTTTATATTCAAATGACAATTTTGGTTTTTCACATGAGTGAAAACATTGGGTCTATGTCTTCCTGAGTCTTGCATATCTGACTTAGTGGTCTCTCATGTCATCTATTTCATACAAAATATAGTATATCAAATTGCATGAATAAATAACATTCTAATGTAACACATACATAGTAGAATATATACATATATGTATATATTTCACTAACCAACACATTAAAAACAGCATAATCCTTTATGAGCTAGTCTACAAAGCACACACACACACAATATGTAATGTATAATTTAATAGATGTAATATAACATAAATATTATGCTTATTATTTTCTTCTCGAAATATATACAAAGAATAGAAAGGTTGATCCTACAGCAAATACATTAAGATTTTCTGAAGGAATTTCCTTTTTTTCCTGTAGTAATTTCAATTACTGAATTTCCCGGCAACTATATATGAGAGTTCCTTATACTTGTAGTCCTTATACTTGTTAAACAAACACACAAATCACATGGAATAATTAAAGACCTCTATAGGGAAAACAATCTTGAATTAAAAAGCAAGCCTGGAGGAAAGAGCATAACTGATCTCAAGGCACTTTACAAAAAGATAGCAATCTCAGCCTGGTGTTGGTATGAAATTAGACACAATGATGAACAAATGATTATAGAAATTCCAGAAATACAGACACACACAGTCATTAACTTATTTGAAAAAATAATTCAGAACAATACATTTGGAAAGGGTTAAGTTTTGCCAGTAAAACTATGTATCTATTGGCAGAAGCTTGAGACAACCATTTAACACACTGAGCAAAAATAAACCTAATATGTCCCACAAGCTGAATTAAAAGAACAAAATCTCAGAAACTACAGACACATATTTGAAGGCAATTGTTTAAGACATTGTCATAGGCTTTTGATTTGACCTCAAATGTACAAGGAACAATAGCGTAGAAAGAAAGACAATTGGTTTTACTTCATACTAAAAGAAATCTGTAGTGTAAAGGAAAATACCCAATGTGAAATGACAATCACTAGAAAGGGAAAGGGACCTGTAGAAATATGAAAACATTTAATCCTACTTCTGTCTTTCATGCCATACCTTGAATTGGGAGCAATGTTATACTTCTTATAAATTCTTCATTTCCAATTGGTAACCATAATGGGTAAATAATTATGTATTATTTTCAGTTTGAAAGATCCTAAAAGTGTTATTTTGTCCTTTAAATTATTAAATAGTGTCTTAAAATATTTAGTAGTATCTTTTACATGTTTCTCATCAACTTACATTAAAATTTTCATAAAATTTCTCAAATAATAGTTTATATCAAAGTTACCACTTAATAGGAGTCTGTAAAATACATAAGCACCATAATATTATGGTATAATATTTATTTCTCCAATAAATATTTGCATGATTTTCTTGGTAGATAGAGAGCACATTCTTTGAAACCTAGTGCATTGAAAATGTTTTAGAAACTGAGAAAACCGTCCTTGATTTGTTATGCAAATTTTACTTATGTACAATTTGCTGTGCAATAAGTAGTTCTGTTTGCTAGACTCCAGTAAGCTAGTTAGATAGTAAATTCTTTATATCTAAATTTCCCTTAGAAATTCTAGCAATATTTGACATCCAAATTTCTGGTTTATATTGCTATGCACTCTGTTTCCTGGAAAGAATGATCCAGACACTTCAAAAACAAAAAAACCTTCGTACACACCCAAAGACCAATGGAATGAAAAGAGGCAGATGAAAATAGAGGGGTAGTGTGTATTGTGCAGGAAGAACACAGAAAGAAGAGCTTTGGGTCAGAACATCTTGATGAAAATCCATGTCAAATAACAATTACCTTTCCCAAGTACAGCCTCTTATCCTAAGTACTGTAGCCAATGTATGAAAGTGAGTTTCCATTACCACTGTAGTTAATCAGTGTGTTCTTTGTTGATCTGTAAATAAAGCCACAGATCTACAAATGGAACACTTTATTTTGTGTTACCATACTGAATTCCAAGAGTGTCTGAAAACTGTTTTTACATTTCAATGTTTTATAACCCATTCAAAAAACCCTTAAAGGGTTGAAACTGACATAATTGACAGATATCTCAGGTATTGATTTGTTTTTAGCATGGTTAGTAAATGTTGCCTTTATTCACTTAACATTATCTCTGCTTTCTTAAAAAAGGATACATTCTGAATTCACATACTCAATAATCTATAATTTTCTGTAATAATTCATGATTATATTTATCTAATATATTTTATGCAGCAGTAGTTCTGAGCTTGTTAAATGTTTATCAGTGTGAAGAAAATCTTCTCATTCCCTCTATTTTTTCCAGGCTCTATTCAAATATTTTCTTTATAAGGTTCTTAAACTGTACAGCTTTAATAATATGTGTTTAATTCAACCCTATGAGAATATGTTTTAGGGAATTGGGGTCATTACTGGTTACAGTTTAAGCATATAAGGGATATTATTTCTGTCCCACATACAAAGATTACTATGAGAACATATGAAAATGTCCATTTGCTCCCTGATTCTGTATAAGTTAGTTACTTATATAAATGCACAGAGACAACGCCCTTTTCTCAGTCTTTCTACATATATTTCTTTTAAATGTTACTTCATCAAAAATGTGTTCATCTACAGAAGCCAATCTCAATACAAGCCTCCAAGTGGGGCTCACTCTAGGCCTCATCTTTCCAATCATCATGCTGACCAGTAGAAAACAAAGGACCTGCCCTGCTGCCATGTGAGCGCTTTCTACCAGCCTCCCAAGTTCTGCCTAAGTTCGGTCCACCACATTAGGGCCCCAAATAATATACAGAGACTTATGTTGATTTTACAATGTTTCTGGCCAATAGACTAGGATTTCTAGTATGACAGCTCAGTCTTAATTATCATAAATATATATATTTTCTAAGACTTATCGAGGATGCCTTCCACTGGCATCCTCTTCCTGGGATCACATGGCAGCTTCGTAGCAGAGAAGAGAGGAGGAGGAAGAGAAAGAGCAAGAGAGTGACTTCCTGTTTGTTCCTGCTTATATATGAGTCTGCCTGCTTTGTCACTTTTTGCCTGTATCACAAGACTTCTTTTCACTACATTTCCCAGAATCCCTCTTGACACTTAGCCCCACCTAACTTGCTGCCTTATTGGCCAAACAGTGCTTTATTCAACAATCAATAAGAAGACATTCCCCATCATCTCCTCTTTTCCGTCTACATAAAAAGAAGGGTAACTTATCTTTTATAATAACTGAAGAAAACTATAACCATAACTATCTGTCTACAACTACATCAAAGACCACAGAAGGATATATAAACTCTAGATCTGACAGAGCCATCTTGATACCTGGACTATCACCCAAAGTTCCTCTGTAACATTTGAGTATCCATATTTAGCCCATAGGCCACAGTTTGTCTGACACACTTCTCCATTTCATTAGGAACCCTTCAGGACTGTTCATCTTGTTTTGTAAGTTCAGCAGTCAATTTCATGTGGGCTCTGCATGTCCAGGTCACATGGCAACAAACAGTCCAGGCAAGAGCAGTTTCATGCCCAAATGGCTAATCTTTCCATGTTGAAAGCAAACTCCATACCAAGTTTCTTCAATGCCCATCTTCCTTTCTGACATAATTGGTGTGCCAGGAGCAATTATATCTCATTGTCATGAAAATCCCTAAATCATTTAAATGTCACATATTCTGTAGGTCTTTGAAAGGTTTGAAGAATATCTATCTATCTCAAATACATCTCTGTATACCTTGAAAACCTAACTAACCTGACTATAAGTTTTGACTATTATACCTGAGTATATGCAATCTGCATTTAATTATACCTTACATTTTAAAAAAAAATCAGTATAAATACAATACCAAAACAGGAGGAGAAATTTACATTTCACAAAATTGACCTTAAAGTTGTATCAATAAATGAAAATCCATACCAATGTAAATTATTCATTTCTATATCCTATTCCCTTTTTTACTTTAAAAAGAGATTGACTGTGATCTATTACCATTTATAACCAACCCCATTTAAATGAAAACAAACATTTATAAACAATATTTGGGAATTTGGTCGTCGTTCATTCCAAACTCCTTCCTGCTGGTTGCGGGTGATGTCCATACCATGGAGATCATGATAAAACACAGAAATCCTGGCAGTAGTCATCTATGACTGCATCATCTCAGCTGTTTTGGATGCAGGATCAGTTGGGCCACTGCTTCAGGGGGTCTTGCTTGATCAAATCATATTAGTCTGGAAGGAATCCACAGCTTTTCATTTTCTGTGAAAACACAAGCAAGAAATCTTTTCCCAAGTAGTCTGTCCTTTGACTTAAATTTTGAAGTCAAAGTATTTTTAAAATGTATAAGTTGGATTAATTCAGCAGCACTTATTATAATCAAATGTATTATAGCAGCTGTAGCTCTTAACTTGGCAATCAAATAATTTAAAGACAACATTTAGCATATAGTATCCAGACTATCTGTGTATTTTCCATCTTTACATGGCTTTTTTTATTATTCTATTTCTTTTACTTCCTTTTGTTTCTTTTTTCCTGAGACAGTGTTTCTCCGTGGAAATCCACTCCAGCTTCTGGAATGCTGGGATTAAAGGCATATGCCACCAAACCCAGCTACTCTATTTCCTGTTTCTTTTTCTCTCACAAGCCTACATATATTTTTAAACACACTGTAAACTTTTAGAGGTTTTTCTTCATCTGTTTTTATTGGAAATCTTTACCTTTTTCTGGCCATACAATCCTTTATCTGGTAAAAAACACTGCTAAAGTTAAAGCAGCAGCTTTTTTAGCAATGTCCTTCCAAGACTGCAGGGTAAGTTTACCACCAGCACCGAGAGCTGTGTTCACTGCTTTGGTCTATGTTGCCATCAAGCAGCATGCTTCCTGCTTGGAGATGTGTCCAAGATGTGGAGCTGCCACTGCCAGCTGCTTAGGGCACAATCCCATGACCCTGAGATTAAGAGTTTTATGCTCCAGCAACTGACCCAGCCAGGCATCTTAAAAAGAGCCTTGCGGTTTTGTTCCGCTTACACTGAGTCAGGAAACCTCTCCTAAAGGAACTGCTTGAATCTCTGCTTGTCTCTAGCAAACATAACCACCTGAGAAAATGCTGCTACCAAGAAGTCATTGATGTCTGTGTTCTTTTGCTTCTAAAATCCTTTATTAAGCTTTTGTTAAGTTTACATGGAAGTTTGTAACACTACCACCAGCTGCCCAGTTTCTGTCTCTGCTTGACTAGTCGCCAAGAAATGATATAGCAGGCAGACTCATATATAGGCAGGAACAAACAGGAAGCCACTCTCTTGCTCTTCTTCTTCCTCCCACTTTCTTCTCTGTACTGAGCTGCCATGTGATCCCCGGAAGAGGACGCCAGCAGAGGGCGTCCTCACAAAGTTTATAAAATATATAGATTTATGTTAATTAAGAATGAGCTAGCATATTAGAAATTGCTAATTTCTAATATGTCAATTGGGTAGCAGCATTGTAAAATAATATAAGACTCTGTGTGTTATTCTTGGCACACACATGGTGGTGGGGCTCGGGTGGCTGGCAGAAAGATTTGTCATTAGAGGACCTTTCCATTCACACACAGAGAACTTCTCAAAACTCTTTACTCCTGTTCACTCCTGCATTGAAATAATTGACAGGGGATTTTTCAGAATTCACCTATGTGCATGACTAGAATCAGTGGAAAAATGTCATGCCCTTATTTAGCTCTGGAAAACAAAATTTAGTTGTGTCAGTACTGTGAAGAACTTGTTTCATGTTGGTTGTACACTTTTCTAACCAGAATTATCATGTAGTCATGCTGTTTCTTTTCAGATTGTGTGTATAAAAGAGCCATTTCATGTTGTATATTTACAAACATTAAATTTCAATAAGTTTCAACTTTCATATGGTATAGTGTTAGAAGTATATCACAAAGGGTTCTGACAATGTCCTCAATTGTATACACAATATAATTTACAGTGTTTTTCAAATACTTTTATGTACCATGTTGTATCTAATTTGGGGAAAGTTAAATAATATTTCTTAATAAAACATGGTAGGTGTAATCTATATATTTAGGTACCAAAGGTTAAACGAAAAAAAATTGCTGTTGAGAATAGTAACAACCCATAATATTGTACAACTGTCATGTTATATGAACCAGCAATACCAGTTATATTGTCTTAATGTGGATAGCATATGGCAGCTATATAAGTTGTTTCCTGTAAGATGAAGAGTAATAAAGACACTAGTAATTTGGAAACTTTGGGGGGCCTCAGACTATTTCAAAATGAATCACATTTTAAAAGGCATTAACAAGGAAACAAGAAAATATCTCACATAAAAGATAATTATGTACTTTCTGAAGAATAAGCAAAAACTGAACACTTCAAAATAAGAACACTTTTGAATACCTTGCTTCATTCAGAACGCAGTTCACTTCAAGTATTCAATAACAGTTAGGAGATAGATGCTCACTTTCATGTCTTGTTATGGAACAGCCACATGAGATCATATACAATTTCAACTGACAACTTTCCTAGTCCCTATATAATCATAATCATATTAGATACTTCTCCTCCTCCTCCTACTCCTCCTCCTCCTCCTCCTCCTCCTTCTCCTCCTCCTCCTTCTAGAAAAACATTTCTTGGTACCATACTTCATCTCTGTTGCAGTACCTCAAAAATTTGAAATATCTGCCTATCTGTACAACTTATATAGTAACAGACATTCTACCAACTGCTAGTAAGTGCTGGAGAAATATTTAAAAATATCACATTAATACATGCAATAAAACATTATTTAGAAAAGATAACATCAACCAGAGAATCCTCATTTGTGCATGTCCTTTGAGTCCCAGTTACTGTAGATGATGTCAGTCTATCCTCAGATAGTATGTTAGCCTTATATAGTTTGTATACTTTTATTTCTTACATTTAATAAATCTTGCTTTTAATAAATCTAAAGATCTTATAATGACCTATAGGCCTTTTAACCCTTCTTTTGAAACAAGCAATTATCTTTATTACATCAGATTGTAGTCAACCTACCATTTGCTGCAGGAAAATAGAATGTCTCTCGGGATTATTTACTATGCAACTAATGCCTCATGTGGTAAAATATAGAAATATAAGACAGCCATGTACACTTGGCATCCAGTTGCCATTTGAATTGCCCTGACACCATATATGCAGATGGACATTAGAAAACAGTACTTTGAGCATGGGTACCCAGATAACTTGGTCATACTATTTACTTATGGCTTTGGGTCCTGTGTAATCACAAACAGCAATATGATGCTTTTTATTTAGTGATAAAATGTTACTATGTATTGATAGCCAACTCACACTCAGCATACAGACCTTTATGGTATATGGTAAAGAACCTTATTAAAATCACAAGTTGTAATCCAAAATATAGGAATTATATGCTCAGCATGAAAGCATAATTTGCATACAAATTTCCCATGGAAACCTAGACTGAAACGTCTACCACGGACAATATCAATCAAAACTGCATTCTTTGTACCATATGGCCAATCTATGAAATATTTCTTTGAAGTCAGTGTCTGTTTCAAATATCGATTTTGCTTTACAATGTTCAAAACTGACAGGCTGGAGATTTTATTTGGTAAACAGGTAACCCAAATTAGGTATGTACTCCCTTCTGTATGAAAAAGAAAATCTCCAATATGTAATGTGTATTTGATCTCCCAATGCTAAGTAGTTGCCATATATGGAAACTACTCTTTCCAATTTGAGAGACTGTGTTCATGACCTCAGAGATTACAGAAAATTTGATCTAGATTTTCATTTCATATGATTTATTTATTTATTGCTCCTGACAAATCTGAGTTTTAGATAGGACTCTAAAATATTTTCTAATTTCTGTTCCCCAATTAAAGAAATGAAGAATATAATGAAGTAGCATGATGTCTCATGGAATAGAAAAACAGTCAAGGTTAGAAAGCTGAAATAGACATAAAGAATTAAGAAGCTTTATTGCTATCCATGAAAGCTGAAAGAAAATAGTCTGTGATGATCATTAAGTAATAGACATAGGGATGAATGCATTGACCAGATTAATAGTCACTTGGTAATTCTCAGTGAATATGTTGATTTGTTCCAGCAATGGCATCACATATAAGATAGCTATTGTAATTATAATAGAGTCCATTAAGTTTGTAATAATGCCCTATTAATCTCTAAAGTCCATCTGTCTTCTGAACAGACCAAATAGGTAAGTAGAAAGGGGCTGGGTAATAATTATTATCCCTGAATCTTTAAGGTTTCTAATGATGACACTAATCTCTGTCATCCCTGTAGCAATGCATTGCATAGAGGCACTTGAACATTTTTGTAGTTATGAAGCTGTTTTGGTGACCCCTTTTAGTGTACTCTGACACTGCATTTATCACTTCAAAGATCAGGAAGCCCATGTGGTGATTTTATGCATAGCTGAGCAAAACTATCCTCTTTCAAGCATTCTTGACTGAATATGTATTCATAGGGAGAATTCATGTCCCAGTGAATTGACTCTGAGGATGACTGAAGCCACAGTTCCACAAATAATGTAGCCTTCATTAGCCCCTACTACTATGGAGGAGTACAGTTTTGTGTTGGGTCTTCAAGAAATGTCACGGCAATTCAGTACATCTAGCAATACTGCAAACTTCTGAATATTTCTCTTTCATGAATTTATAGTGACAATGACATATAGTCACAAATTATAAATTGTATAAAACATTAAGAAATTACAGTTGAAAGTATGAGAAGTTCACTTCTCTGAGAGAAAGTAACAGCCTTAATTTGATTGCTATTGTGCTATGAACTAGCTGGAATACATAGTTTTCATGATGTTGTAACTAATGTGGTAAATCACATTAGAATTATGTTCACCAGAATTAGAGCTTTTCAGGTAATATAAGTTGTAAGCAAGAAGCCTACCAATACAAATCAGTTCATGGGGTTCATTATTAGGGAATGCAGACAATATAGGGGTAAATCATTGTGCTCATTGGTTAGTATGAAAAGAGAGCTAAATGTGTCTTCATCCATTATGTTTCAGTTCTTCAAATCCATATATTCTGTTTGCCAAGTCTTTTAACCATAAAATAGTTTTTGTCTGTTTTTACCTGCTTGCCATAAAAAGTAAAATGTAAATATTACAGACAGTTTCACACAAACTCACACAAAAATAGTTCATAAAATGTATTTTTGTGCCTAAAGAAGTACTTTCCAAAGAGAGTAGTCTCCATAACAGGCATATTAATAAATGGTTTGAATATTAACTTAATTCTTACAAAACTATCTGTCATAAAAATGGAACTTGGTAGCTTAATTTTAAAGGTTATTGTATCTCCTTCAGCCTGTTTATGACCCCAAGAAGTCAGAAAAGCTAACTAATTTCAGTTTGAACAATTATGATTTTTTTCCACTGGTTGCTTTCATTTTTCTGTGCATAGTGACTTAATTTAGTAACCAGTTCTTTTAATTCTGGTGATTACTACTTATTGTCATGAATTATACTTACATATTTATATTTATATCACTAAGAATTAAAATGTAGACAAGAGCAAGTAAGGCTGGTAATGCAATCCTTCCTTGCAACATATTATTGGAATAATCTTAAGATTAATATTGCCTAATAATTTCTTTGAGAATAGATAAAAAATTCTAGAATAAGAAAACAATAATGTAAAATTACCAATAAGAAATAACCTAATTTTAAATTGTTTGAATTTTTAATTAAAGCATAAAAACAGTTTTAACTTGAAAAATTGTGTTGTGCATGTTCAGAAAATTTGTACTTTGTAACTGCAAAATGAAGACTATAGTTAGGAGCACATATATGTGCATAGATATATGTGTGTGTGCACATGAATCTATATGAATGAGTCTATAAATGCATGTAGATATAGTGCTAGATAGATAATTATGTGTACTGTATGCAATTATACATTAAGTAAATGCAAAACTCAAAATTTTACTTATATTTTATTCTGTTAACCCAGAAAAAGGACTTTCATTGCCAAGCAAATTAAGTATCCAAATTTGATATGTTCTGTGCTTTAAATACCATCTGTGCTTTTGGTTATATCAGATGATTAAGTCTTCTTGGTAACTAAGATTGGAAACATTTTTCCATTAAGAAAAAGGACAAAAATTATAAACTGCTGTTAAATAGATGTTCACAAATATGCACATGAATATTCATATATCTATGAATGATAAAAAAGGAAGTCAAATGGCATCTGTATTTGTAGTATATTATCAAATTGATAAGTGATAAGAACTTGAGGTCTTTACTGTACTCTGACAAAGGTACAAAATATTTGATATGTGAGTTGAGTCCATCTAGTATTTCAAAATAATATGTCAGAAGCATGATGGCAATTGAGAGATCTAAGGACTTAATATATCAGATGCATTATCTTGAATCATATGTCTTATTGAATTAAGTACAACTCAAACCTAAAGTGTAAACAAAGACACCATTGAATTGTTTACTCATTTCTGAGCTATTCTCAGATTATGACAACTGAGTGCACAATTTATCTGAGCCATGCACCACTATTTGATGTAAAATATTGCTTTTAAATACATTTATTACATCCCAGTCATTAGTCATACTTATGTTCATAATGATAATTGTGTGATAACATTGAGGGTCACTTGCAGTAGTTGTTCATCTATGGTTTTAATTTTCATAATTCCATTTATCTATCATCTTCAGTTTATAAATATTAAACAGAAAATCTCAGACCAAAACTATCATCAATTTTCTGCCATTTTTAGTATTGCAAATAACTGTCATTTCATCTTACGTCATTCTTTCCAGTACATGATTCATGACTCTGTCCATGGTTTCTACACTCTACATAGTTTCTAACAACTAGTCTACTTTTAATCCCCCTGTAGTAATATCATATACAACATCCACAGTATGGTTGCATACTAATTCGTCTTAAGTTATCCATACTTTATTTGATAATGTCCCCCAATACAAGATAGGTGTTGCTGAAGACTTTACTCAAATAAAGAGCAGTTGTGAGAAGGTAAAATTATAGCATAATTTTAGAAGAGACCAGAGAGAAAACATGCATATATTCTTATAACTATTATTATGTTGTTCTATGTGTTTCTAATTTGCAATTGCTAATTATTAAACCCCTACTGTATCTGATTAAACTCTGTCTACATAGGAAACAGCATATTGTATGGAAAGGTTGGCATTGTTTTGGTTTTAGGCATTTTTGGAGGGCCTTAGACCATTTCCCCTATTGTATATTTATTTTCACTAAAAATACCACCTACTATGTAGTATCATCAGTATGGATATAAACATAATTTAATGGTTTAACACTTAAACTTGGATAACAGGGGTAATAAAAGTAGAAGACACAACTCAACCTTACTATAATCTATATAATCTATATGTTAAGTATCACTAATATCAAGAAATAATTTCTCCTAAAATAGATTCAAGATACAATTTGTGGAATATGTTCAGTTTTATTGTGTGGTGTTTCAACACTTTATACAAATCTGTCAAAGCTGGATTACAGATGATGACATTTTCATTCATTTCAACTCTCAGAAACCCTTATATTAATAGTATATATTAGTAATAGCATTCAGTTTTAATAAGTCATTGCACAGTAGCCTTCTGTGTTTCTAGCCTTGAGTTCTCAGCTAATGAATAGAGGCAAGCATTAAAATATTAGAATGGTTTAGAATGTTCTTACACTTTACTGTACATTTGGAACACATGGTAGACTTCTAAACTTAGCTTTTTATATGTCATGGGAGGAAATAAAAATGGATAAATAAGGGTAAATTGGAAGGAATGAAAAGAAGGACAAAAAAGAAACAAAATATCATACCATATTTATAAAATGGTTCTTTAGTAAAAGAGAATATACTTAGCTTTGTCAGAGAAATGTAACGTCAAGGAATGGGTGGGAGGATGAAAAGATCACACAACATGGGAAAGGTAGCCATGGACAATGATGTGGGCTATTTGCAGATTCACATAAAAGTCTCTAACAAATGCCCTGCCAATGCTTGGATTTTGGTCTATAGAGATGAAGATTGAACCTCGGACCTACAACATATGTAATAATTTCATATTTTAGTCCATGAAATTAAAATACTTGAAACCATTATGAATAATAGTGCAAGTATTTATAAATTCTATCTCATATAACCTCTTACTTGTACCAACTTTGTTATTATATTTTTACCTTAAATCCAAAGTATAAATGACTGTAGGGAGCATGATTCCTGAACATGTAAGAAAAACTTCATCTCTGTGTTAGTTTTCTACAAGTAAATATCTTCAATTGATTGACAATATTTGAAGTTATGCCGTAGACATATATTGTATGTTGCTATACAAAACCAATCATATGCAAATATCATTTAAGTGACTGGAAATTTTGAAATGTTTCAATAAATCAAATTATAGAATATTAGGAAATTTCCTAGATAAATTGTGAAGAACTATGAGATGGAAACCCAAAACAAATATTAATTCAAACTTCTCCACTTTAATATTTTTCTCCTGAGCAAATTGGGAGCATGGGGGGAGGTGAGAGGGAGATAGGAGAATGAGAAGGGGAAAAGAGGAGTGGTGAGGAGGACATGAGGGAGCAGGAAGTTTGACTCAAGGGAAGAATAAAGAAAAGCAAGATAAGAGATACCATAATAGAGGGAAACATTATAGGTTAAAGAGAAATCAGGCACTAGGGAAATGTCTGGAGATCTATAAAGATGATACCAACAAACCATCTGATCAACAGAGGAGAGGCTACCTTAAATGCCCTCCCCTGACTTATATGTCATCCTATAGCCTTCATCCAGGAGTTGGTGGAAGTAGAAGCAGACACCCACAACTAATCACTGTACTGAACTGTAATCCAGTTGCAGAGGAGGAGGAGTGATAAGCAAAGCGGTCCAGACTAGGCTGGTGAAATCCGCAGTAACAGCTGACCTGAAAAACAGGGAGCTCTTGGTCCCCAGACTGATAGCTGGGAAATCATCATGGAACTGATCCAGACCCCAGGAACCTGGGTATCAGTGAGGAGGTCTCAGAAATCATGGGGCCTTCTGTAATAGGTCAGGACTTATCCCTAGCATAGGTGTTGACTTTGGGAGCCCATTCCACATAGAGAGATAGATACTCCCTGAGACAAGACACATGTGGGTGGGCCTAGGCCATATCCCAAAGGACATGACAGACTCTGAAGACCCTGTATGGAAGGCCTCACCCTCCCTGGGGAGCAGAAATGATATGTGATAGGTAGGGTTTTAGTTGAGGGGAGGAGGAGAGAGAAAGGGAACTGGGATTGTCATGTAAAACAATCTTGTTTTTAATTCAAAAAAATGGAAAAATATTTTTGTATATAAATTGTACCAGACTATAACAATTTTAAGAAGACAAGTGAACATTGTGGTCTCTACCATCCAATTGTTGAGTTGAAATACAAATCCCCATGGTGATGACTTGCTTCTCAATGTGTAGCCACTGGGAGGTAATAAGGAGCAGTGTTCTTGTAAATGAGATTCAACAAAGGAACAAAAGACAGTTTACTATAATTCTATTGCAAGAAGACACAAAAATAGCTATGTATGAAAGAGAAGGTGGCCCATCAGTGAAAACAAATTTAGTATTTTTGTTGGAATTTCCAACCTTAAGGAATGCCAAAAATTATTTCATGTGGTGTACAAGCTGACTAATATGTAGTAATCCATTATTATTCTCTGAACCTTCTGAGGCAGAAATAGAATTAATGTTTTTGTTTGGTATTTTTTGGTGTTTTTGTGTGTCAGTTAGTGTTGATGAGTGTTAAGAGGATCAGTTAGGACAAAAACAGTCATGAGCATCAGTATAGAACCCTTTCAACTAATTGAAGCACTATAAAGAAGAGATCTATAAGAAATATAATTTCAGTTTTCTACCATCCATTTTCTAAGTATCAGGCATAAATCAGGGGATGCAAATACATATGAAAGAAATAATCTCAGTGCAGAGATGTCATGCACAAAAATAACTGGACCAATGGACTCACAGACAAGTGTATGCAAGAGCTAGAGTTTGAAAGATACTCCTCATGTGGGCTGGAAAGTGACTCATGAATCCCTACTTTCTCCCTTTCCACCAATAATAATGGAATAATGCCTTTTGCCTGGAATAATAGACCCACTCCAAGAGATGAAACCCATCCACAATGGTGCTTTGACTGGAAGAACCCAAAACTAGATATTCCACGGACCTTGTGGGAGAGTCAAATACTAATTCTGTCTAAAGGAAGGTATCAATAATATGACTCCTAATAACATTATGTTATACTCATAGATCAGGCCCTTCCTCACCAACACACAGACACACATCTAGAAAAATGCAGAAAGTGAGAAACCATGGAACACTCGGCCCTAAATAGGATGTCTCATTCAAATGCCTCTCTTAAGAGTACAATTTGTGCCCAGCAGTAGATGGCCAAAAGAGAAGAAACTCTGTAGCAGGATTTGTTTTGGGCCACAAATCAGCTCCCAAATAATGACACATACACTTATATTAGTTATCAATTCCCAGGTCTAGACTATGCTTGTACAACTAGCTCCTCTTAGTTATTTTCTCGGACCTCCAGCCATCCCCCATCCCTCTCTGCCAAGCTATTGGCTGTTCAGGTTTTTAATAGACCAATCAGGTGCCTTAGGCAAGCAATGTAAAAAAAATGCAACACATATTTACATAGCTAAACAACTGTAGCATAAACAAACATAACACATCTTAATTAGATAAACAGATATTCTACAAGAGCACTCAAAAGCATCCAGGGATATCCCTTTATTCATAATGTCATGTCAGTGCTCTTTCTCTTATAGCTTCCAGGTTTGTTTTGTTTTGTTTTGTTTTGTTTTATGGTATTCCTGAGTTTGTGAATGAATGAGTCAAGGCATTGTATCTTATTCTTGTGCCTTTTGGTGCTCTTATTCTTCTGTTGGATTTTCCTATTCTGATGAACTTGGGTTTCTTTTAACTTACTTTATTTTCGTATTATCTCTTAGAAACCTGTGCGTTTTATAATGAGGAAAAGAAAGGATGTAGACAAAGTGGAGAGGCAGTGGGTAAGAGTACCTAGGGGTAATAGCGGGAATGGAACCATAATTAGAATATATTATCTAAAATATATTTTAATAAAAAATTTAAATTAAATAACTAATCCTAAATCTAAAGTCAAATTTACAAAGACTTTTCTAAGTACTTATGTGCGTTATACATTGTAAATTTTATAAATAAAGCTAAAACATACCAAAATAATGTATATACAAACATGTGTCATGAATTATAGTAAATATATACATGTATACATCTATAACTGCTGGTATATATTGTATGCATATATATGTATTTATGTATCTATATATATATATATATGCTTCTACATATGTATACATATTTTTCTACAAGTTATAATCTGGTGTGTCAAGCTGAATTGTTTCTGCTAGTTTACAATTTTTGAATCCAGAAATAATTGTTGAAGTTTACCATGTGTACTTTTAGACACCTTTCATGAGTCATAATTTATTTGATGGCAATTTTCATAGGAAAAGTACAAAAATTACTTTTCAGGAGCAATCTGCTTTATTATTTAGCTTATTATAACATAAAATGACACTAGATTAAAAGGATTGAGTAAAAATTAATTCCATACTCTACCAAAGGGTATTAGAGAGGCCTGTGTCTTTGACCTGCAACAGGGTTATTTCCTTTCAGGTTTCTATATTTTCTCTTAATGGCCAAATTTTGTAAGTGTATGTACAAAACAATCAGGTTTTCTTTGTCAATTTGCATTTTGTCAATTTGCAAGAAATGTCTTTAGGAATCTCAGTTAAAGGTCCAAAAAAAGGCCACACATGAATCCATACTAGAATCATCAGTCAATGGTATGAGAATAGCACATTAAAAGCTATTACAGTGAAAATAGGGTTGTAGTAATAAGTCATTTTAACTTAATTTGATTTTACAAATTAAAAAAGCAATTATTAAATTAGAGAAACTGGCTGGGCGTTGGTGGCGCACGCCCTTAATCCCAGCACTCGGGAGGCAGAGGCAGGCAGATCTCTGTGAGTTCGAAGACAGCCTGGTCTCCAGAGCAGTGCCAGGATAGGTTCCAAAGCTACACAGAGAAACCATGTCTCGAAAAACCAAAATAAATAAATAAATAAATAAATAAATAAATAAATAAATAAATTAGAGAAACTGTAAATTATTAGATAGCATACTTTCCAGAAAATATTTTGGCAAAATTTGTATTTTAATCTTTATGTTTGTGTATATGTGTTGTATATATGCTGTGTGGATATTTCTTGTATATGTTATGTGTGAGGGTGTATGTATGTGTATGTGCTTGCATGTGTGGAGATCAGAGGACAGTCTCCAGTGTTGCTCTTACCTTTAACATTTGGCCCCTGTTAGAGGTAGGCTACTTGCCAAATGTTTCCATGGATTCTCTTTTCACTACTTCTCATCTTGCCATAGAATTTCTAGAAATATCGATGCCCACAAATATGTATTTGACTAGATTCTGGAGATTTGAACACTGGTTCTCAACAATTATGGAAAGTACCTTTCCTACTGAGCCTCCTCAAAATAACATTTTCAGTCTCAAAAATGTATATTTACAAATAACATTGCATTAACTGAACAGGCACTATTTATGTTTCTGATATCCATATATGCATGCCAATGTAAACTCACGTTATATAACTCACACATATACTTATATAAGAACGATTAATGAAAAATGGTAAGAAATTGAAAGAGGGTAAGCTGGATATATATATATATATATATATATATATATATATATATATATATATTTGGAAGAATGAAAGAAAAAATGATGGAATTATATTATAACCCCAAGAATATTTTTAAAATAAATTCTGAGCATTCAAGAGACATGGAAAACAGAAGAAATTATTTCATTTCCTTGTCATTGATATTTTTGGCTTTCTCAGCTTTGGAGCCTGTCCTGGAACACTCTCTGTAAACCAGACTGGACTAGAACTCACAGAGATCTGCTTGCCTCTGCCTCCTGAGTGCTGGGATTAAAGGCATGCACCACCAGTCACAAGATATTTTTAATAAGTTATTTTAACACACATATGAGTGTGAAAATGAGGACAACTTACTTTTCTAAATATAGTTGAAAATACTGAATGTTGAATAGTTGACTCTTTTCTCTGAGTGTGTTTTCCCTGGGATAAAATGTATAAATTATCTAGTTACATCCACATATATGAACACAAGTTTCATACTGAGAATTAATGCTAACATACCCTCCAGCTGCTACTTATTATGATTTTACAAGTTAGTTGATAGAGTAGGGTTAAATTTCATGATAATATTTGAGCAAGCAAAGTAATTATAAAAACACACCCATTCCTGAGCCAGGGCTTTATGCTCTTACAGAAGAGTTGGCCATTCAAAGCCACTTTGTATTAAGGCTTGATTTCATCCTACTTGTTTGCCCAATGTGGAGTTTGTTATTTATTTGTGTAAACCTCAATTCAGTTCACAAAAAAGGGGTCATAACATTGACTATTTACTACAAAAAGGAGTATATGCATTAAAAATAGAAATGGTTTTATAAATAGGTGCCATTATCCAAAAAATAATTTTTATAAAATTTCTAATAATTATTTATTGGGTTATACTAAATTTTACTTTGATACTCTTTTCAGACTAAAAACACAATCAGTGACATTTGTTGTATGAGTGTCCATCCCTTGGATATATGCCTAAGACTGGAATTGCTGGGTCTTGGGACACATTGATTACAATTTTCATGAGAATCCTCCAAACTTATTTCCAAAGTGTCTGTACAAGTTTGCATTCCCACCTGCAATAGAGGAGTGTTCCCCTTTATCCACATCCTCTCAATTATAAGCTGTGATTGGTGGTTTTTATTTCATCCATTCTGACAGGTGAAAAATGACAAAGATTCTTTAATTGACATTTCAGCCATTTAAGATTTCTCTGTTGAGAATTCTCTATTTGGATCTGTACCCTTTTTTTAGTTGGATTATTTGGTGTTTTGGTGACTAGTTATATAGTAGTTGACAAAAGTAACATCACTCCTTCTGATCAAGAATCTGGTTCATTACTTATCCTTGTGGTCAAAGTTTCAATTCTTTAACTTGAACAATTTCCCCCCTCTATCTTAACACAAACTATACAAAGAGCTCTGCTGGGTCATCAGCTTTCTATTGTCAGCTACTCCACCAATCATGTGGTCTTCAAAGGTAAGGTCTACTACAATAATAATAAACACTCAATTGAATAAGATTGTCTGTTTATTCTGTTGTCTCCATTGTGTATAAACAACATGCTCCTGCTTTCACTGATTTCTCAGAGGAATTTCCTATATTAAATTTTGTGATTTTACTCTAGAGCCTGAAATTACTTAGATCAACAAAAATTCTCTAGGAAATTTATGAAGTTAACTTTCTCTGGATTTGGAGAAGGTCATGGTAAAGAGGCTAAGAGAAAAATATCAACACAGTTTACTCAAAAGTAGGTGACTTTGGTTGCTTGTGATTAAAGGCTGGATAGTAATGTTTTCTTAATGAAACATATCACAAAGAGATTCCCGTGGCTTTATAATTCTACTGTTTATATTAGTTAAGTCATGTCAACTCCTGGCACTCCATGAGAAATTAATCATACTACCAACTTAATAAGAAAATTAGCTATAAAAGTATCATTATTTCAAAGGCTAGAGAAAATGACAGATGGCCCAAAACAAAAAACAGTTATGGGCTATAGTATGTAAGCAACTAGTCCATTTCATGTGGATATTTAAATATACAATTTAATATATTAAAATGAAAAGAATTGAAAAAATCAATTCTTCAGTTGCACTACATTGGTTTTAAGTGGAAAATAGAATGTTATGCCCTCAAAATTGAGGACTCAGCATCAAATGTTTGTTAAGAACACAAATTATACTTTAAACCTAACTTAATTTTACAACTGTTTTCCACTTTTCTGTAAAGAATAGTCCATTAGTAATGTATTTTCTACCAAACACGAAAGCCAGCAGGAATGTCTTTGGGCAGTCAAGGACAAGAATAATAATTAAGCTAATTAAGATTAACATTTAACAAAATCTACCTAATTTAAGCCATAAATTATAATTTTTATATAACACTTGACTTAACAGTGATAAATGACAGTCCCCAGAGCAATTCTGCAGAAATGCCTAAAAGACTATCTCCAGCATGGTAGGTTGTGACTTACTCCTTCCTTTTTAAGGACACAGGGGATAAATAATAAATGATAAGACAACATTAAATAAAAAATATTCATGAACACACACTTTTAAAAACTGCTATAAAGAAGAATGAATTTAAGTATGTGTCCTTATATTCAAATATAAGTGCAGTATACTAAGAGACCACAGATGCAATACTCAACTCCTATCAAGAAAACTGCTATTTGAAGGTGGAAAACACTACAGAACCTCAGCCAGTCAATATGAAGAGTAGTAAAGCCCACTTCCAATGGTCATATCTACAAAACATCTGTTAGACCTAAGGATCTGGAAATATTATAGATGAGAGGCTGGATTATAAAAGCCGGCTGATCAGGGAGTGGGCTCTGAGGTCATATCTCCTACACATTTAATATGCTACACATATAAAGTCTCATCACCATAAATGACTAAACATAGGCTGAATGAGGAAAATATTAGAAGTGCTAATGTGCACAGGTGAGGACCATGAGGCTTCAACCCTACACAAATAAATAAAGGCAGATACCAAAGAATGGGAAGAGGAGAAATAGTCTTTTCCAGGAACTAGCAGAACAGTTGATTATCCAAATGATTTCCCCTGACCACATATATGTGAGTAATATACAAACCTAGGAGATTGTGTGTGTATTTTTATATATACATATATATGAATACATGTTTATACATATACATATATGCATGTAACAACAATTTATGAATAAAGAGGTCACGAGTTTGAATTTATGATGGAAAGTACATGATAGGGTCTGAGGGTAGACAAATTTAGAGGGAAATTATTATAATTATATATATTTGTACTTATAACATAATTATAATCTCAGAAAAAGATTGAATAAAATTTCTTCTGACACAATTCTTTGCAGAAATATTAGGTAAATAATTGAACTTGTTTTTGGCTATCCTTCTCACAATTGCAAAGACATATGTTTCAAGGAAATTATCTAAAGTCCTAGCTATCTTTAAGTGAATATAAGCTACAGTCTTTAGTTTCTAACACTGAGGAAAGGATTTATAAAACAGTAAAATGAGAATCAGCAGAATATATCTAAAGCAAAATGAGCATACATCTTGCAACACACTATACTGATACTGAGCTGTAGAAACTTGTGGACACATTCCACAGCAAAGCACAAAATCTGTGTTTCCAAAGCAGGACCACATAAGTGTTCATGCATGCATGACAACCTACACTTATTGTCTATTTATTTATTTGTTTGTTTACTTATTTATTTATTTTTATTCATTCATTGTCCTAGAACCTGAATCTATAATTTCATGAGTTCTAAGCACCACATTGTCACTGAGCTATACACTGAGCTCATACTGTAGTCATTTATATTATTAAATGCTGTGTGACACTGAGCTTTCATCTGTAAAACAGTGTCTTATTAAAAAATAAATACATAATAAAGTTCAACAAAAATTAATAAGGAATTTTTTGTTTGACTTGAGATCAAAAATTAATAAATGGGACCTCCTGAAACTGAGAAGCTTCTGTAAGGCAAAGGACATAGTCAGCAAGACAAAACAACAGCCCATAGACTGGGAAAAGATATTCACCAAACCCACATCTGACAGAGAGCTGATCTCCAAAATATACAAAGAACACAAGAAGCTATTCTTGAAAACACCAAACAATCCAATTAAAAAATGGGGTACAGTACTGAATAGACAATTCTCAATAGAGGAATCTAAAATGGCTGAAAGACACATAAGTAAGTGTTCAACATCCTTAGCCATCAGGGAAATACTAATCAAAACAACTCTGAGATACCATCTTACTCCTGTCAGAACGACTAAAATCGAAAACACCAATGAGAGTTTATGCTAGAGAGGATTTGGAGAAAGAGGAACCCTCCTCCACTGCTGGTGGGAGTGCCAACTTGTACAGCCACTGTGGAAATTAGTATGGTGACTCCTCAAGAAAATGGGAATGAGTCTACCACAAGATCCAGCAATTCCACTCCTAGGCATATACCCAAAAAAAGCACAATCATACAACAAGGACATCTGTTCAACCATGTTCATAGCAGCATTATTTGTAGTAGCCAGGAACTGGAAGCTTCCTAGATGCCCCTCAACCAAATAATGGGTAGAAAAAAATGTGGTATATTTACACAATGGAGTACTACTCAGCAGAAAAAAACAATGGAATCTTGAAATTTCCAGGAAAATGGATGGAACTCAAAGAAACCATTCTGAGCGAGGTAACCAAATCACAAAAACACAAACATGATATGTACTCACTCATATGTGGATTTTAGACATAGAATAATGGATTACCAATCTACAATCAGAGATACTAGTAAACAAAGAAGACCCTAAAAGAGACAAACTTTGTCCCCTGGAGAAGGGGAAAGGGTCACCATTCCCTGAGCAAATGAGAACATGGGAAGAGGGGTGGTGCTAGGAGAGAGAGAAGGGAAGAAAAAGAAGGATGCAGAGGTCATGAGGAAGCATAAATTTTGAGTCAGGTGTAGATTTGAAGAAAGTACATATGACAGGTAGGATTTTAGTTGGGGGGCTGTTAGAGGAAGAAGGGAGGGAGAAGGAAACTGGGATCTTCATGTATTTCAATCTTGTTTGTAATTCAAATATATATTATTTATTATTAATAATTATATATTATACATATTAATTATATTATTATTATTATTATTATTATTAAGAGAGATATAGCAAGTAAGAAGCCTAAGCTTCATATACATATATGCTGTGGGGCCCCATCTGGAGGTGGAAAACTGGTCCAATGGGACAGAGAAATAGATGAAGAAAAATCTCCTTCAACAAGTGTATATGGTTTTTATGCTGGGGATTTGATCAACTTGATGTCAATTTCTGTGCAGTATGATAAATATGATCTGTTTGCATTCCTCTATATGCAGACATCAAGTTTGACCAATGCCATTTGTTGAAAACACTGTCCTTTTTCCAGAACACATTTCTGACTTGTTTATCAAAAATCAGGTATCCATATGTATGTAGATTAATGTCTGGGTCTTCAGTTTGATTCCTTTGATCAACAAATCTATTTTAATGTCAATACTATGTGGCTTCTATCACTACAGCTCTGCAGTACAATTTGAACTTGGTAATGGTGGAACATTTAGTCATATTTTTATTGTTCAGGGTTGTTTGCACTATACTGGGGTTTCTGTTTTCTGGATTAGTTTTGTTTTCCATCTGAAATTGAGAATTGTCCTTTCAAGGATAATAAAGAATTATGTTGGAATTTTTATGGGAATTTCATTAAATCTGTAAGTTGATTTTGCTAGATAGCCATTTTTACTGTTTTAATCCCACTGATCCATGAGCATGAAAGATCTTTCCTTCTGATGTCTTCTTAAATATCTTTCTTTGAGACTTGAAGTTTTTATCATGGAAGTGTTTCACTTGCTTGTTTAGAGTTACACCAAGATATTTTAAATTATTTCAGGCTATTGTAAATGTGTGAGAGGCATCACTTTATTGATATTTTCTCCTCAGTTCATTTGTCATCAAAGGGCAACAATTGTTTTCTTGTTTTGTTTTCCAGTTAACCTTGTATCCAGCCAATTTGTTGAAAGTGCTTATCAGACATGGGAATTCCCACATGAAATTTTTAGGTCAGTTGTGTGTATTATCATATTATCTGCAAATAACTGTAATGGAGTTTGAGAGCCCAGAGAAAAGACTCTAGACTCAATGCAATTACAATTAAAAGATTTATTGATTAGCTGCTAGCAGCATGAAAAATGTATCAGCCAATTTTGAGGGTTTTTTAAATGAAGGAAGGGTATTGAGATTTTTTTAAGTAAATTCACTTTAATATCTATTTAAGCAAGCAAAAACACCGGGGTTATTTTGCCAAGTTTAAGTGATTTAGGGTGACTAAAAACAATCTTTGGATATATGTGTAGGCAAGTTACAGAAACCAAAAAAGCCACTAGTCAGTCATTTCATAATAAGTATATAATAAAGGTTATATGAATTAATAAAAGACCCAGAGACTGATATTGGGGTGCAAACTTCAAGATGAATATCAGAAAAACAAAACAGCTTCTCACCTCTACCTCAGACTGAATGGCTGATCCTGTCTCAGTGAGTTCTTGTTTTTGTTTTTTTTTTTAAGTTGTCAGTGTTCTAATTTTCCTTTTTTTATTAGAAAGAAAATTATTTCACACATCAATCCCACGTCCCTCTTCCTTTCCTCCTCCCCTGCCCCCGTCCCGTCCCTAGTAACGCCCTACCCCATCCCAGACCCTTTCTGCTCCCCAGGTAAGGAGAGGCCTTCCATAGAGGGTCTGCAAAGTCTGTCATATTCTTTGGGATAGGGTCTAGGCCAACCTCCTTGTTACTAGGCTCAGAGAGTATCCCTCCATGTGGAATGGGCTCCTAAAGTCCATTCCTATGGTAGCGATAAGTAAAGATCCACTACAAGAGGCCCCATAGATTTCCAATGTCTCCTCACTGATACCCAAATTCAGGGGGTCTGGATCAGTCCCATGCTGGTTTCCTAGTCATCAGTCTGGGGACCAATAGCTTTCCCTTGTTAAGGTCAGCTGTTTCTGTGGGTTTTACCAACCTGGTATGGACCCCTTTGCTCATCACTCCTCCTTCTCTGCATCTGTATTTCAGTTCTGTTCAAGGTTTAGCTGTGGGTGTCTGCTTCTACTTCCGCATGCTGCTGGATGAAGGCTATATGATGGCATATGAATTAGAGCAAATTGAGAGCATGGAGGAGGGGGAGGGAACTAGGAGAATGAGAAGGGAAGAAGAAAAGGGGTGAGGAAGACATGATGGGACAGGAAGGTTGAGTTGGGAGAAGAACAGAAGAGAGCAAGATAAGAGATAATATAATAGAGGGAGACATTATAAGTTCAAAGATAAATCAGGCACTAGGGAAATGTCTGGAGAGCTACAAAGATGACACCAGCTAACAATCTAAGCAACAGTGGAGAGGCTACCTTAAATGCCGTCTGCTGATAATGAGATTGATGAATAATTCATACTCTGTGAGTTCTTCACCAAGCCTCACACTACTGTCTTGCCTCAGCAGGACTGGAGACTTAGTCATCTCTGAGACCTTGGCTTTAGTCTTATATACTTCCCTAATGTTGGGATTGAAGCTGTGAGCTGTAATTCCCTTTTAGACTGATCCACCTGGGTGGACTCAAAGAGATTTGTCTACCTCTTAATCCTTAGTTCTAGGATTAAAGGTGTGTACCACCACCTTCTAGCTTCTGGCTGCTGCAATTAAAGGTATGTGCCTTGCTTCTATGGCTTGAGGCTGACTTTGTCTTCTGAATCCCCATGAAGGCTGTAATAAATCATAAATGATATATGACCATAGTTATACATTTTTGGTTAGGGTAACTGAGTCATGGTTACTGGGAACTTATTTGCCAGGGGCCAGAGTCAGAAGCAAATGGCTATTAGGTAACAAGATGGATACATAGAACAAAATGGAGTTTCTGTAGCCATCACATACCCCACTGGCTCTAGATCATATGAATCAAATAATTGATTTACTCGGGGCTGAAGATTGATATCTTAATTCATTCAATTAGATCCCAGATGTTATCATGAACAATTCTTTTTGTAATTCTCTGATGTTAACAGGTCTTTGTAGATGCTACCATGATCTTTGGAATATTAATAGGTACCATACATAGGCATTTTTCCCTTTTGACAGTGATAAGAAAATGACTCCTGATTTAGCAGTGTGCTAGTTACCTTTTGACCTGAAACTGAAGCATTTTTGTTAAGATTAGGGGTGATATAGTGTCTCCAGTAACTGTTCCTCAGCTGAAACAGAAATTTGTTGTCAAGGCCCAGGAAGATGGAATGATGAGCAAATGTGAGGAGGAGACAGGGAACATCTGATTTGCTGTCCAGGTTTTGTTAAGACCATCTGAGGTTGGTGAAATGCAGGTCCCTTTGGGAAAGTCTAGGATACTTGTCCTAAGCTGGCACTCAAGCTGTTATGAAATTTCTTCACAACATTCTGGTTTACATTGGGTTTTAAAGTCCAGGTCTTGTTAGTTTCCAAGGTCCACCTGAGGCTGGTGTCTTTGGAGCTGTTTGTAGTCTTCAGAAATTTGCTTTTAGTTATTTGTTTTAGACTTAACCTTTAAAATATACAAATAGGCTAAATAAAGTGTGTCCCTAAAAATGAATTACACTTTGTATTTAGCATAATTATAAGCATGGTTTTGAGTATCTTAAAGAATTTAATTGTTTATAATATGTGTCTCATTAACTTGCATGTCTTAATAATCTTATATAATTTATAGGAACTTAACAGCTTTTAGAGAACTAAGATTTTGCAGTTTTATCCCTATTAAGTATGGCTTTTAAATTATATTTTTTAGTTGATGTTCTCTTAGTATCAAAAGTAATTGTTAAATCATGAATGCAACCCATGGAGAGTCTGGGAATTTTATAAAATCATGAGTGGAGAGTTTGGGAACTTTATTTTCTTGATCCTCTCATTGTGTACTAATACAGAATATAAGTTTCTTGTATGACTTACTCAATTCAGACAGCTAAAGCTTCATGAAGTAACCAAAGATAAAAATGATAGACATATATCTTTAATTCAGATATTGCTCACATGAGATCTTACTTTTAATAAATATATTTTATTTACTCAACGTATGAAGTTTACTTAAAATTTGGGGAAAAAGTCATAATATCAAAATCTATCTTAATCCAAAATATTGTGGAGACCTGTTATTGCCTCCTGAGTCTAAAAGGGATACAACAAAGGCGATTTAAAGTTATATAGACGCATGCATAGCAAATTAAGATTACCTTTGTGCAGATTTTTAATTATTAGTCATTTTATTACATGTTTTAAGTCAACCACTTTTGCTTGGAATTTTATAGTTTTCCAAATCCCCAGGCAATAGACTTACTGAAACTGACAAGAAAAAAGTTTACATTTTAGCAAGAGTTTTGAATATCCATAACATTGAATGGAGGAACATTTTTTCTAAACTCAAACCAAGAAAGGGAGTGGGAAGAAGCAAAGTACTAGACATCATTAATTACATTTAGTCATCTTATTTTTTTATACAAAATGTTGTTGTTTAAAAAATGAAACAATGTTGCGTAGTGTGACTTCTAATTGGTCTTAATAATAAAAACCAAAGTCATGTATAGGGTAAATGCTAAAAGATCAGGGAAGCAGAACAACCAGCCACTAGAATTCTTACATCAACTGAATCCTCAGACCAAAGGGGTGATCCTGTCTCTCTGAAATCTCAGTCTGATTGACAAGCTCCTGTCTCCTCCTGGTTTATATTCCTCTCCCTACCCAACCATATCTCTTCCTGTTTCCACCTTCCTAGTTCTGGGTTAAAAGCATGTGACTCCCAAATACTGGGATTAAAGGTGTGAGCCATCACCACCTGGTTTTGTTTCTCTTTTAGACTGGATCAATCTCTTGTAGCCCAGAGAAGCCTTGAACTCACAGAGATCCATTTGCCTCTGACTCCGCAGTGCTGGGATTAAAGGTGTGTGCCACCATGGCCTGGCCTCTATAGCTAACTAGTGGCTTAGCTGCTTAGCTCTGCACTCTGATCTTCAGGCAAGCTTTATTTGTTCAATCAGACACACACACACACACACACACACACACACACACACACACACCACCACCACCACCACCACCACCACAATACTAGGCATAACAATAATAAATAAATTTAGAATTTGCAACAAATTTCCTAAGAGAATGTAAGCCAATATTTGGAGTCTTTACACAATATATGTAATAGCTTTCCCATTGTTGCATAAGTAGATCCCATCCTTATTCTTAGTTATTTAGCCTGGACCTTCTAATTTCTCCAAAAAAACACTGAGGCCTCATGCAATTAGTGTTTAATTGCATACAATCAGTGTGTAGGAGTAATTGAATTCTTAGGTCAAGTTCAATGAACTTACCTATCTCTCTCTCTTTTTTTAAGGAATGTTAACTTTAACAAGTCTAATAATTTTAGGCACGCATATCGGTGGTTATTAATGAGAGAATTTAGACAGACATTTTTATTTTAATTTGTAACCATGTTATGGGTGTCAGGAGGTAGGCAACCTGAAAAGCTTAATAAGTATTTTTATTTAAAGTCATTAAGTTTCAGAATAATATGCTGGTATACAGACCAGTCTTTAGCAGCTCAGGAATTTAAGGGGAACCATGGAGTTGACAGGCTAATCATTGAATTGATTGTTCTAACTGAAGGACTAAAACTTAATTTTCTGTGGTTGGCAAGCAGGTCAAAACTTCACTCTTTGGGACTATCAAAAAAGGGAAACACACACATCAACATGTTGGGATCTCACCTACAGTTCTGATAAACGACAATCTTTCATTGGGGCAAAGAAACTGAAGAGAGATGAAGAGTAGGCAAAATACTGAACAGCAAGAAGGCACAAGAGGACTCTTTTGTGGTCCAAAATATAGTTTGTCATATTATTATTCTTTATGTTGTTTGTTCTACCCTATTTTTTTCTGCTCTGTTCTTCTACCCTGGAGTGTCTTTTTTTTCTGTTTCCTGATGGCTTCCTTCACTCTACTTTCCAATGTCTTATTTCTGGACTACTTTATGCTTTACAGGTTTTATAAGCAGAATCATTCAAGCAATATAAAAATTATAATGTGGTTACATTCTAATTTTAAGTGAATGGTTATAATAAATACAAGTGAAAAAAACATGTTTCTCATTCCCCTTACATGATTGAACATTTTATGGCTTACATGTGTAAAACAAATTCTTTCCCAAAGCCCGCATACATTTATGTCCAAGCAACTTGCTATAAATTAACAGAGTGTAAGAAGCAAGATATTTTTCTCAGCCATTTCCTTTACTGGCAGTCTGCATTTCAGGATTATTAAGAAAGGATCAAACACTTTTTCTTTCAAAATGTATTCCTATAAATTTTTTTAAAGTATCAGTAATTTAAACTTTTATATGTAAAAAACAACCAGTTATATGTAAAAAACAACCAGTTTGGGGGATATTTATTTTAATCTGTGTGACTTTTGTTTATGCTGAATTTGCTTAACTCTGTGATGCTGTGTTAATGTGTTTGTCTAAAACACCTGATAGTACTAATACAGAGCCAAAAGACCAGTGATGAGACAGGAGCAAGAATAGGTGGGGCTGGCAGACAGAGAGGATAAATAAAAGGAGAAACAGAAGAGGATGCCAGGGGCAACCAAGCCAGGCATGGAGTAAGAAGGAAAGTAAGATATACAGAAATAAGAAAGATAAAATCCCACAGGGGAAAGGTAGATGGCAATAACTTAAGATAAGAAAATCATGCTAGAAACAAACAAAGCTAAGGCCAGGCATTCTTAAATAAGAATAAGTATGTCTGTGTGTGTGTGTGTGTGTGTGTGTGTGTGTGTGTGTGTGAGAGAGAGAGAGAGAGAGAGAGAGAGAGAGAGAGAGAGAGAGATTTGGGAGCTGGTTAGTGGGCCCCTCAAAATGTACAAAGAGCAAAGAATATTAAAACATAAAAGCAACAAACCAGTCACTTCTATTTTAAATCCTCAGGGAGCATACTAACTCATCCACAGTTATTATTTTTTTAAATTATATCAGGAATGTTAAGATAAATCTTTTTGCCAAATGCCACCTGAGCCCCACCACCATGTGTGAGCTTTACACCAGCCGCCTGCCCAAGTTAGGCACAAAGGAATACACAGAAACTTGTATTAGGTACAATGCTGCTTAGCCAATGACTAGGACTTCTCATCTGTTAACTTAGTCTTAACTATCATAAACCTATATATTTTATAAAACTTATCTTATTGGACACCTGATTGGCGTCCCTCCTTGTTGGGATCACATCTTGCGGCTGGAGCAGGGGCAGAGGAGAAAAAGGGGGCCCTTCCTGTTTCTCCTTCACTTAAGTATGAGTCTCTTTGCTATGTCATTTCCTGCCTGGATCAGCACTTCTCTACTACATTTCCCAGAATCCTCTTTGACTCCTAGTCCTGCCTAACTTGCCATTTCATAGGCCAACAGTATTTTATTTAACAATCAATAAGATAAACATACAGAGTACATTCCCCCTCACAGGAAGCTGGGGGCAAAAATGGGTATAAGGAATTAATCACCCCCTTGATCATAAACCTATCCTTGCAAGAAATATGTGAGCCAGCAATAGCCAGGCTGCCATTGTGTTCCCTTGATCAACTATTAAATGTGTGTCTTTCTTAAATTGTTCCTCATTAAATTGTTCCTCAAGATTTTCTATGTCAAAGACATTAACAAAAACATCTTACCCTAACATTAACTCATTATTCAAAGCTTTGTTTTAGCTATGATACACATTGAAATCCACAAACACATCTTCCAACCTTAAGACTAAAAGAATTTGAGCTAGCCTAGCTTTCTGGGACTCAGTTGTTTTCCTTAATTACTAAGCTATGTAATAGTACATCGAGCTCTTCAAGAGAAACTCATGAGTCCTAGTTGCATGAATCTTCCATGTTCCTATTTTGTTTCCTCTTCAGCCCCTGCTCTATCAAGGTCAATGGCAACACTATGTTCTACCTTAAGCTGAATTAATTTTCCACTAAACTAACCTATATCATAATCCCTTACAATATTTGTTAAATAAAATCATCAAAATTCTATTTAAACTAAAACTATTATTATATAAAAATCATTACTTCAATTAAATAGTAAAGCTCAAGAAGGCATCATCTTCATAATAATCCCCAGGGAAAAGTACCAAGTAGAATGGTATATTTACATAAGACAGTCACGCTACATTAAAGGTGGTGGGTTCCCACACACACACCCATTCACACCATGAATGGTACCAGAGAAAAATGGAAGTAGCAAACATATAAAGGCACAGCAGTAGCAAGACACATTCTGGAACCAAATCCCCTGGGCCCTTGACTGTTCATATTTCACCCATCAGTGGGTGGGTAGGAAGACCTCCCAAAGCAGAATTGCCACCTGCTACTCCTGTGACAGGGCTACCATCAATATTATAATTTTCTGAAAGCAAGAGATCATTCTTGAAGGAGCTATAAATACCCAGATATTAAGAGGAACTCGGAAAATGCTGGTGTTAGGTTGTTTTTGTTTTCTTTGTGAATATTTTCTCTGCAGACTGTTAAGGTACAGAAAATTTGGATTTTAGCTGTTCTAAAGCACAGGGTCTTTTGACAGCCCTTTTGCTTTTTTTCTCTCTCTTTTTCCTAGAGTCAGAAGGATTTATGACCTAGGAGAGAGATTTTTGAGGAAATATTTAAATAAGCATGCTTAGATCTGGAGAGGGAGACCATACTCCAACTCCAGAGCCACCTTTTAAATAACAATATTCTCCATTTAATAACATGTTGTGTCCATACACAACATATACCTGGATCCTTGAAAAACTGAATCCAATGATCAGAGAAAGATTTGTGAAGAGCCAGAGAACAAGAAGATAAGAAATTTGAGGTGATAACCTGCTGTACCAGTGCAGTGGGCAGCAAGAGGAGGAATAAATGGCTTATGATTCCTTGGAGGGTTACCATGATGGGAAAATCAGCAATGCCCCATCCATCTGCAGAGGAGTGGCCACAGCTAGATTTCCATGGTCAAAGTTAGGAGCCAGCTGGGAGATACAGTAAGAAAGAATAAAGAGACATCCTTCAGAAACTAAGCAAAGGAAAATTATTGCAAACATAGAGGCATGGAGAAATGCCTATGTCCCTTACAGAACTTAAACTGAAGGCATCAGCAAACTATTGCCAGGTCAGAGACAGAGCAAGCTATACCTTATAAGACCCAGGGCAGAGATACCATGGGGGGAGCTAGAAGAAATGGACCTTTGGAAATAGTATGTAACTCAGGAGTAATACAGGTGTGTTCAGTGTTATTCCCTCTCAAAACATAAAAAAACACAAGTTCAACAGACAAAAGGTAACAGTGGAAAAGACAATAAAAAAAAAACCCAATCAAGAAAGAGTAGATTAACTCAAATATATGGTGGCCACCTTCATTCATACACCAAAACTGGAAGGAGAGAAGGTTGATGGGGGAGGCCCTTCTGTGTATAAGATTGTCTCATTGTTTGATAAATAAAGTACTGTTGGCCAATAGGAAAACAAATAGGTGGGACTAGGAGTCAAGGATTATTCTGGAAAAGGTAGAAGAAAGTGCAGAGTCACCATGTGAGCCCAGGAAAACAGGACACTTAGTGCTGGCGTCATATAAGTCTTATAAAATATATAGATTTATGATAATTAAGACTGAGCTAGCAGATGAGAAATCTTAGTCATTGGCCAAGCAGCATTTGTACCTAATATAATTCTCTGTGTGTTACTTGGTACCTTAATGTGGCAGAGGGCAGAACTTTGGCAGCCTGGCGGAAAGGCCCACATGGAAGCAGGGCTTGGGCAGCTTAGTGGAAAGACTTATTGTTATAGAAGGTAGTACCCTCTGTCCTAGGGATTAGGTCTATAATACCATCAGATCTCATCTTTTGTCTCTCCAAATGTCTGGGCTCAAAACAGAAGAGACCAACTAAATGATCTGACCAGTCCCTGCTTCAAAAGCACATTGACCAACAATTGTTATTTTCATTTTGTTTTCAATATGCAATTTTGGGGTGTTGCAGTCTATGCTCCATGGGGCCTATCAAGTCCATATATGTCTTTTCCCCCTGGGGCATATCCAGGAACTCTGGCCATGAATCTGGACTCTCCCATGGAGCTCTTTGGAGCCTCCAAGCATTTATGGAGTTTGTGAGCCTCTGGAAAAGACTAAAGGCTCAACTCAATTGTAATTAAAGATTTATTAATTAGAATCTATCAGACAAACAATGCTTGATTCAAATTTGAGATTGCAATGAGGAAACAGCCAAGGCTTTTTAAAGGCAAAACTTTATGAGGAGAACTTCAGTATCTATGCAAGCAACCAAGGCTTGTCTGTTCTGTCAAGTTTAAGTGATTTAGGCAACTCCAAACTATATCTGGTATCTGTATAAGCAATTTACAATAGCCCAAAAATCATCAATTGCTGTCAAAATCTGTAGAAACTCAGGACTGTGCATTTTTTGGGTGACAGCAACAGAGTCAGTGTTACTAGGATTGTATCTCCCAAGGACTAGAGTAAGAAACAAACAGCCAGTGGGTAACAAGATGGATGCCTAGCATAAAATGGGTTTTCTTTAGTCATGCCAAACAAAACACTTTGATTCTTTGTTTCCACTTTTCCCCTTGATTGCATTTAGTTGTCCTACTGCTCTAGCTTTATCTTCAAGCAGTATATTGACTAAATATGGAGAGAGTGGACAGCCTTGTCTTGTTCCTGATTTTAGTAGAATTGCTTTGAGTTTCTCTCTACTTAATTTGATATTTGCTGTATGTTGTCCTCATTATATTTTGATATGTTCCTTGTATATCTATTCACTGCAGTAGCTTTGTCATGAAGAGTTGTTAGATTTTGTCAAAGGTCTCGTCGGCATCTGAGATAATTTTGTCTGTGTGTGCCTGTGTGTGTGCCTCTGTGTGTGTGTGTGTGTGTGTGTGTGTGTGTGTGTTGATATGGCAGAATACATTAATTGATTTTCATATATTAATCCCTCGATGTCTCTGGGATAAAGCCTACTTCATCATGGTGGATGATCTTTCTGATGGATTCGTAGATTCATTTTTTAAGCATTTTATTGAGTATTTTGGTTTTATTTTCATAAGGGGAATTGTACTGTAATCGTTTCTTTGATGAGTCTTCATGTAGTTTGGGTTTTAGGGTAACTGTGGCCTCATAAAATGAATTGGATAATATTCTCTCTTTCCTATTTTATTAAATAATCTGAGAAGTATTGACAGTTAACTGTTCTTTGAACATCTGGTAATATTCCTTGTTAAAACCATCTGACTCTTATATTTGTATTTTTTTGGGGGGGGTTGGGAGAGTTCTAATGATTCCTCCTATTTTACCAGAGGTTATAGTTCTATTTATATTGTTTACCTGATGTTTATTTAACTTTGGTAAATGCTAACAACTGATAAAATTATCCATTTCTTTTAGATTTTCCAATTTGATGAAGTATAGATTTTTTTTTTACTAGATTTCTTTGGTGTCTGTTTATATGCCCCTCACTTTAATTCAGATTTTGTTACTTGGGATGCTCTCTCTCTCTCTCTCTCTCTCTCTCTCTCTCTCTCTCTCTCTCTGTGTGTGTGTGTGTGTGTGTGTGTGTGTTAGCTTAGGTAAGGGTTTGTCTGTCTTGTTGGTTTTTTCAAATAATCAATTGTTCATACCACTGCCTATTTGTGTTGTTCTTTTTGTTTCTATGATATTGATTTCATTCCCTAGTCTGAATATTTCTTGTCAACTACTTTTCTTGAATGTGCTGATGATGTTCTGTAAGAGCTTTCAGATGTGCCAGTTTGAGCTGGGGGTTTGAGAGGATTATTGTGTGATCCACAGGAGATGTGGGCAAGATAAGGGGAAAGCTCTAGCTAGTGTTCTGTTGCACCCCTATGAATGAGACTGAGGAGCTAGTTCTAGGGAAACAGAGAGAAAAGAGAAGGTCATCTGGTAGCTGACCTGGTTTTCCAGCATGTGAAAAATACACATTTAACATCGAAGATAGTTGAAAAGTGTACATGACCCCTCTTAGAATACATGTTTTCATCTCTGGTGTGTGTGTGTGTGTGTGTGTGTGTGTGTGTGTGTGTGTGTGTGTGTGCACATATGCATACTCACCTTGCATACATTTGTATATTAAACAATTGATTTATGGTATAATGTTCTTCAAATGAGCACTTTCTAGCATTATAATGTTCTAGTTTTGATATTTCTATACATATTAAAACTATGTTATGACATTTCATCAAAATCATTTCATCATGTTTAATCTTTCAGAATATTTTCATTTAAATATTTAATATATATGCACATATATATGGAAATATGTGATATTATGTTTTTCATTGTATTATAATTACTTATTTTTATTGGGTATTCATACATAGGAATAATTTAAACATTATTTCCTCCCCAAATCCTTCCTGTTACAACTCCTTCCTTGTTTCCAATGTTCCCCCTCAATGCTGTGACTAATCATTTGCTTATCATTGTTATTCATATTTATATGTATATGAAGACAACCCATTGAGTCAATTAAGTGTTCCGTTGATATCTTTCAATCAGCTTGATAGATCAGGTCTCTTTTCTTCCTACTAATTCCTTACTCTTTCTAGAAGCTTGAGTAGGGGCCTTATTAATATTGTAAGCTTTAGACACTTCAAGAGATTTGCTAGTTGAACTTCCCTGACTCTCTTGAGACTGCCCATTCTCACCAGAATGACATATTTCAGTTTGGAAGCATACAACACAGGAAACCATTCCACACTCCTGGAGGGGTTCCTTAATTTTTAACTCTATCTCTATGGCTTGCTTATAATTGTGGTTATATACTGTTTATGGTGTAATAAAGCTTGCCTGAGGTCAGAATGCAAAGCTAACTATAGCCATAGAGGCCAGGCAGTGTTGTCACACAAATTTAGTACCAGAAGCCATACTATTTATCCATAGAAGTTGGGTGGTGGTGATGCACACCTTTAATCCCAAACCTAGAGAAGTATATTGGACAGGAACAGAGCCTCAGAGCTGACATTTAGTCTCAGGGCAGTTAGTCTCTAGCCACAGTCACATTGAAGACAAGATCACCCAGCCTTGGTAGACAAGAGCTCTCTAGTTGCTTGGATGCTTTGCTTTTCTGATTTTTCAGTTTTAACCTCAATATGTGTCTCTGTGTTTTTATTATTCATGATACATATAATAATCTTTTTCCAGAGAATACAGTACGATAAACAGTGGCGGAAAGTCAAAAAATTATTTTCAATACTAATAAAGTTAATAGCAAATATTTCTTTATATAATGCCATGAAATGTCCTTGTACATGATACATATATTAGACTAACCCAAAACTCCATCATAATTATAAACCAAACACATTCAAAGCTCCTTATAGGAACATTTTATAATATATAGGCCAAGCTATTTAACAAAGGGATATTCTGAGAAATTGACACCATCAAGAGGAGAGAGACCTAAGGAGCAATACGGTATGGTATTAATATGGTATCCTAGATGAATATCCTGAAATAAGCTATGTAGAAAAAAAGGAAATAAGATCATCAATGAATTGACTTCCTAATGGTAATATTTCAATGAGTGTCCATCACTTAAACAAAAGTTTATACACTAGTGTCAGAAGATAGTGGCCAATGGAAACTGAGTATGTGACAATTCTGCACTGTCCAATTATTTCTGAAAAGAAAAAAATGTATCAAAAATAATAACCCATTAGTTTAGTTTAAGAAATGAATCTCCATTCTGGAACTACATGGTTCAGTGCAGTTGTGCCATTCAAAATTAGAGAAACTTTCTAGTTTAAATTTTAACCATTAGTGAATGTCTTTCATACTCATACCTTATGAATTATGAATGATTTATTTTCTCTATCAGTTAAAGAATTAAAAGACAGGAAAACTGGGTTGACAAAATTATTAAAATTCTCATTGGAGCAACTACAAGATACCATGTAAATCAGAACCCTTTACTAGGATTCTTAGACTCATTATCTAAAACAAAAATGATTTAAGTATGGACTCAAACAGAATCTCATGCTTAGTTTATTCAACTTTAACAGAAAACCCCAAAGTAGGCCAATTGTATATGCAGCTGTCCTGGAGGAAGAGAATGGAAAAGGAAGACAAGTGGTACTCATAAGAACCAGCATGAAGGTAAATCACCTGGTGGGATGAGAGACAGTGGGGTAAGGGGAGCAACAGGAAGTAATCCCCAGGTTCAGGTGGTGGTGGTGGTGGATTAGAAAGATACTTATGCTCTGGTCAGCATTGGAAAGAAAAAGCTAGTAGGGAATACAAGTTATGCAATTTTGAGTCCAGTCAGAGCCAGTCAACCTCGTGGCAGATTTTTAGGGATTGCACTAGAATTTGGGGAAGGAAAATAACATTAGTTAAAGTTTCACCCATCTCCACATGTGTGGTCCCTTAGCCAGGTTCTTAACCAGACCAACTGATTAACTTAAAGGAATAAATTAGAGCATACCTTGACCTAGTAGAGATTTCCTTTACTAGCAAATTGTACAGACATATTAGAGATCTGCAGTTAAAACTAAACTTCATCCTCTACTTTCATTATTCATCAGTTTTGTATGTTCCCTGACCAGAATATTAAGCTTTTATGTATAGTAATGCTTACCAAGGGAAAGAAAACCCATATTTCAAAATTTTGTTAAAAATTTAACTTTCAAAAACAGTGACCTTATGAGGAAGGAAATCTACTCATTGACTATTATTTGTCAACATTAATTCTTGGATTTATTTGTGTAAATGAATTTTTTTAGTGGATTAAAAACTTCCATTGCATTTTGCTGACTATATTGTATTTGTAATCCTACATTATTTACAATGAAAAGAGTTTTATTGTATGAGTTTTAATATATTCTTTATGAAGACTGCCTGAAATTATTTAATAAGTATAAAAAACCTATTGAGTTATCATTAAAATAAATCTAGTTATTGTGACTAAATGCTTTTAATTTGCATGTATTTCCTTATATAAAATAATTTAGAGATTATAATAATAAATTACATGAACTTAAATATTGTTAAAAGAATTTCCTTGATAGCATTATGCACATTAAATTTTGGCATAAGTGTATTAATGGCACCATTAAAACAAGAGATAGCTTCTTCAGTAAGTAAATCATTCTCAATTTTAATATTAAAGAAAGAGCTCCAGTTCCCCAGTATCTTAAATTGCAGGGCAGGATTAGCCAGTATATTCTCCTTAAACATTTTACTGAAAAATTTATTATATTTCTTGCAATTTTTTTCTAAATATCTTATTTATCTATCTTGCTTTTCATCACCATCCAGGATAATTAAAGTTCTCAAATTAATTGTTTTTAGTAATTATAGTGTGAATGAAAAGTATTTGAGACAAGTTAAAGCAAGTTATTGTACACTCTCTCCATGAATATTCTGTTACCTCAAGGTCAACCTGTTTCCTAATTTTAAATAAATGTTATGTCATGCAAGTCTTTATTTCACAGATATTTGCAGTGGTGGTTTTTCTGTTTGTTTTTTATTTACTGGTCAATTAATACAATTAGGTTTTAAATTTTAAAGCAAATATATGTGAGGAGTATTGGAGATGAACTTTTTATATTCCCGTCTATTCTCTGTCTTATTACACTTCATTAGTTGCTGTTTATCTTTGGTGTTTTCTCTTCCTCTGGTGTATAGCACTGAGGAGTAGAAATAAACATCTTACTTTCTTTTCAAATTGACTAAAACGCATGCAATAGGGAATAAAGCAGAAATAAATATAAAGATTTTCAATATTTTAAATTTTTGCCTGTTTTCAACATTTTATATCATATAAAATTGTATTAGGGATTTATTATATTTTGGATTATTTTTTACATGACAAGCTAGGAGATTCATTCAGATAATGCTGCAAAAATGGGTAAATGAGTAGAAGTGACAACATTCAATCAGCAGCTACTTCAGTCTGTCAAGGGAATATTCCTTTCTTTTCTAATTGTATTGTGTATGCCTTTGTAGGGGGTTCCTTTGTATGACTTATGTTCATTTGATCATTTTCCAAAACTATAGTGTTCAAAATTAATTCATAGAAACTGTTAAGAATGTAAAGGTTTCTGTGAAGAAATACACAAATTTTTCTCATGGAAAAAATAAATCTTTGAAAGTCTGAGTCTTACTGGAATTGTTTCTAAGTCCCTCTTATTTTCCTCACCACTAAATATGACATTAGTGTTATCTTTGTCATTTAATATGTGGATAAGAATATTTTTACACTTCATACACTGTATAATAAATTACTATCAGGAACACTTAAGTTGGACCTGGGTCCGACATGTAAAATAATTTTCTTTCTAATTAAAATTAAAAAGTAAAAATAAAAAGAAACACTTAAGCTGTAAAAAAAATAGTATAAAATAAATTTAAGTGATAATAAGATTGAACGTTATTTAGCATTCCAATAGTGTTTCAAAGCCTTTAGCAATAATTTTATTTATTTTTTATTTTGCTTGTTTATGGATGTGGGAAGTATCATTTCTTAACGCACAGAAGCAATAACTCCTCCCTGGTTGCATTAAGGTGAAAGCCCTTTTTAGTCATTTTACAGATATAAGTATCTGAGTTGCTTATCTTGCAATATGAAGAAAAAGACACTATGAAACTATACTTCCCTATGGAAAAGTTAATTCTTCTATGTTTTAAGCCATGAGAATTCAAGAGAAAGCATTGTAAATCAGATGGTGTTTAGTTTGGGTTCATCTAAGCATTTTCTTCAAAAGTACAATCCCATCAACTGGAATACAAGATGATGAAATAATAATGTCTGATAACTTCTTGTTTCTCTCTCATTTGTTAAGTTAAAAAAAATACTTGAATTTGGGGAAACATCAAATTTCCTTCACCAAGGTCAATTCTATTCAAACTGTATCATAAAGCTCATTTTATTCCCAAAACATCTTTTTTAGAATACTTAAAATCATTAAACTTTCTTGATAATAATACAATGACTTTAAATTTACAATTTTATTTAGAATGTGATGCACAGAAATATAATTAGTTACTTCATCAGGACATTTCTTTCATTGTGATATGTACATATTCCTGAATAGGCATCACTGAAACAGCTCAAATATAAGGCTATCTTGTGTTCTTGGTGACATGTTTAAAGCTTTGAATATGATCAAGGGGACAACAAAACTGATTAGAAAATACATATTAAACTTAAATAGGTTACTAGATTTGGAGACAAAAATCTGAATTTATGAGACTAATATAATAAATATAAACTGACATGACCATGAAGTCTCTAAAGTAAAATTATAAACAAATGTCTATGTAAAGACTACATTGAGAAATTGAGGGAAAGCATGCTAATAAAGATAATAAAGATATTGGCATTTAAATAATGAGACTTTTTATCATCTGTAACACTTTATATAATTAGTGAAGTCATGGCAACAAATTGGATTGAAAGGGAGAGTCAGACTATCAGTAACCTTTAGAATAATGGGCTTATGCACGTCTCTCAGGATTGTTTTTAGGCATGAGTGACATTATTGCTTTTAGTATAACTCCTTATTTCACGTGCTTCTCTTTCCATCTCAAAAATGATATTAATACCTCCAGAATTTTTCTAAGTTGGTGTTAGTTCTTCCAAATTTTAAGAAATGTAATGAAAACTCACAGGTCCTTTTAAAGGCAAACAGATTTGTTTTCATTGTATGCTTTTTTGATACCAGTTTAAAAATCATGTCACATGTTTTTACTGTGTACAGAGAACAATTTAATAGTTTACAGAATGCCCTGAATTACCATATATTCTCCTTTCTTCCCAGATGCAATATTCACCACTCTTCAGAGTTTCTTATTGGCTTGAGCAAAATTAGAGGGAGGGAGGGAGGGAGGGAGGGAGGGAGGAAGGAAGGAAGGAAGGAAGAAAGGAAGGAAGGAAGGAAGGAAGGAAGGAAGGAAGGAAGGAAGGAAGGAAATATATCATTTGGACTGAACAGAGTATCACATCATTGCATGCAAGAAAATACACAGAAGCCACATCTTGATTAGCACAAAGCAAAGTTCTATCATTCCTTTTTTTTAACATAATCTCAATTAGCAAATATCATTCATCTTAAGTGTTCAAAAGCTTCAATTTAAGTTTTTTCAGTGATGACTTTTTCTCATGCACCTTAAAATGTTCATACTGCATGAACATTAGTCTTACAAGGGCTTCTCTGTAATCAGAATGAAACCCTGCTTCAAATAGGAACATAAATGTAATTTAAATTTCTCTGCCTTCTAGGCTTGCTTGTCTCCTCATGAAAGTATTTCTTCTTTCGTTCACCAATTCAAAAGATCTTACTTTGTCTCTACTACTTTCCCTATTCTGAGATTATTTTCCTACTCTTTTTTCATATCTATCTGTCCTTTCTTAACTTGGGCTCTGTCACTAGTAATTATCTGCTCAAGAGACATTGTGACAGGACAGGTTTTAGTTGCTCTTAGTACGGCATTCCATTTCTCTTTTCAGTAACAGTCATCTTGCTCTGCAATGGTGTTCTATGCTTCCGTTTGTATCCGGCAGACAATAAGAGTGTTAGATCTCAGTGATGTTTGCTAAGACAACATCCATTAAAAATTATACTTAATGTATATAGCATTGTTGCGTCCGCCTCGACCAGCAAGGGAAACGCAGCACACGAACTCTTCTTTAAGCAGTTTATTCAGAAACCTTGAACAATCTTCTGACTCGGGGGAAAGCCAACCCACTGCTTATAAAGCCTAGGAGTAGCCAACCCCAGCATGACACGTTGTGATCACAGATAGGTCCACATATGCGGAAGCAAGCCTACATCTCAGCCTTAGCCAAATATGGAGTTGTTTATTACAGAGAGCACTCACCGTGGGGAGGCTGGAAGGCGGAAACAAGTGCCATCTTTAAGGCATGGCACGTCACAGCTCTCTACATAGCATAAAATAAGTAAATTAGAGTCATAATTTATACATTTACACAAGCCGAGAAAATGTCATGTCAGCAGGTGTGTACTTGACATAGAATAACTTAGTAGATGACAGGTAAATAAATATACAAATAGAAATACAGGATGGGGGAAGAGATAGACAGATAATAGAAGAGCCACTGTCTCTGTGAAGGAAGACATTCTGCTAATCCTCGATAGGTCCTCCAATCTTTATCATATCTGTGAGTAATTGAGCTCCCTTGTCTGTGGCATCTTGACCTGGGCAGGTACTGTAACTTCCACCGTGTTAAACTCTTTACTCTTTATGTTGATAGTATTTTCTTAAATGCAGGAAAAGTGCCTTTTTGATATTGCATTCATATGTGTTTAATTATATAGGTTGTGAATATTGGGATAGGCAATAAATTGAGTGAAAGAGAGATAGTTCTGCAAGAATATTAAGATATATTTCAGTAAATTCTAGGCTTGTAGAACATACATACCAAATTATGGTTAAATGTAAAATAGATATAAAATTTTCTAACAGATACTTTCCTGAAACTATTAAGATTGGCTGATGTTTCCTTCTCCTGGCATATTCTGCTTGCTTAAATTAAAACAAACTAAATGAAGCGAAAATCAAAGTGATCACTTTAAAATCAGGAAAATTTGAAGGCTGGCCACTCTATCCATATCTGTTAAATATAGTACTCAAAGTTCTAGCTAGAACAATAAGACAAATAGTAGACCAAGAAGATAAAATTGAAAGGGAAGAAAAACTTTCACTATTTGCAGATGATATCATAGTATATATAAGTGACCTCAAAAAATTCTACCAGGGAACTCCTATAGACGCCTTCAGTAATGTAGCAGGATAAAAGATCAATTCAAAAATCAGTATTCTCCTATATATGAATGATAAATTGGTTGAGAAAGAAATCAGAGAAAAACATCACCATTTACAATAGCCACAAAAAACGTAAAATATCTTGGGGTAATGCTAGCCAAGCAAGAGGAAGGCCTGTATGACAAGAATTTTGAGTCTTTGAGGAAATAAATTGAAAAAGATATCAGAATATGGGAATATCCCCCATGTTCATGGATAGGTAGGATCAACATAGTAAAAATGGCAATTTTATGCAAGCAATCTACAGATTCAAAACAATCCCCATCAAAATTCCAATACAATTCTTCACAGACCATGAAAGTAAAATGAAAAATTTTAAATAAATAAATATTAACTTGATTATCTGTCTTGACATCCCTTTAATTATTTTTAAATAAATGAATTATCTATTATTTTTATGTCACTCTTATTCCCACAAGAATTTCTATCCCTACACAAAGAACCCTGAAACTTCAGTAAACAGATGTGTAAAAAGTAACAGCCCACATTTACTGGAAGAGAATAAACTACATGATATTTATATTGTCTTAAGTTCTGTATCATCAGATTATGATGAAATTTTGTTTTCTATGTTTATAATGCATTACTTCTGTGTAAATCACAACTCTAAAACATGGAGAATTGCTTAGCAAATCCCTTGTCTTAGGATTTAAGGTAAGTAGTGATATATAGGAAGTAGTCCACATGTGCTGCGGGACAAAATCAACAAGTCTTACATTTTACAAGAGAAGAAAATAATATAATAAATGCTAAATTAATATAATATAAATAATATATTCAAAATCTGCTTTGCAGTATATGTTGTTACATAATCTACTATATTCCAGGGAATAGCATTTATCCAGCAAACAGAAATTAACATGAATGCCTGTTCTCTGTTCTTATCAATCTTAAATATAAATATATGTTTATATTTATACATATATATGTATATATACATAAATAGGGATGAAAAATTCTTACATAGAAAGATGTATCTGTATAAATTATGAATATGATTGAAAGAGATGATCAAGAAAAATTATTTAATTGTATTATATTTAATGAAGGGTTATTTATATTTATGTATACATTTATAAAAATAAAAGTAATTATGATAAAAGGCAAATACATTACAGTGACAAGATAAAAGGAGAAACATTAATAAAATTCTGAATGTCATAAAATTATAATTAACACAAGACAACTTAAAGAGGGTATGAAGTAGACATGTACCTTCAGATATAATAAGGAACTAATGTTCAAAAGGCAAAATTTAAGTGGCTAGGTGATGTAATATGTGAGAAGAAAAATTGAAGACAAAATAAAAAAAATAAAAGTCAGAGGAGGATATCAAATGGTAAGAGAAAGAAGAGGCAGACAAATAATCTTGGGGGTACACATTGTGTTGTGGGATTCTTTTTAAAAAGAAATGGCTGGAGATGCACCTTCCTGAGAAGGAATGTAGAAAGTATGGTGTTTATGGTGTTTTATGATTGATTTCTTTTCAGCTTATTGGGTTGTATCTACACTGAACCAAGAGCCTGTATCAGTTTTCACTCTCACCATCAAAGGCTATTTCTCTTCCCTCAAATTCTTGCCAGCATCTGCTGTCATTCAGTTGATTAATCTTGGCCATTCTGACTTGGCTAAGATATGTCAAAGTAAGTGTACATTTTCCTGATGGCAAATGTTGAAGATGCATTAATGTTTTTCATTAACTTACATTTTATTTTTTGAGAACTATCTGTTTAATGGTATGCACTATTTATATCTTTCTTGATATCCAGTTTTTCTTGAGTTCTTTTTTTTTTTGAAACAAATTCAAAATGTATACTTACAATGGAATATTTGTGGGATGCCCATGCCATATGTATTTATTGCCTTAAATAAGAATTTGGGCAAAATGACACAGAAAAGAACACTGAAGCCCTACTAGCACAGAATTTGTGTATTGACATTCAGCATTTCTTTTTGTTTGTTTGTTGTTTTTGTTAAATTATATTCTTTAATTATTATAGTTATTCTTCAAATAGTCTGGATAATAAGCCTACCTATGTCAGCACTATAATTGTCAGATTTTCTTTCCCATTCTGCACACTGTGTGTTAACTCAAATTATGGTGTCTTTTGCTGTACAGAATCTTTTTAGCAGCCAGCTGGTGATAGCACCTGCGTTTAATCCCAGAACTGAGGAGGCAGATGCAGGCAGATCTCTGTTAGTTCAAGGCCAGCTGGGTAAACAGAGCTAGTTTCAGGATGGAGTCTAAAGCTACAGATAAACACTTTCTCAAAAAAAAAATTAAAAAGAAGCTTTTTAGACTAATGAGGTCTCAATTTATTAAGCATTTATACCATTATATAATGTGCACTGGAATATTGTGCTATGTTGTGGGTAGTTCTTAAAAGCCATCCTAAAAAGTAAGGACCCTCATCTAATTACGATAAAGTAGTAAGTGTAAATTAGAGAGGAGCAACTTTTCCAATTAAAATTGATTCTTAAGACTTTGTATGTTTCAAAAACTACTCATCAAACTGAGGTCCCAGTATTATGTAACAATATGAAAGCATATGACTAAATACAGTAAGCCTATCTTCTGGAAATATTGAAATGATGGATTTTCTTCTATTTGATTCTAACCAGATAAAAACAAAATATAACACTAACTTTCATCAATTTAGTCTTATAACTGAAGCAAGAAAATCTTTCTAAAGGTTTTAGTTGACCAAGATCTATCAGAGTTTATGTATTTAAAAGCTGACTTTATAAGCTTGAGAACAGAACTCATGACTTGATAGGTACCTGAGATTTCCTCCAAACTAGGGTTCATGTAGAAACATATCATTTGATGTTTCAAAGAACAAATTTCACTGAGAAGCATTAAGATGGAAAACTTCATGTAGGTATATCTAAATAGGTATTTTTCCAGTTTATATTGTTTTTGGACTCTGCACATTTTACCTTAACAACAATATTTTACATAAAAATAAGAGATTTATTGTGAAGAAATATTATATATAAATTTGTAATGCAATTTTTAGAAGGTAAATCAGTCCATAAATATCATTTTCAGAAAGACAGAAGTAATTACAGAAGAGCAGCATTTTGCAAATAAGCAAAAAGTCCTTTTAAAGAAAAATATATTCCCAGGAAGATCAAATAGCAAACAGGATAAATGAAATGAGGTCACTAGATGGAAAACAGAACCCAGTATAATTTAACAATAATTTATACTAAATAATGCATCATTATATGAGGCTTAGTCTCTCATTAAGATTTGCTAATATTGCAATAAGTCAATAAATGAGTAATAGAGATTTAAAATAAACATAGATATATTATTATTCAAGAATAACTATTTATCAAAATATACTTGAAAAGCTTCCCTAAGGATATTTTAGTGACAGTGAAAACTTGTTCAGAGTGCAAATAATCAACAGCAGCCTCTTCAGAAAAGGGTATTTTATATTTTTATATCACACACTGCTGGTAAACTAATATAGTTCCCAAGAAATTATTTTTATTAGTCTGAATTAGAAACAAGCCTGCTTCACATGTCAATCCCTTCTCCCTCTCCCTCTCCCTCTCCTCCTCCCCCAAGCCTCCACAGCTCCCCTACCCATCCCCCCCATCCCCAGGGAGGTTAAGGACCTCCATGGGGGATCCCAAAAGACTGTCATATCATCTTGCAGAGGGCTAGACCCTCCCACATATGTCCAAGATGAGAGAGCATCCCTCTACGTGGAATGGGCTCCCAATGTCCTTTTTTTTTCTCTTTTTTCTTTCTTTCTTTTTTTTTTTTTTTGGTTTTTTGAGACAGGGTTTCTCTTTGTAGCTTTGGAGCCTATTCTGGCACTCGCTCTGGAGACCAGGCACTCACTCTGGAGACCAGGCTGTCCTCGAACTCACAGAGATCCACCTGCCTCTGCCTCCCGAGTGCTGGGATTAAAGGTGTGAACCACCAATGCCCGGCTCGAAGTCCTTTCTTCCTCTAGGGATAAAAACTGATCAACTACCAAAGGCCCCATAGACTGCCGAGGCCTCCTCATTGACATCCATGTTCAGGGGTCTATTATCAGTCCCTGTGGTAGCCTCCAAGACATCAGTCTGGGGTCCATGCACTCCCCTTTGTTCAGGTCATCTGTTTCTGTGGGTTTCACAAGGCCATTCTTGACCTCTTTGCTCTTAAGTGCCCCCTCTCTGCAACAGAGTTCCAGAGTTCAGGTCAGTATTTAGTTGTATATCTATTCCATTGCTTCCATCAGCCAGTGGATGAAGGCTCTAGGATGGCATATAAGGTAGTCATTAGTCTCATTAAACAGGAAGAGCATATAGGGTAGCCTCTCCACTATTGCTTAGATTGTCAGTTGGTATTATCCTTGTAGAACTCTGGAAATATCCCCTAGTGCCAGATTTCTGCTAGAACCTATAATGGCTCCCTCTGTTATGGTATCCGTCATCCTGCTCTACTCTATTCTTCCCCCAACTCAACTTTCTTGATCCCCCATTTCCTCCTCTCCCCTCCTCTTCTCCCATTCTCATTCTCCCAAATCCCTCTCCCCTACTCTCATGATCCAAATACTATCCACTTCCCCTTTTCTGGGGTCCATGCATTCATCCCTTAGAGTCCTCCTTGTTTCCTAGTTGCTTTGGTGATGTGGATTGTAGGCTGGTAATCCTTTGCTCTATGTCTAAAATTCATATATTAATAAGTACATATCATGTTTGTCTTTTGTGACTGGGTTACCTCACTCAGGATTTTTTCTTCTAGTTCCATCAATTTGCCTGTGAATTTCAAGATTCCATTGTTTTTTTCTTCTGAATAGTACAACATTGTGTAAATGTACCACATTTTCTCTATCCATTCTTCTGTTTGGGGCATCTAAGGTTTGCTTCCAGGTTCTGGTTATTACAAACAATGCTGCTACGAACATAGTTGAACATATGCCCTTGTTGTATGAGTGTGCATTCTTTGGGTATATGCCTGAGAGAGGAATTGCTAGATCTTGAGGTAGACTGATTCCCATTTTTCTGAGAAATCGACATACTTATTTACAAAGTGGTTTTACAATTTTGTACTCCCACCAGCAATGGAGGAGTGTTCCTTTCTCTCCACATTATCTCCAGCCAAACTGTCATTGGTGTTTTGGTTTTAGCCATTCTGGCCGGTTTAAGATGGTATCTCAGAGTTGTTTTCAGTTGCATTTCTCTAATCGCTAAGGATTTTGAGCTCTTTCTTAAGTGTCTTTCAGCCATTTTAGATTCCACTGTTGAGAATCCTCTATTTAGTTCTGCACCCCACTTTTTAATTTCATTGTTTGGTGTTTTGGTAGCTAGCTTCTTGATTTCATTGTGTATTTTGAATTTCAGCCCTCTGGCTGATGTGGGGTTGGTGAAGATCTTTTCCCATCCTGTGGGCTGTCTTTTTGTCTTACTGACTGTGTCCTTGCCTTACAGAAGCTTCTCAGTTTCAGGAGGTCCCATTTATTGATTGTAGATCTCAATGTCTGTGCTACTGTTCTTATGTTCAGGAATCAGTCTCCTTTACCAATTATTCAAGGGTATCTCTTATTTTCTCTTCTAATAGGTTCAGTGAGCCTGGATTTATGTTGATGTCTTTGATCAGTTTGGACTTAAGTTTTCTGCATGGTGATAGATATGAATCTATCGAGACATTCTTCTACATATCTGAATCCAGTTATGCCAGCATCATTTGTTGAAGATGCTTTCTTTTTTCCATTGTATAAATTTAGCTTCTTTGCCAAAAATCAGTTGTTTGTAAGTGTGTGGGTTAATATCAGGGTTTTCAACTCGATTACATTGGTATATCTGTCTACTTTTGTGCCAAGACCAAGCTGTTTACAGCACTATGGCGTATAATAGAGGTTGAAGTCAGAGATGGTGATGGATCCAGAAGTTCCTTTATTGTACAGAGTTGTTTTGGCTATCCTGTGTGTGGGGGGGTTGTTTTTTGTTTTGTTTTGCTTTTTCCATATGAAGTTGAGTACTGTCCTTTCAAGGTCTGTGAATAATTGTGTTGGGATTTTAATGGGGATTGTGTTGAATCTGTAGATCGATTTTGGCAAGATTGCCATTTTTACCATGTTGATCTTACCTATCCAACAACATGGGAGATCTTTCCATTTTCTGGTATCTAATTTCTTTCTTTAAAGACTTAAAGTTCTTACTGTACAGGTCTTACACTTTTTTGGTTAGCATTACCCCAAGATATTTTATGTTGTATGTGGCTCTAGTGAAGGGTGATGTTTCTCTGATTTATTTCTCATTGCGTTTATCACCTGTATTTAGTAGGGCTACTGATTTTTTGAATTAATTTTTTATCCTGCTAATTTGCTAAAGGAGTTTATCATCTGCAGTAGTTACCTGGTACAGTTTTCAGGTCACTTATATAGACTATCATATCATCTGGGAATAGTGAAAATTGGACTTCTTCCTTTCCAAATTGTATCCCCTTGATCTCCTTTTGTTGTTTTATTGCTCTATCTAGAACTTCAAGTTCAATATTGAAGAGATATGGGGAGAGTGGACAGCCTTGTCTTGATCTCTTCTTCCAGTGGGTGCAGGCGGGGTCTCTGTATCTCTTCTTGTCACTTTTCTGGACTCAGGAAGGTCCTCCCTGTCTGGGTGGGTCCACTCTCAGGGCAGAGGGGGCACCAAGAGTGAGTTGTTTCCTGACTGAGGGAGATGCTCCCTGTCAGGGCTGATCCACTCAATGCAAGGAGCAGGCCCAGCAAGATCCAAGGAGTGGGTGATGGTGGGAGTTTGGTGGTAGCAGAGGGAACACTCACCTCAACATAGGTCAGAGGGGAGAGGGGGACCAAGTGTGAGGTGTTTCTGGACTCAGGAAGTCCTCCGTCTCTCAGCAGAGGTCAAGGTGGAGGGGAAACCAAGAGTTAAATTTTTAAAAGTTCTTCAGATAATCTCTTTGGGTTATATATAATGAAATTTAATTGATGTTTGTGTTTCCGTAAGTCAGTCATCTAGTATCAACTCCTTTAATAACAAAAAAACATAGTTAAAAATTTTCCTTATTTTTTTTTGTATTTATTCTTGTCTCAGACATTAATTATATCTTCACCACAGTTTCCTCTCTCTCCTCTCCTCCAAGTCCCGCCTACCACCTTCCCTCTCCCCAGATCCATTGATCTGACTTTCCCTTCAGAGAACAGAGAATGGCAGGTCTTCCAGGGGTTTCAACCAAACATGGCAAATCAAGTTACAATAAGGCAAGGCATGTCCCCTCACAATCATTACTATGAGTTAAAATTGTTTCTTTACTTGAGGTAGAAATTGGACAAAGATGAATAAAAGAAAAATTTGAAAAACTATATACACTTTTATTCATATTTCTTTATTTGTGTATATTGAACAATAATCAAAGAGTAATGAACATAATAAAACTTTACTGAATAGTTTGGTATAAGGAATGATGGAGCTGGAGAGATGGCTCTGCCGTTAAGAGCATGTACTTCTCTTGCAGAAGACATGACTTTGGTTCTTTGCACCTCTCTCAGATAGATCACAACCACATGATCAGCTCAAAAGGACAACATACTCTTTCCTGCATTTGCATTCAAGGAACTCTGCAAATACTGTATACACACACACACACACACACACACACACACACACACACACACACACGCACACACACGCACGCACGCACGCACGCACATGCACATGCACTCTCACACAACATACACATAAGATTAAAAATTCATTAAAGACAGTAGCATTATCTAGTATATTTTTGCACTTTTGAGTATTGCTGGACCGTTACTCACAATGAATACCTCTTTTTAAAGATTCAAGATAATTTCAATCATAGCTTCTATGTGTTAGGTTTTTTATTTTTAAAAGAAAAGACATTCCAAGATTTATAGATGAATTTTATTTTCAATACACTAGATGAGCAGAATACAGCATTAAATCTCTAACACGCACTCTCTTTATTTTTTCTTTAATCTTAGTTTCGAGATTATGATATAATTCATTCCTCCTTTCCCCAATCTACCACCAAACCCTCCCACACATGAAATTTTTAAACAATGGTCTTAAGTAGATGAGAAAAAAATATTAGTTGTTTTTGACCTTTATTATTTAGTTGGTTCTCCAAGTGCAATAATATTTTCCTGTACAGTCAAAGAAATTTGGTGTTATACCATATCATATGATATGTGATAGCTATTCTTGGTTGTCAATTTGATTACATTTAGAATTCACTAAAGTTCAATCAACTTACATATCCATTCTATCAGTTCTGTTTCTTTAGTGAACACTGACTATTAGAAGCTATAATTGACCAAAACAGTATAATAACTGATGATAGTAGTGATGGTAGTGGTTTTGTGGTTGAGAAGTAGGAGTGTTGAGGAGTACTACATACAAACTTGATAGCCTTGCTGGCAAACTGTTGAACATATCCTAAAGTAACTATTTCTCATAAAACACTTATAAGGAAATATAATTATACTTTAATAAATTAAAAGTGAAATTCAAAAGTTTAATATAATTTTGGCAATCATAATGAAAACCTTTGAAAGTTAAGACAATGAGGAAGTGTAGCTTTATAGTCACTATGCCAAGGCCAATCTGCCTTATACATTTTCAAGACATTCTTGTGTGATATAAAAGAGTAGGAAACTCTTGAATATGTGTCCCTGACAAGATAATTTTCTTTTGATTTTGTTTTAATTGCATCCATAATTGAAAGCTCTATGAAAAACAGAGTACTTAGTTCTAACCCATTCCATTCCTGATTCCTCTGTCCGATAACCAGGTTCTTTATTTTAGATTTTTTTCTAGTATAACTGCCCTCATTTCTAAGCAGCATTGATATTTCTCATTTTTTTTTTTAGTTTTGAATATAATGTCTAATCTTGTATGCTAAGACATATCCAAAGAAAATTTCTAATTGGTCTCATTTCTTTGTTTTGCTTGAAATATTTGTTCAAATTTATAATGTATTCTACTTTCTATTTCCTTCTTAGCTCCCACTAACTGACTACTAACAAATTATTCATCACTTCTCTGAATTTATTGTTATTAAATAATCACAGTTATGTGATGAGATTTGATCATGTACCTGGTGAGCTTGCATAATGAATAATAAGAATTATTAACACTAATTTACAAAGTAATGCTACTGATATGACTATTATGAGATGTTTTCATTCTAAAATAAAATACACTGCAAAATCTTATTTTCTATAAAGTATCTGCTGTGTTGTAATAGGAAAGAAATATTTTGAGAGAAATATAAAATTTTAGGTATTCTGTGTTCCTTTACAAATTCAGAACTTTAGTTTTTTGGTTTGTTTTTGTTTTTGGTTTTTGGTTTTTGGTTTTTGGTTTTTCGAGACAGGGTTTCTCTGTGTAGATTTGGAGACTGTCCTGGAACTAGCTCTTGTAGACCAGGTTGGTCTTGAACTCACAGAGATCCACCTGCCTCTGCCTCCCGAGGGCAGGGATTGAAGGCATGAGCCCGCAACACCAAGTTCCAGAAAATTAGTTTTAATCTGATATTCCAAAATCATGGTCCAAAGAATGCAGACTTGTTTGGATCACACGACTATGTAAAAAGGAAGTTCACCATTACTCCTGGTGAATTTTAGAGATAAACTTAGCAACAATATAACATCAGGGAGTTTTGTGTTGCTTTTACTATGGTCCTTTACAGACAGAATATGTAGCATGTGTCATGAGATGAACAGGAGAAAAGCTGTATCTCAGAAGCTGAACTCTCTCTCTCTCTCTCTTCCTAAAGTTAGTTAGGCAGCCAATGAGGGAAGTAAGATGTAGCTGTGTCTCAAGCTGTCAGGCTGCCCTCTTTTTAGTAAACATCCTTGAAAATACTGTTAAGTTCTTCTTAACATATCAGAAAATAAGGTACCAGGGTCCCTTGCCCATTGCCTCACTGGGAACACTGATGAAAGATTTGCATTCTCCAAAGTCCATCTTCCTTGTAATGCTGTGTAAGCTTTGTATTTTTATTCTCTACCCAAACCACTGAGTCTTTAAGAGAATCATGAGAAGAAATATCCTAAAAGGGATATATGAAAAATCTCAGCTGAGGAAAGAAAATGGATTCCCTCAACTCCATGTATATTTCCATAGCATTATATCATTAATGCTAAATTTTTCTTTAAAAATATACAACGCAAAACACAGTAAACTGCTCCTTCTAATTTCCATGCATAAGCATGCACATGATCAGGCACATACATACACAGACAGACAAACACACACAGAGAGGGAGAGAGAGAGAGAGAGAGAGAGAGAGAGAGAGAGAGAGAGAGAGAGAGGGGAGGGGGGGAGAGAGAGCAACCTGGCTTAATCTGTTCCAATCTCTCTGATAGGCACTAAAATTCTTCTAAAACATGAGTACCTCTTACTATTTCCTTCAGGACAAAACTGTTAACAAAAATCTTTGTCTTTAGCATCTCTTTCCATCAGAGTCACTGGGAAGATTCTTGTCTTAAGGCTCTTGAAGACCCATAGATGATATCAATGCAAGTGTCTATGTACCAAATAAAGATGATATTTCCCAATATTGCTAAAATGACTATCATTTCTCCTTCTCTGTGTATTTTGCCCTTATCCATAAGACCATTGGATAACACTTGTTTCAGTAATTTGCACATCTCACATTACATTGAGCCTTCCTCAAAGCTAATTAGCATCAGTGTTTTTGAAGACATTGGAACGTTGCTGGTCCAGAAACTAATTAAAATTTGTAGTGGGATGTCTATAGTCCCCTTAGTAGTCACCCCATGACCATTCTTTATGTAAGCTAACTCTCTTGTGACTATTAAGTGACACATTGTAGAATGCATTCAGTGAACTCACATTGAAAGTGTGAGGATGTCAAAGAGGAGTTGAATACTACAGCACAAATACCTTCTTTGTTATAACCCACTTTTATGACATTGCCATCAACACATTGGAAAATGTTTTTATTTGTGTTTTTTCTTCTGTTAATATCTAAACTTCATAAGACTGTTGCAGAATATAAATTTAAGATGTGTTACATTAGTTTATTATGTAGAACATTTGCTTAAGGGTTCAAAGATACGTTGCATTCTTTATGTTGCATTTCTTTAACTCTGTGAAGGTGTGTTACTTTGCCCATCTAAAACACCTGATTGGTCTAATAAAGAGCTGAATGGCCAATAATGAAGCAGGAGAAAGGATAGGCAGGGCTGACAGACAGAAAATAAAAAGGAGAACTAATCTGAGGAGAAAGATCAAGCAAAGAGAAAGTGAAGAGGAGACTAAGGGCCAGCCACAAAGCAACCCAACTATACAGCAAGCTACAGGGACAGAAGTAAAGAAAAGTATACAGAATTAGAGAAAGACAAGAGGTCAGAGGCAAAAGTTAAATGGGATAATTTAAGAAAAGCTGGTTAGAAACAAGCCAAAGCCAATATTTAATAAGAAAGAATAAGCCTCTGTGCCATCTACTTTGGAGGCAGATGGTGGGCCCCCAAACGAGTAGAGTAAAAAAGTCCAACAATGTTTTGGCATGTCAATGTGACACTCTGAAATTTCAAGTTAGGGCCTCAGAAAGCTTTATAAAAAATATGACTCCTTTAAGAATTTTTTGCTACATGGTGAGCCCTTGAGCAGCTAACACATTCAGTGGGAATGAAAAATTAAGTAAAAATGCCTACCACATTGCAGAACACTGCCATTCCTTAGCTGGGTGTTTGAATGCAGTTCCTGGTCAAATACACCTCTGACTGTCCCAGCAGCTTTTGGCTTGACACTCACAAACTGAGAAGCAGATGATACCAGCAGGTGGAACAGCACAGAGGACTCAGCTATCGCTTAATAGTTTGAAGTTTGCTCACATGGTCAAAAAAGATTAGAGATACACACTAAAGGACATCCAGATTGAAAAAAAAAATAAAGAGGTTCCAGTGTGTTTTTCTCTGTGTATAGATTTAAGAAAATAAAAGAGGTGGGATATGGATAGTATAGAAATAAATAAATAGTTTAAAAATAATAAAGTGTTTAAAGGGGATGTGAAACAATAAAAAATACTAAGAATGAGGAGGTGGGAAATGCACAGGAAGTCTGGATCCTATATGTCCCTGTATTGAGTTTAATTTTTTTAAATTGTTGATAAGCAAACAACAGCTGCTAAGAGAGAGGAGGTTGATAGACTGATGAAATAAACCAGCCTAGATAGTTATCAATTCCTTAACATAATTTATAAAATATGTCAAAAATTGTATTTTTAAAATGGAAGTTTAAAATGCTTTGGAGAAGAGTTTTTCTTTTGTTTCCATAGGAAACAAGTGGCTGTAGATTCCTTGTTGGCTAATATGCACCAGGGCTGATCAAGGGAGACCTCCTGAAGCTTGACAGATGATAGCTATCAACAAAGGTTATCACTGGTATTCCCAGGACTTGGCCATGTTATTATCTCAAATATTCTCAGGGATCCTAAAGATGCCTCCTTCACAGACAACAGGCAGCAGTCTATAGAAAATAATGTCAACCTTCCCAATAAATATCATGGATGGCTGTTGGTTATTTGGTGGGTTATCGATATTTATTTTCATTTAGGAGAATATAATATATTGATACAAATTTAAAATGGTTTTTGCATATATGTGTCTGGTCTTGTTTAAGGTATTGTACCTATGCAGTTCATTAATAAAATGTACAGTAAAATTTTAGTTTTTGGAAAGAAGTTATTATAAACTAGGCTAATCAAGAAACATGGCTTAGTAGTTTATCATCTGTAACAATCAAATTTGTAGATTATATTAGGCATGTTCTCAAGATCATACAGAGATATAGTTTAGATAGATAAATGCTCTTCAAACACTTCAAAGATATGTAGAATATGGCATTTAAATGTTTTGGTAACCTAATGTTTTTCATGACAATGGAATGCATCTGCTCCTGGCATCATGAATTTACTTCAGAGAAAATGATTGCCATTAAAGGAACTCCTTATGGAATTTTCATTCATTGCCTTTGCCTTTACTGTTTGCAGGATGCTCTGCAGACTGAACATGCAGGATCCACAGGAAAGTAACTGCTGAACTTTGCCAAAACAAGAAAAATGGTCCTTCAAAGATCCTACTTCAGTAAGGTGGTGGTGGTGCAGGCCTTTAATCCTAGCACTTGGGAGGCAGAGGCAGGTGGTTATCTGTGAGTTCGAGACCAGCTTGGTCTACAAGAGCTATTTCCAGGACAGCCTCTAAAGCAACAGAGAGACCCTGTCTTGAAAAACAAACAAACAAACAAAACAAACAAAAAATAAGATTCTCCTTCACAGAATATTCTGCCAGATATTCTTCAGGACACAGAGGAAAACTACTGACTAACTTTGCCCATTCCAAGGGGCACAGTACTTGAAATTTCCTGATTCACTGAAAAGTATGCCAAATATTCTAGGCCTGTGGGCTGAAGATTGATGCCAGAAAATTTCAGAGGAACTTTAAGTGGCTGTCCAGGCAGTCTCTGTCATTTCTAGAGTTTTGGAAGTTACTTGTGATGTACTTCTTGTTTACTCGGGATATATTGCATCTTTCTGGGGTCACAGATGGGTTAGTAGTTTTAAATAATTAGATTTTCAGTTTTCTTTAATTGTGATAGAAAGTAAATTATGTATAAAACTTTGGAACAACTAACAAATGAGAGATAATGAACTATTTTCTCTAAGTTTGTTAAATACAAATGGACTAAATATTGTAAATGTAATATTTGGTTTTTGTATGCAGTTTTACTATGTTAAAGTTAAAACCTTTCATTTTTATTTCGACAACAAGGGGAAACATTGTAGAATATTATTTTTAAATGTGTTACATTTATTTATGCTGGGGAACATTAGTTAAATTACGCAAAGATTTGTTGCATTCTTTTATGTTACACTTGTTTATCTCTGTGTAGCTGTGTTACTTTGCCTGCATAAACACTTGATTGGTCTAATAAAGAGCCAATACCAAGTCAGGAGAAAGGGTAAGCGGAGCTGGCAGACAGAGAGAATAAAAATGAGGAGAAATCTGGGAAGAAAGATCAAGGAAGGAAAAAAAGGAGGAGAGGTAGTCTCAAGGGGTCAGCCTCCCAGCTACACATCAAGCCACAGAGAAAGAAGTAAAGAATGGTATATAAAAATAGAGAAATATAAGAGACCAGCAAAAAAAGGAATAATTTAAGTTAAGAAAAGTTGGCTAGAGTTCAAGATCTCCTTAGCGAATTGGGAGCATGGAGGGAAGGAAGAGAGAGCTAGGAGAATAAGAAGGGGAGAAGAGGAAGAGTGAGGAGAACATAAAGGAGCAGGAACGTTATGTAGGGGGAAGAACAGAGGAGATCAAAATAAGAGATACCATTAGAAAGGGAGCTGGTATAGGTTTAAAGAGAAATCAGGCACTAGAGTAATGTCCAGAGATCTACAAGGATGACACCAACTAACCGTCTAAGCAACAGTGGAGAGGCTACCTTAAATGCCCTCCCCTGATAATGAGATTGATGACTAACTTATATGCCATCCTAGAGCCTTCATCTTGCCCGCTGATGGAAGTAGAAGTAGATACCAACAGCTAAACACCGAACTGAACCAGAGTATAGTTGAAGAGAGGGAATAGTGATTAGCAAAGTGGACAAGACTAGGCTGGCGAAATCCATGGAAACAGCTGACCTGAACAAGGGGGAGCTCTTGGCTCCCAGACTGATCATGGGGAAACCAGCATGGAACTGATTCAGACCCCATAAATGTGTGTGTCAGTGAGGATGCATTGGAAATCTATGGGGTCTCTTGTATTTATCAGTACTTATCCATAGCATAGGAATGGAATTTGAGAGCCCATTTCACATAGAGGGATACTCCCTCAGCCTAGATACATGGGGGAGGGCCTAGGCCCTATCCCAAAATATATGATAGACTATGAAGAGCCTCCTATGGAAGGTCTCACCCTCCCTGGGTACCAGAAATGGTATGGAATAGGTAGGGTGTTAGGGGGCAGGGGAGGAGGGGAGGGAGACAGAATTGGGATTGACATATAAAACAATCTTGTTTCTAATTTAAAGAAAAAATGGAGAATAAAAGTAATATTTCAAATGTATATTGGCAAATGATAGAATGTTAAGGCTACAAGGAAAGAAATGTAAAAGTGATATAGGTTTTAACTTAAGCTATAGATTGCATGGTAGAATCACTCCCAGAGCTATAAAGCCCCAGATGGAAAGAAAGTTTGCCTCAGGGAATAGAAGATACTACCTTTAGTATTCTGCTATGTAAGTTGAACAAGGACAATAATAGATTTGCTAAAGTGGAAGGAAGAAAGTGTGCGAGGCCTCAGCTGTACACAAAGAACTGCAAGCAGCTAAGGAAGCAGGGAAGATCACACCAATTGGTTACCCTTCCCAATGGTCACACCTGAAAACATATATACCAGCAACATCATACAGACTGCAGGTTGCGTCTATGCACTTAGGAATATATGTATATATGTATTATGTAAGTAACAACAATTACTGAAAATAGAGGCCTTGAATATGAAAGAAAGCAAAGAAGGGTATATGGAAGAATTTGGAGGGAGGAAAGGAAAAGGGGAAAATGATCTCATTATATTGTAAACTCGAAACTAAAAGTAATAATTTTTAAAATCCCCAGAAAAGAAAAAGTTGTCTAGAAGCAAGCCAAGCTAAGACCTGGCATTCATAAGACAGAATAAGCATCTGTGTGATTATTTGAGAGCTAGGTGGCAGACCCTCAAAAGAGTAAAGGGTAAAAACAACCATCTAAAGAAAAGTGATAATATGTAGGAGCATGGAATTTGAGCAGTCTAAGCCTATGATTCCCAATCCATGATCCATCATATTTGGCCCGAGAACAAAGTAACTCATTGACCCTTTAAAGGAAGAGCTGTATTATGTCATCATCCCCTTTGCATTAAACCACTCCTTTAGATAGAAGAGCATTGCACAGGGCTTTTTCATAATAACAAATCTGTTTTTCAAATACGCTTAAGCAGAAAGTTTGAGCTTTCTTCTCTCTCTCTCTCTCTCTCTCTCTCTCTCTCTCTCTCTGTTAAGTTCAATAATTAGTAGGCAAGATTTCACTTCTTGCAATTTCTCATGTAAATTTCAGCTAGCAGCATTCTTTAATGTATTATTCGCAGCTCATTCTCTCTAAGGTCAGTATTAAATTACGTCCCTAGATGTTATGCTACTAAACCTTGGATGCTAAAAACAAAAATGAATTACTAGTGCCATGCTCTTTCCACATTTGCCCCTGTGTCCACCCTCTGAAGAAATTTTACCTTCTAAAGTCTGAAGGCTTCATAAATTCTTTTCTTAGCATAAATTCTATTTCAGAAGGCTCCCTAGTCTTTCAAGAAGCAAGACCATCATGAGGCATTTTTTTCTTTTTTATACTGTTTTATTAATTTAATTTAACTTAATTTATATTATATTTAAAATTCCACACCAGTCCCAGTTTCCTCTCTGGTAGGGCCTTGTTCTTTTCTAAATCTCAAAGAAAGAGACAGCTGTGTGTAAAGGTGACCATACTGTATCACTGAAGGCTTCCCCTACTGCACTCTGCTATCTGTGTTCACACACTGCTCTATGGGGCTCTCTGAGATCTGTTATCTATAGACTTGGCCTAGTAGTCAAAGTTGGATGCAGAGGTCTTCAAATCACTTAGAAAATACTATATATAAATAAATATATATATAAACTGCATACAAAAATGGATATTAGAATTTAATACAGACTCAAAGAATTTTCTACCAGAGGAGAGTGGTGACAAGCTGAGCACACAGGTGTGAGAATATGGAGACCAGAGAAACCATTGCCTGGATTAAAGGGCATGCTGCACATGGGTATGGGAAAACTGAGAAATAGGATCACCAAAGTTTAATGGCAAACCATAGAAATATTTCACACTAAAACAAATCATATTTACTCAGAAGGTAACCAAAATTTGTTTAATGACTTTTTCATTGTTCCTTAGTTTTTGAAATTAAAATATAGTTATAACATTTTCCTTTTTTCTCCTTCTAACCTTTCCAATGTACTGCCTTGGTCTTTTGCAAATTCAAGGCTGCTTGTTCTCTCTTAAAATCAAGGCTGCACATGTGCATACATGTGTGAATATACAAACACACACTGTGAATGTACAAACACACACACAAACATACACCCACATCCCTCAATACATAAATGCAACTTGCTCAATCCATATAATATACTTGTATGAATATGATCTGGCAGCCTACCATTTGCTATTGAATAGTCAGCTGGGTAGTTCTTCCTGGGAGAAACCATTTCTCCCCTACTCCTGTATTCCTTAGTTGCTTGTTATTTAATCATTTTCAGCAGTGTATTTTGTTCTATCATGATTTTAGTACACAAAGTAGATCCCAGAGTCAGGACACCAATAGAGAAGTCATTAATATACTTAGTAGCAAGTCAATAAGCAGAGTGATGTGGAGTCCAGTGAGAGTAGGGATCTAAGTCATCTTCATTCAGAAGTAATTGGTCTCTCAGGTTTGGTTGTCCTAAAAATATTCTTACTTAAGTCTCACTCCAGACAGGGCTTAAATATAGAATGAAAAATTATTCTGGCACATAGTGTATAGAAGTTATCACCCTATTGTCTTCTAGGCTTTTCTTGCTGACTTGAATCTCACAGCTATAATATTTGGTATTTTATGATTAATTTTTCTTCTCTACCTGTCAGCGTATGCTCCCAGTTTAAGACAATGTGTCCAGTCACATATTTTACTGTATTGTTTGCTTTTCAAGCTAAGCAGTTAAAGATAAAGATTCATATATTCATTTAATTCTTGAAAATTCTTAGTGCTGCCTCTTAAGAATTTCTTTTAATCCTTTATTCTTTAATGATTCTTGAAATGACCTCTTAGTTCCTATTTTGTTATATCCCTATGCTATATTATAGAATTCTCTTAGTTTAAAATCCATGCCATTTACTGATTTGAACTTGCCTGCTATTTAAGAACATTAATTGAAATTTTAATTTATCTGACTTTTCCCTAGAAACTCTATTACAGTGCTTTTGAATATTAGTTGTTTTGCATTCTTTAGAGTATTTTTCATTTGAGTTATGTTTCAATTTATTGACCTTTACTTATTATCTGTGATTTTTCTAAAATAATACAGGTAATACAGGTATTTGTTGGTGAATTATAATAAACATAGAATAATAGTGTTTGGATTTAAATAGTAGTACAGAGATTTGAATAAAAATGGCCCCTATAGGGACAGATATTTCAAAGGTTAGTCACTAGGGAGTAGGACTCTGACTGGAGTAGAAGGATTAGGAAATGTGAGCTTGTTGGAGTAGGTTGTGTTCTTTTTGGAGGAAGTGTGTCACTGGGAAATGGTTTTGAGCTCTCTTTCTTTCTGCATACAAGATGTAGCTTTCAGATACTGCTCCAAAGCCTGCCTATATGCCTCTGTAGTTCATGTCATGATGATATTGGCGTAAACCAGTGAAACCATAAGTAATCCCCATTAAATGATGTAGTTCAAAAAAAATGCCTTGCTCATTGTGTCTCTTAACAACAACAGAACAGTGTCCAAGACAAATGTAATAATCTTTTATGTTTGTTTTTGTTAAAAATCTCAGGATTTGGGGCTTGGGAAATGGCTTACTTGGTAAACCAATTGCCAGAAAAACATGAGGATATATGGGCAAATATACAAATACCTACAGCCAAACAATGTGCAGGAGTATCTCCATCAAAATCCTCCACTGAAAATCCAGGCAACCAGGGAGAAGATGGGGTAGGAAGATTGTAAGAGCTAGAGTGCATAAAGAAGACCAAGAAACCGCAGTCGTTTAAAAAAACAGCCTGACCAATTCACATAAGATCTCACAGATACTGTGGCAGTGTGCACAGGGTCTAAAGAAATCTATACCAGGTGGGGTCTCAGCACTGAGTGCAGAACTTAACCCAAGCTCCCATGTCTAACCCAGAAACCCTGTGCAAAAGTTAACTGCTCACAAATGCAAAATTAGTTTTCTTCAATGAAATCTTACTAGATATACAATACACTCCTAAGGCCGGGCCACATGCCCAACATTAGACGGCCAACACAGAACAAATTCAAGGAATTTTTGGAGTCTCTTTGTCTCATAATGCTGTGTCTGGGTTTTTATTGTTGTTTATCTAACAGGTTCTTTACACATATGCTACAGTTTCTGATTTTGTATTTTTATGGAATTTCTGTGTGTACAACTGTGTGTTTCTGTATTTATTTATTTATTTATTTATTTATTTATTTATTTATTTATTTTTGGTTTTTCGAGACAGGGTTTCTCTGTGTATCTTTGGATCCTATCCTAGCACTCGCTCTGGAGACCAGGCTGGCCTCGAACTCCAGAGATCCGCCTACCTCTGCCTCCCGAATGCTGGGATTAAAGGCGTGCACCACCAACACCCAGCTCTGTATTTTTGAGCACTCGCTTTGGCTCTCATTTATCCGATTGTTTATTTTGTGCTATTTTGGTTTTTTGTTGTTATTTTATCTAATTTATTCATTATTATTATATTTTAATGCCTGCTTTTATCCTAAAGAGAAACAAAGAAACAGTATGTATTTGAATAGGTGAGGAGAATTTGCAGGAGGGGAACTATCAGAATATGTCATATTCAAACACTATAACACACACATACACACACACACACACACACACACACACACACACACACACACACACAGTACTAGTGTACTAGTGTAAAACCCAGGAGGAGTGTAATGTACCTGTAACCCAAGCACTGAGGGAATGGAAACAGGAGAATAATTAGGACTTGCTGACAATCTAAGCTTCCCCAATCCAGGTTCAGTCAGAGAAAGGGTCTCAAAAACAAGATGGACATTAGTCAATAACTGCATTTCTCTAGTGTCTCTTTATGTGGTCTAAGTATCAGAGTAATTCTGGAATTGTAAAAAATAATTGGTAAATGTTTCTTATGTTTCTATTTTGTGAAATAACTTGAGGAGTATTTGGGTTAACTCTTCTTTGAAAGTCTGGTAGAATTCTCAACTAAAAGCATTTGGCCTCAGAATTTTTTGTGTTGGGAAACTTTTAATTATTTCTTCAATTTTACTAGGGTTACAGTCTATTTAAATTGCTTATCTAATCTCAATTTAACTTTAAAATATGGAATATACCAAGAATATTATTCACTTATTTTAGATATATCAATTTGATGGAGTACAAGATTTTAAAATATTTCCTTGTGATGATGTAGATTTTCTCCATGTTTGTTATTTTGCATCTTTTTGTCATTAATTTTGTTCATTTAATTATTTTCTCTGTATTTTTTAGTTGATTTGGATAAGTATTTTTCAATGTTCCTGATTTTCTCAAAGAACAAGCTCTTTGTTTCATTGATTCTTTGTATCACTATTTTATGATTGTTTTGATTTTATTGATTTTAACAGTGAGTTCATTATTTCTTGTCATTTATCCCTTTTGAAATTATTTTTCCTTTTGTTTTAGATCTTTCATGTGTAATGATAATGTGATAAGATCCCTCCACTTTTTTTTTTAATGTAGCCACTTAATACTATGAAATTTCCTTTAGAACTGCTTTCATAATCTCACATAACTATGGGTATTTTCTGTTTTCATTTTTAGTCAATTCTAAAAAGTTTGTTTTGTTTTGGGGTCGTTGGCTATTTTTTTTCCTTTTCTTTTTTTGGGGGGAGGGGGATTTTCGAGACAGGGTTTCTCTGTGGCTTTTGTAGGCTGTCCTGGAAATAGCTCTTATACACCAGGCTGGTCTCCAACTCACAGAGATCTGCCTGACTCAACCTCACGAGTTTTGGGATAAAAGGCATGAGCCACCAACTCCCAGCTGTCAATTCTAAAAAGTTTTTAATTTCATTCTTAAATTTCTTTTCTGGTACATTTTTCATTCATCACTGATTTTTCAGTTTTCTTGAGTTTGTTTCTTATTTCTGTTGTTGTTGAGATCCAGCTTTTATCCTTGGAGGTTATATAAGATATGGCATGGAATTCCAATTTTCTTGCACCCATGTCTAAGTATGTCATCAGTTTTAGAGAAAGTTCCTTAGGGTGTTGAAAAGAATGTTTACTTTGTGTGTGGGTGAAACGAACTGTAGATATCTGTTAATTCCATTTGGTTTATGATGTTATTTAGCTTTAGATTTTCTCCATTTAATTTTTAAAACTTTTATTATTATTATTATTATTATTATTATTATTATTATTATCTTATTTAAATTAAAACCAAACTTATTTTTCATTCCAATCCTATTTCCCTCTCCCTCCTGTCCTCTCATGCCTCCTACCAACCACCCATCCCACCACATTTCACTACCCAGGGAGGGAGAGGACTCCCATGGGGGATCATCAACGTCCCCCTATAATTTTTGTTTGGTTGACCTGTCTATTGGCAAGAGTTGGGTATTGAAGTCTTCCACTATCCTTCTGTGAGGGGAAGTATATGACTTTAGTTGTAGCAGTATTTCTTTCATGAACATGTTTGCTCTTTTTTTTACAATGGTGAATATATGTTTACAAATGCAATATCATCTTAGAAGATTTTTGCTGTAATGTGTATATAATGTCTTTCCATATCTCTACAGATTAATTTTGTCTAATAAATATCTGTGAGATGTGTATAATTTTTCATATGTCTCATATGATCTAAAAATTTAGACATCTGCTAAAATAAATTGTTACAATTTAAAGAGTAGTTGAAGCTTGCTAAATTTTGTAATGAAGAAAATTAGAGGACATAGTTAAAAATATAAGAAAACATTAAATGCTCTTATCACTAGGAATCATTGTAAATAAAGAGTATCTCTAAATTTTGATGATTCATAACACTATGCATGTTTGAGAAAGTCATAAGGAAAACTAATTTGCTTAAAATAAGTATATATCTATACAAATATATCTAGTTAGAATAAAATTATAGCATTTGGAGTGACCATGTTAACACAGAGAACCACAGACTAACACCCCCCAGTGCCAGGCATGAGAAACATGTTTTCGAATTGTTGTAGAGGACTACAGGAAGCTATCAAAATAATATGGACTATTGACATTCCTTTTGTGTGCCTGACAGAACATGAAGGTAAGACCCAGTTTCTGAAAATATCACACACTTACAACTCAGGAGTTAGAGGAATAGAGTTGGAACTGCCATGGAAGATTCCTTTCAGAAGTTTATCTATCATACTGTCTAAGGACAAGATGACAAGGAAGAAAAAAAATTTGTCCTACTCAGATGTAAACCTATGCACAAATGACCAGCATGACAAGATATACCAAGAAACAATAGTGATACTTGTATGTTGGGGTTAACCAAAAGCTATTTAATTGAACTTAAATTTTATTCAGGAGGAAAAATGTGTGTGGTACTGTAAATCCAGCATTTTCCCATGGCTCTTAAAGTTATGGATGCTATAGGAGAACATGCTAGAGAATTTCCCAAAACTAGTAGAGTTTCTAACACATTCTAGTTATGTATCCTTATGCTCAGAGCTGAGTGTAGCTCTCTGTACAACATTAAATTAGATGTTTAATTCCGCAGACACTGTTACAGAAATCCACAAGTGATCAATGTAGAGAGAAAAAGTAAGAGTAGAAGGCCCAATGAAAACTGATGCATTCTCAATACAAGCCCTACAAATAGGGCTCAAGGAACCTTGCAGAACAGGGGACTCTGATCTGCAATAGTTTCTTCTACATATTAGAAAAACTGCATCTGTGGAACCTCAACACCATGGAAACCAAAACAATATCTGTTCAATGAGAACCAGTTGACATGATATTTGGATGATGGCTATCACATAAAATCCTACCCCTAAATGAATTATTGTATGAAGTAAATAGCTCCTGAAAAGGGGGTGTCTGTTTTCTTCAAGGACAAGCTTCCTACCAGACATGCAATCCCAGTAAGACCTAAATACATACATATATATTTAAACAATATTAAATAGACACAATAGGTTATGCTTTATATGCATACATGTGTGAGTATAGTAATAACAAAGAAGAAAAGGTCATAAATTTGTTTGGGAGTATATGGAACAGAGAAAAAATGGAGCAGGAAGGAGTTGGGAACATAATGTAAATACTATACTTATGTATGAAATTTTCAAAAATATATTAACAATTCCATTTATTGAGTTCAGTTGAGGCTGGGCCAAGACCCTGCCCCCTGCATCTATGCTGGGCAAGGCATACTACCATATGGAATGAGCTACAAATTGGAGAGAGGTGGAGGTAGGAAAAGGAGGGGAGGGACAGGAACTGTGGTTGGTATGTAAAATGAATAAAAATATTTAAAACACTAAAAGTACAGCACAGAACAAGTAAAAATAAGTATTCTCATGTACCATTTTTTTCCTGTTGCTAATATCATAACTATATGGACATTATTTTAACTGTTTTCAGAAATAAAATGGTAGCCAGTTGGTGGTGGTGCATGCCTTTAATTCCAGTACTTGAGAGGCAGAGGCAGGTGGATATCTGTGAGTTCAAGTTCAGTCAGGTTTACAAATTACACAGAAGAACCCTAATCCAAAAACCAAAAATAAAATGGTATCTATTGTGGGAAATTACCAATACAGAGTCAGGTAGAAATATAAGGGTATTTAATAATTATACAATTTGCAATAACTTAAGAGAACTTCTGTAGTAAGCTATTGACTCAAAAATGTGAGCCTCTCACCTCGTCATCTTCCTGTGGATAAATCCAGATGTAGAGGAGCAAGCCATTTAATCATATCACTGACAAAATGGGTCATCACTCAATCAAAATATTCAGATGTGTGGGATGGTAATTACATACTCTACACTCCCACACTGCATATTTTAAAGAAAAAAGAGACAATTGTTTCATCAAATCTTGATATCAATTTTTTACTAATTGAATTTTTATTGAAAATTGGTGACCATTGGCTGGCCCCATGTTGTGACATTTTTGTCTCTATAGGTTACTTTTTTATTTATACAGCTAATTTATTGTATAAATTAGCTTGCATTGGAAATAATTGTTACTTAAAATAAAACAAAATTAAAATAACCTTTTTATAAACCTCTCAACTTTTAAACACTCACACTTAATTGGAGACATAATAAAGATATATTTTCAACATTCCATTAATGTTGATTCACTCCAGGAACCTTATATAGCCATACTTTATGAAAGATAGTGCTTTTCTAATTCTAGATGAGTTTACTAATTAAGATAAGATTTGGCAGCATATAACAGAAGACTCAAATAATTGCCTCAAACAAGAGGAACATTTTCTTTTTAAACAGAACTGTCCAGAAGTTCAGCAGACTCTTACTTTCAAGGCACTTCAGAAGACATTAGGATTATACCATGCTTAGCTTCTCTGACTCATTGGTATTAGACAATGCTTAACTCCCTGATTCCTTATTTGAGGCATAGTCCCTTCCTTTGGTCTGAAATATGGCTGCTATGCCTACAACCTTCTAATTCCAAGTTATGGAGATTAAGCAAAGGGAACTTAATCTTCTCCTTTTACATTCACTTTTCAGTATGTCACATTGTCTATCAAGTTATATGTTCTGCTTTCTGGATATTTTGTATAGAAAATCTATAGAAAATGGCAAAGGTCATTGAAAAGGGGAAGATATTCATTATATGTAATGCATATACAATAAAACTACATTTGAATTGAATGACAGTCTTCTAAACCATTACTTCCTATCAAAAGTTAAAACTTATTTCAATTGAAGAATATCCTGACATTGGTAGTTTTTTTTTTTCAGTTAAATCAGATTGTTAAGATTGAGTTTTGGTATTCATAGCATTTGTTTTTTTTCTTTTTTTACAGATAACTTTGCTAAGGATTCAGGAACAAAATATCTGTGTTTAATTTCATTGTTACTGCTTTTTTTTTGTCTGTGTATCTTGCTTGAGCTTAAGGTGGTATTGGGATATTGGAGGGTGATGGGAGGAGAGAGGGCAGTTAGACATAGCCAGGTGAGATAGGAGTTTGGTGAGAGGTAGGAGCTAGGTAGAGGTGGGGTATGATGAGGTCAGTGAAGAGTAGGGTGAGGCAGGAGTGTGGTTGAGTATGGAGGATAATGGGAGCTAGGATCACAGTAAGGAAGTGGTGGGAGGTAGGAAGAGATGGGAAAAATGCTGCTGCTCCATTTGGAACCTTGGAGTATGCTATTCCAGTAGTCTCCTTTATTGCCTACTCACTATCCACAATGCCTATCATCTCCCTCAATCTATTATGTGTGTTTAACTAGGATCTCTTCAACCAAAGAGCTTAGTCCATTCTGTATCTTGAAACCTGAAGTCCTACCTCACTGCTAATAAAAGGAGCAGTCTACCTTGTATTCACTGAAATTGAAAACAGTGTGCAATATTGAGCATCTACCCTGTGGGACGTGGGATAAAGGCAGGAGTGTGTTTTCTCTCTGTGGGAATTATTTGTGTAATGAGAGCAGATGGCAGTTACAAATGTATTCAGTTTTCTGCAAACAGGTTACCTGATATCATCACACAGGTTCCTTTTGGAAGTTCTTTGACCCAACTCCAGTATAAATAATGCAGTTTTATGTGGTTAAGGATGTTTTACATCTTTCTGGTCTCGAGGTAAGAAGCAGCACATTTCTTGAACTGGGCAGAAAGGCTTCCCGTGGGGTAAAGCAACACCTTAAGTCCATTCTTGTTTTACTGTGAGTCAAAGGAAAAAGATATTACTTGTCTTTGCTCTCCAAATGAACTCCTATTCATTCTTCAGAAATGAGATATTCTGAAAAAGTTAGTTGGAAGTTTGGAAACATGCCAATATTATTTCAGACAGTGCTGGCTACTCAGTACCAAGGAGGTGAATAAGATATTTTAAAATGGTATATCACAAAAATTGAAAAAAGAACACAGAAATTCTTAAAGTATATTTTGAACATACCCATGTGTCGAAAGCATGGTTAGTATTTCTGTGCTTACTTACTTTTGTTACTTTATATTTGAAATAAGTTTGACAGTATTCTAAATTTCAAAATTATTTGTGAAAAAAACTCTGCTCCTGAGACAAAATGACTTTCATAATTTATTAGCTGATTTCTTTACCTGCATTGGTAGTCTTTTTGGAAAAGTAAAATGTGCAATGTGTTTGCTCCAAATAATTTAATGCACAAAATCAGAAAAAAAAGGAAATCCTTTCTGCAGGACTGCATATAAATTAGAAAGTTAAATACAAAGCTTTAGTGAGCCATTTCACATAGTTTTAAGAAAGACTTAAATTCTTACTCTCTTAATTTTTCAAAAGCATGTGGGTTTATAAAAAGTTGTTACAAGTATGTTAATTATATTGTAATTTTATTATACTGGCAAAAGTTAAACACCAAATTTTTCCTGTTTTGTTCATTTTTCCTTAAAAGGATTAAGTTATGTTTTATTATTAGACTGGTTTGTGACATATGTATAACTTATTTTAATAAAAAAATAAGTAAATTAGCAAGAAAGAAATTATACAATCATATTTATTTGGATGTTTTAAAGTTCTTATTTGTTATGATTGATTTATCCGATATCCATTTAAATACACTAAATATAGTCCGTTTTTCCAAAACCTTTGAACAGATGAATCTTGAAAATTAATAATATAGATGTTTATAAGATATGAGCTGGACATTTCTTCTTTGACATAGTATCCATTTCTCTAGTCTCAGCAACATCACCTGACTATTTCTCTGCAGAGCAAGCTTTTACTGTGCAGGGTTTTGCTGACCCAACTCAAATGGTGAGCCTGAAACTCAAATCTAGCTTATTTCAGCACAGGTGCAATGGATGGTATAAACATTAATATATGATATTGTGCAGTATAGACTGCTAATTTGCACTCACTAAATAAAAGAACAAAATAATGAGTGTCTGGAAATCTGGATAACACACTTCTACAATGTTGTTTAAAGTCTTTGGCCAGGACAAAGAGGTGGTTTATATCAATTATAAGAAACAGATGTGTTTAAAGAACTTTACAGTTTGAACAGCAATTTCAAGATGTATCTAAATGGATCTTATAAAAAACAGAGCATAGGCCAGGCAGAGTTGGTGCATGTCTTTATTCCAAGCACACTCAGGAGGCAGAGGCAGGCAGATCTCTTTGAGTTCGAAACCAGCCTGGTGTATAAGAGCTAGTTCCAGGACAGCCTCCAAAGCCACATAGAAACCCTGTTTGGAAAAAGCAAACCAAAACAAACAAAACAAAACACACACACACACACACACACACACACACACACACAAACCCAAAGCATAGCCCCCTTGTTTTTCATTTCTATTAGTTATTACAAGAAATACACAGACTACCTAGCATAGTAAGTTAGTTCATTAAAATTAGTTCCAGTGTTGTAATTGAACCATGTAGCAACAGCAATTTACTGTCTCCTCCGAGTCTTTCATGCAGTGAGTCAAGGTTTATTTTAGGGTATTGAACAAAGCTGACTTTGAGTTTACTGTGACAATTAAATATTTGTGGAATGATAAAAGTTCCCCCATTTACTTATGAAATGTATGCCTATTAGCATAAACAGAAGTCTTCACTGTGAAGCCTTTTTAGACACTCTCTGCTGATCTCATCTGAGTCTAAAAGGCAGAGACATTTGTCAACCCACTCTAAGAATAGAAAACAACCATCATGTCTGTGAGATATGCTTTTCAACTGTGTAGTCTTTATTAAACATTTCATTAGATCCATTGGAATGCTATAATCAAACCCAAAGTCACACAAATGAATCAGAATGCTAGCTTTAAATGGAACGTGTTTACCACAAGCAGCTTTTAATAAATATCTCACAGTAAAAATGCTGAATGTCTACATACATGTTCAGTAAAAGGGAATCTTTGTGTCTAATTTTGGCATCAATTTGTGTCCCTTTTTGACATATTATTCTCAAAATATCAGTGTGATACTTGCATGAATTCGAACACTTTGTTAAATTTTACATCACAAGTTCTTTTTTCTTCTTTTTTAAAATTTAAATTAGAAATAATCTTGTTTTACACGTAAATCCCAGTTCCCTCTCCCTCTCCTCTTCACCTGTCCCATAGGGACCACCCATCCCATCACCTTTCTGCTACCCTGGGAAGATGAAGCCTTAAATGGGGGATCTTCAAAGACTGTCATATCATTTGGGGCAGTGCCTACCCCCCCCATGTGTCTATGCTTAGAGAGTATCCCTTTATGTGTAATGGGCTCCCAAAGTCCATTTATATACTCCGGATAAATACTAATGCCCCATAGTTTGCCCAGGCCTCCTAAATGATACCCACATTCAGGGAGTGTGGGTTGCTCCTATGCTGGTTTCCCAGCTATTAGTCTGGAGTCCATGAGCTCCTACTTCTTCGGGTCAGCGATTTCTGTGGGTTTCTCCTGCCTGGTCTTGACCCCTTTGCTCATCAATCCTCCCTCTCTGCAACCGGATTCCCGGAGGTTGGCATAGTGTTTAATTGTGGGTGTCTGTTTCTGCTTCCATCAGCTACTCGATGAAGGCACTAGTGTGGCATATAAGGTGGTCATCAAACTCATTATAGGGAAAGGGCATTTAAGGTAGCTTTTACACTACTGCTTAGATTCCTAGTTGGGGTCATCCTTGTGGATCTCTGGACATTTCCCTAGTGTCAGATTTCTGCTCCGCATGTCCTCCTCCTCCCTCCTCTTTTCCCCTTCTCTTTCTACTAACTCCCTCTCCCCTCCCCACATGCTCCCAATTTTCTCAGGAGATCTTTTCCCTTTCCTCTTCTCTGGGGGACCATGTATGTCTCTCTCTGGTGGTATGGATTGTAGTCTGGTAATCCTTTGCTCCATGTCTAATATCCATATGTGAGTGAGTGCATACCATGTTTGTCTTTTTGCAACTGGGTTACCTCACTCAGGGTGGTCTCTTATAGTTCCATCCATTTGCCTGTGAATTTCAAGATTCCATTGTTTTGTTTTCCTCTGAGAAGTACTCCATTGTGTAAATATATCACATTTTCTCTATCCATTCTTCAGTTAAGGAGGATCTACGTTGCTTCCAATTTCTGACTATTTCAAATAATGCTGCTGTGAAGATAGTTGAACAGATTTCTATCATGATAACTCTTTCTGCCTTTGTACCCCTTCTCAAGGTCCTATTATCTTAGGTACTGACTCTGATGGATGTCCCTTTCTCATTTGTACCTCTGGGTCAAGTGTTTCTCTGGAAGAATCTCTGGAAGTTAACGTAGGTTTGGAGCCTTGGCTCAGGGAGAAAGTGCCTGCTGTGCATGTGCATGCCAATGGTCTGGGCACAAGGACAGGGAAACTCAGGCTTGGGTAGGCTAGCAGCAGTTTCTCCTACTTTTTCTCCACCCACACTCCGAGTTCAGAATGAATTGGGATGAAGCATGCACAGGAAGACATAGCTCCAGCTGCTCTGTTGGAATTGTGTCATCTAGGCTTTATCTCAAGCTTCTCTTTTTACACTGACAGCGCACAATACTAACTAGATGCCAATACTCACAGTTACTCTGTTGTACTGAATTAAATGAATCCTTCCTAGTCTAAGGGAGAGATTGATCAATCTCCTAATTTTTCTTCTTAAGCAAGCAACACGTAATGTAAGTTCTGTTTTATGAATGTATTTTTGTATCTAGAGTCCTCATATACAGTACTTTTCACTTTTCCATGGTTTGCTTCTCTAAATTCACTTACTATTTATAAATTATTAACTGTTATCTCAAGATAGTAAATGGAAAATACAGAATTAAAAACCAATTTTAAAGTCTATAGAGGAAGGTTTTTTTTTCCCCAGGATAGGATGTCTGAATTATATGTACACCTATATTAACTGAATTGTTATTAGCCACAGGCATCAGCTTGACCCTCAACAAATACCAATAACTGAAATCAATAATTTTACTTTGCTTATTAATGTTCCCCAACCACACAAGTTATGGTGCTGTAAACAATATGTACCATAGACAAGTAATTGTCATTTTTCTCTTAAATGAAAAGATGAATGTTGTCTATAAGTTCTCAGCTTTCAATGCTTTCAATGGAAAGGGAGAAGAGCAATGAATAGCAGAATAAAAATCCATTCATAACAATTTTTGTCAGCTTCTCACAATGGTTCATTAAGAAGGCATGTTAAGGAATAAACATAGTAATTGCAGAGTTTGATGCCATCTATGTTTTCAATATCCATGGAGTGTCTTGGAACATAAGAACCATGGACAAGGCAAGATAGTGACACTTCTTAAAGATAGTCACTCTACATGATGTGGAAATGTACTCATGCAATCTCAGATTTTAGGATTCTTACTGAGAAGAACTGTGAGTTTGATAACTGAATGGTTTTCAACTGAGATTTAGCCTTATTGATACACACACACACACACACACACACACACGCACGCACGCACGCATGCACGCACGTGTGTGTGTGTGTGTGTGTGTGTGTGTGTGTGTGTGTGTGTGTGTGTGAGTATGATTCTCTATTAAAGCAGTCAGAATATTTGAACAGCCTAGATGCCCATCAACTGATAATATGGAATGTTTACACAGTGAAATATTATTCAGCAATTAAGAAAAATTATGAAATTCACAAATACATTGATGGATCTAGATACAATAATCCTGATTGAGGTAACCTGAACCCAGAAATAAAAACAATGAATGTTTTCTTTTAACATGGATATTAGATTTTAAGCTTTAGATGTGTGTGTTTCACTAAGAATATTCACCTAATTTAGTTAGCTCATAAGGGACCAATAGGGACCATGACATTTTGCAATAAAAGGGACAGTACAAAATAATACTATAAGAGGAAAAAGGGAAACCAGGAAGCCTACCTGGGACCATCATAAGCCCTTTACATAACTGAGACAATTGTGTATTTGATCTACTTGTAGGACTCCTAACAGTGGGAGCAGGGTCTATCTCTAAAGCTTTGGCTGGCTGTTTAGAAACTATTATTCCTCATACTGGGTTGCCTTATTCAGTCTTAATACAAGGGAAAGTGCCTCGTCTTATTGCCACTTTATACGCCATGCTTTATTGATAACTGTAACAATAAATCTTTATGCCAGAGCTACCTGAGCCCTGCCAAAACGTGAATGCTTTCTGCCAAGGTGCCTGAGTTCTACCCACCATGTTAGAGCCCAAAATAATACAAAGACACTTATATTAGGTACAATGTTGTTGGCCAATGACTAGGATTTCTTATCTGCTAGCTCAGTCTTAATTATTGACCATAATCATAAGACTTATCTTAAGGAAGATGCCTGCAGAATGTGTCCTGTCTTTCTGGGGTTACATGGTGGCTCCAGAGCAGACAGCTGGAGGAAGAGGAAGCAAGTGACTTCCTCTTTGTCCCTGCTTATATTCTGAGTCTGCCTGCTATGTCACTTCCTGCCTGGATCACAAGACTTCTTTACCACATTTCCCACAATCCTCCTTGACGCCTAGTCCCACCTGTCTTGCTTTCCTATTGGCCAACAGTACTTTATTTATCAACCAATAAGACAAACATATACACAGAAGGACTTCTGCCATTAGGTAATCGTGGGATGTCTGCTCCTTTCTCAACAGAAACAGAGGAGGAGTGGATGAGGTGGGCAGAGGGGAGATGGAGCAGGGCATTGGAGGAGAAGAGGGGGGAACTGTAGTTGGGATGTAAAATAAATAAATTCAAATAAAAAGGAAAATAATGCTATAAGAGAATAAAGTAGTAACTAGAATATGAAGATTAAAATAAGAGAGTAATAGAAGGGCAATGAACAGGAGGGAATATCGAGAGGGACAACTAATCCTTAATGATTATGAAAGCAATATGCAACCCCAATACCTTAAAAGTTTCATAAATATGTGAAGGGATTTAAATGACATTGCCATATAATGGAGAGAGAACATCCCAACTATCCATTGTATGCTACCAAGTAAAATTCCAGAACTAGAAATGGGTTACATATTTTTGAGTCTTTGGCCAATGAGGTTATGCAACTTCATGCAACAAATGTTACAGGCTACATCAGTGTTATAGGTTGCCTTAACAAAATGACAGTAGGGCACAATGTACTTATTTCATCATCTAATAGTAGAAACATGAAGTTTGTGTTGAACTAGAAGATTCACCTGTAGTGGCAAACAAGCATTCATAGTGCTAGGAGGTACTATACATCATATCAGATGAGAAAAATAATCATCAGTCTCTTCCAGTTATGAACACTGTGACCTAAAATAACAGCCTGCCTATGAAAAATGTTAATGGTAGTGTCATAAATGTAATGGAGATCACCAATCCCTTTAAAAATTGTATGTAAGTACACTCTATGAGATGGATCCCTCACCTGACAAGATTAATGAGGCCGAGAATCTGAGACTACATAGGTATGGTGCTTGGGGAAAACTTACTACTACTATTCTGCTAAATGGACATAGAAATTAAAAAACTGCTGATGGCATGTTGGTAAATTCATAGATCCATGCATCACTCAACTGTCAACAGAAAATTTTCTCCTTGTATTAGGTGACAACTGAGAAAATCACATTATACAATGTGCAGAGAGTGAGAGAATTTGGAGACCTCAGCCCTCAAAGGGGTATCTTTATCCAAACCCTTCTTTCGAGGCTCAGGGATCTATGTAGAAAAGCAAGCAGAAATATTATAAGGAAAAATATATTCCAGACACAATATGGCTGAGTTATGAACTCACAGAGACATGTGGAATGCACAAGACTTGCACAAGTTCAATTAGGCAAAAAAAAAAAGAAATTCAACAGTTATAAGGGATCAACAAAAACCCCATTTATTACAAAGAACTTATTTACAATAAGTCCTGGGAGAGGAAAACTCTGGATATTAATTTCTTCAATTCTGTGACACTGGCTGTATCAACTATGCTGCAGGGCAAGCCTCATGCTCAGGATTATTGATTAACACCAAATGAACTCCATTTGTGTTTGTTGGTTTGCTGGTTTGTTGTTATTATTCTTGTTAATGATGGTGGTGGTGGTGGTAGTGGTGGTGGTGGTCATAGTGGTGTGTGTGTGTGTATTTGTATGACATTTTTGTCTTTTTTCTTTGCTTATCTCTTTTTGTTTGGAAGGGTTTCATTTTTGTATATGTGTCTTAGTTTTGAAAGAGAAAGAACATAAACTAGAGTGAGTAGAGAGGTAGGGAGGATCAGCAAGGACTCAGGCAGTGGAACATATATATGATGAAAATACATAGTTTGAATTTTTTAAAATTTTCTTAATAAAATTGAATAATTCATATATATATATATATATATATATATATATATATATATATATATCCTGTAATTCTAGAACAATACATCATTAGTAGTTAAATTTTTATCCCTGATTAATATTACCTGGTAATTAGCTATAATTTGGAATGATTTATTAGCCTATCCTGGCCTCATCTATTTTACCAGTAAAATGTAGATAACATAATTGAAATGCTTCATTAAAGATATTTACACAAATTAAAATGGTTAAAATATACCAACTCATGAAGTGCATAGAGTATGAAAAGTACACAGTAAATTTCTCCCTCTATTTCTTTGTGTCTTGCAAACATATTTACTTATTTATCTATTCGTTTAGTGTGTGTGTGTGTGTGTGTGTGTGTGTGTGTGTGTGTGTGTGTGTGTGTTGTAAACCACAATCTTTGTGTGCAGCCACAGGGCAGATTCCATAAATGTATTCTCCTCTTCCACCATTTATGTCTCAGGACTGAACTATGCTTGCAAAATTTGATGGCAATCACCTTTATACTCTGAGCCACATTGCTGGCAATATTCTCTTCTTACAATGCATACAGTCTTCATTTCATACTAGTTACTATTGTGTTAATTTAAGCCCTCATTATTCTTTTTCTGAATAACAGAGCAGTGTTTTCACTATTTCTTTTCCAACTAGTTGTCATGTTTTTAGAGGTCTCTTTTCTTGCTTCCTTAGGTGACTTTTCTCAATATAATCTGTGTACATAACCTTAGCAGGGAATAAACCCCTGGCTCCCACTTCCATTTGTGTGAAATTTTAATTTTGAGATCAGAGTACCAGGCTTATTAAGGAAGCCCAAATAAAGTAATACACTGTCAATGCTAGAAACTACAGTGTTGTGTCTTACTTCTATTTTCTTAACTCTCCTATCACAAAACTCACCAAATATTCACATTTATAATCAACCACTATAATAAAAAGCACTTAAAATTATTTATGAAAAACTAGATGATCTCAACACAAATATGAAATCAGCTTAAGTGATCTTTATTATATCCCAAGGACTAGGACTTTTTGTAGTGAGTCAAGACACACTAATAAGATTCAGTCACATTGTACAATGGGGAAACAAAAATTGCTTACTCTTATTAGCTCAATTTTTCATGCATTTTATGAATAGCATGACATCAAGAGCACTCAGAACTTTTACTTATAATTTCTACTCTCCAAAATCTAATTGGTTTCCCATAATGTAGACATTATATTTATTACTTTTATTATATCTTTCTCTGGATCCTTTTTTGCTCACTTTTAAGGTCTGACATTTTCCTTCATTTGCCTATCTATATTCAATTAATTATCACCTAATTGATAGAGTTTCTCTAACCATGAATCAACAATTAACAGATTATTTCACTGCTCATCCTGCTCTTCAAACACTTGAAATTTCTGTTGTTAACAGTAAGAAACAAAAATGAGAAACAATAACAGGCATATACTATTTCATACCTTAAGTCTGTTTATTCTAAAAATGTGCTGCTTCATCAAGAAATGTGAGCTTATCTGGTCCCAGTTGAGTCAGTCCAGTGATGATGACTGTGCATCATAGATGTTACTGAGGTCAACTTGAACATAGAATATGCAATACAGAGTACCAGAGAAGACAGAGGATAGCAGTATAAGGAGAGACTGATAATTCCTACAAAAACACAGAATAAGTCTACTACTTTATAACAGTGAGATAACTGAATACCATATAGCATAAAAACACTAAAGAAGATCAAAAAATTGAATTATAAAGTAATTAAGAAGATATAAACATCAATTACAATGATTTCAGTAGCACAAAAACATTCATTGATATAACAAAATGAAAGATCATAAATATGTATAGTTGTTATGCTAATGAAAAAATTTAAAAACATTTAAGTAGATGGAAAGGCTAACCCCCTTGATTGTGATAATTACTGTGTGTGTGCATATGTGTGTATGTGTGTCTGATTATGACAATAAACCATTAAATTGTGAACAATTAAAACAATAGTATTTAGAAAATATAGCATTTAAGATAAGATATATCACCCCATAAATAAATATAATTTTCATTGCATATTAAAAGCAAGTTTAATTTCAAATATATTTAAACTCATAGAAATAAGTAAGTAGAATTGATTTTCCCACAGGAGAAAGAAATAAGAGAGGATTGTCATGCTGAAATGGTTTAAAATACTTTCATGCAGTTAAATTGGTGACATGAGCCTATTGTATAGAGGTGTCTTGGGCACATGAAACATCAATACATAGTATATCCAATAGGCCCCCAAACCAACAACAAACAGCCTGGTAAGAAATACTGTGACACAGATGTTGCTGGGCTATGAACGGTAGATTCTCACCAGGTTACATCATAATAAGTAAACACCTGTATTCACTTATTCGGCATTCATAATGAAGGAGTTTGCATGGAAAACATCCAGGTCAAGATATAGAAAGTTTTGTATAGTATGGAAATCAGCCCTCTGTCAGATGTGGGGTTGGTGAAGATCTTTTCCTATTCTGTGGGCTGTCGTTTTGTCTTACTGACTGTGTCCATTGCCTTACAGAAGCTTCTCAGAAACAGAAGTTTCAGGAGGTCCCATTTATTAATTGTATATCTCAATGTCTGTGCTACTGGTGTAATGTTCAGCAAGCAGTCCCTGTACCAATTTGTTCAAGGGTATCTCCCACTTTCTCTTCTAGAATATTGAGTGTGGCTGGATTTATGTTGACATCTTTGATCCATTTGGACTTAAGTTTTGTGCATGGAGACAGATATGGATCTATCTGCAATTATCTGCATGTCCGAATCCAGTTGTACCAGCATCAGTTGTTGAAGATGCTTTCTTTTTTTCCATTGTATATATTTAGCTTCTTTGTCAAAAATCAGGTGTTCATACATGTGTGGGTTAATATCAGGATTTTCAATTCAGTTCCATTGGTCTTTCTGTCTATTTTTGTGCCAATACCAAGCTGTTTTCAGAACAATGGATCTATAACAGAGCTTGAAGTCAGAGATGGTGATGCTTCCAGAAGATCCATTATTGTACAGAGTTGTTTTGGCTATCCTGAGTTTTTTTTTTTTTTTCAAATAAAGTTGACAATTGTTCTTTCAAGGTCTGTGAAGAACTGTGTTGGGATTTTGATGGTGATTGTATTGAATTTGTAGATTACTTTTCCCAAGATTGCCATTTTTATTATGTTGCTTGTGTATATTGTGAAGGATGATGTTTCTCTGATTTCTTTCTCATTGCATTCATTATCTGTATAAAGTAGGGCTACAGATTTTTTTGAGTTAGTTTTGTATCCTGCTACTTTGCTGAATGTGTTTATCAGCTGTAGGAGTTCCCTGGTAGTTTTCGGGTCACTTATGTAGACTATCATATCATCTGCAAATACTGAAAATTTGACTTCTTCTTTTCCACTTTGTATCCCTTTGATCTCCTTTTCTTGTCTTATTGCTCCAGCTAGAGCTTCAGAAACAATATTGAAGAGATATGGAGAGAGTGGACAGCCTTGTCTTGTTCCTGACTTTAGAGAAATTGCTTCAAGTTTCTCTCCATTTAGTTTGATGTTGGGTGTTGGTTTGGTGTATATTGATTGCTCTTATCATGTTTAGATATGCTAGCCACCAAAATACCAAACAATGAAATTAAAAAGTGGGGTGCAGAACTAAACAGAAAATTCTCACCAGAGGAAGCTGAAATGGCTGATAGACACTTAAGAACATGCTCAAAATCCTTGGCCACAGAGAAATGCAACTCAAAACAAATCTGAGATACCATCTTACACTGGCCAGAATGGCTAAAATCAAAAAACACCAGTGACAATCTATGCTGGAGAGGATTCGGAGAAAAAGGAACACTTCTCCATTGCTGGTGGGAGTGCAAACTTTAAGACAACTATTGAAATCAGTATGGCAGTTGCTCAGAAAAATGGGAATCAGTCTACCTCAAGATCCAGCAATTCCTCTCTTGGGCATACTACCCAAATAATGCATGTTCATACAACAAGGACATACGTTCAACCATGTTCATAGCAGCACTGTTTGTAGTAGCCAGAACCTGGAAGCAACCTAGAATGGATAGAGAAAATGTGGTACATTTATATAATTGAGTACTACTCAGCAGAAAAAAAAAAAGGAATGGAATCTTGAAATTCGCAGGCAAATGGATGGAACTAGAAGAAACCATCCTGAGTGAGGCAACCCAGTCACAAAAAGACAAACACGGTATGTACTCACTCATATATGAATTTTAGACATAGAGCAAAGGATTACCAGCCTAGAATCCTCTTCACCAAAGAAACTAGGAAACAAGAAGAACTCTAAGTGAAAAATGCATGGACCCCAGAGAATGGGAAGGGGCAGGATCTCCTGAGCTAATTGGGAGCATGAGGGTAGGGGAGAGGGAGCTGCCAGAATGAGAAGAGTAGAAGAGGAGGCGAGAGGAAGAAATGGAGGAGGAGAAATGTTGAGTTGGGAGAAGAATAGAGGACAGCAGGATGAGAGATAACATATCAGAGGGAGCCATTATAGTTCCCAGGAGAGATCTGGCCCTAGGGAGATTTCCAGAGACCTACAAGGATGACACCAACTGACAATTTAGGCAATGGTGGAGAGAATATCCTAAATGCCCTTCCCCTATAATGAGACTGATGACTAATTTATATGCCATCCTAGAGCACTCATCCAGTGGCTGATGGAAGCAGAGGCAGACACCCACAGATATACACTGAACTGAACTCTGGAACCCACTTGCAGTGTGGGAGGAATGAAAATCGAAGGGGTCGGTACCAGGCTAGTGAACCCACAGAAACACCTGGCCTGAACAAGCAGGAGCATATGGACACCAGACTGCTATCTGGGAGGCCAGCATGGGACTGATCCAGACCCCTGAACATGGATGTCAATGAGGAGGCCTCCTCACTCTATGGGGCCCTGGTAGTGGATCAGTATTTTTCCCTGGTATTAAGAAGGGACTTTGAGAGCCCATCCCATTTGAAGGGATGCCCTCTCGGCATGGACACATGGGGGAGGGCCTAAGCCTGGCCCAGGATCATGTGGTGGATTTTAGGGAGGCCCCTGTCGAGGGCCCTACCCTGCCTGGGGAGTGGAGAGGGAATGGGATGGGGGGGGCAGGTGGGGACCTGGGGAGAGGGTTAGGGGGAGGGGAGGGAGAGGGAGAAGTAATTGACATGTGAAGCAAGCTTGTTCTTATTTGAACTAATAAAACCGATATAGAAAGTTTTAATACATTTTGGAAAACTTTATTATGTCACCTAGATCCATAGAAAATCTACAAATTGCACATTTAAAATATTACAAGATAAGCTGTACTTTATTCTCCTCTGTTACAGCTAGAATAAAACATAGAACATGACATTAGATTTATTTAATTAGATCTCATTTGCTATGCCAAACATCTGTGAAAGGAATTACTCAGTTTTTACACATTGGATTTCAGATCTGTGTTGATTTAATATAAGATGCTAGAAATTTTTGTGTGTTTTAGTAGATGCAGCTTGACCAAAATTTAAGCAAAACTTAGGCCTTGTTTTAAGGATTATTTTTATTATTTTTAATCAAGTTTATGAATGTGAGTATTCACGTGAGTGCACATGGCTCTGGCGGTCAGAGGGGATGGATCCACTGGAACTCGAGTTATATGCAGTTGTGAACTTGCTGGTGTGGGTCCTAGGAACAAATCACAGGTCTTCTTCAAGAGCAGGACATGCTTTCAAAAACTGAGCTATCTCTCTATCCCCTACCCACGCACAGCTTTAAACAAAAAACTTGTGAATCTCAATGTAAATGAACATGAATAAAGAAGCTTAAGATATCTCTGTCATAGTCAATATCAGTTTTTTAGTTCTTCATATTTTCTATACTAGTTGACATTCACATACTATCTGCTGTGATGTTTAGGTGACTTCTTGTAGAAAAATTCAAGACAGTAAATATAGAAAACCTGTGAGGCTGATATTATAAAACAGTTAAATTTCATGTCATTTAAAAGTGAGAAGTGCTCTCATTATTGAATATTTATAGAAAATAGCAAAACTAAAGATACGCATCACTAAATTGTAATGTGTAAATGATAAATTCTCAGATTTTGTTCTTTGTTCCCTATGCATACTCAAGGTGAAGATATTTTAATGAAATATTTGCTGTTTGGTGAAAACATAACAAAATCTGTAAATCTAAAAATAAGTCTCAAAATTCCCACATTTGAATTTTTTATTACCCTCAGATTTAATCCAAAGCCGGGAATTTACCACATGATCAGCGATACAGGAACACCTCCTTCATTTAAAATGTCCTTTGTTCTATTTTAAAAAACAAAGTTTTTGCTCTTTCGGGTCTTGTCTCCAAGATGACCAAAAAAAAGACGAAACAACGGGCGTGCAAAAAAGGGCCGCGGCCATGTGCAGCCAATTCGCTGCCTGGTCAGTGTCCAAGGACAAGGCCATTAAGTTCTTCATTCGGAACATTGTAGAGGCTGCTGCTCTCAGGGACACGGAAGCACGGATCTTCGAAGCTTATGTGCTTCCCAAACTCTGTGTCAAGCTGCATTACCCAGTGAGCTGTGCTATTCATAGCAAAGTAGTCAGGAATCGATCTCGGGAAGCCTGGAAGGACTGAACACCCCCACCACGATTTAGACCTGCTGGTGCTGCACCACGACCACTACCAAAGCCCATGTAAAGAGATGGCTTTATGAAGACAGAAGAAGAAAAAATACCTTGGAAAAATAAAGTGGGACTTTATGTAGCAAAAAAAAGTTTTTGTTTTTGTTTTTGAAATCTCACTAACATAACAGAATATTTAAAAACCTTATTCCCGGGGCTAGAGAAATGACTCAGTGATAAAGAGCACTTATAAGTCTTGTAAATGACATCAATACATTTCCCAGAAAAACATCAACAAAATGACTAACACCCATCTTTACCTGCAGTTCTAGGGTTTTAGACGCCCTCTTCTGGTCTCTCCAAGCCTGAGGAAAACACTTACACACTTGGGTAACATATACATATGTAAGTAAAAATTTATACACATAAAAGAAATGCGAATACACCTAATTTTTTAAAATCTCCAAAACTTATCACAATGTAATGATCAGTTGGTCATTTCTGGTATAATTCTAAAAGACTATAGTCAACCATAATCTTCAATCATAGTAGATTTTCATATCTATTATAAATATCAATTGTATTTATTTGTCCATCATTAAAATGTATTAAATTTTCAACAAGAATTGTCTTATACCTTACATATTTGAAATGGATCAGAAAAAGTAGACTCAAAGAAATAAATATAAAACATCCTAGATGTTCCTCAACAGAATGCATAAAAAATGTGATACATTTACACAGTGGAGTATTATTCTGATGTTTAAAAAGATGACATCATGAAATTTTCAGGCAAATGACTGTAACTAGAAGAAATCTTCCTGAGTGATATAACTCAGAACCAGAAAGATAAATACAATATATATTCAATACTATATGTATATTAACTATTAAGTAAATTATATAAATGGTACAATTGTAAGAACAAGAGAGGTTAGGAATAGAGGAAGGCTCTAGGAAGACATGTGGATATCCTTGGTTGGGGGAAAAATAATGCCTCTTTGAGTGGACTAGGATCAGTGTAGGGGCAGATATTGCAAGATCAGGTGGGGAGAATGGGATATGAGAGGACATGAGAGGAGAGGAGAGACAGCTAGAACTGAGGTGCATTTGAGCCATGGTAGGAAACCTATTGCAGTGGAAGCTTCCTGATATGAAGGTGATCCTAATTAAGTTTCCAAATATGAGAGAGGAGTCCCAACTGACTCCCTATTGTCACCAAATGAAGCTTCCAGTACGGGACCAATTACATCCAATTGTTGGCCAAAGGGGTCCATTGGAAACCCACAAACAACCTAGGCTGTTGCCAAAACAATAAGTTGATCTCCCCAAACTGATAAGGCCCTATTGATGAAAACAACACCCACACAACTCATTGAATATGGAAAGGCAAAATTGGTGCCTACATAGAATCTTCATCCCTATGTTCTAGTATCTTTGGTACTAAGGTACTCTGCAAGCTACCAAAAGACAAATGTGATCACCAAACCAGGCACAAAAACCTTTATCTACAATCTGCAAACCTGCAAAATAAGCTAGGGCAATGGTTGCACAAGGTTTATAACAGCAACTAACCAATATCTGATTTGGCTTAAGGTATAGTACAAGAGATGAAATCCATATCCAACATTGCCTGAGTGACAAAGAACCAGAAACTAGATTACCTAAAGACCTATGGTAAACGCAAATACTACTGGTCTTAAATACACACACACACACACACACACACACACACACACACACACACACACACACACACACACACACACACCACACAGCATAGGTATGATAAAATTACCCCTATTTTTCCTCCTAGTTTTATGTGGCCCTATGCATTTTGTAATATCCAAGTTATCAAAGACTGAAAGCTGCATGTTATAGTCTTACATTTTCTCTCCTTTTGACTGCCTGGTGTATTGCCTTCCCCCAAATATCAGTCATCTGACACTGTGTGCAATGCACATATACACTGCTACGTCATAGAGTGCAGCTCATTTAGTAAGACTAAAGGACTACAGTTCATTTATCATAAGTTACGTCTGTTCCACTTAGTATCCAAAAGATTGCCTTCATTCCTCTTTTTGTTTGAACTTTTTGCACAGCTGTGCTAAAATAGTGACAGGCTTTATCAAGCAAATTTCGTAGTGAAAATAGCTATTGTGAAAATTTCCTTTCCACAACTATGTGGGTGAAAACATAGCTATTTGAAAATACAATCTGACTACATAAAGTGCAGATAGTTGTACACAACATTGGTTGTTACCTTCAAGTGTCACCTTGTATAACCAAGGATAACCTACTTGGTAAGCTCTAGCTTTAATGCAGTTTATTGGATTGACATCAGCTACACAGTAACAAAATAGTTCTTCTACTTTAACTTTTTAGAGGTTTCCATGTGTGTAAGCTTAAAATACATTAAAATAACAATTTGGCTTATTATAACACCATTATTCTCCATCTAACTTACTTATGATTTACTTTTCTTTTAACCTCTTTGCCATATGGACTCAATATCAATGTTTTTTCAAATACACAATTTGGTGATTTACTATAATTCTATGTTTTTCTGAATCGATTTCCACAATAACTTACTCCTCTAGGCTTAATTTTATCTTCCAATTCTCCTGAGTTTTTATCAGATACTAGATATCAATTATTTTCCTTTCATACAGAAATATCTATTCTACCTCTACAGGAGCATTTTCCATAGTTTGATACAGCACCTGAATAAGACTCAACATTTATATTGTTAGGAGAGATATTCTTCTCCATGGCATAGCTATTCATCTGGATGGCTTTGATAGAAATTGCATATAGTATTAATATCTTGATTGAACGTATAGTCATCGTTCCTTTATCTACATTTTAAGTTTATGTTAAAGTAGGCATCAGTACTTTATATTCAGTTAAAATGTTGCTCAAGAAGAAAAAGAATCATAGGAACTGTCTAAAAATAAAAGAACACAGATACTTTTGATATGCTATGATTCTCATTAGATAATACAGTTTATTGGATTTATTAGATAATACAATTCAAATGTAATAATAAACACATAGTTTAGCAAGGCATTTCTTTGTACTTCTGCTTCCTTAATTCTTTCTTGATATGGTTTAGAAAGTATTATGAAAGACAGTCTATATTATAAAAGCAGCATATTGTAATTACATTTTTGCATCCATAATGAAAAGCACATGCTATGCTCTAATTTTTTTCTTTCTTTTTTCTCTATTTCAAAGTGGCATTATTTTTAGAGCATTGATAAGTGTATTACAAAGGAGTGGTATAGTATTTTTATAATTTTACATATATATTTTAAATATTCTTAGAGCACAAAAATTAGAATTTCAATGGCTGTTATGTGCTTATTATAATATATTTTATGTCAAAACAATTTGGTAATAAAAATTTCAAAGAAGCAATTTATTCCAAGACTCTTCTCTTAATACAAAGGCACAAAAACAGGATGGAAATATTTGGAGATGGCTTGAAAATGTATGCAAGGCAATAAAATTATTGAAGTAATTATTATGCTATCATGTCCTTTGAGAAAGAAAAAGCCTGAAATCTTTTATTGAAATAAAAAGCAAAATATAATATTCAGATTGCTTAAATGAACAATGATTATCTGAAAAGTTGCTTTTCAGTTTGTGAACAACGGAAATTTCAGGTTAGAGAATAGGAAGATTCATAGAAAATAAGATTAATATCAATAAGATTCAAACTCCTTTTATAAAGAAAATTTCACAAACCTATAGCACAAAATGTACTGGCAATACAGGATTTCTCATCTTTAAATCCCAAATGCCAAGGCAAATGCTCATTTTGTCTCTGTTACATGTAGTGAAAAATAATGTCAAAGGACTAAAAACTGTAGGAGAGTCCTCAGAGTTTGGCTAACATTTGGTACTACAAACCTGCTCCTTTTCTTTTGCAGTGGAAGGCGAAACTATAAGCACTAAAATTTCATTCTAATTTTACATGTAAAAATATCCACAAAGGAATAATTTAATGAGATTGCCCTTTTTCAAATTATATTCTTGCATGACTAACACTTGACAACTTCCTGGGATTTTGAATAATACTTTTTTTTTTTTTACTATTTAAAATGTTAACAGAAAGATGATATAACACATTTAAAATAGTTCTATTCAATGTTTTATTACTAAACAGAAAAACATTAAGATAAACAGGATTTAATTTTCATGTCATCTTAAAATTGGCCTTATAAAGTTGTGTTTTATTGTGAATTGCAACAAATAATTGTAAACACATTACTCCATGTTTAGTACATAGTACACTCCTATAAATGATTATACATACATGCAGAGAAGGGTTCAGAAAAAGAGAGAGAATGAGAGAGAGACAAACAAAACTCTTAAGCTGACACATGGCAAAAATGAAGTTGCTTCTATTTCATAGGCGAATTAATATCAGTTAAAATACAAATCACAATAGCTAACTAATATCAAAATTTGATAGTATACCAATATTCCTATTGCTTTATCCCTAACAGTATAGTATCTTACAAGTATTTGAGTCATTTACAAATGTTTAGTGAACTATGTAAATTACATTCTAGTTCTTCTTTTACGGAGGGAAATGATTAACAACATTATCCCATGAAGATCATAAACATTTCCTCTGATTTTGAAAATCCAGATGAGTACCTAAGCTTTTGTCATGACACTGCAGACACATCATTGAGCATAAATGAAAAAGCAATTAAAAAAGAACCCATAAAAGCAAAGGCTAGGTTTATTCACTGTGAATTCCACTTTGCTATTGGTTTTCAAAAGCAATCTAAATGTCAAATTTCTGACACCAAAATTGGTACCAAGAAGCAGAGCACTAAACTGCTAAGTGGAATGCAGAATTTAGAACAGTAGGTTGTATATAATTAGGAAAGAGTTTGTGCTTCTAAATATAAAAGTCCTACATTCAGCACAAGAAAAGAAAACCTTCTGGAAGGTGGCAGTCTGGCCGTATTTTACAAAGATACTTAAGATAAGCATAATGTTAAGAGCTGAAACATGACTGCTCAGCTAGAAGACACAAGCTTTTCATAGACAAATGTAGAAGATTCTTAATGGAAGTAAAGAGAGGATGCTTTAGGTTGCATTTTTCTTTGTCTTTAAATATTTTCTCTCCTTTCATTCCAGTAGTGCCATTTAAGGGAGAGTTGAGCAAATATGAAATTAGTAAATCTTGTATATACCTCATCCATTTATTCATTCACTTATCATGTATTTTAAGTTCTTCAAATAAATAGATATATAATAAATAGTCATAGCTTATAGGAAATGGCCAGTTCAGGCTAGGAATTTAAGCTGGGGTCATTCTTGTAGATTCATGAGAGTTTCTGTTGCACCGAGTTACTATCTGACTCCAAAACACCCCTGCCACCAAGATGTCTCTTTCATTTCTCGACCCTTCCACTCATTCCCCCCCACACACACTCAATACCTTATGTTCTCATCCTTGTTGCTCTCCAGTCTACCAAGGATATGTTTTTTATTTCTCTTTTCCAGGGATATCCATGGGTCCCATCCCCCTTTGGAGCCTCCATGTTACCTAGCCTCTCTGGGGCTGTGGAGTGTACCTTGAGTATCCTTTTCTTTACATCTAATATCCATTTATGAATGAGTACATACAATGTTTGTCTTTCTGGGTTTGGGTTTTCTCATTCATTTTTTCTAGTTCCATCCATTTCCCTTAAAATTGCCTGATGTCATTGTTTTATTAGCTAAGTAATATTTCAGTGTGTAAATGTACCATATTTACTTTATCCATGCTTTTGTTGAGGGTCATCTAGATTGTTTCCAGGTTCTGGCTATTTCAAATAATGCTGCTATGAACATAGTTGAGCAAGTGTACTTGTGGAATGATTGAGCATCATTTAGGTATATTCCCAACAGTGATAGTCTGGCTTCTACAATCAGATTGATAACTATCCTAATTGTCATCAGAGAGCCTTCATCCAGTGACTGATGGAAACAGATGCAGAGATCCACAACCAAACACTGGACCAAGCTTTGGGAATATTGTTGAAGAGAGGGAGGAAGGATTGTATGAGAAAGGGGGGCATCAAGGTCATCACAAGAGAACACACAGAAACAACTAACCTGAGCTCATAGGAGCTCACAGATACTGGGACAATAGCTAGGGAGGCTGCATGGGACTGACATAGGCCCTAACGTAAGTGTGACAGTTGTGAAGTTTGATATACTTTGGGGTCCTAGTGGTGGTAGCAAAGCCTGTCCCTCATGCTTTGGCTTGCTTCCAAGTATGTATTCCTCATACTAGGTTGCCTTGCTCAGCCTTTGTTTATGGGAGGAACTGAATCTTACCTCAACATGATGTGCCATGCTTTGTTGACACCCATGTAAGGCCAGCTACTTTCTGAACAGAAACAGGTGGAGTAGATTTGGGAGGTCATGAGGAGGAGGTAGGGAAAAGGAATGGGAGTAGAGAAGGGATGAGTAACTGCAGTTGTTATGTAAAATAAATGAATAAATTTAATTAATAAAAAAATGGTCATTGTTATTATAGGACTAAATACCAATGGCAGAGGTGAATAATGAACAGATAAAATATACATAAATGAATAATGAAATATTAGCATTTAGACATAAATAAAGTTAAACAGATATAAAAAGTTATTAGGGTGAACAATAAAGTATGGCAATAAATATATGCATCTTTCCTAAACTTTGAGGTGAGGCCTGAATTAAGTTAGGGCAAGAGTAATACAAAGATGTAGCAGAAAACACTCCTTTGAAAGACCCTGAAGAATAAATTTACTGAACTGTCTTTTGCAAGAGTAAGTTAACATTTACTTGCAGTGATATATATTAAAACACTTGCAAGAGATGATTGAGAAAAAAATGCATCTACAGCTCTGGAAATAATACCATTAGTTTGTTTGAGTTTGAACTTGGAAGTCACAGCAATAATAAAGGCAGCCCATTACAAGTGGTAGAGACAAGCCATGGATACTGTAAGTATATTAGCTTTGGCCACACATCAGAGATTTTGTTATTACTAATAATGAAAAAATGATGTTAAGAATATATCAGATAGGTAAGTACTAGATATGTTCAATTTGAGTTGTCATTCACATACTATAGAAGTGATATTAAGAAAGTAATTCTAGGTCTCATCACCACACTCCCAGAAACACTCAGAATATCTCTTCTATTTCCCCTTTCCATGGAGATCCTTGAAATCCCTTTGGGCTTTCCTTGTTACCTAGCATCTCTGAGTCTGTGGATTGTAGCATACTTATCCTGTATTTTATACCCATATCCAATTATGAGTGAGTTTATACCATGTTTGTCTTTCTGGATCAGGGATATCTCACCAAGTGATTTTTCTTCCCTAGTTCCAAACATTTGCCTTCAAATTTTCTAAAGTCTTTGGTTTTAACAGCTGAGTTACACACTCCATTGTGTAAGTTTATCCATTCTTCATTTGAGGGATGTTTAAGTTATTATCAGGTTCTGGATAATACCAATAAAGCTCTATGAACAGAGCTGAGCAAGTGTCCTTGTGATATAATTGAGCATTCTTTGTGTTTATGCCCAGAAATGGTATTGCGGGTTCTTGAGGTAAATTGATTTCCAATTTTCTCAGAAATTGATATATTGATTTCAAAGTCACTATACAAGTTTGCCTTCCAACCAGGAGTGGAGGAGTGTTCTCCTTATGCCTCATTATCTCCAGCATAATTTGTCATTTGTGGTTTTGATCTTAGCTTTTATGACAGGTATAAGATGAAATCTTAAGGTTATTTTGATTTGCATTTCCCTGAAAGCTAACAATGTTGAACATTCTTTTAAGTATTTCTCTGCTATTTTGGATTCTTCTATGGGAAATTCTCTGTTTAGGTCTGTACCCAATTTTTAAGTTGAATTATTTGGCTTTTTCTTTTCCAGTTTCTTAAGTTCTTAATATATTTTGGAAATCAGCTCTCTGTTGGATTTGAAATTAGTGAAGATCTTTTCCCATTCTTTAGGCTGCTGTTTTGTGTGGTTGACTGTGTCCTTTGCCTTGCAGAAGCTTCTCAGATTCAGGATGTCCCATTTATTAATTGTCAATCTTAGTGTCTGTGCTACTGGTGTTATGTTCAGGAATCTATCTCATATGCCAATGCCCTCTCTTCTATCAGGCTCAATGTAACTGGATTTATGGTAAGGTCTTTGATCCACTTAGAGTTGGGTTTTGTACAGGGTGACAGATAAGGATCTACTTGCATTCTTCTACATGACACCATTCAGTTATGCCATCATCATTTGTTGAAGATGTTTTCTCTTTTCCATTATATAATTTTGGATTCTCTGTTAAAAAAATAAATTGTCCGTAGGTGAATGGACTAATCTGGGAGATTGATTTGATTCCATTGATGAATGTATGTGTTTTTATGCCAACACCATGTTTTATTATGATAGCTCTGTAGTAGAGCTTGAGATCAGGGATAGTATTAAGTTGGGAGATGGGTAAAGGAGGAGAGTACTGAAAGGAATGACTGGAAATGGGGGGGGGAGTTTGGGGAGCAGGTAGAAATCTTATAAAAAGAACTTCTATAAATCTACAAGGGTTTCCCCAGATATTACTCCTAGAAATAGTGGACACATAGCCTGCACTTGCCATCTTCTATTTGGTGACTACCCTAATTGTCATCAGAGAGCCTTCATTCAGTAACTGATGTAAACAGACACAGAGACCCACAGCCAAACATTAAGCCAAGCTGAGGCAATCCTGCTGATGAGATGGAATAAGGATTGTATGAACCAGAGGGGTCAATGGCACCACAAGAGAACCCACAAAACAACCAATCTGGCTCATAAGAATTCTCAGAGTCCAAACTAATAACCAGAGAGCCTGCATGGGACTGACCTAAACCCTCTACATATATGTGACAGCTGTGTATCTTGGTCTATTTGTGGGACTTCTAACAATTGAACCAGTGGCTGTCCCTAATGTGTTGGCTGGCTCTTAGCAACCATTTCTCATACTGAATTGCCTTGCTCAGTCAAAATATAAGGGGAGGAGCATAGTCATAATGCAACTCAATAGGTCATGATTTCTTGATACCCATAGGAGGCCTTCCCCTGCCTAAGCAGAAAAAGGAGTGGATTGGTGGCAGGGGCAAGGTGGAGGAGGGATGGGAGGAAAGACAAAAGGGAAAACAGTGGGCAGGATATAAAATACATAAATAAAAAAAGCAGTTATAATTGGGTCAGTACTGTCTTATATGATTATGGTGATTTTCATGCACAGTTTATGAGTTGAGTTTGATACTGATATCCCATATAAAAGTGGAAGAATAAAACTGATTCCAAAAAATTTGCTCTCTAGTCTGTATATGTGTACTGATGACACACACAGCCCTGACACACTCTTTTCAGACATACACATATACAAAGAGATAGAAGATAGAAAAGATGGCAGAAAAGAAAGAATGAATGGGAGAAAGAAAGAGAAGAAAAATAAAAGGGAGGAAAGAAAGACAAAAAGAAGAAAAAATGGGAAATAAATGGATGGAAGGAATTCCAAACCTAAAGAAAGGACATACAGATAGGTGGTAGAACCTGGAGCTGTGTGTGATGAGGGAGATGTGGAAACTTGCACATATAGTTGGATGTCAGCATTATAGAGGAGTTATTTAAAGAATAGAAGGCAGACAATATTACATGAGCAGAGCGTATACATGTCTGCAGGAAACAAAGAAATGAACTTTATACGCAGAAATAGGAATTAGCCAAGGAAGCTGAGATGGTATGTTCAATAATGTGAAAGTGAAGCTGGAAAGAGGAAGCTATTGTGAATAATTAAAACAGTAACTATGGTAACAAGAATCTTTCTATTGTCATGGTATTCACTACTGCCTTCACAAGTTTTCAAGTGGTGAGGCTAGAATAAATCTTGACATTTAGTTGGACAGGTTAGGTTGCTTATAACCAAAACCAGATTCCTCTACAATATAATTAGAAGGTTTTTAATAAAAATTACAAATAAATTGTTGTATTTTACATTTCCCAGAGAATAAAGTTTCCAGTTATAGTGTTTCTTGTAGAATAATTAAAAAAGCAAAATCATATAGTGATGTTAACTACTATACACTTTTAGTAGAGATTGTTAAAAACCATATTTCACTGTTGTTAAAAAAAGATAACAAAACCTATAAAGGAAGGTAAGAGGTGAGCCACTTAGGATTTATAATGCAAATACTACTTATCTTGCTTATATCTTGGGGAATTATGACCTAGGAGGAAATGAAGAACACATGAGACTGAAGTTCCCTAATTTTAGCATACACAATTTCCAAATTTGATCTCTTCTACACCAGCCGTTTCTTCCAAATTCACATATCTTCTTACAACTTCAAATCTCATCCACACAGCTTATCCAGTGACACTCAAGAGATTCCCTCAATTTCCATGCATTCTTAAAAAGAATTATTTACTAGCACTCTCTATCTATAAAAGAATACCAGCTTCAAACTAGTTTCCATAACTCAAAATCAGGATCCTTTTTAGCATCCCCTTATCTTTGTATACATCTGAAAAAGTATTTGCTAGGCTTCCTCTTTTTAGTCTGTCATGGTAACTCTTTGCCATACTATGTTTAATTAACACCCCTCTCTTTCTCAAGTCATTCTCTTATTTAGTCTCCCTACTCAAAACATGACCCTTTTTCTATGAAAATTAACTCCATAATTTGCACTTAATATTTCAATCCTACATTGTGTGATATCATATTACCACTGAATTTGTATTTTTGCACTACCTTGTGTATGAGAAATAAAAATAGCCTGTGAATATTCTGTACCTTTCAGACCTACCAATGACTGGGAGGCATGAAGCTAATTGTAGACACTGAAGCTGTTAGTTTGTTTGATGGTCATGCTGCAAAAGTCTACTCAAAATAATTATGTTTATTCCCATAGAGCGGGGATTCCTTCAATCTTGGTGAGAAAAGCTTTTTTTTTTTTAAGAGGGGCAGCAGTCAACAGTGAGATGGATAACTGGTCAGTGTGCTTAGATCAGATGTTGACTTAAGTGCAATATCAATATCTCCCCCAAGACAACAAAACTATGAAAATATCAGTGATGCTGGGTTGTAAAGAAGATAAGAGCTGCCGACTCGGAAGGTGTGTTGTGAAGTACTTTCCTATGGATCCTGACTTGTGCCTAATGCACTTACAGCAACTGTGCTTACCTTCATGAGGTTACTTTTTTCCTGTTTTGACAAAATAATGAACAAAAGCTACTTGAAGAAGAATTTATATTTCTTCATGGTTTAAAAATGAATACAGCACATTAGATCAGCATTGACACAAGTTAGCAGCATTTGGCAGTTGGTCATGTGTAGTGATACATATTTATGATTTATTAAGACTTGCCTGAGGATTTAGAAAGCAAAGTCAGCCACAAGTCATAGAAGCCAGGCACACCCCTTTAATCCCAGCAGCCAGAAGCTAGGAGGTTGTAGTAAATACCTTTAATCCTAGGACTCGGGATTAGAGGTAGACAGATCTCTATGAGTCCAAGGCCACCCAGATTTACCCAAGATTGAATCAGTCTAAAAAAGAATTATAGCTCATGCCATTAGTTCCAACATTAGGGAAGTATATAAGACAGAAGCAAGGTCTCATATCAGCATTTGTTCTTCAGCCACACTGAGGAGAGGAAGCAGTTTGAGACTTGCTGGAGAGTTAATGTGTGGGCCACCTCTTTCAGCCTGAATTAGAGGTGAGAGCTAGTGATTGGCTGCTTTGCTTTTCTGAACGCTAGCTTGAAGCTTGAACCCCAATATCAGCCTCTGGGTTATTTATTTTTCGTGTTGCAGTCATTTAGAGTGAGAAAGCTGGGAAGGATTAAGAAGTAGGTCTGAGTCAAAATCTCAAGACTTGTCCCCTGTCACCCTCTTCATTCAGCAAGGTTCTGATAGTCCTGCAGCCTTCAGAATCAACACAAAAAGCTGGGAACAAAGGTGTTCAAAGATGACCATATAAGGGCCACACAGACAATGAGGAAGCTAAATAACTGTAATAAAGTAATTAACTTCTAACAATATTAAATTTGAAAATGAAGCTTATTTTATAGGAAACTAAGGTAAATGCATACTGTCAGAAATTTTAATAGTCATTTTTTTATTATAGACTGACTTGGTAGAGAAATATCTTAGGTATGAGAAATCACAGTGTCAGTTTATCATTACTTTATCAGAACACACTAACTCATGAAAATAGTCATATTTTATTTGATGAACTAATAAATCATGTTTACAGAAAAGTATAGTAAAATGTATTATCACAAGATAAGTATAAATTGACTGCATAAAATTAGAAGTTTCCAAAATGTCCTGAAATGACATTTTGATAGGTTTATCTATTACTCGGTTTTCAGTACCAACATGGTGGCTTACTGTCCTTCATAATTCTAGCTCATAGGAATTCAACTCACATTTCTGAACTGTGTGGACATCATATACGCACATGGTGCACATACTAGTGCAAAACATTCATATACCTAAGAATTAAATAATAACTAAAGTTAAAATAAAATGAACAGGATGAGGTATAACTGCTTAAAAGCCCCTTTTATAAACACACAAACATAGCTTTGATTGACAAAAGCTTATAGTTGTATCTATTTTAGTGAAATAATATGTGCATATACAAATGCTATCTATTTATGTTTTACACATGAAAGAATATATATATATATATATATATGTGTGTGTGTGTGTGTGTGTGTGTGTGTGTGTGTGTGTGTGTGTGTATGTATGTACAGGAAGGTATACACAACTCACATATTGTAAAATTCTTCACAAACGCAGAACTCAAAAGAAGTTAAAAATGTCTATTGCCACATTTATTTAGCTAAGGAGACATCCATAAAAATACTGAGAAAGATTTTTTTTGTTTCAAATGTGGTATTAACATAAATTTTAAATTGTTTTAGATTTTCATTTTTATTTCATTGATTTTTATTTTCTCATATTTACTTATTAGAGTGTGTGTGTGTGTGTGTGTGTGTGTGTGTGTGTGTGTGTGTGTGTGTGTGTGGACAGACACCTCAAGGAACACATGGAGGTCAGAGGACAATTTGCATGGAAAGTATTTTCTTCTACACTGTGAGTACTGGAGGTCAAATTCAAGCCTTCAGGATTGGTATCCAGTATTTTTAATTGCTGAGGATTATGCTACTGACCACTAAACATAAGTACAAAACAAACAAAACAAAACATAGTATGTTTTTAAATTACTTTTTGTTAGTTTTGTGGATAATAAATTAATTCCCTTCCCCAGTAAAACACTACTATTTACCCCCTTGTTCTCTTTCAAATCCATAGCCTCATTTTTCATTAATGATTGTAACATGAATCTATGTGTGTGTGTGTGTGTGTGTGAGAGAGAGAGAGAGAGAGAGAGAGAGAGAGAGAGAGAGAGAGAGAGAGACAGAAACAGAGACAGAGACAGAGACAGAGACAGAGAGGAAGAGAGGGAGAGAGAATTGTGTTTCCTCATGTGTACACATGGATATGTGTATTATTTTTTCTTCCACTTTTTATTTTTTTATTTCATTTTGCATTCCAACCAATTCTTCCTCCAACCCACTGGCCTCCTCCCCCAATCAATCCCTTGCCTCTTTCCATCCTCCCTCACTTCCCCCGACCTCCCCCGCGCTCCACCCCTTCTCACAGATAAGGGCTACCATGAGGTCTCCAGAGAGATCTCTAGGTACCTGTGGCACTGACCTTTTTTTTTTTTTTTTCCTGTATGTGTTCTTTTACCTTAGTAAATTTTTTTGTTGTTTTGTTTTTTCTTTTTTTTTTTTTTATTAGTTCAAGTTAGGGAACAAGCTTCTCCCTCCCCTCACCCCATCCCTCCTCCCCACCCCCAACCTACCCCCCACCCCATCCACCCACCACTCCCCAGGCAGGGTAGGGCCCTCAACGGGGGCTCTGCAAAGTCCACCAAATCTTCCTGTGCTGGGCCTGGGCCCATCCCCATGTGTCCAGGACCAGAGTGTATCCCTTCATGTGGGATGGGCTCTCAAAGTCCCTTCTTATACCAGAGAAAAATGCTAATCCATTTCCAGAGGCTCCCTGGGGTGCAGAGGACTCCTTAATGGCATCCCTGTTCAGGAGGCTGGATCAGTCTTGTACTGGCCTCCCAGGTAGCATCTGGGGTTGATGTACACTCCCTTGTTCAGGCCAACTGTTTCTGTGGGTTTCTTCAACCTGGTACAGACTCCTTCGATCTTCATTACTCCTTCTCTTCAACTAAATTAAAGATTTCAGCTCAGTATATGTCTGTGGATGTCTGTCTCTGCTTCCAACAGCCGCTGGATGAGGGCTCTAGGATGGCATAAAGAGAAGTCATCAATCTCATTTTAGGGGAAGGGCTTTTAGATTATCCTCTCCACCATGGCCTGTATTGTCAGATCGTGTCATCCTTGTAGGTCTCTGGAGATCTCCCTAGTTACAGATATCTTCTCGGACCTATAATGGCTCCCTCTAATATGGTATCTATGCTGGAGAGGATGTGGAGAAAAAGGAACACTCCTCCATTGCTGGTGGGAGTTCAAACTTGTAAGACCACTCTGGAAATCAGTATGGCGGTTGCTCAGAAAAATGGGAATCAGTCTACCTCAAGATCCAGCCATTCCTCTCTTGGGTATATACCCAAATAGTGCATGTTCATACAACAAGGACATATGTCAACCATGTTCAAAGCAGCATTGTTTGTAATAGCCAGAACCTGGAAGCAACCTAGATGCCCCTCAACTGAAAAATGGATTGAGAAAATGTGGTACATTTATACAATGGAGTACTACTCAGCAGAAAAAAGCAGGAATGGAATGGAATCTTGAAATTCACAGGCAAATGGATGGAACTAGAAGAAACCATCCTGAGTGAGGTAACCTAGTCACAAAAAGACAAACATGGCATGTACTCACCCATATATGAATTTTAGACATAGTGCAAAGGATTACCAGCCTATAATCCTCTTCACCAAAGAAACTAGCATACATGAAGGACTCTAAGGGATATATGGACCCCAGGAATGGGAAGTGGCATGAACTCCTGAACTAATTGGGAGCATGAGGGTAGCGGAGAGGGTGCTGCCACAATACAAGCACGAGAAGAGGAGTAGAGGAGAGGAAATGGAGAGCAGAAATACCTTAGTAGTTTTTAGCTTTAGACAACTTACATTGTTATAAATTCTTGTATGATGTAACTTACTTACAATCAAGTTGTATTCCTTTCTTGAATAATTTGTATATCACAATTTGTCATACTGTGTAACGTTTTCTTTCTATTTACTATGTTTGGTGCATAAATATCCTTATCATCATCTATGTATATATGTTTTACATATGTTTAAGATATTTTGTATATTGACACATTTTAGTATATTTCTTCATGTTGCACTATACAGTTTTACCTCTGATTAAGACACTTCTACTACTTCTATTTTTGAGATTCACGTGTGTGTGTGTGTGTGTGTGTGTGTGTGTGTGTGTGTGTGTGTATTGCTGTAATCTTGGTCCCTGCTATATCATTTAGGATGTTTAAGCCTTTGTACAACTATGTTCCCGAGAATTACAGATATTTTCACCCACATTCTTATATCTATGAGATTAGTCAGACATAGATTTTGATCTTTAAACACTTCATAGACCTGAGGAATATGGAAATTTAATGTTTTAATATTAGTACTCTGTTGACATGAGACACATTTACTCCTGACAGCACCAAGCTACTCCCAAGAATATGTTGGGCACCAATGTCACTTCTTCTGGAGTCTGTTGTCTCCTAGGCTAATGGCCTCTTGGGCAAAGAACTGCCCCACCTAGACCGCTGACTTTGCTGCCCTGCTGTGCTTGCAGGAGATAATTTAGAAAACTGCTGAACCTTGCCAAGTCAGGGTGAGACAGCCTTTCTACCTCCCTGCTTATGTATTGGTCAGTCTGATACTCTATGCCTTAGCCAAAGCTACCTGCCCCTACACTGCTGTGAGACTTTGGGTGACTGTCCACGTAGCCTACTGTTTCTGTCTTCTCTGAACTTTTGGAAGTTGCTCACCTGCACTTCCTGACTACCCTAATATTGTTATTTTCCTTTCCAGGTCTTTGATGAGGTTGAAGATAAGGCTGTCACAATTTTTGTTTTCGCTCCTTAGATAAAAATATTAGATACAAGACTTAAACTTTCCAGCTTAGTACAGTTCTATAGCAATCTCTGTTATGCCTTTACCCTAAGACTAGATATGTAGTTCTTGCCATTTGCTCTTGTTGTCTTACTGGCTTTAGGCTTTGAGGGTGTATGTTCGTACTTTTCCTTTTCCTAGCCCACACTTAAATTTTGCCATCTTTGTATATAGTTTTTATCAAGTCTGAATGTTTTCTTTAGACTAAAAGGAGAATTGTAGGGGAAAAACTCTAGGTACCTGTGACACTGACCATGCCCATTTGGGCATGGTCACAGGTGTGTATGGGGCATGTGGGACAAAGGCCTCTCAGGGTTCCCATCCAGTCTCGGAGAGCTGGTGACTGGATGCTCAAAGCACTAACCAAGGCTATGGGTTTCTCATGTAAGTGATTTCCCCTCAATAAAGTTAACCAACAATACCCATATCCCATGTACAGTTATCTTCTGTTTACAATGATGAGTCAACTTAAATGCATAAATACAACCTCGGAAGCCCTATTTTGAGTTTTTTGTCAGGTGTTTGTAAGGTACTCAAAAAAACAGTAGAGGATATTGGTATTGCCTTGGTTAACCTGTATATGAGGAAAGAAAGTCCCTGTTGTGTTGAAAGCCCCTGGGATGGAACTTGCCAGATTACATGTCCTATGAATGCTACAAGCTATACCCAGAACATTACTTTTTACTGATTTATATTTAGTAATACCCTGTTTTCTGAATTTATTCAGAGCACATTAGTGTAATGTCATGAGCCATTTAGTTTACAACCTTTTCATCCAGATCATATTTTAATGCATAAATTAAGGCCATCAGTCAGCATGGCTTACTTGGCATACAGACACTATCTCAATAACTTCAATCAATGTCTTTTGGATGCTGATAAAATCAGAAATGATTCTTCTAATAGCTTTAAAATATTTTTTATTTGTAGAGATTAAGTAAGAATGCTACCTGTGCAGAATATGACAGCAGTATTATTAGGCTAAATTTTCTTACAAACTTTTAATGGAAATTTTTAGAGAATCAAAAAAAAATGAACTGGTAAAATTAGAAAAGATATCTGAGAAGATAGGAAACAAGGATGACCCTAAGAGAGAAATACATGGGTTTCCTAAGAAGAGGAAGAAGACAAGATTTCCTAAGTAAATTTGGAGCATGGTGGGAGGTTATGAGAAAGAGAAAGGAAGAAGACAGGGAGGAGAGGAACATGGATGATCAACAAGATGGAGCTGGGGGAAGAACAGAGAGGAAGAGCAAGGAAGGAGCTTAATAGGAGGAGCCATTATGTGCTAAACAAGAAATCTGGCACTAGGGGAATTTTCAGGAATCTACAAGCGTGACATCAACAAAGAGTCTAAGCAATAGTGTCCTCTATAATGAGATTGATGACTACTTTAAATGCCATCATAGAATCTTCATCAAGCAGCTGATAGAAGCAGAAGCAGAGATTCACAGCTAAGCACTTAGCGGAACTCCTGGAATCCAGTATCAGAGAGGGAGAAGTGATGAGCAAAGGGGTTAAAACCATACTGGGGAAACCCACAGAAACAGCTGACCTGACCAAGTGGGAGCTCACAATGCCCAGACTGAAAGCTTCGAAACCTGCTTAAGACTGAACCAGGGCCCCTGAATGTGGGTGTCAGTTGGGAGGCTGGAGAAGTCTATGGGGTCTCTGGCAGTGGAACCATTATTTATCCATAGTGCATGAATGGGAGCCCATTCCCTATGGAGGGATACTCTCCCATCCTAGATACAGGGGCAAGGACCTAAGTCCTGCCCCAAATGATGTGACAAACTTTTCTGATCCCCCATGAGAGGCCTCACCCTCCCTGATGAGTAGATGGGGTGGGATATGGAAATGGTGGAGGAAGGAGAGGACAGGAGGGAGAGAGAACTGGGATTGGTATGTGAAATTAATTTTAAAGAGAAAATACCATAAGGAAAAATTTTAAAAAAGGAAAATGTATCTGACAAAAAAAAAAATACATCAGAACAAGTAAAGGATTGTGAAAGAAAAATAGTTGCATTAAGTTACTTATCTTATCTGATATCTTGTTATAAAAATTGTAATGCATTAGATAAAATAAGCTATTTTACAATGTTTATTTTATATTTAATATTATACTGTAACCTTTATTTCTATTAACATATGGTCATATTAATCTGTCACCAATAAAAGAAATATACATGCTGCTCATGAACACAGGCAAATAAATAAAATAATTGGACTTAATATACAGAATAGTCAAGAAACCATGCATATTTATTAAGATCCACTCCATGACATGGAACCTATCCATGACACTGTTCTGCTATAGAAGAACCTAAGGCTAAGGCGATGGACCTAGAAGACAATCAAATACTACTGTTACACTAAAAGAGTGACTCCTAACAACAATCTGTTATACTTATTGATAGATGTCTTGTTCATCCATCATCAGACATGCTTCCTCCTACAATAGATAGGAACAAATACAGATACACACAGCCAGATAATGTGCAGAGTGAGAGATTTTCAAATGCTCAGTCCTAAATAGGATGTGTCCATCAAATTCATCCCCTCAGTGTTCAGGGCACTCTTAGGAAGAGGAGACTGGAAGATTGTAGGAGGCAATGGATATAGAAGACACCAAGAAAACAAGGACTTTCAGGCATAAGAGAACTGACACACCTCTGAACTTAGAGATACTGAGACAGCAGGCTCAGAGATTGTACAGGTTCAAGTCAGATGGGGCTGCACTGCTGAGAGGTGAAGTAGACAAAATCCTCCATCAGAACCCAAAAGCCATCTCCTATTGTTAACTGTTAACAAAGGAAAAGTTTGTTTCCACCAATCGTTTATTCCTGTATATACAAATCACACTTAAGGACAGGCCCCATGCCCAGTAGCAGATGGCTCAACAAAACAAACTCAACGTATTGTTTTGTTTTGTTTTGTTTTCATCTCACAGTGCTTTGTCTAGGTAATTTTTTTTTTAAACCTTCAACATCATTGTTTTTGGGGGGGTTTTCTGCATGTGCTAATGTGTATGTTTTAGCATCTGTATGTATTTCTTGTGTTTTTCTTTGGTTCTTTTTATTCTGTTTGTCTGTCTGTTTGTTTTGTTCTATTCTTATATGATGTTTTGTATTTTTATAAAATAATAATAATGTAATTATTGAATGTCTATTTGTACTCTAGTCAGAGAAAGAATGAAAGAGTGTTCACTGAGAGAGGCAGAAGAACCATAATTAGAATATAGTTTATGAAAAACTTCTAATTTCAATAAAAGGAAATCATGGAAAAAAAATAGCCTTTGTTTGTTGGGGCCTATAATGATAACACTTCACCTTGTCTCAAGGTCAGAGAGTTCAAAACTGTCCATTGTAAGTCAAAAGACCTAAAGGTCTAAGGCTTGGCTACTGCAGAATGTTTTTGTTTTTTTTGTTGTTGTTTTTTTTTGTTGTTGTTTTTTTCTCTTGGCAGTCCATGTGTTATCTAAATAACAACAGACTTGGCCTCAGGTGTGTTTACTTTTGACCTTCAAGTCCAGATAACAGGTGTGGTTACCAAATGCTTGGAGGATTAAGGGGAGAAAATATGTTTGCTTCTTATACATCATAATAGAAGTCTTCTGCCACGTCCCCCTTTTAGTTGAGGTACTTAAGAATGTTGAAGAATAAACTTGGGCATTCAGTATTCACTGGCTTTTTCTCCTGACTTTATCCTTTGTCTATATATCTTCTTAGCGATTTTACCTGCCCTTTCTCAATCTACATTCCCTGTCTCTGGTATGAACTGCACAAGTTGGTTGGATCATGATGAAGGCCCACAAAGACAGTTTTCCACATTTGTTCAAACAAGGATTACTATATTTTTTACTGTGCTTAGAAAATAGGTGTAAAGATGAATATACAGCACACAGGCTTTTTACAAATTGAGACAGATAGTGCTAGCCAGATACAGAGCTAACTAGATTGGGGTATCTCAGTAATTCTGAAAGACCCCTGAAGGTTCAGGCCCCAGGATCTCAGCCCAGTACCGAGGCCACCCCAATCACCATGCAGAGGCGAAAGCTTGATGCAAACTGCACGAGGCTTTACTGTAGTTGTTTATCGAGCTAACCCCATGTTAGCTTGGGTCTTTCATCCACCCACCATGGCAGATGGCTAGGAAAGACCCTGTGAAGCGTTTGCATAGAAATCTTACAGGGCAGAGTAAGGGGAGTGTCTAGGGGTATGCATAGGCTCAGGATTGGTGTGCCTCTAGGCTTGGAGGGTTTGCCCTGTGTTGATTGATCAACTGGTTGTTATGGACCATAGGCCTTCCCAGGGCAGTTGCTATGCTCTGCACACAATTGCTGTGCACTTGTCCATAAAGCACACACAGAGCTGTGAAGCATAGCACCACCAGCTAACTTCTGATTGGTTCCTTGACACAAGGCAGGCATCTGACCTCCTAGTGACCAAGGCAAAGTCAGGCAAGCACCTGTTACTGTCATGGCTGCCGGAAGGGGCAGGCATCTGAGCTCCTAGTGACCAAGACAATGTCAGGCAAGTTTATGTTCAGCTGTTATGGCTGCCAAAATGGGGAGCTGGTCCTTTCAATTCCAGTAATGTGCTTTGGTATTACAGTGACTAATCCATCTGAGAAACAGAATTATGCATTTGACATAGGTTTCAAGCAAAAAAACAACGTGTAAACATAAGGCCATGCTTTTCCTACAGCTCTTTTTAGAGTAGGAATAAGGTCTGATGTCTAGATAGGAGGAAAAAAGGAAAGAGAGAGAGGCAGAGAGGCAGAGAAGGAGGGAGATGCACTCAGGAATACCATTTAGAATTGTCTGTTTCTGGCATAGTGCACTTTGTTCACTGAAGACACTAAAGCTTTTTAAATAGAGACAGACATTGTACAATCAGGTATGAATAATGATTCAGCTCTCCTCTGACAAAAGAGCTGGTAGGAAGATTGCAAGCAAATGAAGAGGACTCAGCAGTGATTTGCTTGATTATACTTTACAGAATCCATATAGCGTTTAAAATATAATTTATTTCTTTAAAGACTCAAAGTTCTTGCTATACAGGTCTTTCACTTTTTGGTTAGTGTTACCCCAAGATATTTTATGTTGTTTGTGACTATTGTAAAGGGTGATGTTTCTCTGAATTCTTTCTCAGTCCTCCTCTGGTCTGTATATAGTAGGGCTACTGATTTTTTTTTTTTTTTTGAGTTAATCTTATAGTCTGCCACTTTGCTGAAGGTGTTTATCAGCTGTAGGAGTTCCCTGGTAGAGTTTTTTAGGGGTCACTTATGTAAACTATTATATCATCTGTAAACAGTGAAAATTTGACTTTTCCTTTCCAATTTGTATCCTCTTGATCTTTTTTTTTTTATTGCTCTAGCTAGCACTTCAAGTACACTATTGAAGAGATATAGAGAGAGTGAACAGCCTTGTCTTGTTCCTGATTTTAGAGGAATCACTTTGAGTTTCTCTCCACTTAGTTTGAGGTTTGCTGTTGGTTTACTGTATATAGATTCATTATGTTCACGTGTATTCCTGTTATTCCAGATCTCTCCAAGACCTTTATCATGAAGGGGTGTTATCATGAACTGGAGGTGAGAGCTCACACATGTAACCCTCAAACTCTAGAGGTTGTGAAGAAAGGAATACAGGAGTTAAGGTTGAACTGGGCTACACACTGAAGCCTTATTCAAAGCAAACTACAAAACAAAACATAAAAAAGAAATATAAAAAATAATAAAACACATTTTTCTAATCTGCATAAGGAGGTTGCTTTACAGTTGACACTAGCCAAATATTTTTCCTAGGATCAGGGAGAAGAATTCTCATTATTCCAATAAATGAGCCCTACTTATTTCATTCCAAATGAAGTGGACATAAGATAATTTTCTTAACTCATCAAATTCAGGTGTGCTTATTTCCTTTAGGAATAATAGCTTTAAACCATGTATTGTACTGAACACTCTACTTAAATTAACATAAACTCTGATAGAGATTTAGGCTTACTTTTACATGGAGAATTTTTGTGCTATGTAATTGAGTTACTGCACACTTGATCTGAAAGGGCTTTTCCCTCATTCCGGTAATTAATGCTTTGTGTTTGTTTGTGTGGTATTGTTGTTTGTATGAATACAGGGATTCATATAGTATAGATTATGCTCAAACTCTCTGAGTAGCCAGGACTAGGTTAAACAGAACCTCTGACTTGGTCACACAAATGTTAAGTTACAGATTTGTCCCTCCATTTTCAAATGTTGTTTTACTTCATTCTCTCTCTCCCTCTCTCTCTTTCCCTATGTGTTTCTTTCTGGCTGTGTCTCTCTGTCTCTGTATCTGTGTGTATGTATGTACATATATTTTGTTCTGCTTTAGGGTACTTGAGATTGAGTCTGGGGCCTCATGCATGCTAGCCAAGTGTTTTATCATTGACTTATGCCTTGGAAAGCAGTAAAAGTTTTCTAGTTGTCATCACACATACAACTATTTTAGGACAAGTTTTTAAAAATCAGTGGAATATATTATTTCCATGTCGATGTCGAATTTTTTTCAGTTTTTCATTATGGGAATATTTCTTATTTCATTTCTATCTTTCATCAAAGTAAAGATGTATAGAGTACAGCTGATCTTCTTTGGATATGGAATCTCCCTGAATGGGCTCATGTATTGGAGATTGATATGGATTGTCTAGAATCATTAATGGAGTTGTAATTTGAAGGCATCAGAAGAGGAGCACACTTTGAAGAAGGACATATTTTTGATGAGTAACATCCTTTCTGTCTTTGCTTCCTAATTATGGTGGGATGAGTAGCCTCCAAAATAGCCTCCCACTATCACAGTGCTTTGTTCTCTTTAGGCCCAAAGCTGTGGATCCAAACATACTTTAAATGAAACCACTGAAGGCATCAGCCAAAATGAGCCTCTCCTCGATGTTCTTTCTTACTTATTTCTTACAATGATGATTAATTAGAACTAAAGATTTTTTTCTATTAGATTCAGGTAATCAGAGTGCCCCATTACAATTTTTTGAGAAGAGGCATTAATGTCTTTTCTTAATTTTTGTGAACTTATTTATAGTTTAGTCAATATTGTATTAATGATAATATATGGTTTCTAATTCATTTTTCAGATACTATGATAGGACTTGAGGTCTCAACTAGCAAGATTTTATTCTGCTATATTTTAAGAAGAGCTTTAAATCCCATGTCACTGCAACTCTGTGAATCTGTAGAACCTAGAACTACAAATTTCCCCCCTTCAATTCAACAATAAACACCTAAACTCTAAATATATATTTTGCTTTGTGGAACAGAGCTAATTTATAGAACTTAAAACATTAACAGTTTCAGGTTTATCCCACATATATAATTAAAATATAACTATAACTAGAAGAAAATATTAGGATAAACATCATAAATTAAGGGTGAAGTCATAAATGCATAAATGATTTACAATGTTAACATAATGATAGCAACCATATTAATATACTTGTTTCTAGAATATTCATATAACCACTAACAATAGTGACTAGTATTTTGCACAAACCTTTTACAAGTACTTATGAACATTAGGCACATAATATTGTTATGTAAGCAAAATCACATTTGTAGATTATCAATAAGATTGCTGACATTGTATTATATGCAATATTCTATGAGCATAGTATATGGGAATTTAGTCCCAAATATTATGACTACAAAAATCAGTATCCTGCTGGGTGGTGGTAATGATTGCCTTTAACTGGAGTAATCAGGAGGCAGATGCAAGTGGATTTCCTAGTTCAAGGCCAGCCTGGCCTACAGAAATAGCTCCAGGGAACACAAGACTACACAGAGAATCCCTGTCTTAAAAAAAAGAAAACAATAAAGAAAAAAGTATTTAATGAATAGTTCCTCTGTGGATACCCATTGACTGCATGTGAATATTATTTTATATAACATATGTTATATGGTATTTTCTTATGTGTGTGTCTAAAAGCTAAAAACATTAGAACAATTTCAATATTTTAATTGTTAGTGGATGTTACAATAACTCAAACTATGCTGTGTTTTATACTGTACTTATCAGTCACTATTAAAATATAGATTTTAATAATGTAACAAATTAATGTTAAATGTATACATTAAATAGCTTATTATTCCATGAGGACATTCCCATATAAATAAGAACTCCAACATTTATCACATACCAAAGAAACAAAAATATCTCTTAAACATTGCTGTTAACTTTAAACTGAAATAACTCATAGTTTTATTGCATTGAAAATTGCAGTATATTTGTTTTTCATAATATATACAATTATTATACTTGCCTATATTTGTCTGAACTATCTTATTTTAAATAATAAACACACATCTTTACATCATAGTTTATATTCATGGACATGGATCTAGTTAAAGGAATTAGACATTCTGTAAATTCTGCTTCTCCCAAAATTGATGCTCTTCCATGTAAAGAATTCATGGCTAATGGTTCAGAATATCATTACACAGTTATTCAATAAAATCAATAAGAACACTGAAGACAAAGGGAATCTTAAGAGTTTAAAATTTTTAAGCTAAACTTAAGTGAAGAAAATTGTAACATAATTGTAATAACATAAAAAAAAAAGATAAAATGGACCCACATTTCAATGGAACCAGATAGCATATTCATCAAAGTGCTTACCTATGAATTTTTTAAAAATGACACATAAGAATAATTGGTCAATGGTTTTGATCCCTTTACACTTTGAAATCAACTATCCATCATTTGGTAATATGAAAGTAATGCCATGGGGGCTGGCAAGATGGTTCAGTAGTTAAGAGCTCTGAGTGATATTCCGGATGACCAGGATTCAGTTCGCAGCACTCATATGAAGAGTAGCACCAATTTGTATCTCCAGTTCAAGGACATCATTACACTTTTCAGGTGTCCACAAAAACTGCATGAATATGATATAACAATATGTATGTTGACAAATCACCCATACACGGAAAATAAAAATAAATCACAAAAAACCCTAAAAACAATGTCCTTACTCCCAGGAGACAAGAAATTAATTTAGAAAGGCTTATATGTGGTTAAGTCAGAACTTAATATTCAAAGAGTCAAAGATAAGGAATAAAATAACAAACATGCAGTTAACAAACATACTGGGTAAAGATATTAAAGTGAATTAAAAGCAGCACTGTCACATGTTACCATGAGTTCATTCAAATCACTAGAGTTATATGCTTCTTCCTTGAAATTATTATGGAATACCCCAGAACAGGTACAAGAAAAAATAAAACAAAACAAACAAAAAATAAATTTTACATGTCTCAGTATGGATATGTTATTTGCTATCATAGGATTAAAGACCTCAACTGGTATTATTCAAATTGAGCTACATTCCTTGCAACTTGTGACCTTTGTCGATGTGGCATATACCATTTTGTCGTAAACTCCTGTTCTGTAGATAGAAGACTAACATTCATCTATAATATATTTTCAAAAAATCAAGTGTTAACAATCTAGTGTTTAAAATCATGTTAAAATTAAATGATAAATAGTGAGAAATCATATATGCCCTAAATAAACATTGCACGATGTTTACACATTGAAATATATAATTTGTATAGTTGGCATATGCCCCGGCCACCAGGGCAGCAACATGGGCCCGAACCTCAAAGGACCTTGAATGAAAGAACAAGATACTCAAGAAATAGACAGAAAGACAGAATTTCTGATCAAGCTGCAAAATTTATTTTTCTCAGAGACCTTATATAGTGGCAGGTAGGGGATTTGTCAGGGAAAGGCCCGTTTCCTGGTAAGTGAATAGGTGAAGGTAGACAGGATATCAGGGAGGGCAAGCGGGGAGTGCAGGGCTAAATAAGGCAGGATGTTAGCAGGGTGAAAAGATGGAAGGACGAAGGGTTGTTAAGTAACTTAACTGCAGAATATTTCCTTCTTTGCTATCAGCTATTTCATGTAAGCTCATGTTCTAAATACCTGGGGAAGGGGAAAAGTTTATTGGGACTGAAGGTAGCCATTCTTTTAACACAATGGGCTACCCCCAAAATACTGGCAATCTTTACAAGAGGTCCCATACAACAATGATCTCTCCTGGCAGGCATAAGTGTCTCAAAGGTTCCTATGTAAAACTATGATTCCTAGAGTGAAGTTATAAATAGATGCAAGAGTCCTGTCTGAAGTGGGCCTTAGTGGAAGAGTTTTGGAAGGTCATTGGAAATGTTCCCTAAGATTCTATTGAAGGACATCTAGGGCTTTTCAGTTTCTTGCTTAGCAGCAATAAACACCATTAAGCAAGTATTCTTAGCGTAAGCTGGCCCATCCATTGGGTATAGGACCAAGAATGGTATGTTTGGATCTTGAGGTACATCAATTGCCACTTTTCTGTGAAAGCTCCATATTAATTTCCATAGTGACTGTATAAGTTTGCACTCCCACCAGAAATGGAGGAGTGTTCCCCAGCTCCATATCCTAGCCAGCACAAGTTGTCACTTGTGTTATTGATTTTAGTCATTCTGACAGGTATAAGATGGTATCTCAAAGTAACTTTGACTTACATTTCCCTTACGATGAAGGATGTTGAACATTTTTTTATATATCTCTCAACCATTTGAAATTCCTCTATGGAGAATTATATGTTTAAATCTGTACCACTTTTTAAAATTATATTATTTGACTTTTGATGTCTCATTTTTTAGTTATCTATGTATTTTGCATATTAGAACTCTATCAGATGTGGAGTTGGTAAAAACAGCTTTTACCCTTCTGTAAGCTGATAGTCCAGTTGATAGTGTCCTTACCCTTACAGAAGCTTTTCAATTTTATGAGGTTCAATTATTAGTTTTCAATTTTGATGCCTGTGTCATTAGTGTTCTGTTCAAAGAGTTGTCTCCTGTGACAATGCAGTCAAAGCTATTTCCACATTTCTTAAAACTGTCAACAGGGCCTCATAAGCCAATGACAACATCCATACAGCTTGATGAACATAGAGACTTAAAGCTGGTGCTTGCATGGAGACTTCACCCCTATGTTCTAGTCCCTATGGCACAGAAAGGTATTTTTTCAGGCTACAAAAGAAAAAACTGGACATCAACCCAGAAACAAAACCTTTAATCTACAATCTGTTCTGCCTGTAAGATGTGCTGGAAGAATGGTGGCACAAAAAATGTGGGAATGGCCAATCAATGCCTGCTTTAACTGGAGGTCCGAACTATGAGATGATGCCCATGCCTTATACTGATTGGGTAGCTAGGAACTGAAAACTGAATAGCCCAGAGACTTAGAGTAGAACAAAACATGAGTAGCAAACAAACAAGAAAACCAATGAAATAATTCCTAATGATATTCTGTTATACTCATGGATCAGTGCATTGTCCAATTGCACCCACAACCAGACATTATGCAAAGAGATATTCTAAGTCCTTGGCCTTTATTGGTTTCCTCTCCTCAGAGCTTGGGAAACCCCACTGAAGAAGGGTAGGAAATTTTCTAGGAGTCAGAAAATAGAGGACAATAGGAGAAAATGACCCAGTGAACCAACTATTCAGGGCTCATATTAGCTCACAGGGACTGAAGCAGCAAGCATGAGGTCTGCACCAGGTCTTCTGTGTATATGTTATGGCTGATAGCTTGGTGTTTTCTTGGGAGTCATAACAGTGGGAGTAGATGTTTCTCTGACTCTTTTGCCTACTCTTGAGACTTTTTTTTTCCTATTAGTTTGCCTTGTCCAGCTTCATTATGAGTGTTTTTGCCTTATCCTATTGTATCTCCTTTTGTTCTGTTTGGATGTTGTTTCTTGAAAGCCTGTTCTTTCTGAAGGAAATAAAGGGATAGTGAATCTGAGGGAGAATCGGTTTAGCAGGGAGCTGGGAAGAGAGGAGGGAGGATGGGAAAAGTACATTGAATGTAGTATATAAGAAAAATATCTATTTTCAAAAATATTTTTAAAAAAGATGTGATTCCCTTTTTCTCTTTCCCTTTCTCCCATTCTTGGCTTCTGATCAAAGCAGTTATACTACACACCAGGAACAACATTCATTATCTAATAAGAAGCAAAGTATTATGGACTAAATAATTTGCAGTTCAACTGTCAGAATAATGAGGAAAACTAAGACTCTCTCAGATATTTCGAAGTTAACAAGTGCAGTGCCATATTAATATATTGAACTTGTCAGTTTACAAAGTACTTTTAATTAAAGGGAAAAAGTGCTAGTATGATGTTATCAATTAGTAAGAATTACCAAGGATTTAAATAAACTAAAAGGAAAAATTTGACATATATACACATATATATAGTGATTTTCACAATAAATATATAATGAAATTAAAAATAACCTACATTACATAGCATTAGTGTGAGGAATTGAAATCATTATTGTATGATGTCCACTAATATTTGGTGATTTTTTTCAGTACAGTAGTACCTCAAAAGTATTAGGAGTCAATCTATCTCAAGATCCAGCTATACTCTTGAGTATATACCCAAAGAATGCTAAATCCTACAACACAGACATTTGCTCAACCATATTCATTGTGGTTTTATTTATAATGCCCAGAAACTGGGCAAAAACTAGATGACTTTCCACAGAAGAATCAATAAAGAAAATGTGGAGTATTTCCATAATGGGTTATTACTCAGCTCTTAAGAACAATAACAACATCAAAAACAGCAAAACAAATATGACATCTTGAAATTTGAACACAAATAGATGGAATTAGAAAAAGATAATCTTTCAGTAAATTATACCAAGCTACAACCTTTAGATCCAGAGAGGTTAGATAAATAAGAGGGGCCCATAGAGGATGTGGGGATGTCTTTGGAAGGGAGATATGGAATATATTCTATAGGCAGACTAGAGGAGGATATGAATAGGAGTGGGGGATCAGGAAGACAGAAAAGGAGGGCGAGATGGCTGGGATGGGACTGTAATTTGGGGAGTGCTGTGGAAACCTTGTGCAGTGGAAACTTCCTTTAATGTTTGAAGATGATCCTAATGATTGCTCCTAGAAAAAAGGTATATGGGAATTAAACAGGCCATTTTTGGAGCCAAGTACCAGGGGAAGCTTCTAGTTGTGGTACTAGGTTGAACCCAGTAGTGTTGTTGGCAAAAAGGGACACATGGAAATCTGTAAACCACCATGATTTTGCTAAGACACAGTGTTGTTCTCTTCAAACTGATGGCAGGGCCCTACTGCCAAGGAAACAACCACACAACTCTTTGAACATGGAGAAGTTGAACTGATACCTACATGGAGCCTTCACCTCTATAGTCTAGTCTCTTTAGTCCAGGAAGATAGATACTCTGCAGGCTTTTGAAAGAAAAACATGGACACCAACTCAGCCACAAAACCTTTGACCTACAAACTGTCCTGCTTACAAGTTATGCTAGGACAATGGTGTCACAGAACTTGTAGGAGTAACCAATTGAGGCCAAATTTGACCTAAAACCCATGCCACAAGATGGAATCCATACCTGACACTATTTGCATGACCAAGAACCAGAGACTAGAGAGCCCAGAGACATAGCATAAAACCTTGCAATACCTATCTTAAATAAATGACTGCAACAACAACAAAAGATCACATTAATTACTTCTATTGGTATTCTATTATACTCATAGATCAGTGCCTTATCTTGTTGCCATCAGAGAGCCTTCCTCTGGCAGCAGATGAAAACAGATGCAGAGGCCTGCAGTCAGACATTATGTAGAGAAATTGGAAGTATGCATGGGGAGTCTCTATCAAATGCGTCTCTTCAGACCTCAGGGAATCCCATTGAAGAGAAACTGGAAAGGTTGTAAGGGACAGAGGGGATGGAAGACACCAGCAATTGAACAAGGTTCTCTGAATCAATTAAATGAGGCACATATAAGCTCAAAGAGACTGAAGGGGCAAGCATAGGAACTACACGGTTCTACAACAGGGCTTCTGAAAATATATTATAGCTATTAACATAGAATCACTATAGAACTCCTGAGTGTGAGAGAACTAGTGGATCTATGACTCTCGTGACTGTTCTTGAGACTCTTTTTTTCCCTATTGGGCTACCATGAGCAACTTTGATATGATAATTTGCTTTATCTTATTATATTTTGTTTTGTCATGTTTTGGTATTATCTCTTAGGAGCCTCTTGTTTTCTAGTGAGAGACAGAAAGTGAGTAGATCTGGAAGGGAGGCAACATGGGGGGAAAGTGAAAAGAATGAGAGAGGGGAAACTATAATCAGGATGTATTATTTGAGAAACAAACCTATTTTCAATAAAAGGAAAAAATTATAGAAAAGAAAACAATTGAAAATAAATAAATTAATAAATTTGAATGTATACAAGAAAAAAAATCATTGTTTTATGAAAAACCTTAATAGATAACAAATACCTTATTGTGTGATGTTTTTCTTACTAGTTTTCTAAGTTATTAGGAACACATAGGTAGATTTTAAATAATTTACTTTACTTGAAGAAAATACAGCCATAATATAAAAATTATCATTTGTCACAAGGACTTAAATCATAACTTTAAATTTTCAAATATAACTATAGTGTAAGAATATACATTTTAGTCTATTCATTTAGTGTGTCAAACTCTACACTAAATGTACGTTTTTAAAGCTGGGTAGTGATGACTCATGCCTTTAATTCCAGGACTCAGGAACTAGGTACAGGTGGATCTCTCAATTAGAGGCCAGCTCTGTCTACAAAAGGAATTTCAGGACTACACAGAGAAACCCCGTCTTGACAAAACAAAAACTGAATGTATATTGTATATGTTTTTAAAGAAACTAGAGAGATTGTTGAAAGTTAATATTACTCTTCTAGAAGATTTGAGTAAGATTGCTTTTTTTTTCCATAAATGGCGGCTCAAAGCCATTCTTAACTCTAGAACCTAGATACCCTCTTCTGGCCTTCATAGGAACCACTAATCTGTAAAAAGGAGTTTGTAATTGGTCTAAATTAAAAAAAAAAAACAAAAAAAAACAAAAAACTGGAGCCAGATATAGAGAAAAAGGCTGAAAGATCAGAGAGAAGGAGCAAGCCACAGCCACTCAACAGAGTGAGAGTGAGTTCCTGTTTCTTCCTTATTCTATCCTCTCTTTGCCCAATCATCTCATTTCCTGTTTCTCCCCAGTCATCTCACTTCCCATCTGTCTGCACAGACCTCCAGACCTCTATGGTTAGCTTGTAACAAGCGCCATTCTCTGATCTTCAGACAGCTTTATTTGCACAAGTAAGATATCACCAGAGTAATCATGTGGACATACACACAGAAAGGCACACACATATAAAGAATTAAAAATAAAATAGAAGCCTGAGGGAGTATCCCTCTATGGGGAATGGGCTCCCAAAGTCCATTTGTGCACTAGGGATAAATACTGTTACACTACTAGAGGTATACTCTCTCAACCTAGACACACGGGGGAGGGCCTAGGCCCTGCCCCAAATGATGTGACAGACTTTGATATCCCTCATAGAAGGCTTCACACTTCCTGGGGCGCAGAAAGATGGGGTGGGGGGCATAGGAGGATGGGAGGGAGAGGGAACTTGGATTGATATGTAAAATAATATTATTTCTAGTTTAAATAAAAAATATATAAAAAAATAAAATAAAAGCAATTGAAGTCATCAAAATCCCACTTGATCACAGCCTGGAGGCCTCTTGAATCTTAAGTTCAAACTTACAAACATAGAGGACTGTTGAAATTAGAAATTTCATCTAATAAAAATTAGATGAATACAATTTAAAATTTTGTCAAAGGATGAACAATACAAAACATATGTTGTCAGAGTCTCACCCTTATCCAAAAAGCTATACATAATTAATGACTGCTTGAAAAAGGAGAATGAGCCCAATAATGGTTATAATATATAATTTGAATTAAATATACACCTTCACACCTAGACAAATATTGAAATATACAAAAATAAATTCTGTATCTTTGGGGAATGTGGCTAGACCTGGAAATCACTGTAAGCACAAGATCCTAGGCACAGAAACTCAGGTATCACACTATTCATCTAATATTTAGAATCCAATGCATGTTAACCACAATAACATTCAAAGTAGAATGAATTATAACAACCAGGGAACAGGGAGGTCAGAAACAGGATGAAAGTTTGATCAGTATGTACTAAGAGATAGCAATGCAAACTTCTGACATGGTATGATATAATAGGTAAAACTAAAGGATAATAATATGCTATCATGTTTAACAATTTAGAAAGAAAATTTTAGGACGTTTTCACCACTAAAATGATGTTTAAGAAGACATTTTGTTTACCTTGATTCAAACAATAAACAATATACACATGTATTAAAACATAAGACATCTCAGTAATATAAACAAGTTTTGGTCCTAAATATCAGTTTAAAATAAGTAAAATCAAGTCAATCAGCTGGAGATTTTTCCTTCTATATGTGCTTACTCTATATGCACCTTCCAATCCTTTTCAGGAAAATAATTAGAAAATAAAATCATCCGTCATATTCACTATATTACCCCCAAAACTAAATAAGCAAGCAATGGGCTCACATAGTGAGGTTTCAGAATGATTGAGACTGTTTTAAATGCAGATATTTCTAAATTATAACCAAATTTCATTACAAAGTTAATTTTCAAGTCACAGAATATAAATGTCAAAAAGGACCTTAGAGGCCATCAACTTCCCTCACCAATGTTTGTATAAACCCTTCTGGAATGTCCTTATCCTTGACAGATGGTTTTGCATCATTCGGTTAAAAATGTCAAATGATCACCAGCTTGGTATTTACAAGCCACACATTCTGCTTTTGGAGAGTTGGAAGTATCACTACATTGTCATCAAGCAAACTTCTTCCTAATACTTTAGCCTTCTTGCTCCAATCATTTATTTAATGACTGATCTATAAGAGATATAAAAATATATTCTAAAAGACATGACACATATATTAATGTAATGACTCAAATATTATTAATTCACTTAATTACTGAGAATGTGAAAAGAGGCATGATTGTGAATGTGTTATAAAATCTGGTGTTCTGCTCAGTTCACAGCAAACACGCTTAAACAGGTTATAGCTATCAGCTGAGAAAAGAGCTCAAAGTACAGAAATGAGTGATGCCCAGAGGAGAGAAGAAGACAGACCTGGGAGTCAGCAGGAGGAAAATGGAAAGCACAGGCTTTGAGAAGATAGTTAATCAAAGTGATAAAAGAGGAAAACACAATGTGACTAAAAATCACACGAGAACGGAAGTGTAAAAGGGAGCAGCTGGAAAGTGGAAAACGTCCAGGACATTTGATGTCCTAGGACCTTCTGGATATGCTGTCTTTTATTCTCTCTGGTGAAGTACAGTCTGTTGGCACATTGTAACTTATCATTCCAAATCTACCACCATAAGTACCTCCAGTTCCATCAGTTCCTCACAATATGAGGAGACACCACTGTGTCATTTGGAATTCTCAGTTCTGTTTAAGGTGAGTTATAATAAAGTTTTCCAAAATGCATCACCTGAAATACATGAGGGAGAGGGCAGAATCACATATCTATCACCCTCTTTTCTACCACAGACATTGGAAACCAAAAAATAGAATCCCTCTAAAAAATAAGGATCTCCCCCCAAAAAAATTAAAAAAAGAACCCAAATAAGATTATTCCTCTAAAACTGACCTCCCATCGCTGCTATATTTTAGCAGCTTAAGGAGTTATTTGAAGTTTTTCAAGACTATAGTGAAGGGTCTGTAACACTTACTGATAAAGGCAAGTATACACACAAAACTGTAATCATGCAATCATTGCATACAAATAGAATTTCCTTTTAGTGTACAAGGTGAAAGATAAACATATAAAATAATTGAAATAAAAAAGTGAATGCATTATATTGAAGATATAAATTGTTCTATTATAAAACTAGGAGTCCACATAAATGGAATAATTTAACATAATATTTTAATTATGTTGTTAATGAAAATACATTTATATAGTAAGTAGTTTCATGAGTGAATTCCAGCAAACCATTTCATGATCATACCTATTCTTACAAACAGTTGAAGATAAACCATTTTCAAAATCATGTTATGAAGCAAGAATTACCTTAAGATGAATGAAAAGCCAAAGCACTGAAAATGTAAAAGCAGGTCAATATACCAGATGATCATGAGTGAAAACTTACAATAAAATATTTGTAAATTGGATCAAACAATGCATTAAAGGTTCATATGCCACAATCAAGTGTGATCTTCCCTGGTATAAAAATGTTCCATGCATGGAAATTAATTTATTAAATAAACAAAGTTAAGACAATGACTATGAAAGCTGTGTGATCATTTCTGTAGATTCAGAAAAATATATGATGGAATTCTGTACTGTTTCATGGGACAAAGGTATTTACAAATTAAGAATACAAGGAGAGGGTATCAAATTCAGACTATATCTGAAATACCCACAGGGAAAATCAGAGATGTGTGAAAAGCTGAAAGCCTTTCCTGTAAGTTCAGGAGAAGGGACAGATGCCACCGTGCATCTGTCCCTCATAGTACAGGAAGCCTGGCAGAGAGAAAAAGGTTATGTTATCTGTGTCGATGAAATGATTTTTATACATAGAAATGCCAGGCAACGTAAGGAAACTGGTGATAGCTAAGAAAGGAATTCTACTAACTTAAAGATAAATTCAACATACAGTATTGTGCCGTTTCTATGCAATAATAGCAAACATACAAAGGGAAAGCAATAAAAATGACAAATATATTAGCTTAAATAGAGCATAATTACTGTGGGGAAACCAGAACCAAAAGTGGGGGTCAAAGACTTTTGTGATAAAAGTGTAAAACTTTGATAAAATATATCATCAAAAGCACATTTATGACTATTTGCTATTTTAGATGGAGAAAAATCCTGCTTTCATGAATTACAGTAGTTAGCATCATTGTACTGTCCACAAGGCCATGAAAACTGTTGTCAAAATATGACTGGAATTTTTGTGGATGTGTAGGAATATGAAAAAAATCCAAAATTCAAACAAGAAGATAAGATTTTGAATTACTGATGTAATTTTCAGAAAATAAAGATATTTTCTAATTTCAATTCATAATACATAAATTAATTAGACAATATACTGTAGGCATAAATATAGTCTAATAAAACAAAGCTGAAAGTTTGAAATGAATTTATGTACAGTCAACTGATCTTAAATAGGGATGCCAAGACTACATACAGGAGAGTGATAGTATTAAGAAAAATAGGCATCCAGTGGTAAAAGAATAAAATTTGGTTTTATCTTGTATATGCTTAGGTAATATTATGGATGTATTTATGTATATACAGACACACAAAACAAAAGCGATGTACTAAAATTGGGTAAAACTAATAGGAGCTGATTAGTCAAAATTTAGTTGTCTGCAACCTGGAGAGGCTGAGGACCCAGGAGATGCCTGGGTAAATCTAGATGTCAGAGCAGTCCAAAACTAGAGAGGGAGGCAGAAAAATTCCTTCGATGCTGGTAGTTTTCATTCCACATTGAAAGGCCAAGTAATCTGGAGTCTTGGTAGAGCATGATGACAGCATGACAACAGGATAAATGTCCATGGGGAAAAGTGAGTCAGACATACAAGTAACAGTGATCACTCAACTGTCCTTTTTGTAATTGGGTCTGTGTTTGAAGATACTGCCTGTGCTGCAGGTGACTCTTTATGCTCAACTAATCCTACCTAGAAGTGTCCTCAACAAATCCTTGCAGAGGCCCATCTGCCGGATTCGAGATCTAGTGAAGTTGACAATAAACATTAGTGATCAAAAATTATCACTTAAGAAAATTTTAAGAAAAGTACCTGTAAGCCAGCAAATTAATTCTGTGTATACATTTAAAGAAAATGACATGGAAATTTCAAAGAGATGTGTACATGGCCATATTTGATATAGTATCATTCAAATCTGAAAGGATGTGCAAACAGTTAATGTCCATTGATGCACAAAGAAAATATGAAAAATTAATAATGAGATATTTTTCTTTTCAGCAGAAATTACATATTTGACAGGAAGTGCTTTAAACAAAATAAGATAAGCTTAGTCACATAAAAATAAGTATTCCATGACTTTCCGTATATAAAGGTTTCAAAATAGCTTGTAAAAGCAAGAAGCAGAATGATAACCATCAAGGGCTAAGATTGAAAGTATGAAATGCTTTTATCCTTTGCATCTAAAGTTCTCACTGTGAGAAATGAACAGCAGAAAGTGACTGTGCAGAGCCACACATTCATGTCCCAGAATGTAGTTTTCACTACTTAAGAGAGTGCTAAACCCTTTGGGAGCATGTCATCTTCTCAGATAGTGATCGAAAAGTGAAGCAATTTTCAACAGTTAACAAGAAGTTAAGTGTTTCCTGACTAGGTTCCATGATTGCATAATTAGAACTGAATTCTGCTTTTAGTGGCCAGAGTTAAAATTCACTTCCTAGAATGAAAGTGATTGTGGTGTGTTCAGCATCTAAAACACAGTGAGTTGCTTTAATTAACCGGGATTTCCTTTTGATAAAATATGGTTATTTTCTGAGAAACTCAGGAAATTTTCCTGGATTGAGTTCATTCCATGTTTCTAATATTTTTATGAAGTTTTAACATTAAATTTGTGTATAAATTTATATTTCTGGTATCTGTCAGTCCTATTTCACACACATTACTCTGCCTCTTTTATTTATATGATATTGTATGTAAAAATACTCAGTTATTCCCAAGATGCTTAGACTCAAAAATGTTCAACTTGAGAAAAATCAAGGTATTTTTTCCTGGTTAGAGAAACAAAACAATTTTCTTTTTTTCCATCTTTTTAAAATTTGAATTAGAAACAAGATTGTTTTTTACATGTCACTCCCAGTTTCCATTCCCTCCCCTTCTCCCCTACCACTCCCCCCAACTAAAACCCTACCTATCACATATCCTTTCTGCTCCCCAGGGAGGGTGAGGACTTCCATTGGAGTCATCAGTCTATCATATCCTTTGGGGTAGGGCCTAGGCACATCCCTGTGTGTCTTGGATCAGAGAGTATCCCTCTATGTGTATTGGGCTCCTAAAGTCCACACCTATGCTAGGTATAAGTACTGAACTACTACAGGAGGTCCCCTAGGTTTCTGAGGTCTCTTCATTGAAATCCATATTCCTGGGTCTGGATCAGTCCCATGCTGGTATACCAGTCTGGGGACCAAGTGCACCCCATTGTTCAGGTCAGCTGTTTCAAAAAAACCACATGATCATCTCACTAGATACTGAAAAAGCCTTTGACAAAATCCAACACCCCTTCATTATAAAGGTCAAGGATAACAGGAACATACCTAAACATGATAAAAGCAATATACAGCAAGCCGACAGCTGATGGGGAATGTACTGTGTATGTTTATATTATTGATTGTTAAATAAAATAGTTTGGCCAATGAAACAGCAAGTTAGGCAGGACTAGGAGTCAAAGAGGGTTCTGGGAAATGTAGTAGAGAAGTGCTGATCCAGGCAGGAAGTGACATAGCAAGGATACTCATATTTAAACAAAGGAGAAACAGGAAGGGCTCTCTTTTCCCCTCCGCTCTTGCTCCAGCGGCACGACGTGATCCACCGGCCAGGAGGAATGCCAATAAGGCATCCGATAAGATAAGTCGTATAAATAATTAAGACTGAGCTAGCAGATGAGAATCCTAGTCATTGGCCAAGCAGCACTGTACCTAACACAAGTTTCTGTGTATTCATTTGGCCCTAAACTGGCGTAAAGCTCCCATGTGGCGGTAGGTCTCAGCAGCTTTTGGCGGAAAGGTTTATCGTAATAGACAGCCAACATCAAATTAAATGGAGAGAAACTCAATGCAATTCCTCTAAAATCGGGGCCAAGACAAGGCTGTCCACTCTCTCCACACCTCTTCAATATTGTCCTTGAAGCTCTAGCTAGAGAAATAACACAACAAAAGGAGATCAAGGGGATACAAATCAGAAAGGAAGAAATCAAACTTTCACTATTTGCAGATCATATGTTAGTCTATATGAGTGACCCAAAAAATTCTACCAGGGAACTCCTACAGCTGATAAACACCTTCACCAAAGTGGCAGGAAATAACAATTTTCATTCATTGACTTTTGTAATAAAAGGTAAGTTTGACTCTTATATGTAATTCAATAGCATTTAAAAACTATTTAAGAATCACCCCCATAGATTCATACATTAGTCTTCATCTGAGAAAGATTAGAAGGAGTGCCCTTGTTGGAGTAGGTGTGACCTTGTTATAAGTGTGCCATTGGGGTTGGCATTAAGGTTCCAAAATCCTTTACCAGACCCATTCTCTCTCTCTCTCTCTCTCTCTCTCTCTCCTGTTTCAGTGACTTGTGTGCCAGCTGCCTGCCATGATGATCATGTACTAATTCTCTAAAATTATAAACAAGTACCCAATTAAATGCTTTCTTTTACAAAAGTTGCCTTGGCCATGGGGTTTACTCATGACAATAGAAGAATAACTGAGACACCAGGTAAACACATATTTCATGCTTAGATTACATCATATATTAAAGAAACTAAAATATACTATAAATATAATTTGTTACTAATTGTCATATCAAGAATCTTTGTCTTATAGCATATATATTATGTATTCAATAACTTCAAATGCAGAGTTGTGTATACAATGTTGTCTTATTAAATCATATACAATTATATTTATCTTGTACAGCATTAAAGTATAGAATGATTAATTTGACAGTATCCCACTTATCCATTTTATTTGAAAGTGTAAAGTGCCTATCCAAGTTTGATAGCTTGAAATGACAGTAATTTATTATTGCTCACATGCCTGGTTGGTTGATTGATTGAGACAGGGTTCATCAGGGCTGTTGTGTTTCATGTGTTTTTAATCCTCCTTGAACCAGTGTGCTCTATTAATGCATTCTTTTCATGGCAAGGGTTGAGGGACAGAAAGAAACCAAACTCTATAAGCATTTCTGCTTTCTGTCTATCTGTCAATATTTCATTGGTCAAATAAATCATAGTGTTAACCCCATAATCAACAAGCAGGGAAAATGTAACTTTTTATCATGTAAAACTGCTAAGTAAATACATTTTAAATATATAAAAATAAATATTTAAGTAATATTACTATAAGTTAGACTCTGATGGGTACCTGCAATACTTATATCCTTTTGAACAAGTAATTTCATAGTATTTAATGAGGTCAAGCTACCTACCTTCAACAATTTGTTTACACAGTGAGAGTGTTATTAATAAGTAAAGGAGTAGAGATAAATTCCATATATTATCCATACTAAGAGACCAAACTACATAAGTGGGAACAAAACTTTTAAATTAAATATCCAATGGTTCACCCATTTTTTTTCAAGAAAAGTAGAAGGGTTAAAAATAGCAAAAATTAAAAAAAAAATTCAATTCTTGTCTACGTAACTATAGGATTTATCTTATGACTTTTGGTACCAAATATAACCATTCTTCTATTTGTTACATCTAATTTTTTTCTTAGGGATTCTTTTGTAATTTTCGTCAAGGATATTCACTGATTTTTATCGTTGTTTGTTCAGGTTTCTTTTTGTTTCTCTGTTTGTTTGTTTGTTTGATTGATTTTAGTTAATATCTATCTTTCTACAGTAAAGTCAGTGTATGATCAACTAAGGAAAATCCAAATAGCTAGAGCAACAAATTCCAGAAATTTTCATCTCTAATATACTCATCTTGACTTTGTTAATCTATTCTTATATTCTTTTTATCATCTATATTCATCATACATGTGATTAAAATAATTTGAGCAATTTAATACATTATTTTTTGACTTCCCTTTATGCAAAATAAATATATTTAAAATGAAATCATGCCTTTCTTCTACAGCTTGTTCAAAGGCATTTAGTAGCTTCTCTCTCAAACACATTTCATGCAGACTTTCACTATTGCTTTCCTAGTCTGAAATAAGATAGGCTTTTTGTGCATGCATAGTTTGCAGACTTTCAAAGAAGCAAGGATTCATAAGAAAACAAAATCATCATATGCAATTATATACAAAATAAATGCAAAAATCTATGCAAAAAATATGAAATCGTTTGGACTGTTACTAGGGCTTTTGTTCCTGACTTGGCTCCACTTAAAGCAATGTCTTTGCAAGGAGTCTTTTGCAAAGGTAAACTTTCAACTTAAGAACCTCAATTCTATTATAGGACACTACATTACAGATGGCAAATATTTCCTGCCTTTGTTATTGCCTTTAGTTGGCTCAAGAAGATGGGTAGTCTAACCTTGGCTTCACCCTGCTGTTTTATATAGAAAGTAGGCACCATGTGAATTTTTGAGTGTGCTCAAAATTTGAAGCAAGGTGCAGACTTAGAAAAGAGGAGTTACATTAAAAAGGCATGGCTTAGTCTTTTATAAAAGATATATACCTTGGCCTTGTAACAAGGAACACTTCCTCCTGCAATATTGAAACAAACTTCAGATTGTCATTTATGGGCTGCTGAATTTGCTGTTTTACTGTCTTCCTAAATGTTTTAGTTCAGTGTTATAATTTTTTTGTATGAGGATAATTCAACACCGTTTTAATCAGTAATCTACTTGTTTTATTTATTTGGGGTTTATTTGGCTGTGATATTTGAAAGTAAACTCACACTAAGTCAAGTGCTCACTTTCAGTAACAAAAAGCCCATAGTGAAAGGAAGCTCCTGACACTTCATTATCAAGCCAACAAGTTAGCCTCTTCACAGAAAAGATCTCTCAGATTTTCAAGTAATTTATTTGAGTTTTCATCTCATTGGGTTCCTTTTTTTGTACGGTTTTGCTAGTATCTTAAGAATACACACACACATACACACACACACAGACAGACACACACACACACACACACACACACACACACACACACACACACATATATAATAATTAACTTTGTTCATTCGGATATTTTGTTTACACATACAAAATTTACTGTGTCTAGTTAGTTTGCAGAATTTATAAGCAACCTTTTTGTTTGTTTTTTGAGACAGGGTTTCTCTGTGTAGCTTTGCAGCCTATCCTGGCACTTGCCTCCCGAGTGCTGGAATTAAAGGCATGTGCCACCAATGCCCAGCTATAAGCAACCTTTAAGCATTTAACATTCTGAGGTCTAGGAATGCTACAGAGATAGCTAAATAATATTCACATTCAGAGGGAAGTGACTATTTATGATGGTTCATTTCATATAGCTAGTTTTCCTTTGTTTATTATTTACTTGTTTTACTTCAATGGCTGGTATTTATGATGAAAGTCACGATGAAGCATGTCTTTCATTTTCTTTACTTCTATAGTGGGGATCAAAGTCAGGTCCTCATGAATTCTAAGCAAGTGTTCGTTGGAGTCCTGAGCTACATCCACAGACCAAGCATCTTCTTTATCCAACTCCTCTGACATGTGGCTTATTTGCTATCTGTTGCCTTGGAAGTCAGGGTCAGTTTCCTTGCCTCATGAATCTGGGCTGAACATTGACTTTTATTTTTTTTAGATGAATGAGAAATGAAAGAAATGACATTATTTTACCTCCTAGGAGAGGCCATCAGAGTAATTATAGTTTTTGCTTTGATCCTCTGGGAACTACTAGTCAATGTGACATAAATAAGAGCAAATGAAAGAGCACAGGGACAGAAAGACCCATGCATCCCTGAGGCTCCTATGCTTAGAAGACCTTCCATAGAGACTTAGAAACAGAGAGGCTATGGAAGACTAACAGGAAAACTGTAATGCAAATAATTCCTTTTAGATCCATGCAAATGCTGCATCACACAGGAACAACTGAGTGGGTGTGTGTAGACAGACACAGAGTGACCTTATAACATAGCACATAGGAGAAAAAGTGAGGAACGGAGTGAGATGTAACATCCAATCCAATTTCCCTTAATAAAATATGTATATATACAATAATACCCATTTGAATACTTAGAGATTCAAATCATACTTCATATATAATATTATTTTGGCTTCTTGTGATAGGAGAATAAGTAGATGAAGCACAAATATAAAGGGAAATTTACAAACTATAAGTAGCTACTTCTGATAACAGCCTATGATTGATGGCCACTAGTGATAGTAGTCTTAAAATGATGGAGAACACATCATTCTGCCTAGGAACCGTTCCCACTTTCCAAACCCACCACTTACAAGGCCACTCGTTGTTGTTAAGCAAGAATCTCCTTAAATGTGGCAGGTGTGGCTAATATCTCAAAGTCCCTTGGATTATATGAATGCGAAAAGCAGTCACAGTAGATCACAACTTCTTGGAAATAGAATAATAAAATTGAAGGATTTTTATTGTACAATACTTCCGGAAGGAACACCAGCATGGAGAAAATTCAAGAATAGCTAATGTACTGATTGAGGCGAGACAATGGTCTCCTCAATTTTTCAATTGTGTTTTTTTTTTTTTTTTTTTTTTTTTTTTAGGACAACATGCCTTAGCTAATGAGTTATTTGAGCAAGGGCTTGACATTGCCCTCTTTGTCTGATCATTGGCTCAGTTGCATAGCAGGCTACCTATAACTCCTCAAATCTCAGCATTCTGAGACAAGCTCCACCAGCTGCCAGCCCTGGGGATGGCAATGGTTATAGCTCCTGCTTCTATGTAACTGATGTACTTTAAGCACACTTCATACTTAAAAATGGACCATAGCATTTTATCCCTTACACAATTGATCTGATACCAGGTGTTACTTTATATATTATAATTAATTACTTGGTGCCTTCATGATTTCATTCATCCACTCACTCCATAATCAGACAGTGCCAATTTTGCTCTTGTCCCTACTCTATTCAATCAGTTTCTCCATCTCTTGAAACCCAGCTTTTAATTTATGCAGTGGACTGACATTTTTATGAAGTGTATTCTCATTGTCCACTAACCAAGAGAGAATAGGTAGTAAATTTTATGAAAATTTTTCATAGTTAGTTTTGCTGAAAAAAATGCATATGTTTAAAACAATCTGTGCCTTCTTGGCTTTTGTATTTGTTTGTATTGTGTTTCATTTTCTTTAAGTGAAATTGAATTAAATTGAATTTTCCTCCCTTATCTCTACTCTTGGAAACAGTTCTCATATTTTAGCAACTATTTTAAGAGACCATTTATATTCTCATTTCTTAGTTCTCACCACAGGGTAATTTAGTTACTTATTATTATTGATTTCTATTCTAATGTACAATGGTAAGTAATATATTATAAGTAGCATAAATTATTTCGGTATCTTTTGGATGATTTACAAAATAGTATATTTATAACTGTCTTGTATATGATCCCAAAGTTCCAGAAAATGGACCTGGTATAATGGAAACAAAACAGATAGCCTAGTTTAACTTATGATAACAGCAGAAAGAAATGTGTCAGGTAGGGTAGGAGTAGCATCAGTTCTGAGAATGTCCTTCTGAAGGCCAGAAAGAGAGTTCTTTGTTTCTGTGTCTGGAGCTATATGCAATGATGTGAGTGAAAAGAAGAAGGGACCCCTAGACATCTTGTCCTTGACCAGCTCAACTTTCATCATTGCTCACTCTGCTTTCTAAATTAAGTTCTGTATATGCTACTAAATTACGTCACACCAAGAACTCTTTGAGTCTAAGCCAGAGACTAGGAATCCCATAAGAAGTAAAAGAAGCACCTAAGTTCTCTTTCAATGTCTAGACTTCTCTCTGCCTTTCCAGAACCTTCATTTAATCTCAGTTCTCCAAATTACTTCCTTGCAAACCTTACATTAAGTAAAAAAGACTGATTAGAAACTCATCTGGATTTTAAAACCCAGGACTTTCCCATGTCTAACTTGCTTTTTTTCCTTTTTTTTATTTTTGCTTTTTCGAGACAGGGTTTTTCTGTGGCTTTGGAGGCTGTCCTGGCACTTGCTCTGGAGACCAGCCTGGTCTCTGACTCACAGAGATCCACCTGCCTCTGCCTCCCGAGTGCTGGGCTTAAAGGTGTGCGCCAACAACGGCCGGCCCATGTCTAACTACAATCATGGCCTTTGATTTCTAGTTCGAAACACAACTGAATATCTATCTCCCACCAATGGCTATATTATTTATGGGTTTACTTAAATTGTATAATCTACAAAAGCAATGTGTTTGCTGACATTTACTTGCTTTGAGTGCTTACTCTTAACTTACTCTTTTTTCCATATATGCATCCCTTTTAATTTTTTCTTTTGTTTTGTTTTGTGATGCTATCTGTCCATATAGCACATGGTAGTTAGTACCTAATTAACAGTCCTCCTGCCTCTTCTCCTTTGAATGCTGCCATGAGAAGTATGGGACAGAACCTTTCCCCTTATTTAGTCCTTTGAGAGTTCTATATAAGGCCACTTCTCTTCACCCCAAACTTTGTACTCCACAATTTCCTTAGGTTTCTATGCACTTAACTGTTTGACTTTCCTATTTAAAAATGTACCTATACTTGCTTTTGAGCAAGAGTCCAGGTATTATGTAAAATATTGATTTCAGTGTCTTCTATATGTCACAGCAAAACTCATTTATTGTAGTCTGATCAGGCCATCATAATTTTAATTACTGACTTATTCACTTCTAGAATTTTTACTTTATTATTTTTTAGATTTGTACATTGCATTTTATAGACTCATGTTTTGTGTAAATATTTTAAGTTTTGTTTCTCTTTAGGTTTCAGCTTGAGTTTGATAATTTCAATAGCTCATGACTTTAGCTTAGATATCATTGTGCAAAAATTTTAGAAAGCTTTCTCAGTGAGAAATTTCATTAATTTTATCAGAAGACTACAAATTTCAGAAAACAAATTACTGCTATTTTGCATAAGCTACAGCCATTCTGTCACTCAGATGACAAAGCAGGATCACTGCTAAGGATAAAATCAGGTGTTTCTCTGGATCTGAAAATTGTAGCTCAGTAAAGTCCCAGCTTAATTGGGGAATGTTGGAAGACTTTGCATTGTGTATTTCCTGGAATTAAGTTCCTACATGTTTTTCACTTGAAATTTCCACAAACACAATTCAGTTTCTCAACTATTTGTGTAAGTAGGCCTACAACCAAGAAAACAAACAAACAAACAAAAAAAAAAACAAAAATAAAACAGTTTCCAAGTGCTTGTTTTGAGTGTCTAAATCATTTTCCTCCTTAGACTTTAGACAGAAAAATACAAAATAGTTTGTGTGTGTTTCTGCAAGCATTTTAGAAATAACATTTATTGAACTCAGAATTTTGTGCAAGGAGAGAGTAAGGAAACACATGGTTTTCCTGCATTTGTTTCTTAAGAAAACCCTTGTCTGAATAAATCCTAACACTCCTGACTTATTAAAATAAAAATGAGACTATGACAATTGCAAATACCAGTGACACTAAGTCATTCTACATACAAGAAAGCCAAGTAAACTCAAATGGTGATCACCATTATGTTCATTCAATTAAGCCCTAAAAGTTATCAGCATAAAGAAAGTCAAAAGTGGGTTTCTTACAGCTTACTTTGAGATTGCTTCACAAAATTAACCTACACTTTTAGACATAAAAATTGCTGTTGTTAAACATTAATATTCACAAGATATTCTTTCCTCATTAAGGTAAGTAATTTTCCTGATGAATTTTAAGCCAGAGGATAAAGGCCCTCACACTTAACCATTTTATGAATGACAGTTTTAATGCATGCAAGTGAAATCAGGTTTGCTCTCCATTTGGGCTATATTGTAAGTTTCAGATGCTCAAAAAATCACATGAATTTCAGTTTGATGCTGGCAATAGTGAGCTCATAATATGCAGTTTAACTTGTCTCTAAACATGGTGACTTATTATCTAGGCAAATTTTGAGTATGTAAAACAAGTCATATAGTAACTTGTTGAGGAAGAGCTGGATGCTGCTGGAATCTATGCTTTTATTATTCAAACAGAATTGTGTGTGATGCATCCAAATGTTCTGAATTATGCAGTAGCTTGAATTTTCATATTCTAGAAAAACATAATAGAAGTTAAAGTTATGAACACCATGATTTTAAAGCTCCTCAACAAAGAAAATTTATCCTTCTTAATTTAAGTTGTGTTATGTGTTAATGACATTTAAATAATAACATGAATGTAATAGAGGAAATTATTTAAAAGTGTGTTAGAAAATTTACCCCAAGTTTCAAAATTTCATGTTTTATTTTGTCATACAATAAATCTGTTAAGTTCTAATCTCTCAAACTTTATCCTATTCTATTATATATCCATAATATATCTTCATGTTTTAAAATTGTATCTCTCATTAGAGCAAGTCTTAATACAATTCTAGTTTCGACTAAGTCATAATTTTCAGCCATGAGCGTTATGTGGAAACTTGTGCCTTATAATTTCTATATATTTTCTGACTTTTGTCCTACAGAAACCTTATTTCCAATACATTGTTCCATTTTTGATAAGTTCATTCATTCATGCGGTGAATGCTGGTAATTTTCACATCTCATCCTTCATGACAACTCCTTTCTTTCCATCAAGACAACTGTCTCTTTTCATAGCTTCCTTTTTTGTGTGTGGCCCACTGTCTTAGAGTGGATGGGAAGTAAACTGGTGGAGCAAGAGCAATGTGTCTGTAGCTATAGGGCTATGACACTGAAGAAAGCACACTTCTTCCCCAAGCAGTGTTAACTGTATGCAGTGCTGTTCTGGAAGGAGTGGGGCCTCTCGTGTCCCTCTCTCATCCTTGATGATATGCTGATGGGCCTAATCTTTTACAAGAGTTGTGTGAGATCATGAGTTAAACTTTATTTATTAAAAGAGTAATTAGTATCAGATAAATCATATAAAAGGCATTATTGTCAGCCACAATTCTTATTATGATTATGTGATATGAGAACTGGAATCTTTTAATGAGCAAAATCTAAACATATAAAATTAAAGACAAATAATATGGTGACAAATATAGAAGGATAATGAGGGGTAAATTATATATATACTGGCATATATATATATATATATATATATATATATATGCCAAACTTTAGAAGAATAAAAATCATTTTGTTTACAATTTGTCACTGTAAATATTTATATTTTATATTACTTTATATTTTAAATCACCAACAACAGTTTATGCTAGAGGGGATGTGGAGAAAGGGGAACACTTCTCCATTGCTGGTAGGAGTACAAATTTGTACAGATGCTTTGGAAATCAGTTTGGTAATTTTTCCAGAAAATGGAAAACAATCTACCTCAAGATCCAGCAATTCCACTCTTAGGCATATACCCAAAGGATGAACATTCATACAACAAGGACATCTGTTCATAGCATCATTATTTGTAATAGCCAGAACCTGGAAGCAACCTAGATGCCCCTCAACTGAAGAAGGGATAAAGAAAATGTGTTTCATTTACACAATTGAGTACTACTCAACAGAAAAAAAAATAGAATCTTGAAGTTTGTAGGCAAATGTATGGAACTAGAAGAAACCATCCTAAGTGAGGTAACTCATTCACAGGAAGACAAATATGGTATGTACTCACTCATATATGGATTCTAGACATAGTGAAATATAGACATATAGACATTGCCAGCCTATAATCCACACCTCCAGAGACGCTAGGAAACAAGGAGGACCATAAGAGAGACATACAAGGTCCTCCAGTGAAGCAGAAAGGGACAAGAACCCCTGAACAAATGGGGAGTATGGGGGGAGGGGATGAATGTAGGAGAAAGAGGAAGAATAAAGAAAATGGGGAGGCGAACATGAGGAAACAGGAAGATTGAGTGGGGAGAGGAATAGAGGAGAGCAAGAAAAGAGACACATCAATAAAGGGATCCACTATAGGTTTAAAGAGAAATCTGGCACTAGGGAATTACACAGAGATACAAAAGGATGACCCCAACTAGGACCCTAAGCAATAGTGAGAGGCTACCTTAAATGCCCTTCCCCTATAATGAGAATGATGACTACCTTAAATGCCATCCTAGAGCCTTCACCTAGTAGCTGATGGAAGCAGAGCAGAGATCCACAGCCAAGCACTGAGTCAAACTCCTGGAATCCAGTTGTAGAGAGGGAAGAGTGAGGAACAAAGGGTCAAGACCATGCCGGGAAAACCCACAGAAACAGCTGACCTGAGCAAGTGGGAGCTCATGGACCCCAGTCTGACATCTGGGGAACCAACATAAGACCAAACCATGCCCCCTGAATGTGGAGTCAGTTAGGAGCACTGGTCACTCTATGGGGCCTCTGGTAGTGGAACCAGGATGTATCCCTAGTGCAGGAACAGACTTCGGGAGCGCATTTCCCATGGAGGGATACTCTCTTAGCCTAGATACACAGGGAAGCGACTAGGCCCTACCCCAAATGACGTGACAGATTTTAATGATCCCTCATGGAAGGCCTCACCCTCCCTTTTAAATATTTTTCTTATCGGTATTGGATAAAAACACCGAGGTTGCATCTTATATAAACATACTGAAATGATCTTGTACGTTCAAATTACTTCTTACTCCTCACATAACCCTACTTATGGAAAAAATGTGGGCACATTTACATAAATATGTGTAGATTTTGTGGAGAGATGCTGGACGTTTGTGTCTACATGTGTACATGTGCTTGTGAGCATGTGAGAAGATGGGGTATGTGCATGTGAATGTATGTGTCCGGGCAAACTGCATAACTGTGCATATGCAAGCTAACTATGAATGTTTCTGTCTTCTATTTTTAATGACCTCTAGAATACCAATATGGGATATGATTATTCTGTCCTTTAGCTAAGTGAGAAATACTTTAAATAAAATGTTTATTCATCAGAACTTCCTCATTACCTAATGACATTTGAGTCATAAAAATGCTCACAAAACTACTTATTTTTCTAGTGTCAACACTGTAATGGGTTTTTTCTGGTAGCTAAATGGTATATATCATATTGTAATATATATGTATACATAATTGATGGTGAAAATGTAAAATCTAATGTGAAGCTCAACAGCTTCACAATGTCCATTTAAACTGTATACAAGTCCATTGGCATATATAGATTTTGATTCTGGTTGATTTGGGTGTATATCGTCCTGGAACTAGAATTACAGATGATTTCTTGCTACCCTGTGGATGCTTTGAATAGAATGCTGTTCCCATGGAATTTCAGTCAATGCTCTTAACTGTCTAGATATCTTTTCACCCAGGGAGTCCTTTACAATAAAGTTTAAATTTTAAAAGTTCGTTAAATACAGATATTTAATATCTATATGCAAAATTCTCAAAATATATTTAAACACATATGATGGCAGGAATGTGTAAAAATTCAGCTTAGAATTTGTAGTTTTAAGTGAAGTTACAAGCAAGCGCTCTGCATGAGAAGGTACACGGTCTGCCTACCAAAGATGCTAGCTTGTATTTGATGATGTCATGACTGCCCTAGTTAAAATTAAAGAAGCAAAAAGTTTGTACTTGCCATTTGCTTCCAATGTTGTTGTTATGGGATTTTTTGGTATCACTTTTGTCTTTAATATAATTTTGTTTTTATACTGGAAGCACTAGACATAGGTAATATTTTAAAATGCATGAATGATCATGCAAACATTGAATCATTGATAGTCTCCTAAAATTAATATTTAAGAATTTTCCCAGTTTAACCTATAGCCGGTTCTCATGTACATTATTTTCTATATTGTATAGACATGTTCCCTTTCTTTTCTTACTTTGTGTTTAACCTAGAACTTAGAGCATCACATATGCAGCCAAGTACTCTACCACAGAGCTATCTTAGCTCTTCTCTGAGGCAGGTTTCAGCAATTTGCCAAAGCTCAACTTAAACTTGCTCCATATCCCAGACTTGCCAAGAAACTGCCTCAACCTCCTTCACAGCTGGAAACCTTGCCATCAGTCACACGTTTTTGTTTATTTTGTTTCTAAATAAAAATTTCTGATTATGAATGATATTAAGAGGCTAAATATTTGATGTAATGGATGAAATATATATTTACTTAAATATTTAATTTCTGCTTTCTTCTGAACAGGAACTTAGGTGTGTACTGCTAAACAAAAATACAGATGATTTCTTACTTAGGTATTTTGTGTTGCATATTTACCAAGTATACTCTATTCAATTTTGTTTACAGTATTTGATCTTCATTTTTTATATCTGACAGTGATGTGTTTCTGTGTCACTTGTGTCTGAATAAAGTTTTCATTTTGGTATCAAGTATCAGAAGGAAAACTAAGGGACAGAGACTAGAAATAGCTTACAGGTAACACTCCTTTAGAAGAATATCTCAGCAAATGGGAATTTATGGAGAGAGGAAGGTACCTAATATTGATATACACAATATTAGCTTTGAAAAATCAGCTGAGCTCATTGAGGCAAAACGGGGAATATTTTCTTAGTAACGACTTATACAACTTAATAAGAAAATCGCTTTTATTTTATTACTCTATTTTTTAAAACAATCATGCCACAGTTCCCTCCCCCTCCCTTGCTACTAACCCCCAACTTCTTCCTACCCGACCCCCACCCACTCCTCAGGGAGGGCGAGGCCTCCCATGAGGAATCAACAGAGTTTGTCATATCACATGAGGGAGGACTAAGTCCCTCCCCCCAGTATCTAGGCTCTGCAAGGTATCCCTTCTTATGGAATGGGCTCCAAAAAGCCATTTCATGAACTAGGGGTAAATGCTGGTTGCACTGTGTGTGGCCTCACAAACTGCCCAAGCCACCCAACTGTCATCCACATTTAGAGAACCTGATTCGTTCTTATCCTGGTTCCCCAGCTCTCTGTCCATAATCAGAGAGCTCCCACTTGCTCAGGTCGGCTGTTTTTGTGGGTTTTCCCAATCATGGTCTTGACTGCTTTGCTCATATTATCACTCCACCCTCTCCATGCCTGGACTCCAGGAGTTTGGCCCAGTGCTTAGCTGTGAATCTCTGCATCTGCTCCATCAATTACTGGTTTTTATGATGACAATTAAGGTAGTCATCAATCTGATTACAGGGGAAGGGCAGTTAAGTTACTCTCTCCTCTATTGCTTAGATTCTTAGCTGGGGGTCACCTTGTGGATAAAGGAAAGGGATACCTTGATAGAAGGAGCCACTATGGGGTTAGTAAGAAACCTAGTACTAGGGAAATTCCTGGAAATCCACATGGAAAAATTATTTATTCTGTTTCTATTTTTAAATTTCCAAGTATTTGTGAGACTGATGGTAGATAAAGAGCACACAAATGATCGAAGCTTCACAATTTATTAAGAACCTGGTTTAACCACTATCAAAAGCAAAGTTAGAACAAGAAGCAATGATTTCATGGGTTTCCTAGTTCAACTAATTGATTTACACGTATGGCCAAAGCTGATTCTGGACAATGACTCTTAGTCAAATGGATACTCAGGGGCATGACGGAGTGAACAGGGTTATCACAGTTCTGAAAGCAGAAGTGACATCACTTTCAAGCAAGGTACCCATTCCCTAGCTTTCAAAAAGCTTGAAAAGGGAATAGGGAATCAAATTACCAGGCCATTCTCACAAGTCCAGATTGCATTTATCCATCAACTTCTCCATCTTAAATATCTCATAGTTACATGCAACTGCAATTAAATCCTTTCTAACTGCCATTTAGACAAAGAATCTATAGTCATTCCCTATACTATAGTATTTCTCTTTTATTGTTTAGCCTATTGCAATTTAGATTCTATTCATCCAGTCCTCACAGATGAATTGAAAAAGTCATATATTAAGAGACAATAAATATTATTTTTGCTTGAATTTCTAATGTAAACTATTTACCACAAAAGATTTCATGTAGTAGACATATAGTAAAAAAAAATACAAACATTTACATTTCTATGGTGAAAAAACTGGTATTGTAATATCATTGATACTGAATAGGAGTTTGTCCATTGTTGTTCAGCTAACCAAACTAGACTGTTTATTGCTGCCAATTATATTTCTCTTACAAATTCATTGCAAACTTCTTTTTCAGTTTGGATATGAAATAGTCCCCAGAGACTCAGATGTTGAATGCTGGGTGTCCAGTTGGTCATGCAATTTTTGAAGGCTTTGGAAACTTTAGAGGATCAGAATGAGCTAGAGGAAGCAGGTCTCAATGGGCCATGTTGGGGACTGGATTGTACCCAAGGTTTTTTGCTTGATCTCTTTCAGCTTCCTGTGCCCTATGAGGCAAACAGCTTCCTCCTCCACCTGTTCATCCTAACTCTACTATGTTCTGACCAAGAGCAAGGGACAAGTAGCCAAGGATAAATCACTCTGAAACTGAGATCCAAATAAATATTTCCCCATTTACATTATTTATAATACGTATTTTTGTCATAGACAAATAAAAGTAATAGTGGAATGATCTTTCCTTCAAGTGACATTTTATAAACTATTTCCCCAATTCCTTAAACTCTAGCACATTCTTTCAAAGGCACCAAACTTTGTCTTACTAGTGACAAAATCTACATATTATTTTCTATGAATTTGATTTCTAACAATTTTCTATTGATTGGATTTTGGATTTGGAATTCTATACTGGAGATTCTTAAGGATGTGAGCTGTCATCAGACATAACAGAGGTTGATTCATATTCCTAACCATGTGACTTTCTTCTCTGTGGTTAGCCTAGGGCACCACTGTTCCTCATATCCTCTCATCCTTGTGTATGCAACCTCTCAAAAGTGCTTTGCTTCACCTCTTTGCCAAGGATGTTACTTCCTCTTTCAGTCTCCTATTCTCAAATGCTGTTAATGTTCAAGTGCTCTTATTTGTTCTTGTCCTTAAATCCCACTGAGCTAATTAGCGTTCTTTCACAAGTTAACACAAACATTTTGTGTTTATCACAAGGCATGGTGTTATACCACTTGTTGTCTCCGTTTCTACTAAAGACATCTGAATATTAATAAGTTCACAGTCTATTCTGATTCCTCCTTTCTTAAGAATGGATTTACTTAGTGATTTATTTCTGGCTAGAGGTTTTTGGCTTAAAAACTCAGTTGTTAAATAAAACTTAAAATATTATTTCTAAGAACACACAGGGAAACATACATGCATGTCACAAAAGCTTGCCAATGCCTTTATCATATAAAATTTAATACAAATGAAATGTGACATTAAAAATACATAAAAATATCAATTTATTGCTCAGTTTAAGTACTAAGTAAAAAATTTAACTTTTTTCTTTATTCCCTTTTTATGCTACCTCCTACCTCCCTTTGAAATAGGACAGCTGGTCTTAGACTTATGATTTGTGTTCACAGTTTCCTCCCTTAAAAAGAAAAATTAAAAAATAAAATGAAGACTGTTGAGGGAGATGAGTGATTGATCATTGTAACACCAGCAATGGGCACTTTCTAACAGTTTCTTCTATTCTCTGTCTACTCAAAACTGGCATCATGAAGCTTTCTAATTCAGGCTAACTAAAAAAACACAACTCCATAATGAAGTGTGAATTTCAGTATCTCTAATCAACAATAATGTTTTGCACATGTGATAAAACACCATGACCAAAAGCAGTATGGGTAGAGAGTGTTTGTTTCACCTGGTCAGTTACATTGAGAGGAGTAAGGGCAGGAACTCAAGGCAGAAAGCTGAAGGCAGGAACTGGAGCATAAGCCATGAAGTAGTGATACTTGTTCTTCATGACTTGCTTACCGTGCATTCATCTGGGACCAACTGCCTAGGGGCAGCCCTGCCCACCCACCCCCTTTAGCTAGACCCACTCACATCAATTTTTAAGCAGTAAACCAGACTGCAGACTTGCCTACAGGCACAGCTTATTTACCCATATTCTTCAATAAGAGTCCTTCTTACCAAATAATTGTGACTTATGAAAAGCTGACATACAACTAATCAACACAATAAACCTCTTTAATCTTGACACACAAACCTAAAACTATTAAGCCATAAACTTCCCTTTCTTGTTTGTCTCAAAATCTCACATTAATATCATTATCATAAAATAAAGCATTCCAACTTATTAATGACACAGTGTTTAAAATCAAAACTTTAATGTCCATTGTCTTTAAATCATTCAAAGTATTTTTCAGACTTCAAATCTTCCCTAAACATTCACAACCTTTCTAAAATATGCAACACATCTCTAATACTCCAAAGTCTCTAAACTGTGGGCTCTTGTAAAATAAAAAAATAAGTGTTACACACACACACACACACACACACACACACACACACACACACACACACACACACACACACGGTGGAAGAGCTTGAGCATAACAAAAATCAAATCAAAACAAAAATTCAACTGTGTAAAAAATGCAGTGTTTGACATTCAGAACCCACTCATGATCCTCTAGGGTCCAAAGGACCTTATCAGCTCCGTTTTTCCTTTTCTGCCACTGGAAAGCATTCACCGCTTGTCTCATCTCACTGGAGACCCATTCCACAGTTGCTGCTGCCCTTAGTGATCATCCCATGGTCTGGCATCTTCCAAAAGTGGAACTCTTGAGCTGTATCTTCATAGTAGCTTCTCCTAGTCTTTCTTCAGGGACTCTCACCCTGATACATGGTGCCACCATGCCTCAACTTATTTCTTTGGAATCTTCAGGCTTGAAGCTTCTGATGTTAATGAAGACGAACCTTCATTAATGGCTTCTTTTTTCATTTTCCAGTTCCAAACTTCAACTACTCTCCATAACCCCTTCATGATTTCAAAACCCTTACAACACGGAAAACTCTTATACATTACTAAGTTTGGCTGTACAGCTCTGCCACCTCTGGACCAAAATTCATTAGACCAAAATGTGCTAACCTTTAGGAAGCACGCTCCAGAACATTTTGCCTCAATGTTGCTTGTTTCTTCTTAATCACAGCTGATTCGTCAGCATTGCCTAACCAATATCAATTATCCCAGAAAAGGTAGTATTTCATTTGTATTGGTCTCTTATTACTCATGGGCAATTCTCTAGAAACCTCTCTCTCTGAAACTTCAAGAGGCATGCCTGTACCATCTGCAATAGTCTCGGCATTGTCTCTAAGTTCATTATGCTCTGATCTCTCAGTGGTTTTTCTAGCCCCAAAATCCTAAAAATATTTCCACAGTCTTCCTGAAAATTATCAGTCACAGCTCTAATCCACAAGCCTGCTATAGATTTCTGTCTTTGTCAGGGTTTCTGCTACTGTGGAAATACACCATGACCAAAAGTCACTTGGGGATGAAAGAGTTCGTTTTTCATACAAATAACAGTCCGTCATTGAGGGGAGTCTTGGCAGAAATTGAAGGCAGGAATCTGAAGGCAGGAACTAAGAGAAGTGATACAGGAATGTTCCTTACTGTTTGGCTTCCTGTGGTTTTCTCAGCTTGCATTCTTCTGCCCCTGGGATCACGTATATAGGTGTGACACTGACCAACATGACCTAAAATACATATTCAAAATTATTAATTAGTACAATGCACTATAAACTTGCCAACAAGCCCATCGTATTGAGGCATTTTCTCAATCAAGAATCTCTCTGCCCAAATGATTCTATCTTGTTTCAAATAGAGAGAAAACTAAGCAAATCACTTATCTGTTTTGTGTTGATTAAAATAAAACCAATATATTCTGCTTATATCTTTGTGCTATTCAATAAGCACTTCTATGACAGGACTATGGCATTGAGCCATATGATAAAATTTACTTTCTTCAAGTAATTCTTTTTTCATTTTTTAATTTGAATTAGAAACAAGATTGTTTTACATGTCAATCCCAGTTCCCTCTTCCTCCCCTCCTCCCCTACCACCTCTCCCAACTAAAACCCTACCTATAACATACCCTTTATGCTCCCCAGGGAGGACGAGGCCTTCCACAGGGAGTCTTCAGAGTCTGTCATATCCTTTAGGATAGAGTCTAGGCCCACCCTCCTGTGTCTTGGCTCAGGGAGTATCCCTCCATGTAGAATGGGTTCTCAAAGTCCACGCCTATGCTAGGGATAAGTACTGATCTACTACAGGAGGCCCCATGGATTTCTCGCACTGACACCATGTTCCTGGGACCTGGATAAGTTCCATGCTGGTTTCCCAGTGATCAATAAGAGGACAAAGAGCACCCCATTTTTCAGGTCAGCTGTTTCTGTGGGTTTCACCACCTGGTCTTGACCCCTTTGCTCATCATTCCTCCTTCTCTGCAACTGGATCCAGCTTAGTTCAGTGTTTTGATGTGGGTATCTGCTTCTACTTCCATCAGCTGTTGGATGAAGGCTCTAGGATGGTGAATAAGTTAGTCATCAATCTCATTATCAGGGGCGGGCATTTAAGGTAGCCTCTCCACTGTTGCTTAGATGGTTAGTTGGTGTCAATCTTGTAGATCTCTGTACCTTTCCCTACTGCCTGATTTTTCTTTAATCCTATAATGGCTACTTCTCTTATGGTATCTCTTATTTTATTTTCTATTCTTCCCCCTATACAACCTTCCTGCTCCCTTATGTCCTTCTCACACATCCTGATCTCCCCTTATCATTCTCCTAACTCCCTCTTCCCTCCCCCCCTGCTCCCAATTTGTATGAAGAAATGAAGAAACTTCTGTTAGTATCACCATCCCTGACTTAAAGCTCTATTACAGAGCTATAGTTCTAAAAACAGCTTAGTATTAGCACAAAAACAGACAGGTAGACCAATGGAACTGATTTTTAATTTGGGTTCTATGCCATCATTCAGAACCCAAAGGTAGTTTGCAATTAGATTAGTAAAGATTGGAAATTTATGAGTGGTTAGAGATAAAACTCAGTAGGATATTAATCCTCTACTTCTATCTTCATCTACTCTCATGGATTAATAGGTGACTGCTTAAGTGGAAACACTTCAACTTTAGTATTTGTCTTTAACATAATATTTTGATGATAATTTCTATGAAAGAATATAGTAGTAGTATATCCTAGGTAAATATCTCAATATCAGAACTTTTAATCACTATTCGAAACTTCCCTCCAGCCTTGGTCTAATGCTTCTAATCCTGGAATTTGGAAGATAAAGACAGGAGGATTAGAAGTCAAGGCCACCCTTAGCTCCATGCCCAGATTCAGCCTCCAAAGAACAGAAAAAAAAAAAAAAAACGATTTAGACAAAACTGTGAAAAGTGTTTACAAGTGATCATGATATTTTGAGATGATTGCAATTGTAGTATAATCTTTGGACTAACAAGTCTTGAATGGAAATTCAACCTCAAAAGTCACAGCTAAATTTGCCAAATTAATATCAGGCACCACATTAATAAACACTTGTGTAAATGTATTTTAAATTATTTCAGTAAGGCTTTTGTTCAGCCTCTGAAATTTAAAATTTTGTGGTAGACATGTTTAGGCATGGAAAAAAAAAAGGATCATAGTACCTCAAACTGAGTATCTTTCTTTACAACAATTCTATGAAATTTACAAAGAATAAAATATAATGTAATATAACACAGTTGACATATATTTCTTTTCTACTAATCAGTTGTTGATGCCAAGACTTTAATTTCTGAGTGCCTAATTCCCATGGATATAGTAAGAAAGGCTTAGAATACCAATACATATTAAGAAATTAAATTTTTCTAGATGTGTATGATTTTAATTGATATTTCTAACATAAATTATACAAGCACAAATAAAATTAATTCCAGTTCAATTTATTAGAATGTTTTATCACTCTTAAAATAATAACACTGTAGCCGGGCGTTTAATCCCAGCACTCGGGAGGCAGAGGCAGGCAGATCTCTGTGAGTTCAAGGCCAGCCTGGTCTCCAGAGTGAGTGCCAGGATAGGCTCCAAAGCTACACAGAGAAACCCTGTCTCAAAAAACCAATAATAATAATAATAATAATAATAATAATAATAATAATAATAAACTCTGCCAGAGACAAAAGAACACAAGTACTTTGGAACATATTTTGTTTTGTATAAATATAGGTGAGTTGGAGAAGCAAACTTATACATCTCTAGTTTTTGAAGACTGAATAAATTGCATTGTATAAAACATAAAACTTGTGCATATCTTACTTAAGACCTTACAGAAAGTGTGTGTTTAGACTTAGAATTAATGAAGTATTAATTTTGCTTTAAAAGCAATATGTTTATCCCTCTCCATAAACATAACCTCCTAACATAACATGTAGCAAGGCATTTAAAAATAGGAGCAGGATAAACAGCTCAGTTGTGCTTCTTTTAAAATGTAACCTGATACTGTCTGTTACTGTTGCTTGCTGGTAAATACAGGATGATACTTGTATCATCCTGCTCCTCTCAGAGTAAGGAACACATGAATAGCAGGACCACAGCCTCCCATTGTTGGCATGGATTTGCTCACCATTGCAAGGTTTCAAATTGAAAACTACAGACAAGCATTTGAAGGGCAGAAAGCTTCTCAAAGCAGCATTTTTCTCCTTATATGAGGAAGGAATTTTAATATTGTTCTCATTTGCTGAAGTCTATGGAAAAATTTATCATATTAAAAAAGGAATAAATGTATGTATTATGTATCATAGCAGTGCAATGATTGTTCATAGAACTGAGATGAAGAGAGAAGATAATGCTTGGAATATCCTTTATTTTAGAATAGAACAATTTTATATTTCTTTGAGAACTACATTAATATTAAGCAAATTGTGATTTAACTCTGGCACAACAATGGGAAATTACTTATTGCTAGAACTGAGGAATATATAGAAACACATTGGAAACAAAACCTATTAGTTAAATACAAATTAATATGGTAATTAGAAATAGTAGTTTGGCACATCCTACCTAAACTTCAGAGTTCTGTGCACATAGTGATTTAGTATCTATACTGCTAGTAAAAATTAAAAGTATTCTGAGATTATTTAATATATATTTAAGTTGTTATTGCTTCTAGTGATTTAAAATTATCTAAAAACACTGACCACCCATATGCTCTGTATTTAACATATCCATAAACAGATTGCTATTTTGAGCCAAGTAAAATAAAGTAATATTGTAAATACAGATAAGCCTAAGAAATATCAAAAATTTGAAAGGGAAAGTGACTCATAAATTATACTATGCACTCTACATAACAACAAAAAACACCATCAAGATTACCTTAAACACCATCCTAGAGCCTTCACCCAGTAGCTGATGGAAGCAGAAGCAGATACCCACAGCTAAGTAATAAGCCGACCTCCTGGAATCCAGTTGTAGAGAGGGAGGAGTGATGAGCGAAGGGGTCAAGACAACAATGCTGGGGAAACCCACAGAAATAGCTGACCTGAGTAAGTGGGAGCTCGTGGACCCGAGTCTGATAGCTGAGGAACCAGCAGAGGACCAAACCAGGCCAGGAGCCCTGGGCTCCTGGGGCCTCTGGCAGTGGAACGAATGGACTTTGGGAGCCCATTCCCAACAGAGCGATACTCTCTCAGCCTGGATTCACAGGGGAGGGTCTAGGTCATGCCCCAAAGGATGTGACAGACTTTCGTGATCCCCCACGGAAGGCCTCACTCTCCCTGGGGAGTAATTAGGAGGTGAGATGGGGGGCTTGTGGGGGAAATGGGAGGACAGGAGGGAGAGGGAACTGGGATTGGTATGCAAAATAAGATTGTTTTTAATTTAAATAAAAGTTAATAGTAAAAATGACATCAGTACTTAAAAATAGGGAAGACAACTTTATTTTCAAAATTACTCCTTTTTCAAAATTAATAATGCATAATCATATTTAAAAATAAAATCTAAAATATATTAGCATTTACTAATATATATTAATAAAACTGTGATATTGCAAATTATTAAAACCTTTTGGAATTTCATTTATTTAAAACATTCAGAAAAATATTAAATTTCACAACCCTTTGAAGCATATGCTGAAAACTTAGCAATGTATTCTACTACTAACAAATGTGTACAAAGATATGACTGAAGGAAGCATGATTTTAAATATATTGGGATTAAATATTGAAACAGGTAAAATATTTATATCTGTTTGGCTAATCTATACAAGAAACCTCAAAAATGGCATGTAGAAAGTATACAAAATAAGCAAAAACCATAAACACAAATGAAATATTCTGATAATCTCCAGGCTAAATAAAAAATAAACCCCAGGAATTAAAATTGATATGAAAAAAGGTACTAAGACAAACTGAATTAGAGTATGTAACATGAAATACACTGTGAGATAATAACCTTATATTGGAAAAAATCTAAGCAGGTAATGTAGAGAAATTTCAGCCATAGAAAAAATGTGCTGGCAAGGATTTGGAAATAGTAATAATTATATAGCAATAAAAGACAGGAGGAAAAGAAGGATAAGAATTCAAATGATTTTATTATAGGTGCCATTTGCTCAACTTTAGTGTGTTCAAAAACTGAGGTAAGCAATTTAAGAAATTTTTGTTCTTTAAGTATGTACCAGTACATTATGGGATGGGGTCATACTCATAACCCTGTTTCACAAGCCAAATACATGGTAATGGATGATGGAGGGAGTAGATGGAAGGCACGCTCCTTATTTCCCATCTCCGCTTCCCCCATGACTGGCTTGGTCATTTACTGCAAGTTACATAGTTTCCTTTATGTCTCATATTAAAAATAATGATGATAGCAGTTTCTAGATCACATGATTGTTATGGAAATTGCATTTTAAAGTAAGCGTAATGTGTGTGGTGTGGAAAATAAATGCTGAAAAATTGCACCTGTGTCTACGGAATGGATATAACGAGTCTTTCAAGATTCCAAGTAATATTCAAGGCAGCCTCACCAGTAACTTGAAGCAGGAGGACTTGGATATAGACGGTTTCCTAATCTAATATCTAATCTCACAGTCAAGAGGCTTTATTTTGTCCATCTGTTCTTGCATCTGCAGTGAAATGCTATGCGCTGTTCAGGAAGAAAGGCAGCAGACACATCGTGTGCCGCCTTTGATATACTACCATGAAAGTGTGCTTTGAGAACAGAGAATGGTCCCAGGACATCCCAGAAGATAGTATGCACTCAGGCATAGAAACTGGCCAGTGTTATACAAAAAAGACTGACTCAGAGAGATGATTTGTGGAAACACAGAGAAAGGCAGAAGGAATAAGAGCCAAGTAGCTTTTAGGGATTGTACTGGGTAGATATGACAGGTTCAGTCTACTGAGAATAAACATTTCACTCATTTTACAGTTTTATTCCACCAGTTCCTCTTTTGCTTCCCATTTCTACCTTCAACAGGGAAAGAAAGGCATTTACACACCATATGAATGTGGAAGTCTTTACAAGGTTTATCTTCTATCATTTGAGTTTTTACAAAGGTTTATCTTTTATCATATTATTTATTATATATTATATTACACTTACTATATGTAAATATTCTAAATGTGCTTAATTTAACTTGACCACATATTTTATTATCCAAAAGACAAAAAACTTTAGATACATAAGAGGGAATTATGTCATAGAAAGCACGTTAAAATAAATTGTTCTGGAAAATCTGTGTGTCCTCATTAGGCAAGGGGTATGAGTTAAAACCAGGGGTTTGAGACTACTCATTCCTTCTTCCTTTAAAATATACTGTTCAGCCTATTGGACCTTTTAGCAAAGAATACTGTGGATAATAATATGAGAATAACTGTACTGCATGGTTTAAATTATGGCTGTAAAATTATGGAATTTCACATTTTAAAATAATTATTTTAATTAAAAATGGGAAAATTTACCCAAGAGGGCTATTGTGAGGATGTGTACACTCCTATACACACAGAGGCACACATGCATAGGTGTTAGTTTAATGCTCACAACATGGGAGCAGTTGCTATTTCTGATCAGTCTATTTATGCCACTCTCTGAGGCTCTTTTGAGGTGGATAACTGACTTTCCCTACATAGCAATGCCCTATTCCACCATATATCTTCATCAAAATTTTACCAGTGTTAAAGGTTTGTTCCTCGAACAGCCAGTCTTCTCTGGAGGAGAGCAAAGATATGAGCCTCAATTCATCCTTCCACCAAAAGATGGCACAAGTAGTTATGTTCTTAAATGAATGTTAGATTAATACCGAAGAACTGCATTTTAACAGATGACATGCTTGTGAATACGGGTAACTTTGTTTGGTGCCAGACACATTCTCATGTGTGGACAGTATTACTTAGAACAAACAAACGCCTTCATTTTAAATGTCACGGGAGGAGAAAGGACTTTTCAACACTTAGTGACATTGTGTAATCACAGGAAAATTGAAACTACATAGAATTTGATGACACAGGGAGAGGATTTGGAAGGTCAATGTTTAGAAATAGAAAACTAGGATTATAATTGAAGAGATTCCCTAAAGAGAAAGGGAGTCCTTTGGAATGAGTTACAATTGAACAGTAAAAACAGCATCAAGAAAAATTCAGCAAAGGCAAAATAGAGAAAAAACAAGTTTAACTGATTGCATTAAGTGTAATGTCACAGAAGGCAGGTAAAGTAGATTATGAGTGTGTAAATGACTCGTAGGAAAGCCACATACACCAAGGACCTGGGGATTGTTGTTGCTGACAGCTTTCTTTCACCTTCTGAAAATTACTAAGGAATATTGCATTCTTTGGGAAGAAATATGGAACTATGATTCTGGCTAGCTAATATTGTATGTAAATTCTAAAACATTGTTTTGATATTTTGACTATGACATTCAGGATTTTAACTCTAGGCTGTTAGGTATCACCTCCTGTCTTAGTTAGGATTTCTACTGCTATGAAGAAACATCATGACCACCACAACTCTTATAAAGGAAATCATTTATTTGGAGCTGGTATGCTGGTCCAGAAGTTTAGGCCATTGTCACCACATTTGGAAGCATGTTGGCAGGCAGACAGACATGGTTCTGGAGAGAGAGCAGAGAGCTGTACATCCAGATCTACAGGAAGAAAGGAAGACACCTGGCTGGCCTCAGCATCTGAAACCTCAAAGGCCACCTCCAGTGACACACTTCCTCCAACAAGGTCACACCTACTCCATCTAGGCTATAGGAATTAGTCATTTCAAATAACACTGATTTCTATGATCCCATAAGGGCCATTTTTATTCAAACCACCACACTTCCTAAAGCCTTTGGTAATGAAGCAATTAAAGATTAATACGACTGGGTAGAAGTGATCTTTTTCCTTATACTAGATACTTTGTGTGATGATCTTACCTGGAATCAGACTATCGATAAATCCCACATAGCTCTAGCAAACAGGTAGGAATGACTTGTGATGCTTCAGAGTTTTAGAAATGGCATATGCTATGGGAAAAAAAAAACTTTTAGGGTCATTGCTAAATGGGTCAACAAGCTCTAACCATCCTCTGATAGACTGAAAATTTTCCTTTACTTAAATAAGCTTTAATCTGTCAGATGTGGGATCTATGAAGATCTTTTCCCATTCTGTGGGCGGTCACTTTTGTCCTACTGACTGTTTCCTTTGCCTTGCAGAAGCTGACAGAGGACTGATTTCCAAAATATGCAAGGAGCTCAAGAAGCTAGCCACCAAAACACTAAACAATGAAATTAAAAAGTAGGGTGCTGAACTAAATAGAGAATTCTCAACAGAGGAATCTGAAATGGCTGAAAGACACTTAAGAAAGTGCTCTCAAAATCATTGGCCATCAGAGAAATGCAATTCAAAGCAACTCTGAGATACCACCTCACACCTGTCAGAATGGCTAAAATCAAAAATACCAATGACAATCTATGCTGGAGAGTATATGGAGAAAAAGGAACACTCCTCCATTGCTGATGGAGTGTGAACTTGTAAGACCACTCTGGAAATCAGTATGGTGGTTGCTCAGAAAAATGGGAATCAGTCTACCTCAAGATCCAGCCATTCGTCTCTTGGGTATATACCCAAATAGTGCATGTTCATACAACAAGGACATATGTTCAACCATGTTCATAGCAGCATTGTTTGTAATAGCCAGAACCTGGAAGCAACCTAGATGCCCCTCAACTGAAGAATGGATTGAGAAAATGTGGTACATTTATACAATGGAGTACTACTCAGCAGAAAAAAGCAATGGAATCTTGAATTCACAGGCAAATGGATGGAACTAGAAGAAACCATCCTGAGTGAAGTAACCCAGTCACAAAAAGACAAACATGAGCCCTCATCCAGTGGCTGATGGAAGCAGAGACAGACATCCACAGATATACACTGAGCTGAAATCGGGAATTTAGTTGAAGAGAGGGAGGAATGAAGAACGAAGGGGTCTGTACCAGGTTGGAGAAACCCACAGGAACAGTTGGCCTGAACAAGGGAGAGCACATCGACCCCAGATGCTGTCGGGGAGGCCAGTACAAGACTGATCCAGATCCCTGAACATGGATGTCAATAAGGAGGCCTCTGCACTCCAGGGAGCCTCTGGTGGTGGATTAGTATTTTTCCCTGGTGCCTCTGCACTCCAGGAAGCCTCTGGTGGTGGATTAGTATTTTTCCCTGGTGCAAGAAGGGACCTTGAGAGTCCATTCCACGAGAAGGGATACACTCTGGCCCTGGACACATGGGGAAGGGCCCAGGACCAGCACAGGAAGATTCGGTGGACTTTTCAGAGCCCCTGTTGAGGGCCCTACCCTGCCTGGGGAGTGGTGGGTAGATGGGGTGGGGGTAGGCTGGGGGGGGAGGAGGGATGGGGGTGAGGGGAGGGAGAGGGAGAAGGGACTTACATGTGAAACAAGCTTGTTCCCTAACTAGAACTAATAAATAAATTTTAAAAAGAGCTTTAATCTTTTCACTTTATTTAAAAATATTATGTTATTATATTTTGAATTTTAAAGTTTTTTAAACTATGGTGTTTCTTTCTTTGGAATTAATTTTTTATTGATAATAATTTTTCATGCATTTCCCCTTCTCTGATCCTCCCAGATCCTCCCTAACTTATGGAAACTATATTACACAAGAAAATTTAATCATTTTTAATTAATGAAAAATCCCATGTAAATACTACTAAGTACAAACAGGTTCCAATCTCCTTTTATAATTTTAGTTTTAAAATCTCTCTCTTTTTATTGAATACAGTTGATTTTCATACAATATAATCTGGTCACAGTTTCCTCCCCCCAACCCCACCCCTGCTTCCTCCCAGATCCTTCCTGCCTCATTACCACTCACCCAGCTCCAAACTTTCTCTCTTTAGAAAAAAAATAAGAAAGCAAAGAAAGTAAACAGACCAGAACAAAATGTAAATGAGAAGCAAAATAAAATAACAAAGGTAAAGCAAAAGAAACACTTGTTAACTTGCTTTTTGAGTTTGTTTACATGTGCTGAACCATACAGTGTCTAAATTCTGGTCAGTGACATACATTACTTTAAAATATTTATCTATGTTTATTTGGCCTATCTTAAATTCTAAAACATCATAAAATACTTAAAATAAAGCTGCTAATAAATTCTTGCCACTAGCTGTCAACTCCCTTTAAATTTAATGCAAAATACTGTAATCCACATCAGTGAACAATCCATAATATATAATTCTTACTAAATCTTTAGTAAAATTATTATCATTGTTTTCTGATTTTAATCATATCTAGAATAAAGAATTGTTAGGATTTTGTGATACAGGATTATTGTCAGTATGAACATTTTTTTTTTTAAATCAAGCAAGCGTTTAAATGATACATGATTCAAAATAGCTACTGATAATGTCCTTTCTGGATAGCCCAAATAATTTACAGCTTTAGCAGTAAATGAAATAAAAATCAAAAGCCTGTAACTTTAAAGAAAAGATACCCAGAAAAGAGGTTACTCTTAATGACAGCCACCCCACCATGAAAATGTTGAAATGTTATCACAGATAACATTTGTCACGGACCTTACAATACCCCTTTGGTGCTGTTTGTACCACACACACAGGTCAGAAAGGATATGCAGTGTTTAGCAACCCAACCTAGATTTACACAACAAAATAGAAAGAGATTTTATCATGCTAGGTGAAGACCTGCCTCAACATAAATTTTTATTATTCTTTCCTACATGAAACACTTCAGTTTGTGAGAATGAAGAATAGATGTTAGAAGAAAGGCAGGATCTATGCCTTAAGATGAAGTTAAAATTTTTTCTGTCCTCCAAAAGATTTGTTACAACCATGACCTAATTTCTATGGTAATTTACAGGGTTTACAATTGCTTTCTTTCATGCACAGCCTGTATTTCTGCCTCTTTGAAGACTCCAGAGTACAGGCTGCAAGGATTGAGACACACGCATCACCAATAAACTGAATTCAGTTTACCATTCATCAGTCAGCAGCCACTGGTTCACAGTGTGGATTTTCCCTGCCCTTCATTTCTTCTCTTCCTCAGCCCCACCATCTTCCTTCTGATGGCTTTTCTGTTCATTATCGCTTCTGCCAGAAGTGAGAAGAAAGAATGTGAAATTCAAATGAGTCGAAAATAGCTTTTAAAATTTGAGTGTAAGGAGTGAAAGTTGAAAACATTAGCTATAATTAAGTCTGGGCTTTTCTAGTGACTTCACTGAGCTATACTTATCTTTATTAAGTAACATTAAATCTGAAAAGAAAAGAACCATTTGACCCTATTGTCTTCCTTCCTCAATATATAGTTAAACATATGTAAAACATATTTGCACAAAATTTCTGAAAGATAAAAGATGCTAATTAGTTTAGAATATTATTCATTAAACTCCTATTTATGAATTTCACAGAATATCAGTACATGTTTTAGAATAGAAATTGTTATTGTAATTTAGCTTGTCTGCATATTCTTGATATAAGACATCTAAAAGTACATTTACTTATTATATCAAATGTCTAGCTTTTTTTTAACCAAAAACTTGCATGCTGGTTCCCTACTGGCCTCATAATTTAATTTCTAAAGTAACAGAGAAAATAAAACAGCATATTTTAGTTTTCCTAATATACTTGTATGCTACCAAAATGGCTAGCTTCTTTTACAAATTGCATATTTGAAAATTAGTAAATAATTCAATAGAAAGGAGCCATTGCTTAATGCAATATTTGAAATCATAATTTGATCCTAAAATTAAAGTGTAAGAAAGGGGGATTTTTTTCTTAAGTTATTTTCTAGTACCAGAAAAACCTTTGTATCAAAATCTAGTGCGTTTTTTAAGAAGTGAAAGTATTTTGAGAATTTGAATTACTCATTTGTCTCTCTCACATTAATAAAACAAACAAACAAACACTCTCTTATCCTGTGATCCTCAAAATTACTCAAAAGCTGATGATATGGTTGAGCTGGTAACACACTTGCCCCACACGACAGACAATTTGCCTTCAACCCTAAAACCAATGTGTAGGTGGACAGAGAGAGCTGATTCCACAGCATTGTCCTCCAACCTCCATATTTTATCCATTACCACATGTGCCCCCTCCGTACACACATCACATGCACACATAATAAAAGAAGATTATTTATACTTTCATGTATATATACAATTACACATCAATATATTTTAAATCTATAAATTGAGAGGGGTAAGCTATTCAAACATAAGTTAAATGTGTTTGTGTGTATGGACAGTAGTAATAAGTTAAAGAAGGTTTCAAAAATTCATAATATCACAGATCCACATCTCTAACAATGTTTCTGTAGTTATCAAATTGTTGGTTGAATTAAAGACATTTAGATGATAGGTAGGTTTTACACTGTCCCTGCCCGTTTCTGCAGCTGCCTGCAGAAAAAGAGCCCCCAAATAACACATGAGACACTATATTATTTGCAAGCCGTTAGCTGGTGACTAGGATTTCTTGTTTTTGTGGTCTACAAGATTTCATTGTCTCAGCTGTTTTAGATGTTGGATCACCTGGGACACTGTTTCAGGGGGTCTTGCTTCGTCAACCCATATTAGTCTGGAAGGAATCCATATCTTTACATTTTCTGTGGAACACAAGCAAAAACTCCTTATCAAGTAACCTGTCCTCAAATTTAAGTTTAGAAGTCAAATCATTTTTAAAATATATAAGTTGGATTAATTTAGCAGCATTTATAATTAAATGTATAAATTTTAGTATCTGTAGTTCTTTCCTCACCCATCAATTTAAACACCACATTATAGCATATAGTATCCAGACTTCCTGTGTATTTTCCATCTTTATAAGGATTTTTTATTACTCAATTTTTTCCATTTATTTATTTATTTTTTACTTCCTGAGACAGGGTTTCCCTGTGAACTTTCGTCTGTCCTGAAACTTACTCTGCACACCAGGCTCACCTTGAAATCACAGAGATTTGATTGCCTCTGCCTCCTGAGTGCTGGGATTAAAGGTGTGTGCCACCATACCCAGCTACTCTGTTTATTTTTTTCTTTTCTCTAATTGATTGATTGATTAGTCATTACTCCCATTCATAAAAGAAGGCATATTAGAAGAAAAAAATCATGTATATTCTATGTCACAGATCAGAGTCCAATAACCATACTTGATAGCAGGTAAGCTTGTGAAATTGTTGTTATAATTATGTTATAAAATTGTCATAGGAAATAATAAAAAAGATAAATTACTCTATGTTAAATATATATATATATACTAATAAATGATCATTTTCACATTTCTCAAATACTGTTTGCTCTCTTAAATGCTGTCAACAATAACATTGTTTAATCAATCAGAAAAGCTTTTGTATTGCATATCATATGGGTTATACTATTAAAAAATTATATATCAATTATATTGCGTACATCATGCTTAATGTTTTATAAGCTGTTCATTATACAAGCAAAATTCCTAAATAAGGTCATAAATTGCATGTCAATTTACAGTTTTGAACTAGATAGAACATACATTGGGCTGTGTTTCAAATCACATTAAATATACTAATATTAAATGTATAATTAATAATTAAATGGACCTTTGTGAATACCATGCTATTATTAAAATAATTTTAGAAGGTACAATGGAAATTAATTACAGACATTAGCAAAAAAATTACATGGTATTTTAAGAATTCAAATATTTTAAATTATGCTTATGAAATACCACCTTTGAAGCTGGTCTGTTGTTAGACACATAGAAACTCTTACTCCATTACGACAAGAAAAAACATTAGGGAGAGAAAGCTTGCAGCACCTGAAAAGAATTACTACCACTTAGTTATATAACATAGTGAATAATAATCAAACTAATCTGGTATTATCAAGCAGCATCTGCTAATGACAGAGTCCAATTAAGCCAGTTCATGCATACAGATGCTTGTGGTATATGGCGATGGTCAACAAAAAATTGAAGTAGAGGTGTGCCAATTTGTTTAAAGTCACACAGGACATAAGCAGCAAACCAGAGAGTAGAATCCAAATCTGTTCTGTTCAAAATACCAGCCATTATTTCATGCTGTTTCTTTGTCTACAGAAGAAATAGGCTTGGGAGGCATGTAATCTAACTATTCTTGCAAATCAATTTTTACAAAACACCTGGGAAGCAGGCCCAGAGTGATTGAGACATCTGAGAAACTCATGAGTATTATTTTCAAGGGACTAATAGCATGGAAGCTCTCTAAATCATCTTTAAAAAGAAATCTGTGGCACCAGATGGTAGGTCACAAGGCTATCTCCAGAAGGAACAAGAGTCTGGGGATGCTTTTGCAATGCCCAGGAAAATAGTGAAGAGAACCAAAGAAGCTCATTTGGTTTTGTCTAATGTTTTTTTTTTTTTAAGCCCAATTAAAAAACAAAACACTACATGAAACCTTTGCTTAGATCCTCAAGTATGGAAGATGATAACAAGTAGTTCATTTAACAGTGTGCATGTGGCATGTAAGATGTCACTTAGCATTGTGTCAAGGCTCCTTGTTTTTATGACAAGCAACCATTCAGGGAGGGACTCAAAAACCGGAGGAATAAATTAAAGCAAAGCTGTTTTGTATTGTCATCATAAATAGTACTTCCAGGACTATTCAATGCCTGTGTTTCAACTTACTTGCATAGATTTTGCAATAGTTCTTTTTTCACAAATAATAAAATTATTTTTCATTTTACATACCAACCCAAGTTCCCTCTATTTCTCCTTCTCTGACTCCCACCTGCCTCCTCTCTACCTAGGCCTTGTCCATTCCTCATGGGGGGCAAGGCCTTCCTTTGGGAGTCAACAAAGTCTGGCATGCCATGTTGAGGCAGGACCATTCCCTCCTTACTGTATCAAGGCTGAGCAAGATATCCCAACATAGGGAACAGTCTCCAAAAACCAGCTCATGACACTAGGATAGGCCCTGGTGCCACTGCCAGCCCCCTACCTAACAGATCAAGTCACATAACTGTCACCCACATTCAGAGGGTCTAGTTTGTCCCCATACAGGTTCCCCAGCTGTCAGTCCACAGTCCATGAGCTCCCACTAGCTCAGGCATCTGTCTCTGTGAGTTTCCCATCATGGTCTTGGCCTTGGGTATATACCCAAAGGATGCACAATCATACCACAAGGAAATTTGCTGAACTATATTCATAGCAGCATTATTTGTAATATCCAGAACCAGGAAACAGATGTCCATGAATTGAAGAATGAATAAAGAAAATGTGGTACATTTACACTATGGAGTATTACTCAGCTGCAAAAGGCAATGACATCTTGAAATTTGCAGGTAAATGGATAGAACTAGAAAAAAACATCCAAAGTGAGTAACCCAGACTCTGGAAGACAAACATGAACCCACATACAGTAACTGATGGAAGCAGATGCAGTGACCACCAGTCAAGGACTAGGGTGAGTTCCTGGAGTTCAGTTGAAGAGCTGGAGGAGGGATGATACGCTATAGTTCTTCTAGCCAATATTTTTTAGAAACACTGCAGACAAATTATAGTCTAAACAGGAGTTTTAATTTCTATCTGACTTAACAAAGAGGTGGAACAGTGATGTAATTTTCTATAAAGACAGATGGATGACGTGCTGGAAAAACAGTGTGCTGTGGTCAGGTGTTAGGGATACATTTAAAAAGTAGATTTGTAATGAGAAAGAGAAATATTCCAGAGAAAAGGAAAGCCAGTTGTGAATATAATCATGAAGGTAGTCTTTATTTTTTTAATTTTATTTTTTTAAACAATCTGTTTTTATATTCCATACCAATCCCGGTTTCCTCTCCCTCCCCAATAATAACAGGAACTAACAATAATTTGTCACTAACGGTCTTTATAAACAACAGTTCCACTGAAAGGTTCTCATAAACAAATGAAAATCTAAGAAACACACATCTACACACAGAGAAAGACAGAATCAGAGACAGAGATCTCAATCAGTAGATGAGGGCATGAAGTGTGTGGTCATATACAGTCCAATGCATTTACTATCTATATAGCAATTGAATTATTGCATGTTGTGGATTTTATGACCATTGAAAGACGCTCTAACTCTAGGCATCCTCCTTAAGTCCAGAGGATAATGGTATTGCATCAAGACATAAACACAATTTAGATGGAGTGTGGTACTGATTTTTAGAATCCGATAACATGTTAGCTCCTGACTCCAAGATAAATATTTAGCAGTGATGGTAAAAGTTCAGCTGTAGGCCAGAACCAACTGATAAAGTAGTAAGGCAGATGAGGTAAACATGCCTCCCCGAATGTGGTTTGTTTAGCAGATGCATAAGGGCCTTCTACCCAGAAGACCACAGCCAGATGTGTATATATGGGTTTGCCTCTTCATCTACTCTCCCATAGCACTGTAAAGAGCTACTATGTTCATGTTATAAGTCAGATATGTATTATAGAGTGTTTTGTCTGTTCCAAGTACAGTACCACTAGTGTAATAACAAGTAGTTATACTCCAGGTGTTCTAAGGGGGTACTTTTTCAATATTTAGGACTCTGAACCTAGTATCACGGAAATAAGGCCATAAGCTGAACAATTAGCTTAGGCAAACAATTTCTATGTTTGTTAGTACAAGGTAGAAGGAAACTAAATTAGCTTTCCTCTGGAATGCACAGAAAATTGCTCTTTCTGATGCCAGAGGAAGCGATGTTTCTGGTCTAGACTCAGTCACTGACCACCCAGCAAATGAGAAGTTCTGTTTAAGCCATTAAAGGGGGGAATTTGAAAGCCTAGTTAAGAGAACATAGACTTGAAGAGAGGATGAATGGCCTTGGTCATTATTTATACAGCACCCTGAAGATCAAGCAGATTCACAGACTGAATCACTGGATTTTCCCTCCAGCTCTGACTTCTGGAAAGATTGCAGATCACAAACTGTTGGGGATCAGAGTCAGAAAAGATAGCAAAGCATTTTAGATGCTGCTCGGAAACCTGTTTCTCAGGGGGCACTTCTCCAATAGGCATTTAGGAGAGCAGAGTGAGAAGAGGAGAGCAAACAATAATTTGAAAAGTAACCAGTTCTTGATTTAAGCTTCGGTGACTGATTTCTCTTCTTTAAATATTCCTTTTCCAGGCTGATAATGCTTGCGGTGTGCTTGCAGTGCCTGCTCACGCGGGCGTACACACACACACACACACACACACACACACACACACACACACACACACTCATTCACAGGACTTCCTTCTAGTCTTTCAGCCAGAAAAGGCGGTTGTCTCTAAAATCAAACCTCCAGGCTGACACCTAGAGACACTTACACCCTGAAAACTATCATCTTTGCCATCACCAACAGGGGAGCTTAAAATGAAGCTTTAAATGAAGACATGAGGAATCTTCATGGATTTCAAAAATTCGCTTTCTGGCTCACATCTTGGCACAAAGAAGCTGAGATGACTGTGGTTTGAGAAAAGTGGGGTTTTTCTTGTTGTTTTGTTTTTTGTTTCTACTGGATCCCCATGACTGGGAGGAACTGGCAGGCTTTTGTGGGACCTGCTTTTTTTGTTGGAATACCGGTATGGTGTTTATTTATTTGAATTCTCACTCTCTTGCTAGCAACCTGTGGACTTGGGATTTAACTGGTGCAGTATAGAGCACCGCGGGTTGGCAGGCGCTCTGATGCCCGACCTAGTGGCATCTCTTGGCAGCCTTGAAGAGCAAGTCCTCATTCTGGCTTCTTTGGCGGGTTGTGGACATATCATGCCCAGGAGTGGACACTGTAAATGTCCCCTTCTGGCCCTGGGCTTTTCAGTCCATCCGAGTTCCTGCTCTTAATTGACAGGCCAGTGACTATTGGCTGAAGTTCCCCAGCGATTTGCATGAACAGAGAGGGAGTGTCCTCCGCCGCCCTCCCTTCTGGAGCCTGCTGACTGCAGCCTCCCAGGGAATGCGCGGCCGAGGGAACGCGCGCAGCTCGCTGGTCCAGGCAGTGAGCTTGCGCCTGTCGACCTGGCACCCGTGCCTGGATATGGGGCATCTACATCGTCCCAGAAGCAGCACCAGCCACAGGAACCTGCCGGTAAGGATGCAGGAACCCCGCGTCCCCCAGAAGTTGCAATGCTCTCCAGCTGTTCCTACTCCTTGACGGTGTTTTCAAACGTTTTCCCATAATGCAAACTTCACCAGAAGATGGGAGGGGGAGAAAGGAGTTTTGGTTACAGCGCCTATGGTATTTTAGCAAATAGCTTCGGCCCTCGAGTCGAGAGAGGAAGTTTCTGAAGCAGAAATGTTGGATGAGCTGGAGGGTCAGGGTGCCCGCTATCCGCTTTGTATTCAGGGATGTAAAGACTGATTCCTGTGGTGGATGTCAGCTTGGAACTGTCTGCCTACTGCAACTGACAAATGTTTTCGCATAATAATATTCCGCGTTTACTTTGCTGAGTCCTAGGCTTGGCAGGAGGCAGAGGGCATGATAAGAGGTAGCGACCCAGATCTTTTGATTTGATTTTATGAACGAACAAAAATGGGGAAAAAAATCACTTTCCTCCCTCCAGTCTAAATGGGGGTGGGGTGGGGAGCAGGTAGGGAGTATGGCTCAATTTTCCATATTATTGTTATTGCTTTTATTATTTGTGTTGGTAGCGTTGTTTACAGTGGCTTCATAGAAAATGAGTGCAAGACATTAGGTGTTCTGGGACCTTAATGGCAGAATCATTCCAATGAGAAGTAAATGAGAGGTTCATCGCTCAGTGCTTTCCGCCACCATCCCCTTCTTTCCCCACAACCTAAGGAGGTTTCCTGTCGCGTTGCGCAGCCTTTTGAGTGGAAGTCTTCTCTGCTGCACGTTTCCAGGGACCCAGTGCCTTGAGATTTGGGATTCTAAATGTTTGCTAGACGAGGCTAGTGACCGTACCGGGTGGGAGTGGGGAAAATATAAGAGGACGAGAAAGGAGTTAAGTTTCCGAGGCAGCTTTGCTCCCCAGACCTCCTTCTCTGGCAGCAAGTTGTCACTTTTCTCGAAATGAGAGGTTTTGTTTGTGGAAAAGGATGAGGATAAGCATTGTCCTGGGCGGGGGGTCACTCTTTGCTAACTGCCCTCTGTGTTTCCCGGAATGCGTAATCACCTTCTCCCCTCCCTTCACTCCAGCATGTTTTTCTGCTTTTCCTCTTCGTGGGACCGTTCAACTGCCTGGCGAGTTACAGCCGTGCCACCGAGCTTCTGTACAGTCTAAATGAGGGACTGCCCGCGGGCGTGCTCATAGGCAGCCTGGCCGAAGACCTAAGGCTGCTGCCCCGGGCTTCTGGGAGGCAGAGCCAGCAGTTGCTGCACCCTGAGCGCACGGCCACGGAGGGGAACCCCCCTCTCTCTTTCAGCTTGGCCTCTGGAGGACTGAGTGGCCAGTATGTGACCCTAGACAACCGCTCTGGGGAGCTGCACACTTCTGCACAGGAGATCGACAGAGAAGCACTGTGTCTCGATGGGGGCGGAGGGGCTGCCTGGGGCGGCAGTACCTCCATAGCCTCCTCTCCTTCCTCTGACTCTTGCCTTTTGCTTCTGGATGTACTGGTCCTGCCTCAGGAATATTTTAGGTTTGTGAAGGTGAAAATTGCCATCAGGGATATCAATGACAATGCTCCACAGTTCCCAATTTCTGAAATCTCGGTTTGGGTCCCGGAAAATTCACCTGTAAACACCCGATTGGCAATAGAGCACCCGGCCGTGGACCCTGATGTCGGCATTAATGGGGTGCAAACCTATCGTTTACTGGACTACCATGGCACGTTTACCCTGGACGTGGAGGAGAATGAGAATGGGGAACGAACCCCCTACCTGATTGTCATGGGTGCTTTGGACAGAGAAACCCAGGACCAGTATGTGAGCATCATCATAGCTGAAGATGGTGGGTCTCCACCACTGCTGGGCAGTGCCACTCTCACCATTGGCATAAGTGATATTAATGACAACTGTCCTGTCTTTATAGACTCACAAATTAATGTCACCGTTTATGGAAATGCTACAGTGGGCACCCCCATTGCAACTGTCCAGGCTGTAGACAGAGACTTGGGGACCAATGCACAGATTGCATATAGTTACAGCCAGAAAGTTCCACAAGAATCCAAGGATTTATTCCACCTGGATGAGACTACTGGAGTCATTACGCTTTTCAGTAAGATTGGTGGGAATGTTCTACAGACACACAAGCTCACCATCCTTGCTAATGGACCAGGCTGTATCCCTGCAGTGATCACTGCTCTTGTGTCCATCATTAAAGTCGTTTTCAGACCCCCAGAAATTGTCCCACGATATATTGCAAATGAGAAGGATGGGGTTGTATATCTGAAAGAACTGGAGCCTGTTAACACTCCAATTGCATTTTTCACCATAAGAGATCCAGAAGGTAAATACAAGATTAACTGCTACCTGGACGGTGAAGGGCCATTTAGGCTAGCACCCTACAAGCCGTACAGCAATGAATATTTGTTGGAGACCACAAAACCTATGGACTATGAGCAGCAGCAATTCTATGAAATAGCTGTTGTGGCCTGGAACTCAGAAGGGTTTCACGACAAGAGAATCATTAAAGTACAACTTTTAGACGACAATGACAATGCTCCTGTTTTCCTTCAACCTTTGATAGAACTGACTATTGAAGAAAACAATGCACCCAATGCCTTTCTAACGAAGCTCTATGCTACAGATGCAGATAGTGGAGAGAGGGGTCAAGTTTCCTATTTCCTGGGACCAGATGCACCATCATATTTTTCCTTAGACAATGTCACAGGGATTCTGACAGTTTCTACTCAGCTGGACAGAGAAGAGAAAGAAAAGTATAGGTACACTGTCCGTGCTGTGGACTGTGGGAAGCCACCCAGAGAATCCGTGGCTACAGTGGCTCTCACTGTGTTGGATAAAAATGACAACAGTCCTAGATTCATCAACAAGGACTTCAGCTTTTTTGTGCCAGAAAACTTTCCAGGATATGGTGAAATTGGAGTCATTAGTGTAACCGATGCTGACGCTGGGAGGAATGGATGGGTAGCCCTCTCAGTGGTAAACCAGAGTGACATTTTTGTCATAGATACAGGCAAGGGCATGCTGAGAGCTAAAGTGTCTTTAGACAGAGAGCAGCAAAGCTCCTACACTCTGTGGGTGGAAGCTGTTGATGGGGGTGAGCCTGCCCTTTCTTCTACCACAAAAATCACGATTCTCCTTCTGGACATCAATGATAACCCTCCCCTTGTCTTATTTCCTCAATCGAATATGTCTTATTTGTTGGTCCTACCCTCTACTCTCCCTGGCTCACCAGTAACAGAGGTTTATGCTGTTGACAAAGACACTGGCATGAATGCTGTCATAGCTTACAGCATCATAGGGAGAAGAGGTCCCCGGCCTGAGTCCTTCAGGATTGACCCTAAAACTGGCAACATAACTCTTGAAGAAGCTTTGCTGCAGACGGACTATGGACTGCATCGCTTGCTGGTAAAAGTGAGTGACCATGGCTACCCTGAACCTCTGCATTCCACTGTCATGGTGAACCTATTTGTCAATGACACTGTCAGTAATGAGAGCTATATTGAGAGTCTCTTAAGAAAAGAACCAGAGATTAATATAGAAGAGAAAGAACCACAAATCTCAATAGAACCAACTCATAGGAAGGTAGAATCTGTGTCCTGTATGCCCACATTAGTAGCTCTGTCTGTCATAAGCCTGGGCTCCATCACACTAGTCACAGGGATGGGGATATATATCTGCTTACGGAGAGGTAAAAAGCATCCCAGGGAAAATGAAAATTTGGAAGTACAAATTCCACTGAAAGGAACAATTGACTTGTGTATGAGAGAGAGAAAACCAATGGATATTTCTAATATTTGATGTTTCCTTGTGGAATAACACAGAGGGATGTTTTAACTACCAGGGGTAGTCTATGTCAATGCAAACAATGCTGTGCTAACGCAGTTCCACTGAAGGACAACTAATTTATAACTTGTAATATATTGTAAATAGCTGTTTACAGGTTTTTAATTCAAATTCAGAGGTTATAAAATGTGTACAGAATTTTTAAATGAAAATCAGAACTAACAGCTATATCATTGTTATTTATAATATATATATATAAAACACCGGACATAATTGGCAGCTCTCATACACCAAGCAGATGACTGACAAAACTCAAGACGAAGGTAAGAAAAGTACATTTTTGTTGTTCTAAAATGTCTTTTCACCACAAGAGGGCACCAGCTGCCCCTTTGCAGGAAACTGCAGTATTGTACATGCTAGTTGTTGTACATGAAATTAATGAGAGAGTATATTTTAAATATATTGTTTTTCACATTAAATATAAATTAAAGTAAATTGAATTTCCCTACTTAAATATATGATAAGATTGAAAAATCCACTTGTAAACAAAATACATTACCTCATAAGTACATCAATTATAGTTTGAAAGAGAAGGCATTTAAAAAGAAGTGCAATTCATGTTGGGCAAGCATCAAAACATTGCCATGTGTTCCAAATTTGAACGGATGGCTAGCACACTACTTTGTGTATGTCCACCTGCTGTCTGATTTCTTTAGCACAGCACTTGCCAGAGTTAGAGGCAGTGGACATCATCTGTGTTTTCTTCGTTTTGTAAAATGTAACAAGACAATGAACTCAGTAAAAGAGCAAGCACATCAGCGTCTCAATCTCCACTTGCTTGCTTGGCGTGTACGACACCAGTGCATCCTCAGCTTGTCAGCGGGAAATTGTTCTTGGGTTAGATGTTAGGTCGTGTATGATTATATTCATCTACCACATATGAAAAATCAAAAGTTGCATTCAAATCGAATTCCTGTGAAAGCTAGTGTACACTACTGGCTGTTTTAGTTGTGTATCTGATGTGAAAGTAATACCTTTTGTAGTTGTTGAGCTCCACTTGCTACCATCCCTTTGGTTATGGAAAACATACAGCAGTTTATTTGTAAACAGATTCCTTTGATAATTTAGTTTTTACTGACTCTTTTGCAATGAAGCAAACTGGCTTGTCAGTGATTTCTAACTTTCCCATCTTTGCATGAGATGGAAATTTTATGTAAGAACTATAGCAAAGCTGTCAGTGTAAACAAGAAATGTGTTAGCTTCAAATGGGTCACTTTACTATCATCATCATGTATCTGTACCATACCAAAATTGTTTATATGTCTGCAAATTAAAAGTTTATATTTTCATAATTTCTTGATTGTTTTTACCATTTTATATTTGAACATTGGCTTGTTATTTCACTGAAGTGCCTGCTATTTGTGTCTGTTTATTTTCAGGATTAAATGTGAGAAATTGTAGTATTCTGCTATGTGAAAGTTTATATTAAAATACTTCATGGCTTAATTAAGCATTGGGTAAATTATTAAGGGTGTGTATAATTGTAACATGCATAGAAGAGAGTATGCTTGTATGCTTAAGCTCTTATGAAAATTTACATCCATGCATGTGCATATTCATATTAATTAATTTTAGATTTAATATCCATATAACTTTTTTCACATTTCATTCCAGCATACCTCTTGTTTGCTGTGTTTCATTAGCTTGCAATAATTTTTAAGGTAATAACGCACCATGAAGAAAAAAATCTTAAATACATGCACAGTACTCATTAACTTTTCATTAGTTATTTTTTTCTTGTTTTCTTCAATTTGGTGGTCTGAATAAGTAAATATAAGGCAGAGGAGTTTGAGAAAAAATTTCAATATATTTTCATGAAAGTACCTTTTGTATGATAGACACTTGTACTAAGAGATTTGTAAGGCCATTTAAGCCCATAAATTGTTCATTCACAACTCTTACATAATGAAGGAGGAAAACATCCTTCCTAGTCATGTTTTCCTTAGTTTCTTTTATTAAAGGAGGAGCTACTTAAGAGACATGTAGCAACTTTAGCAAAAAATAAGTCCTCCACCAGCTCCATGGTTTGTATTATTATTATAAAGAGAAAAATTAATATTCTATTCACTTCAAAATTTGAACATGGTTCATGTGTTGGGGGTGGTTATTGAACTTCATTTCCTGCATGAGAAATATTTATAACCTTAATAAAATTATGGATTGTTAAGTATTTTTGTTGTAGGATTTCCTTTACACATTATTTTGTTCACATTAAAAACAGAAATAACAGGGAAAACTAAAGTAAATTAAGCTTAAAGATAAAAGCTTCTTTTTCCTAAGACCCTGTGCTAGAACAGTTGCCAAAATGTATGCTAATCATGTCAACGTTGTTAGTTAAGCTGGCACAAAGATAACTGTTCCATTCATTAAGAGCCTAATATCCATTTAACAGTTTGAGAACCAGTGAGTTTCCTTTGCCCAATTTAATGGTGAAGGATGGCTCTGATATTTGTCCTGCCAAATACATCCTACACTATGGAGTGAGGAAAGGTTTCATTAATTTGAACTGGGAAATACAATACCAATGTAGTAATGAATAACTTACATTATTTTGGTGTTATCTGATTCTTGACCATAGATGTTTTAAAAGCTATTTTTTTCTGGACGATACACTTATATCAAGAAGAGTTCATAAGTGAAACACACACACACACACACACACACACACACACACACACACACGTAAAAAAAAATCCCGAAGAATTGGTGCATTATAAAAACCCCAGTCCCTAATGTTTTCAATGATGTACTAGTGTTTTTGAAAATAGCAGGCTTGATTTTAGTATGTAATAGCATCAGTAAATGAAGCATTAAGGATGGTGTATGAAGTTGACTTGATTGCAGTAAGAAGTCTCACAAAGATTCTGATTTGTACTCCTGGATGATGCCTAAATTGACAACTATAAAAGGGGAAATCAAGCAATTCTTCTCCAAGACAAATTTCAAAATATTGATCTTTTACAGAAAAGGGAAAAGGTCATCCATGTGTAGTAGTGCAAAAGGGGTGTTCTTCAGCTCCATGGGCCAGCCTAAGGTCATGCATACACGAAACACAAGTATCTGAAACTGTCTTCACTCTATGCTGGATTTGTACACTCAATGGTAAAGCAGTCCACTCTTAGAAAAATACCCATATTCCTGACTAACATACTGTGCTTACCATTGTGTGTTTACATACAAGCAGTAAATGATTATTGACAAGAGAACCAAAGTGGTGCAAGAAAGCATTAAAAATTATTAATTAAATCGATTCCTAATTACTGTGTAATGGAGATTCATTATCTTTTTCCTAGTTAATTTCAGATAAGAAATATTAATATAAATTGTAAGATAGAATATACATTATTACAATCTTTACTTTCTTGTTTTTTTTTTTTTTTTTTTTTTTTTTTGGTTTTCTGAGACAGGGTTTCTCTGTGTAGCTTTGGAGCCTATCCTGGAACTAGCTCTTGTAGACCAGGCTGGTTTCGAACTCACAGATATCCACCTGCCTCTGCCTCCCGAGTGCTGGGATTAAAGGCATGCGCCACCAACACCTTTATTTATACATAACATTTCTTAAATCGTTACTTTCAATTTTTATGATAAACTCCTAAACTTGAAGTGTTTACATTTACATTTATTTTATTTAATTTTTAGTGGGGTCATATTGCGCCTATGTGTGGCGGTCAGAGGACTACTTGGGGCAATCAGTTCCAGGGATAAAACTCAGGTTGTGAGACTTGGCAATAAACTCCGTTACCCACTGAGCTATCTCACCACTCCCTGGATTGCCTTCCATTAAGAGAATTATACAAAGCAAATGAACATCAGAGAATCCTATTAATGTGCAAAGTAAGAAAACTGCTAACACATTCAGTTTATCGTTTTCATATTTTTTATAAAAAATTAACAAGGATTTATCAAGAAGACAAGATTCCTTAGAAATTGACATTATAGTATGGAAGGGCAATAAGAAAACAAAATTTCAAAATGCTCTGCCTAATAAAAATGACTATTTCATGGGTGTCATGAAACCTGGACCTACCTCTAATTCTAGAAACTTCCAGATCTCAGAATGGAAGTGATTTTTATTTTGTGTTCCTCTCAAAGATGATTTGTAATAATATCTAAAGGGGATATAGGCAAGGGAATATGGAAGGAGATGAGGTTATCTGAAAATGAGAAGATTATATGCAAGTCAGAAAATTGTGAGCATTTGTGTTTGCAGAGCTACCAGCTTTTCAGGTCTTCCTGGCTGCAGGGATGAAAGCAGTAAAAGAAATCAAAAAGTAGTTTGGGGAGGTAAGATAGCATTATCTTAATTTTTTCAATCAAGAAATCTCTATATTTAAAAGTGTTTTGACTATGCACATAAATTTTGGTTGAGAAGTAAATACATTTTGAACAAAAGTGTTAGTGACAATTTAGCGTAATAAGAGCCTTATACTATAGTATCTGAAACATTTAGGATTTTATATAAGATATAAATACAATATAACAGATAAAACTAGTGGTATTATAAAAATTTGAATATAATAAGCAGCAAGTGAATGGTTTCTGTAATTTTGTTTTGAGCCTATATTTTACAAATATGAAAAGCTAACTGATCACAATAAATCAGCAATGAGCAATCTGAGGCAATAACTCCCATCTCTAATGTTGGGTTTTATGACAGATGGAATTACAAAGGCACTTATTTACCCAGTTTATTTCATCTTTATGTCTGTCAATTCTTTTCAATTTAGTGAACATTACTGTGTGTCCATGTGGTAGATATTTCAATATGAGTGTAATGCCACCAAATATGTCTTATTCTAATCATACTCTATTTGGTTTGCATGCACAACAAAAATGCACATACAGAAAATTTTCATGCTGAAAAATTGGGAAAATATACTATGATGTCAATATTTAGGATTATATACTTGCCAGTGTTGTCTGAAAACAAAAAGGGACAATGATGAATTTAATTATTTAGGGGAAAATCTGGAAAACCTGACCTCAAAAACTACAAAATAAGAACCTAAGAGGTACAGGTGCTGAACAAGTTTGAACATCAGTTTTCAATAACATAAATAATTTAGCACACATCTATTCTCTACATTGTCTGTTGTTTTGTTCTGAAGAATGTATCTATACTTAGTAGTTAGCAGAAAATTCTCTAATCACAGCTGAACAAACATACAGTCAATACAAAGCAGTATCATAGGCAGTATTGGCCTCTTTCCATACATTTCCCCTTCTACGATATGCCTATGTGAAAATTAGTAACATGCTTTCATTAAGTAGATCCTTGAAGTTTTAAAAATCTATAATTAATATTTTCAAAAAATGAAGTGTTCTATGCTATTAGTTATTGTTGTTACTGAAATTAAAGTTGGTCATGAGGTGGTCAGAAAACTCTTACATAAAATTTATCTAAACAGTATTCTTTAACATGTAACAAAAGCCTGAGAGTTTAGCAATATTTTAGATAAAAACCCTTACAGACTCAACACTCCATCATATCTATCCTCTTTTTAAATACCTTAAGTTTTACCATTTTCTTTTTCTCTGACAGTGAGTTCACACATTACTGTTCTTTTAGAAATATCACAAGGGCCTAGAGTATGAACTGTATTTGCCAACTATGGTAATGCTGAGACCAAACCATTGATTTTACACTTGAAGAAACCAAGACATTTGATACTAGAAAAAGGTTTGCAGAGTGGTAGTGTAGCTTAGACATAACACAGTAGCCCAGCATGTTTAAGGCCCTGGGTTCAATCCTTAAAAGGAGAAAGAGAGACATAAGGGAATGAAGTAAATGAAAAGTAATTTACTTGTGATGGCTTCGATGAGAATGGCCTTCTTAGGCACATATGTGTGAGTACTTGGCACCCAGTTAGTTGAGGGAGGGATTAGGATTTTGAAGTAGGAGTGGTCTTGATAGAGACCTCCTCTATCAAGGATGTCACTGGGGATGGGCTTTGAAGTTTTAAAGTCATAACCATACCAAGTGTCTCTCATGATTTCTGTTTGCGAATCTGGATGTAAGCTCTCAGCTACTGTTTCTGTGGCATGCCTGACTGCTAACTGCCATGTTTCCAGTCATGAAGGTCATGCACTATAACCTTCTGGAAACATAAGCCCAAAATTGATCTCTTTCTTTTATAAGTTGCTGCAGTCACGGTGTTTTGTTGGGGAAAAGACAATTGTTATGGATGTTAAGTGAGAGGACAGAAATCTGAATTTAAAAATATTTAAAAGGTTAATGAAAACTTAAGCATATATCCAAATGACTCTGTACCGTGAAAAGAGATTTCTACATTTCTGTAACATTGTGGCTTTATTCATAAACCTAGGGAAATAGAACCAGCCTAGATGTCTATCAACAGATGAATGAGTAATTTAGATGTGGTACATATACACAATAAATTTTGTTCAGGGTTAAAAAAGAAAAGTGAAATTGGGGAACTTTGAGGACAATGGATGTATCCTGAATATTTTTCTTGGAAAATATTATATTGAGTGCAGTAACTTAGGCTTAGAAATACAAACACCCTATGTTCTCTGTTATTTAAAGATTCTATTGTGGTTAATACTGACTACTAGTCAACTCTAGGTAGACAGAAAGGATCCAGATAGATAGAAAGATGAACAGTAAAACACATTGGACAAGACATTGAAAAAGAGAAAAGTGGTGAAAGATGAGTTCAAGCAGAAATGGAGTCAGTGATAGAGAAGAAGAGGTGAAAATAGAGACAGAAAACCAAATCTAGCGATATTACTGAAGACACCACATTGTTTCTTCATAGGATATAGAGAAATCAAGCTGAAGATGCTTGTAAGTGTCTGCCATATTGGATAATATTCATAGTGACAAAAATTTCTAGGGGAAAAAGTCATCAACATTCTTAGCCAGTTTTGAGTGCCTTGAGCTACAAAAATAAATCTGCCAGGCAAATTGTGCCCTCTGTTTTGATAGTGGAATGTTTGTTATGGGTAACTGTCTTGTTTACTTTTATATTACTGTAAAGAGATAACATGACCAAGGCAACTTATTATAGAGTATATTTGGACTTCAGGTTCAAGACTGTTAGGGTCTGTGATCATCTTCGTGAAGTATGGCAGAAGGCAAGCAGGCATGGTACTGGAGCAGTAACTGAGAGCTTAAAATTTGATCCACATGGAGGAGGCTGGTCGGGAGAGGCAGAAGGAAAGAGAGGGGAAGGGAGGGGGAGAGGTAGAAGGGTGGAAGGGGGAGAGAGAAAGAAATAACTTAGAACAATGTGTGATTTTGAAACTTCAAAGCCTGCTCCTAGTGGCAAGTCCCATTCCTTCCTAAAGAGTTTCACCAGCCTGGGACCCACGCATTCAAATATATGAGCCCCTGGACCATTCTCATCCAAGCCACTACAATAGTCAAACATTTTTGGATTGGACTTGAGGCAAACACTTATTGCTAGGGAGTTTATAGATCTTAGGAAGAAAACTACTACTGTTGTTTTGCTAAATGCTCAGTGTTGTCAAACTGCTATCCAAATACTCATGTTTATATGCATGGATTAGTGTTGCATATAAGCATCAGCAAATGATCTTATTATTGTAGTAGGCAGTGAACAGATAATGCAGAAACTTATAACTGGCCAAAGTGCAAAAAATAAGGGGTGGTGTAGCGCTCTACTCTAAATATTACCCCATACAAAGCTTGGGAACATTTCAGAAGATGGAGAGGGAATCAAATGCAAACATAGGCAAGGGGAGGTATATCAAAAATATTTTCTCAGCTCATGACATAGATGGTATATTCATGAGCTCACAGTAGCTGTGGTAATCTGTAGGTACTGTACAAGATTGGGCCTGTAAACATTTCCTCATGGGGACAAGAGAGACACATGAGACTCCAAACCTCTCTGAGGGATTATTAGCAGTGGACAGAATATTGAAATTATTGGGAAATAACTGGAAGTCACTGTGTAACAGTTTAAAACTGTCAAAACAATAAAAGCAATTGAAAAGGAAAAGGTTACCACAGATGTTCTTCCTTCAGTGCTGTTGGAAGATGACTCTTCCAATTTTACCTTCATTGGAAATGTAACCATTATGATGTTTCCAAAGAAAATAGAACTGGTGTCAAATTCTTACAGATAAAATGTCATCTAATTAGTCAATCAGTATAAATTATTAAATGAGTAATTATATATTTCCCCATATTTACAAGGGAGATGACATTTTTTAAAAAAGGAAACTTCTTGTGCTTTCTAAGTAGAAGTAAATATATAGGAAATCAAGCATTTAGCAAACTTATTGTCAGAAAGAAATAACAAAATCTTTGTAACCCCTGAAGAAAACTGGAAGTAAAATGACTTGTAATAAGTGATATATATTCTACTTAAAATATTGCATATAAGATTTATAAAAGTGTAGTGAGAGTATGATGACATTGGTTTTAATTAATTTTAAAATGAAAAGGCTGACATTTTAGCCAAAAGAATAAAAACAGAAGCAAGAAAGCTGAAAGAAAACAGGAAGTGTATATGTTATTAGTCAACCAGATATTACATAAGAAATAAAAATCACCTATAACTAATAATTTTAAAAAGCAAACAAAGATCAGGTTTTGGGGATTACAGGTGGCAAGACAAAAATGGAGGTACATCCTGGATGGCTACTTCCAGGAGCACAGAAACTCAGTTTGTCAGCTTCAAATGGGTTTGGGTTGACTACCTTTTCTTTGCATTTTAGTGTATAAAACTCTGAAACTTTAGCAAAGGTAAACACAATATATAGTATACATTAGTCATTAATGTAGCCAATGTATTTGATGTGTGCCTTTAAAAGTAGGTTATTATGATGTGCATAGAGGTAAACTCCCTTCTATTTTCTTAAGAATTATTTTTTTTTAATTTTTTATTTTAAATAGAAAGAAGATTATTGTATAAAAAGATTATGTAAACAAAAAAAGAAAGAAGATTATTTTACATGTCAATCCTAGGTCCCTCTCCCTCTTCTCCTCTCCTCCTCCCCTGCCCCACAACTAACACCCTACCTATACCATACCCTTTCTGCTCCCCAGGAAGGGTGAAGCCTTCCGTAGAGGGTCCTTAGAGTCTGTCATATCCTTTGGGATAGGGCCTAAGCCCACCCACTTGTGTCTAGGCTCAGGAAGTATCCCTCCATGTAGGATGGGCTCCCAAAGTCCATTCCTATGCTAGAGTTAAGTACTGATCCACTACAAGGGACCTCATAGATTTATAAAGAACTAAGAAGCTAGTCTCCAAAACACCAAATAATCCAATTAAAAAGTGGGGTACAGAACTAAATAGACAATTCTCAATAGAGGAATCTAAAATGGCTGAAAGATATATAAGAATGTGTTCAACATCCTTAGCCATCAGGGAAATGCAAATCAAAACAACTCTGAGCTACCATCAGAATGGCTAAAATCCAAAACACCAATGACAGTTTATGCTGGAGAGGATGTGGAGAAAGGGGAACACTCCTCCACTAATGGGAATGCCAACTTGTACAGCCACTTTGGAAATCAGTATGGTGATTCCTCAGGAATATGGGAATGAGTCTACCACAAGATCCATCAATTCCACTCTTAGGCATATACCCAAAAGAAGCACATTCATACAACAAGGACATCTGTTCAATAATGTTCATAGCAGCATTATTTGTAATAGCTAGACCCTGGAATCAACCTACATGCCCACGAAGAATGGATAGAGAAAATGTGGTACATTTACACAATGGAGTACTACTCAGCGGAAAAAGAATTATTCTTTAGTTTGAAATAGCCAATGAAATGCTTTGTACATAAGGTAAGAGCTGCAACTCTCCTATCTACTTTCCACTGTGACTCTCAATACACACCTCTACTCCAAACAGGTAAGGACCATAGTGGCCATAAGATACTATCGAATGGTAAGTGCTACAAATAAAAAATGATTTAATAGTATGATATTTATAATATATGAATTACAAAATAAAGAGTAAAGACTTTCCATGGACATGATGAAACTTTTAAAATATGTCATGTTTATTTCTGGTTTTCTTTAGGAAAAATGAATTCTTTATAACTCCTAAGACCAATGTTTCTTAAAGAAGCAAGAACTACATGTATTGGACACTGTGGACCAGACAATCTCCTCAGAAATATATAATTTGCATTATATAGCACAAGTAAAAGACAATTATTATGTTAATTGACCTAGACTATCTAAAAATAACACTGTAACTATGCTCCAAGATTAGCACTGATTTTCCTTTTGCAAATATACTTTCTTCCATTTCAAATTACTCTTTGTGTTTTCTTAATGTGTTTTCCTGGCAATGTGAACTTTTAGTTTACTGGAGCATAAAGCTGAGCTTGGCAAGTCTGTGAAATAATACTATATAATATTATTTTAGCTATGGCATCTAGTGAAATATAATGGAGGATATTAATACTAATATTAACACATTGATTGCATATGTATTCATTATGAACAAAATTCCTCCAGAAAAACAACTGTAGTTAAGTCATATAAAAAAATACTGAAGCCAGATGTATAAAATAAGTCAAGGAAGACCATTCTTGAATACATCTGAATGGACTGTCTCTGGCTGTACCTCATGGTATAGTGCTTGCCTAGCATGTCTGAGACCTTGGGTTTAACCATCATTATTGTCAAAACTAAATTCTGAAAATAAACACAATTTCTCAAATGATATTTTCCTCCCAGAAAGTCCTGTTCCCTTTCTTTCATTAATCCACAGCTTAATATAAGAGAAATTACTTTCCTTCATGTTTTTTTATTTTCAATTATATTCTTCTCAAGTTTTCAAACTCAATAACTGGCATTGATCATTCTAAGCCATGTGCTGAAAGCAACTCTCCTTAAGGCTAGATATAGTGGTGGAGGCCTCTAATCCCAGTACTTTGGCAGAAGAAACAACACAATTCCCACAGATTCAAAGCCAGCTTAATATATATATATATATAATATATATATATATATATATATATATATATACAGACTAGGCAGGGCTGTATACAAGACACTATCCCAAACTGTTTTCCATTTATGATGCAGTTCGTCATTTGTTTTCAACAGTTTAGAAGTTCTATATTATGTTCACTTCCCCTTCTCAGTGTTGGGATTTTGTCAGGCTTTACTGGGTGCAGGTCATGGATATGTTTTCACAGTCTCTGTGAATTCATATATGTATATGTCAACATTCACCCTGTTGTGGAATACACTGATGGAATCATATACCTCCTCTGCCTTAAAAAAAAAAATCTTCCCTCTTCCTCTTACACATAGATCCCTGAGCCTCAATGGGAGTGGCTTGATGAATATATCCCATTTAAAACTGAGTGCTCCAAAGTCTTTCCCTGTCTGCAAATAAACCAATGATGCCTCAACACTAACCAAGAAGCTATTTATACTTGCTACAACCTGGGAAAAAGAAATTTGGTTTTCCCCAACTGATTGTCACAAATTTCAGGACAGACTATTTGCCAAGGAGTAGTTAACCAACACAAAATGAACTCCATATTTTTTCTGGACTTTTTATTTTCTTTTTTGTTTGTTTTTCACTTGCTCGCTTGTATGCTTTGTTGCTTATTTTCTTAAGTTCGCTTGTTTTGTTTCCCCAGAGATTTTTGTTTGGTTGATGGGGGAGGAGTTGGATGGGTAAAGAGGTAGGGAGGAGATGTGGGAGGGAAAACATCAAAATATATTGTGTGAAAAAATAAATAAAAATTTCTGTTTTGTAGATTTTTTTATAGGTAACAGTTGAAATATTCAGTATAAGAACTTCTGTAACCTGCATTTGGCCTCTTCCTAGAATACTCACATTGAATGGTGAGCTCAAATTGAGCAAAATCAAGTATTCTGCATGTGCTTGATCTCTCAAACTGACCTTTTAAAGACTATTTCCATATAAAATGCAATGTGATGTATACCTGTCTCCTTTGTCAATGTATAAATTCAGCATCTGCATGCCAAAATTTCTGTTAAGAATATCTGAATAAGTTGGCCTATATGATACTTTTGAATATTAGTCTAATAGAACTTGGGTGAGGTAAACTTCATTTTTCTTTGAGTCAGGAGTTGCTCTTCAAGTTTTTATGGCATATCAAATTTCCTCGGAACCTATCTAGGGTGGAGAAAGAATTCATCAGCTTAATTGAAGAGAACTTCTAAAGGACTGTACTAATGAATTTATATTATGGAGAAATGGCAAAGTCTCGGAAGATATGTAAACTCTCTCTTAGAGCCACAAGGAACTCTAAAATATATTGTATTTTATTATTCCCCATTGATATTTCTAGTGAATATTCAATTGTCATGTTGTTATTCCACACAGTAAGCAAAATATTTCACTATCTATTTATTGTTCTAACCAGGAGGCAGACTATTACCGTAAAGTTGTTGATGCCTTAGTTCCTGTCAGTATGTTATATATTATGACAAAAAGAAAACTACATTTACATCACTATACAATTGACCAAGGAAGATTTTCCAGCTATATGTAGACTGGAAATTTTCCTAGCAGATATGACAACTGTTTTAGCTATTCCTTTTGATTGCTTTAAGTGTAAACAAAGGAGTTTTGGTAAAACTCCTTGGCAAGTGGTAGAGGCAGTGTTGACCAAAAATATTACACTGTCCTGAAAAACAACACAATAACAGTCCACAAATGAGAAAGTTTAGCTGACTAATAAAAATTCCAACATTGTATTTGAGTAAACATTACAGTAGATATTTGAAATGTTCTATCTAAAATAAAAGCATTAAACACATGCCTAATTATTTGCTAAAAGAAGAAAAATAACTCTTAGGATAAGTAACACAAATAGAAACAGAAAATAAAGTGAGAGACTTGCAACACTGCTGGATAAATGTATTCACATTAATGAAATTACAGTATTACATAGAGAGCTGCAGTTGTTTTTATTTCTGTGAAAGGTTTTGCTAGTTGATTAGTGTTGACATAAGTAACATTGTATTTGAGAATCTAACTCGAACAATTTAGGATAAGATAAACTCAATGACTAATGCTTATTATTGAGATAATTTGGATAGGCATGAACAGATTTCATATAAAAAAAAGGTTGTTGGAGTTAAGAAAAAGTTATACGTTAACGTGTGTCCTTTTATACTATTGGAGAAAAATACCCGTGTCTCTGTCAGATAAGTCTCCTTAATTGAAAGATTCTCTGAAATGATTTATAATCTCTAATTCTCAAAAAGAAAACTCAAAGTCTTGGAAATTTTTCTCCAGAAAACTTTTTATTCCACCTTTTCCGCTGCCCATTTCTAACTCAAATATTTCACCTTATATACAATACATGTATAGAAGAAGATGGCCTTCATTAGAATTATTGTTTTAGATTGCAGTAAGTGTAAACAAAGCATATACTGCCATTCTTCCCATAACTAACACATATTAAAGAACTCATTCTGTACCAATAACTGATATCGTCCTACCAACATAGTCCAGTGCACATGGATTGATGTGAGGCCTCTTCTTCCTGATAAGCTAGAGCACAAAGCAGAAGGTTTTCCTCATTTTAGAGGAAGGTAGAATTCTCTCTTAAACATACAGGATTCCTTCTCATTTTCTTTTTCATTTTTGATAACTGAAAGGTGTTTATCATACATTTTTATAGAGAGCAAAAATGGGGACAGTGGTTCAGATAAATATAAAATGCAAACAGAAGAAAACAAAATAAAATGACTAGAGAGGGCATACAGAAAGAATTGGGACAGGGAAGCAGAGAGGACCTAAGGGATACCACATGACACCGTCCAGAAAGAAACTGGATGATTGCCTGTGGAGCTAAATATTTGAATTCTAAATATTGTCCCCTAGAACACACACACACACACACACACACACACACACACACACACACACACACACACACACACAGAGAGAGAGAGAGAGAGAGAGAGAGAGAGAGAGACAGAGACAGAGACAGAGACACAGACAGAGACAGAGAGACAGAGACAGAGAGAGACAGAGAGAGAGAGAGAGACCAACAGAGGCAGAAGCAGAGACAGACAGACAGACACAGAGACATAGGCAAAGAGAGCATGCCTTTCTCATAATCCATGTAGTTATCACTAGTCAGAATAGCAGCCCTGGTGAGAATACTTTCTTTTAAAAATAATTTAGGCTATGAAGATGCTACATTTTGTAAAACTCTTTTGACTAGCTTTTTCTTTCTGATGAGGTTTATTTGTTGATTAAGCAGTGCGCTGATACTGCCTCCTGATGATTGTGAAGACCAGTTTCCCCTGCTTTGTATGCTCCTCAAGTCTTATTGGAATAAGAATGAGTCTTGGCTATGCCATCAATTAGGTGGTTCAAGAACAAGAAAATTTGCTTCTCACAGACCTGAAAGCTAGACTGGAAGATCACATGCTCATAGTTTTACATTGCTGGGGGCCTGCTTTCTCATACATGGTTCCATCCAGCTATATCCTCATTTGTGAATACTAGCCTCATTTATGACATCTCTACCTTCCTGGGAAAAATCACCTTCCCAAATCTCTCAATACTTAAAAAACAAACAAACAAATAAACAAACAGATCTTTACACCAAAGAATGAAGTGTTCGCAAACTGAGCAACCAAGGACATCAGAATCTCTTCTCTGAATGTTTTCAAGCTTCCCTGGGCTTGGAGCACTGATAAGTTTTCACAATTCTGAAATTCCTGTCACTGGTGTGACAGGAAACCAATATGTGGAAAAGACTACAGTTTTTTAGCATGTTGACAAGGAGATAAGTGTTGGTTAGCACCCTACTCCACCATATGTGACATACACATTAACAGATATAGCACCCAGAAATGTTTTTGACATAAATAATCTACAGTCACTCCAAGACCTTTGAATCAGGAATTTAGCAATATTCTTGGATGATTTTTCATCCAAGATACCCAGTGTGCAAAAAACATGGTTGTAAGATGGGTTTTCAAGTTTATATGTTGAAATAGTCCAGAGCAGTTTTTTAAAGTAATGAATAGCAATAAAATAATGCCTGGTTTCTCCTAGAGTTCCCATTTCATTAGTATGGTCTAAAAGAGGAAAATAATTTTTAAGATATTTGTTCATTTATTTTATACATATATGTATATTCCTGCACGTCTGCTGGTTCACCATGTTCATACAATGCACATTATAGGTCAAAGGGGGCATCAAATTCCCTGGAACTGGAGTTACAATAGTGAGCCACTGGATATGAGTTCTGACACTGAACCCAGATCCTCTGAAAGAGCAACAATTACACTTGACCACGGAGCAATCTCTCCAGAGCATTCATCAGAGATTTAGAAGCTCCTAAAGAGGGAGAGCTGGCTCTGCCCCTCATCAGCTCCAGTACTCAGGAGAATGGTCCCTATGCCAGGCCTGGACAAAAGAGTAGAGCATCCCTGAATATGCATATGTGAGAGATCCTAATTGGAGGACATGAAAGCAGGAGAACTGGCCTGGCATCTGTCTATTCCTGCAAGGGATCAACTCACCAGGGCAATACAGAGGAGCTTACAAGAGGGAGGTGTCAGGCTGATCAACCCTGCAACCACCCAAGCCCAGAGCCAAGGTTATGTGTTGGTCCGCTCCAACATCCACTCCATCTGTGATCTGCTGGAGCATGTGAAGGGTGAAGGGACCAGTCCTGCAGACAAACCTGCAGGATCTCCACAACACAGAATAACAGTGGGATAACCAAGAAGAGTCCCAGTGAGGGACCAGCATAGATAGTGTAACTGAAACCAGAGGCCTTAAATCAGATGGAGGACTCTTTGCAATGAACACTTGCAAACAAAAATATATGGATAAAAGGGCTCACTTTGTGACTCGCTGGGTCACACTACAGCTTCCATGACAAGATAGATTTTATCCCTCTCTAGTTTTTTTCTTTTTCCCCTTAAACTTAATTTTATTCCACGGGGAGGTTACAAGGGCAGAGAGTGGATATGACAGGATGGGAAGATGAATGGGATGGAGTTTCATGATGTCAAAGACACAAACCATAAATAAAAAGAAGGAATAAAATAAAACAAACTAATAATATTTTCTCTTATTTTCTTTGCATTGTAAATAATTAAAGAAATAACTATAAAGCAATGTAAAAGTGAATTCTAGGAATAAAGCTGAAGTAAACTAAAATAGAATTACTATCAAAGAACCTCCTAACTGTCAAGAACCTCACTACTTACATGATTTATTTTGCATAACTGAAATGAAACTCCTTATTCAAATTGATGAAGACTAAAATCATTGGGCCAGTGAGATGGTTCAGTGTGTTAAGTGTACCTGTTACACAACTAGATGACCTGAGTTTGATCCTTGGTACACAAGTAAAATGGAAAAAGAGAACTGACTCAACAGAGTTGATCTCGGACTTCTGCATACATGCTGTGTGGTACATGTCTTGCCCACACAGACACACACACACACACACACACACACACACACACACACACACACACACACACACGCTACAGTACTAATAATGAAAATTGAAAAGAAATGATTGAGAATATCCATCAAGGACAAAGTGTATGTTCACAAGTTATGCCTTACAACTGTTGGTGTTAAATTTTAGAGAATTCTTCACACTTATCTATTAACCACATTTTTCCCAAACGTTCACGTAGAGTGAGGCTGGGAAAATAGCTAGGACTATGCAAAATGCTGTAAAATAAGAAAGCCATAATCCATGTTCATATCATTCACATACCAGTCCCCTTGTAATTTCTATTCTACATCCTATACAGAAAGACAGAGAAAGGTTCACAGGAGTATAAACATTCCAGGGCCATATGCTTTGTACCTTCAAAAGTTAATACCAAATATTTGTTGAGTGTATAAATACAGGTAGTGAGTATTATTTCAAGTGTCAAATGTTTTTAGTGAACATGTGAAACATTATATCAAGATATAAAATCAAATTATAATTTAATTAATTTTCAACCACCCCACAGAGAGTTTCTCTTAAAATAACCAAGTAAAACCATGCCTTGAAGATCAGAGTTTAGTTAAGGACGTTTCAATAAAACTGGAACTTAATGTGATAAATGTCTTAATAGGAGATAAAGAAAACGAAGAGAATTGATTCGAGCATTTGGTTTACAATATTTTGTGTGCAGCTGGTTTCAATTTTGAAATTATTAATAATCTCAAGGCTGAGTACATTTCAGTGGGTGTCCACATGTATTGTCACAGAAGAACAGGCAGGAAATGCAGACTGAAAGGTCTGAGGACATGAGAGGACAGAAGCATCATCTGTGCCTTATTTCCCAGACTTTTCTTTTCTTTTCTCTGCCTCCTGCTCTCTAATTACATCCAAATGGCTCCCTCATTTGTTTTTCTGGCCATTCCATCTGAGGCATACTGCCAGAAATCTATGCCATCTTCATTCTGGCTTCTCCCCTTTTTATTTGCACTGCTAACTTATTGAGATTTGAAAAACCATAGAATTTGTCAATTATGTCTCATACCTGTCATACTACTTCAGGTAGACCCATGAATGTTTATTACAAAGAAAAATAAGTTTAGGATCAGGAAAAGTGTGAATGGACACACAAATCAAGTATGGATAAATCCTGCTTTGTGAAAATGTAAGTAAAGATATCTTCTTCTAATAGAAGTTTATAACTACCTTGAACATTATACAGATCTATATTTTAAGGAGCCCAAGATGCTACAAAAATGATATAAGAGCAGTAAGTAAAATTGGGTTTCACTTTCTCTGGAGGATTATTGTTCAGTGTGTTTACATTTGAGAGTGGACATAATCCTCTACTTTTGTATTTCCACTTCTCAAGTAACAGACAAAAGCACTAATAATTAAAATACAAAAATCTGGATTCTTTATATAAACATACTTAATGCAGAATGATGAGTAATGAAAAAAACTTATACATTTTCATTAGTTCATAACTGGTTGAGTAAATTAGTGTGTGTACCCAAACTAGACTATAAAAAATCTTCTCTGATTTTATAAAAATGTATCCAAATTACAAGACAGCTAGAAACATCCCATTGTTCTGTATCACTTCTGTAATAATAATAAGTTATCTTACTTTTCTCACATTAATTTATTATGCCTCTGAGAAACATGTCATATCAATCTAGAAAAAAGTGTCCTTACTCTGGTATATATGTAACAGGAATCTGTATGGAAAACAGGACTAGCATCAGAGAGGAGACTAAAGTGCAGATAATCAAAATTGTTCAATATTATGAAGGATTTATCCCAAAATATATGCAGATATTAGAATCCAGCAATGGAAGTTGCACCTAGATTAGGTCTGTTCCGTTCTACTATTGTTTCTTTACAGTAAGCACCTGTCAGTGTATCAAACTAAACATGAAGAAAAGTGTGTGGGGGGGAACAAAAAGGAGGAAGGAAAGAAGAGAGTGAAATAGGAAGGAGATAGAATCATAACAGAACTCGTAATATCTTTGAAACCACCAGCTCCATCTGTACTGGGAGCTGCCTCCCATGCATGTTCCACCACTGGAACCATGAACGCAGCTTGCTGTCCTGATTGTTCCAAACTGTTTAAAACCATTTCCCTGTTGACTATGTTCTTAGAAGTCTACACTAATGCTTCATTAAAACTGGTTCTGGATTCCCACACATTCCATGACACCCCAGTCTCTGTAGGTTGTGCTTGGTTACCTTTCCAGTTAGCACTGGTTTCCTTTGTTTTTCTAAAGGGTTTGCACTTCTTCAATTCTTAGCTGAGTTGTCACCTTTTCTGGGATGCTCGTCCCAGAAGACCCCCTTTCTGCTAGTGAATTATGATGTATTTCAGCACT